>NC_140992.1:143532016-144132016 GCF_052327205.1 Somniosus microcephalus | reverse complement strand
TCAAAGGCCCAGAATCCCTGTAACCGGTCAAGGGCCAGAATCCCTGTAGCTGGTCAATGGCCCAGAATCCCTGTAACCGGTCAATGGCCCAGAATCCTTGTAATCTGATAATGGACCAGAATACTTGTAACTGGTCAATGGCCCAGAATTCTTGTAACTGGTCAATGGCCCAGACACTCTGTAACCGGACAATGGCCCAGAATTCTTGTGAACGGTTAGTGGTCCAGAAGGCTTGTAACAGGTCAACCGCCCAGAATCCCTGTAACCGGTTAATGGCACAGAATCCCTGTATCCGGTCAATGGCCCAGAATTCCTGTAACTGGTCAATGGCCCAGAATCCCTGTAACCGGTCAATGGCCCAGAATCCTTGAAACCGGTCAATGGCCCAGAATCCCTGCAACCGAAAAATGGACCAGAATCCTTGTAACCGGTCAATGGCCCAGGATCCTTGTAACCGGTCAAAGCCAAGAATCACTGCAACTGGTCAATGGCCCAAAATCCCTGCAACTGATCAATTGCCTAGAATCCGTGTAACCGGTCAGTTGCCCAGAACCCCAGCAACTGTTCAATTGCCCAGAATCCCTGTACCCGGTCACTGGCCCTGAATTCCTGTAATAGGTCAATGGCCCAAAATCCCTGTACCTGGTCAATGTCCCAGAATCCCTGCAGCCGAACAATGGCCCAGAAACCTTGTAACCAGTGAATGGCCCAGAAATCCTGTAACCGGTCAATGGCCCTGAATCCCTGTAGCCGGTCAATGGCCCAGAATCCTTGTAACCGGTCAATGTCCCAGAATCCTTCTAACTGGTCAATGGCCCAGAATCCCTGTAACCGGTCAATGGCCCAAAATCCCTGTACCTGGTCGATGGCCCAGAATCCCTGTAACCGATCAATGGCCCAGGATTTTTGTAACCGGTCAATGACCCAGAATCCTGGCAACTGGTCAATTGCCCAGAATCCCTGTATCCGGTCAATGGCCCAGAATTCCTGTAACCAGTCAATGGCCCAGAATCCCTGTAACCGGACAATGGCCCAGAATCATTGTAACCGGTCAATGGCCCAGATGGCGCGTAACCGGTCAATGGCCCAGAATCCTTGTAATGGGACACAGGCCCAGAATCACTGTAACTGGTCAATGGCCCAAAATCCTTGTAACCCATCAAATGCCAATAATCCCTGCAACTGGTCAATGGCCCAGAATCCCTGTAACCTGTCAATGGCCCAGAATCCCTGTAACTGGTCAATGGTACAGAATCCCTGTAACCTGCCAATGGCCCAGAATCCCTGTAATTGGTCAATGCCCCAGAATCCCTGTAAACGGGCAAAGGCCCAGAATACCTGTAACTGGTCAATGGCCTAGAATCCCTGCAACCGGTCAATGGCCCAGAATCCCTGTAACCGGTCAATGGCCCAGAAGCCCTGTAACCGGTCATGGCCCAGAATCCCTGTATCCGGTCAATGGCCCAGAATCCCTGTAACCGGTCAATGGCCCAGAATCCCAGTAACCGGTCAAAGGCCCAGAATCCCTGCAACCGGTCAGTGGCCCAGAATCCCTGTAACCGGTCAATGGCCCAGAATCCTTGTAACCGGTCAATGGCCCAGAATCCCTGTAACCGGTCAATGGCCCAGAATCCCAGTAACCGGTCAAAGGCCCAGAATCCCTGTAACCGGTCAATGGCCCAGAATCCCTGTAACCGGTCAATGGCCCAGAATCCTTTTAACCGGTCAATGGCCCAGAATCCCTGCAACCGAAAAATGGACCAGAATCCTTGTAACCGGTCAATGGCCCAGGATCCTTGTAACCGGTCAAAGCCAAGAATCACTGCAACTGGTCAATGGCCCAAAACCCCTGCAACTGATCAATTGCCTATAATCCGTGTAACCGGTCAGTTGCCCAGAACCCCAGCAACTGTTCAATTGCCCAGAATCCCTGTACCCGGTCACTGGCTCTGAATTCCTGTAATAGGTCAATGTCCCAGAATCCGTGCAGCCGAACAATGGCCCAGAATCCTTCTAACTGGTCAATGGCCCAGAATCCCTGTAACCGGTCAATGGCCCAGAATCCTTGTAACCGGTCAATATCCCAGAATCCCTGTAACGGGTCAATGGCCCAGAATCCCTGTAACTGGTCAATGGCCCAGAATCCTTCTAACTGGTCAATGGCCCAGAATCCGTGTAACCGATCAATGGCCCAGGATTTTTGTAACCGGTCAATGACCCAGAACCCTGGCAAATGGTCAATTGCCCAGAATCCCTGTACCCGGTCACTGGCTCTGAATTCCTGTAATAGGTCAATGTCCCAGAATCCGTGCAGCCGAACAATGGCCCAGAATCCTTCTAACTGGTCAATGGCCCAGAATCCCTGTAACCGGTCAATGGCCCAGAATCCTTGTAACCGGTCAATATCCCAGAATCCCTGTAACGGGTCAATGGCCCAGAATCCCTGTAACTGGTCAATGGCCCAGAATCCTTCTAACTGGTCAATGGCCCAGAATCCGTGTAACCGATCAATGGCCCAGAATCCCAGTAACCGGTCAATGGCCCAGAATCCCTGTAAACAGTCGATGGCACAAAATCCCTATACCTGGTCAATGGCCCAGAATCCCTATAACTGGTCAATCCCCCACACACCCTGGAAGCAGACAATGGCCCAGAATACCTGTAATTCGACACTGGGCCAGAATCCCTGTAACTGGTCAATGGCCCCAGAATCCTTGTAACCGGTCAATGGCCCAGAATCCCTGCAATGGGACAGTGGCCCAGAATCCCAGTAACTGGTCAATGGCCCAGAATACCTGTAACCGGTCAATGGCCCAGAATTCTTGTAACTGGTCAATGGCCCAGACACTCTGTAACCGGACAATGGCCCAGAATTCTTGTGAACGGTTAGTGGTCCAGAAGGCCTGTAACAGGTCAATGGCCCAGAATCCCTGTAACCGGTTAATGGCCCAGAATCCCTGTAATAAGTCAATGGCCCAGGATATTTGTAACCGGTCAATGGCCCAGAATCCCAGCAACTGGTCAATTGCCCAGAATCCCTGTATCCAGTCAATGGCCCAGAATTCCTGTAAGCGGTCAATGGCCCAGAATCTCTGTAACTGGTCAATGGCCGAAAATCCGTGTAACCGGACAATGGCCCAGAAACATTGTAACCGGTCAATGGCCCAGATGGCGCGTAACCGGTCAATGGCAAAGAATCCTTGAAATGGGACACAGGCCCAGAATCACTGTAACTGGTCAATGGCCCAAAATCCTTGTAACCCATCAAATGCCAATAATCCCTGTAACTGGTCAATGGCCCAGAATCCCTGTAACTGGTCAATGGTACAGAATCCCTGTAACCGGTCAATGGCCCAGAATCCCCGTAACTGGTCAATGCCCCAGAATCCCTGTAAATGATCAAAGGCCCAGAATATCTGTAACTGGTCAATGGTCTAGAATCCCTGCAACCGTTCAATGGCCCAGAATCCCTGTAACCGGTCAATGGCCCAGAATCCCAGGAACCGGTCAAAGGCCCAGAATCCCTGTAACCGGTCAATGGCCCAGAATCCCTGCAACCAGTCAATGGCCCAGAATCCCTGTAACCGGTCAATGGCCCAGAATCCCTGTAACTGGTCAAAGGCCCAGAATCCCTGTAACCGGTCAAGGGCCAGAATCCCTGTAGCTGGTCAATGGCCCAGAATCCCTGTAACCGGTCAATGGCCCAGAATCCTTGTAATCTGATAATGGACCAGAATACTTGTAACTGGTCAATGGCCCAGAATTCTTGTAACTGGTCAATGGCCCAGACACTCTGTAACCGGTCAATGGCCCAGAATTCTTGTGAACGGTTAGTGGTCCAGAAGGCTTGTAACAGGTCAACCGCCCAGAATCCCTGTAACCGGTTAATGGCCCAGAATCCCTGTAACTGGTCAAGGGCCAGAATCCCTGTAGCTGGTCAATGGCCCAGAATCCCTGTAACCGGTCAATGGCCCAGAATCCTTGTAATCTGATAATGGACCAGAATACTTGTAACTGGTCAATGGCCCAGAATTCTTGTAACTGGTCAATGGCCCAGACACTCTGTAACCGGACAATGGCCCAGAATTCTTGTGAACGGTTAGTGGTCCAGAAGGCTTGTAACAGGTCAACCGCCCAGAATCCCTGTAACCGGTTAATGGCACAGAATCCCTGTATCCGGTCAATGGCCCAGAATTCCTGTAACTGGTCAATGGCCCAGAATCCCTGTAACCGGTCAATGGCCCAGAATCCTTGAAACCGGTCAATGGCCCAGAATCCCTGCAACCAAAAAATGGACCAGAATCCTTGTAACCGGTCAATGGCCCAGGATCCTTGTAACCGGTCAAAGCCAAGAATCACTGCAACTGGTCAATGGCCCAAAATCCCTGCAACTGATCAATTGCCTAGAATCCGTGTAACCGGTCAGTTGCCCAGAACCCCAGCAACTGTTCAATTGCCCAGAATCCCTGTACCCGGTCACTGGCCCTGAATTCCTGTAATAGGTCAATGGCCCAAAATCCCTGTACCTGGTCAATGTCCCAGAATCCCTGCAGCCGAACAATGGCCCAGAAACCTTGTAACCAGTGAATGGCCCAGAAATCCTGTAACCGGTCAATGGCCCTGAATCCCTGTAGCCGGTCAATGGCCCAGAATCCTTGTAACCGGTCAATGTCCCAGAATCCTTCTAACTGGTCAATGGCCCAGAATCCCTGTAACCGGTCAATGGCCCAAAATCCCTGTACCTGGTCGATGGCCCAGAATCCCTGTAACCGATCAATGGCCCAGGATTTTTGTAACCGGTCAATGACCCAGAATCCTGGCAACTGGTCAATTGCCCAGAATCCCTGTATCCGGTCAATGGCCCAGAATTCCTGTAACCAGTCAATGGCCCAGAATCCCTGTAACCGGACAATGGCCCAGAATCATTGTAACCGGTCAATGGCCCAGATGGCGCGTAACCGGTCAATGGCCCAGAATCCTTGTAATGGGACACAGGCCCAGAATCACTGTAACTGGTCAATGGCCCAAAATCCTTGTAACCCATCAAATGCCAATAATCCCTGCAACTGGTCAATGGCCCAGAATCCCTGTAACCTGTCAATGGCCCAGAATCCCTGTAACTGGTCAATGGTACAGAATCCCTGTAACCTGCCAATGGCCCAGAATCCCTGTAATTGGTCAATGCCCCAGAATCCCTGTAAACGGGCAAAGGCCCAGAATACCTGTAACTGGTCAATGGCCTAGAATCCCTGCAACCGGTCAATGGCCCAGAATCCCTGTAACCGGTCAATGGCCCAGAAGCCCTGTAACCGGTCATGGCCCAGAATCCCTGTATCCGGTCAATGGCCCAGAATCCCTGTAACCGGTCAATGGCCCAGAATCCCAGTAACCGGTCAAAGGCCCAGAATCCCTGCAACCGGTCAGTGGCCCAGAATCCCTGTAACCGGTCAATGGCCCAGAATCCTTGTAACCGGTCAATGGCCCAGAATCCCTGTAACCGGTCAATGGCCCAGAATCCCAGTAACCGGTCAAAGGCCCAGAATCCCTGTAACCGGTCAATGGCCCAGAATCCCTGTAACCGGTCAATGGCCCAGAATCCTTTTAACCGGTCAATGGCCCAGAATCCCTGCAACCGAAAAATGGACCAGAATCCTTGTAACCGGTCAATGGCCCAGGATCCTTGTAACCGGTCAAAGCCAAGAATCACTGCAACTGGTCAATGGCCCAAAACCCCTGCAACTGATCAATTGCCTAGAATCCGTGTAACCGGTCAGTTGCCCAGAACCCCAGCAACTGTTCAATTGCCCAGAATCCCTGTACCCGGTCACTGGCTCTGAATTCCTGTAATAGGTCAATGTCCCAGAATCCGTGCAGCCGAACAATGGCCCAGAATCCTTCTAACTGGTCAATGGCCCAGAATCCCTGTAACCGGTCAATGGCCCAGAATCCTTGTAACCGGTCAATATCCCAGAATCCCTGTAACGGGTCAATGGCCCAGAATCCCTGTAACTGGTCAATGGCCCAGAATCCTTCTAACTGGTCAATGGCCCAGAATCCGTGTAACCGATCAATGGCCCAGGATTTTTGTAACCGGTCAATGACCCAGAACCCTGGCAAATGGTCAATTGCCCAGAATCCCTGTATCCGGTCAATGGCCCAGAATTCCTGTAACCAGTCAATGGCCCAGAATCCCTGTAACTGGTCAATGGCCGAGAATCCCTGTAACCGGACAATGGCCCAGGATCATTGTAACCGGTCAATGGCCCAGAATCCCTGTAACCGGTCATAGCCCAGAATCCCTGTATCCGGTCAATGGCCCAGAATCCCTGTAACCGGTCAACGGCCCAGAATCCCAGTAACCGGTCAAAGGCCCAGAATCCCTGTAACCGGTCAGTGGCCCAGAATCCCTGTAACCGGTCAATGGCCCAGAATCCTTGTAACCGGTCAATGGCCCAGAATCCCTATAACTGGTCAATGGCCCAGAATCCCAGTAACCGGTCAAAGGCCCAGAATCCCTGTAACCGGTCAATGGCCCAGAATCCCTGTAACCGGTCAATGGCCCAGAATCCTTGTAACCGGTCAATGGCCCAGAATCCCTGCAACCGAAAATTGACCAGAATCCTTGTAACCGGTCAATGGCCCAGGATCCTTGTAACCGGTCACTGGCCCAGAATCCCTGTAACTGGTCAATGGCCCAGATTCCCTGCAACTGGTCAATGGTACAGAATCACTGCAACCGGTCAATGGCCCAGAATCCCTGTAACTGGTCAGTGGCCCAGAATCCTTGTAACTGGTCACTGGCCCAGAATCCCTGAAACCAGTCAATGGCCCAGAATCCCTGTAACCGGTCAATGGCCCAGAATCCCTGTAACTGGTCAAAGGCCCAGAATCCCTGTAAATGGTCAAAGGCCCAGAATCCCTGTAACTGGTCAATGGCCCATAATCCCTGTAACCAGTCAATGGCCCAGAAACCCTGTAACAGGTCAAAGGCCAAGAATCCCTCTAACCGGTCAAATTCCCGGAATCCCTGTAACCGGTCAATGGCCCAAAATCCCTGTAACCGGTCAGGGCCCAGAATCCATGTAACCGGTCAATGGCCCAGAATCTCTGTAACCGGACAATGGCCCAGAATCCCTGTAAACAGTCGATGGCACAAAATCCCTATACCTGATCAATGGCCCAGAATTCCTGTAAACGGTCAATGGCCCAGAATCCCTATAACTGGTCAATACCCCAGACACCCTGTAACCGGACAATGGCTCAGAATACCTGTAATTCGACACTGGGCCAGATTCCCTGTAACTGCTCAATGGCCCCAGAATCCTTGTAAAAGTCAATGGCCCAGAATCCCTGTAACCGGTCAATGGCCCAGAATCCCTGTAACTGTTCAATGTTACAGAATCCCTGTAACCGCTCAATGGTCCAGAGTCCCTGTAACCTTTCAATGGCCCAGAATCCTTGTAATCGGTCAATGGCCCAGAATCCCTGTAACTGGTCAATGGCCCAGAATCTCTGTAAATGATCAGTGGCCCAGAATCTCTGTGACCGGTCAGGGCCCAGAATCCCTGTAACTGGTCAATGGCCCAGAATCCCTGTAACCGGTCAATGGCACAGAATCCCTGTAACCGATCAATGGCCCAGGATTTTTGTAACCGGTCAATGACCCAGAATCATGGCAACTGGTCAATTGCCCAGAATCCCTGTATCCGGTCAATGGCCCAGAATTCCTGTAACCAGTCAATGGCCCAGAATCCCTGTAACTGGTCAATGGCCGAGAATCCCTGTAACCGGACAATGGCCCAGGATCATTGTATCCAGTCAATGGCCCAGAATCCCAGTAACCGGTCAAAGGCCCAGAATCCCTGTAACCGGTCAGTGGCCCAGAATCCCTGTAACCGGTCAATGGCCCAGAATCCTTGTTACCGGTCAATGGCCCAGAATCCCTGTAACCGGTCAATGGCCCAGAATCCCAGTAACCGGTCAAAGGCCCAGAATCCCTGTAACCGGTCAATGGCCCAGAATCCCTGTAACCGGTCAATGTCAATGGCCCAGAATCCTTGTAACCGGTCAATGGCCCAGAATCCCTGCAACCGAAAAATGGACCAGAATCCTTGTAACCGGTCAATGGCCCAGGATCCTTGTAACCGGTCAAAGCCAAGAATCACTGCAACCGGTCAATGGCCAAAAATCCCTGCAACTGATCAATTGCCTAGAATCCGTGTAACCGGTCAATTGCCCAGAACCCCAGCAACTGTTCAATTGCCCAGAATCCCTGTACCCGGTCACTGGCCCTGAATTCCTGTAATAGGTCAATGGCCCAAAATCCCTGTACCTGGTCAATGTCCCAGAATCCCTGCAGCCGAACAATGGCCCAGAATCCTTGTAACCGGTCAATGTCCCAGAATCCCTGTAACTGGTCAATGGCCCAGAATCCCTGTAACTGGTCAATGGCCCAGAATCCTTCTAACAGGTCAATGGCCCAGAATCCCTGTAACCGGTCAATGGCCCAAAATCCCTGTACCTGGTCAATGGCCCAGAATCCCTGTAACCGATCAATGGCCCAGGATTTTGTAACCGGTCAATGACCCAGAATCCTGGCAACTGGTCAATTGCCCAGAATCCCTGCATCCGGTCAATGGCCCAGAATTCCTGTAACCAGTCGATGGCCCAGAATCCCTGTAACTGGTCAATGGCCCAGAATCCCTGTATCCGGTCAATGGCCCAGAATCCCTGTAACCGGTCAATGGCCCAGAATCCCTGTAATGGGACACAGGCCCGAAATCCCTGTAACTGGTCAAAGACCCAGAATGCTTGTAACCCATCAAATGCCAAGAATCCCTTAACTGGTCAATGGCCCAGAAAACTTGTAACCTGTCAATGGCCCAGAATCCCAGCAACTGGTCAATGGCACAGAATCACTGCAACCGGTCAATGGCCCAGAATCCCTGTAACTGGTCACTGGCCCAGAATCCTTGTAACTGGTCACTGGCCCAGAATCCCTGAAACCAGTCAATGGCCCAGAATCCCTGTAACCGGTCAATGGCCCAGAATCCCTGTAACTGGTCAAAGGCCCAGAATCCCTGTCAACGGTCAAAGGCCCAGAATCCCTGTAACTGGTCAATGGCCCAGAATCCCTGTAACCAGTCAATGGCCCAGAAACCATGTAACAGGTCAAAGGCCAAGAATCCCTCTAACCGGTCAAATTCCCGGAATCCCTGTAACCGGTCAATGGCCCAAAATCCCTGTAACCGGTCAGGGCCCAGAATCCATGTAACCGGTCAATGGCCCAGAATCTCTGTAACCGGACAATGGCCCAGAATCCCTGTAAACAGTCGATGGCACAAAATCCCTATAACTGGTCAATGGCCCAGAATTCCTGTAATCGGTCAATGGCCCAGGATCCCTATAACTGGTCAATACCCCAGACACCCTGTAACCGGACAATGGCCCAGAATACCTGTAATTCGACACTGGGCCAGAATCCCTGTAACTGCTCAATGTTACAGAATCCCTGTAACCGGTCAATGGTCCAGAGTCCCTGTAACCTTTCAATGGCCCAGAATCCCTGTAACTGGTCAATGGCCCAGAATCTCTGTAAATGATCAGTGGCCCAGTATCTCTGTGACTGGTCAGGGGCCAGAATCCCTGTAACCGGTCAATGGCACAGAATTCCTCTGACTGTCAATGGCACAGAATCCCTGTAACCGGTCAATGGCCCAAAATCCCTGTACCTGGTCAATGGCCAAGAATCGCTGTAACCGGTCAAAGGCCCAGGATCCTTGTAACCGGTCAATGGCCCAGAATCCCGGCAACTGGTCAATTGCCCAGAATCCCTATTTCCGGTCAATGGCCGAGAATCCCTGTAACTGGTGAATGGCAGAGAATCCCTGTAACCGGTCAATGGCCCTGAATCATTGTAACCGTTCAATGGGCCAGATGGCGCGTAACCGGGCAATGGCCCAGAATCCCTGCAATGGGACACTGGCCCAGAATTTCAGTAACTGGTCAATGGCCCAGACACTCTGTAACCGAACAATGGCCCAGAATTCTTGTGAACGGTTAGTGTTCCAGAAGGCCTGTAACAGGTCAATGGCCCAGAATCCGTGTAACTGGTCAATGGCCCAGAATCCCTGTAACAAGTCAAAGGCCCAGGATCTTTGTAACCGGTCAATGGCCCAGAATCCCGGCAACTGGTCAATTCGTCAGAATCCATGTATCCGGTCAATGGCCCAGAATTCCAGTAACCGGTCAATGGCCCAGAATCCCTGTAATTGGTCAATGGCCGAAAATCCCTGTAACCGGAAAATGGCCCAGAAACATTGTAACCAGTCAATGGCCCAGATGGCGCATAACCGGTCAATGGCCCAGAATCCTTGTAGTGGGACACAGGCCCAGAATCACTGTAACTGGTCAATGGCCCAAAATCCTTGTAACCCATTAAATGCCAATAATCCCTGTAAACGGTCAATGGCCCAGAATCCCTATAACTGGTCAATACCCCAGACACCCTGTAACCGGACAATGGCTCAGAATACCTGTAATTCGACACTGGGCCAGATTCCCTGTAGCTGCTCAATGGCCCCAGAATCCTTGTAAAAGTCAATGGCCCAGAATCCCTGTAACCGGTCAATGGCCCAGAATCCCTGTAACTGTTCAATGTTACAGAATCCCTGTAACCGGTCAATGGTCCAGAGTCCCTGTAACCTTTCAATGGCCCAGAATCCTTGTAACCGGTCAATGGCCCAGAATCCCTGTAACTGGTCAATGGCCCAGAATCTCTGTAAATGATCAGTGGCCCAGAATCTCTGTGACCGGTCAGGGCCCAGAATCCCTGTAACCGGTCAATGGCCCAGAATCCCTGTAACTGGTCAATGGCCCAGAATCCCTGTAACTGGTCACTGGCCCAGAATCCTTGTAACTGGCCACTGGCCCAGAATCCCTGTAACCAGTCAATGGCCCAGAATCCCTGTAACCGGTCAATGGCCCAGAATCCCTGTAACTGGTCAATGGCCCAGAATCCCTGTAAACGGTCAATGGCCCAGAATCCATGCAACTGGTCAATGGCCTAGAATCCTTGCAACCGGTCAATGGCCCAGAATCCCTGTAACCGGTCAATGGCCCAGAATCCCTGTAACCAGTCAATGGCCCAGAATCCCTGGAACAGGTCAAAGGCCAAGAATCACTCTAACCAGTCAAAGGCCCAGAATCTCTGTAACCGGTCAATGGCCCAGGATCCCTGTAACCGGTCATGGCCCAGAATCAACGTAACCGGTCAATGGCCCAGAATCCCTGTAACCGGTCAATGGCCCAGAATCCCTGTAAACAGTCGATGGCACAAAATCCCTATACCTGGTCAATGGCCCAGAATCCCTATAACTGGTCAATCCCCCACACACCCTGGAAGCGGACAATGGCCCAGAATACCTGTAATTTGACACTGGGCCAGAATCCCTGTAACTGGTCAATGGCCCCAGAATCCTTGTAACCGGTCAATGGCCCAGAATCCCTGCAATGGGACAGTGGCCCAGAATCCCAGTAACTGGTCAATGGCCCAGAATACCTGTAACCGGTCAATGGCCCAGAATTCTTGTAACTGGTCAATGGCCCAGACACTCTGTAACCGGACAATGGCCCAGAATTCTTGTGAACGGTTAGTGGTCCAGAAGGCCTGTAACAGGTCAATGGCCCAGAATCCCTGTAACCGGTTAATGGCCCAGAATCCCTGTAATAAGTCAATGGCCCAGGATATTTGTAACCGGTCAATGGCCCAGAATCCCAGCAACTGGTCAATTGCCCAGAATCCCTGTATCCAGTCAATGGCCCAGAATTCCTGTAAGCGGTCAATGGCCCAGAATCTCTGTAACTGGTCAATGGCCGAAAATCCGTGTAACCGGACAATGGCCCAGAAACATTGTAACCGGTCAATGGCCCAGATGGCGCGTAACCGGTCAATGGCCCAGAATCCTTGAAATGGGACACAGGCCCAGAATCACTGTAACTGGTCAATGGCCCAAAATCCTTGTAACCCATCAAATGCCAATAATCCCTGTAACTGGTCAATGGTACAGAATCCCTGTAACCGGTCAATGGCCCAGAATCCCCGTAACTGGTCAATGCCCCAGAATCCCTGTAAATGATCAAAGGCCCAGAATATCTGTAACTGATCAATGGTCTAGAATCCCTGCAACCGTTCAATGGCCCAGAATCCCTGTAACCGGTCAATGGCCCAGAATCCCAGGAACCGGTCAAAGGCCCAGAATCCCTGTAACCGGTCAATGGCCCAGAATCCCTGCAACCAGTCAATGGCCCAGAATCCCTGTAACCGGTCAATGGCCCAGAATCCCTGTAACTGGTCAAAGGCCCAGAATCCCTGTAACCGGTCAAGGGCCAGAATCCCTGTAGCTGGTCAATGGCCCAGAATCCCTGTAACCGGTCAATGGCCCAGAATCCTTGTAATCTGATAATGGACCAGAATACTTGTAACTGGTCAATGGCCCAGAATTCTTGTAACTGGTCAATGGCCCAGACACTCTGTAACCGGACAATGGCCCAGAATTCTTGTGAACGGTTAGTGGTCCAGAAGGCTTGTAACAGGTCAACCGCCCAGAATCCCTGTAACCGGTTAATGGCACAGAATCCCTGTATCCGGTCAATGGCCCAGAATTCCTGTAACTGGTCAATGGCCCAGAATCCCTGTAACCGGTCAAAGGCCCAGAATCCTTGAAACCGGTCAATGGCCCAGAATCCCTGCAACCGAAAAATGGACCAGAATCCTTGTAACCGGTCAATGGCCCAGGATCCTTGTAACCGGTCAAAGCCAAGAATCACTGCAACTGGTCAATGGCCCAAAATCCCTGCAACTGATCAATTGCCTAGAATCCGTGTAACCGGTCAGTTGCCCAGAACCCCAGCAACTGTTCAATTGCCCAGAATCCCTGTACCCGGTCACTGGCCCTGAATTCCTGTAATAGGTCAATGGCCCAAAATCCCTGTACCTGGTCAATGTCCCAGAATCCCTGCAGCCGAACAATGGCCCAGAAACCTTGTAACCAGTGAATGGCCCAGAAATCCTGTAACCGGTCAATGGCCCTGAATCCCTGTAGCCGGTCAATGGCCCAGAATCCTTGTAACCGGTCAATGTCCCAGAATCCTTCTAACTGGTCAATGGCCCAGAATCCCTGTAACCGGTCAATGGCCCAAAATCCCTGTACCTGGTCGATGGCCCAGAATCCCTGTAACCGATCAATGGCCCAGGATTTTTGTAACCGGTCAATGACCCAGAATCCTGGCAACTGGTCAATTGCCCAGAATCCCTGTATCCGGTCAATGGCCCAGAATTCCTGTAACCAGTCAATGGCCCAGAATCCCTGTAACCGGACAATGGCCCAGAATCATTGTAACCGGTCAATGGCCCAGATGGCGCGTAACCGGTCAATGGCCCAGAATCCTTGTAATGGGACACAGGCCCAGAATCACTGTAACTGGTCAATGGCCCAAAATCCATGTAACCCATCAAATGCCAATAATTCCTGCAACTGGTCAATGGCCCAGAATCCCTGTAACCTGTCAATGGCCCAGAATCCCTGTAACTGGTCAATGGTACAGAATCCCTGTAACCTGCCAATGGCCCAGAATCCCTGTAATTGGTCAATGCCCCAGAATCCCTGTAAACGGGCAAAGGCCCAGAATACCTGTAACTGGTCAATGGCCTAGAATCCCTGCAACCGGTCAATGGCCCAGAATCCCTGTAACCGGTCAATGGCCCAGAAGCCCTGTAACCGGTCATGGCCCAGAATCCCTGTATCCGGTCAATGGCCCAGAATCCCTGTAACCGGTCAATGGCCCAGAATCCCAGTAACCGGTCAAAGGCCCAGAATCCCTGCAACCGGTCAGTGGCCCAGAATCCCTGTAACCGGTCAATGGCCCAGAATCCTTGTAACCGGTCAATGGCCCAGAATCCCTGTAACCGGTCAATGGCCCAGAATCCCAGTAACCGGTCAAAAGCCCAGAATCCCTGTAACCGGTCAATGGCCCAGAATCCCTGTAACCGGTCAATGGCCCAGAATCCTTGTAACCGGTAAATGGCCCAGAATCCCTGCAACCGAAAAATGGACCAGAATCCTTGTAACCGGTCAATGGCCCAGGATCCTTGTAACCGGTCAAAGCCAAGAATCACTGCAACTGGTCAATGGCCCAAAACCCCTGCAACTGATCAATTGCCTAGAATCCGTGTAACCGGTCAGTTGCGCAGAACCCCAGCAACTGTTCAATTGCCCAGAATCCCTGTACCCGGTCACTGGCTCTGAATTCCTGTAATAGGTCAATGTCCCAGAATCCGTGCAGCCGAACAATGGCCCAGAATCCTTCTAACTGGTCAATGGCCCAGAATCCCTGTAACCGGTCAATGGCCCAGAATCCTTGTAACCGGTCAATATCCCAGAATCCCTGTAACGGGTCAATGGCCCAGAATCCCTGTAACTGGTCAATGGCCCAGAATCCTTCTAACTGGTCAATGGCCCAGAATCCGTGTAACCGATCAATGGCCTAGGATATTTGTAACCGGTCAATGACCCAGAACCCTGGCAAATGGTCAATTGCCCAGAATCCCTGTAACCAGTCAATGGCCCAGAATCCCTGTAACTGGTCAATGGCCGAGAATCCCTGTAACCGGACAATGGCCCAGGATCATTGTAACCGGTCAATGGCCCAGAATCCCTGTAACCGGTCATAGCCCAGAATCCCTGTATCCGGTCAATGGCCCAGAATCCCTGTAACCGGTCAAAGGCCCAGAATCCCTGTAACCGGTCAGTGGCCTAGAATCCCTGTAACCGGTCAATGGCCCAGAATCCTTGTAACCGGTCAATGGCCCAGAATCCCTATAACTGGTCAATGGCCCAGAATCCCAGTAACCGGTCAAAGGCCCAGAATCCCTGTAACCGGTCAATGGCCCAGAATCCCTGTAACCGGTCAATGGCCCAGAATCCTTGTAACCGGTCAATGGCCCAGAATCCCTGCAACCGAAAATTGACCAGAATCCTTGTAACCGGTCAATGGCCCAGGATCCTTGTAACCGGTCAAAGCCAAGAATCACTGCAACCGGTCAATGGCCCAAAATCCCTGCAACTGATCAATTGCCTAGAATCCGTGTAACCGGTCAATTGCCCAGAACCCCAGCAACTGTTCAATTGCCCAGAATCCCTGTACCCGGTCACTGGCCCTGAATTCCTGTAATAGGTCAATGGCCCAAAATCCCTGTACCTGGTCAATGTCCCAGAATCCCTGCAGCCGAACAATGGCCCAGAATCCTTCTAACTGGTCAATGGCCCAGAATCCCTGTAACCGGTCAATGGCCCAGAATCCTTGTAACCGGTCAATATCCCAGAATCCCTGTAACGGGTCAATGGCCCAGAATCCCTGTAACTGGTCAATGGCCCAGAATCCTTCTAACTGGTCAATGGCCCAGAATCCGTGTAACCGATCAATGGCCCAGGATTTTTGTAACCGGTCAATGACCCAGAACCCTGGCAAATGGTCAATTGCCCAGAATCCCTGTATCCGGTCAATGGCCCAGAATTCCTGTAACCAGTCAATGGCCCAGAATCCCTGTAACTGGTCAATGGCCGAGAATCCCTGTAACCGGACAATGGCCCAGGATCATTGTAACCGGTCAATGGCCCAGAATCCCTGTAACCGGTCATAGCCCAGAATCCCTGTATCCGGTCAATGGCCCAGAATCCCTGTAACCGGTCAACGGCCCAGAATCCCAGTAACCGGTCAAAGGCCCAGAATCTCTGTAACCGGTCAGTGGCCCAGAATCCCTGTAACCGGTCAATGGCCCAGAATCCTTGTAACCGGTCAATGGCCCAGAATCCCTATAACTGGTCAATGGCCCAGAATCGCAGTAACCGGTCAAAGGCCCAGAATCCCTGTAACCGGTCAATGGCCCAGAATCCCTGTAACCGGTCAATGGCCCAGAATCCTTGTAACCGGTCAATGGCCCAGAATCCCTGCAACCGAAAATTGACCAGAATCCTTGTAACCGGTCAATGGCCCAGGATCCTTGTAACCGGTCAAAGCCAAGAATCACTGCAACCGGTCAATGGCCCAAAATCCCTGCAACTGATCAATTGCCTAGAATCCGTGTAACCGGTCAATTGCCCAGAACCCCAGCAACTGTTCAATTGCCCAGAATCCCTGTACCCGGTCACTGGCCCTGAATTCCTGTAATAGGTCAATGGCCCAAAATCCCTGTACCTGGTCAATGTCCCAGAATCCCTGCAGCCGAACAATGGCCCAGAATCCTTGTAACCAGTGAATGGCCCAGAAATCCTGCAACCGGTCAATGGCCCAGAATCCCTGCAACCGGTCAATGGCCCTGAATCCCTGTAACCGGTCAATGGCCCAGAATCCTTGTAGCCGATCAATGTCCCAGAATCCCTGTAACTGGTCAATGGCCCAGAATCCCTGTAACTGGTCATTGGCCCAGAATCCTTCTAACTGGTCAATGGCCCAGAATCCCTGTAACCGGTCAATGGCCCAAAATCCCTGTACCTGGTCAATGGCCCAGAATCCCTGTAACCGATCAATGGCCTAGGATTTTTGTAACCGGTCAATGACCCAGAATCCTGGCAACTGGTCAATTGCCCAGAATCCCCGTATCCGGTCAATGACCCAGAATTCCTGTAACCAGTCAATGGCCCAGAATCCCTGTAACTGGTCAATGGCCGAGAATCCCTGTAACCGGACAATGGCCCAGATTCATTGTAACCGGTCAATGGCCCAGAATCCCTGTAATGGGACACAGGCCCGAAATCCCTGTAACTGGTCAAAGGCCTAGAATCCTTGTAACCCATCAAATGCCAAGAATCCCTTAACTGGTCAATGGCCCAGAAAACCTGTAACCTGTCAATGGCCCAGAATCCCTGTAACTGGTCAATGGCCCAGATTCCCTGCAACTGGTCAATGGTACAGAATCACTGCAACCGGTCAATGGCCCAGAATCCCTGTAACTGGTCAGTGGCCCAGAATCCTTGTAACTGGTCACTGGCCCAGAATCCCTGAAACCAGTCAATGGCCCAGAATCCCTGTAACCGGTCAATGGCCCAGAATCCCTGTAACTGGTCAAAGGCCCAGAATCCCTGTAAATGGTCAAACGCCCAGAATCCCTGTAACTGGTCAATGGCCCATAATCCCTGTAACCAGTCAATGGCCCAGAAACCCTGTAACAGGTCAAAGGCCAAGAATCCCTCTAACCGGTCAAATTCCCGGAATCCCTGTAACCGGTCAATGGCCCAAAATCCCTGTAACCGGTCAGGGCCCAGAATCCATGTAACCGGTCAATGGCCCAGAATCTCTGTAACCGGACAATGGCCCAGAATCCCTGTAAACAGTCGATGGCACAAAATCCCTATACCTGATCAATGGCCCAGAATTCCTGTAAACGGTCAATGGCCCAGAATCCCTATAACTGGTCAATACCCCAGACACCCTGTAACCGGACAATGGCTCAGAATACCTGTAATTCGACACTGGGCCAGATTCCCTGTAACTGCTCAATGGCCCCAGAATCCTTGTAAAAGTCAATGGCCCAGAATCCCTGTAACCGGTCAATGGCCCAGAATCCCTGTAACTGTTCAATGTTACAGAATCCCTGTAACCGCTCAATGGTCCAGAGTCCCTGTAACCTTTCAATGGCCCAGAATCCTTGTAATCGGTCAATGGCCCAGAATCCCTGTAACTGGTCAATGGCCCAGAATCTCTGTAAATGATCAGTGGCCCAGAATCTCTGTGACCGGTCAGGGCCCAGAATCCCTGTAACTGGTCAATGGCCCAGAATCCCTGTAACCGGTCAATGGCACAGAATCCCTGTAACCGATCAATGGCCCAGGATTTTTGTAACCGGTCAATGACCCAGAATCATGGCAACTGGTCAATTGCCCAGAATCCCTGTATCCGGTCAATGGCCCAGAATTCCTGTAACCAGTCAATGGCCCAGAATCCCTGTAACTGGTCAATGGCCGAGAATCCCTGTAACCGGACAATGGCCCAGGATCATTGTATCCGGTCAATGGCCCAGAATCCCAGTAACCGGTCAAAGGCCCAGAATCCCTGTAACCGGTCAGTGGCCCAGAATCCCTGTAACCGGTCAATGGCCCAGAATCCTTGTTACCGGTCAATGGCCCAGAATCCCTGTAACCGGTCAATGGCCCAGAATCCCAGTAACCAGTCAAAGGCCCAGAATCCCTGTAACCGGTCAATGGCCCAGAATCCCTGTAACCGGTCAATGTCAATGGCCCAGAATCCTTGTAACCGGTCAATGGCCCAGAATCCCTGCAACCGAAAAATGGACCAGAATCCTTGTAACCGGTCAATGGCCCAGGATCCTTGTAACCGGTCAAAGCCAAGAATCACTGCAACCGGTCAATGGCCAAAAATCCCTGCAACTGATCAATTGCCTAGAATCCGTGTAACCGGTCAATTGCCCAGAACCCAGCAACTGTTCAATTGCCCAGAATCCCTGTACCCGGTCACTGGCCCTGAATTCCTGTAATAGGTCAATGGCCCAAAATCCCTGTACCTGGTCAATGTCCCAGAATCCCTGCAGCCGAACAATGGCCCAGAATCCTTGTAACCGGTCAATGTCCCAGAATCCCTGTAACTGGTCAATGGCCCAGAATCCCTGTAACTGGTCAATGGCCCAGAATCCTTCTAACAGGTCAATGGCCCAGAATCCCTGTAACCGGTCAATGGCCCAAAATCCTGTACCTGGTCAATGGCCCAGAATCCCTGTAACCGATCAATGGCCCAGGATTTTGTAACCGGTCAATGACCCAGAATCCTGGCAACTGGTCAATTGCCCAGAATCCCTGCATCCGGTCAATGGCCCAGAATTCCTGTAACCAGTCGATGGCCCAGAATCCCTGTAACTGGTCAATGGCCCAGAATCCCTGTATCCGGTCAATGGCCCAGAATCCCTGTAACCGGTCAATGGCCCAGAATCCCTGTAATGGGACACAGGCCCGAAATCCCTGTAACTGGTCAAAGACCCAGAATGCTTGTAACCCATCAAATGCCAAGAATCCCTTAACTGGTCAATGGCCCAGAAAACCTGTAACCTGTCAATGGCCCAGAATCCCAGCAACTGGTCAATGGCACAGAATCACTGCAACCGGTCAATGGCCCAGAATCCCTGTAACTGGTCACTGGCCCAGAATCCTTGTAACTGGTCACTGGCCCAGAATCCCTGAAACCAGTCAATGGCCCAGAATCCCTGTAACCGGTCAATGGCCCAGAATCCCTGTAACTGGTCAAAGGCCCAGAATCCCTGTCAACGGTCAAAGGCCCAGAATCCCTGTAACTGGTCAATGGCCCAGAATCCCTGTAACCAGTCAATGGCCCAGAAACCATGTAACAGGTCAAAGGCCAAGAATCCCTCTAACCGGTCAAATTCCCGGAATCCCTGTAACCGGTCAATGGCCCAAAATCCCTGTAACCGGTCAGGGCCCAGAATCCATGTAACCGGTCAATGGCCCAGAATCTCTGTAACCGGACAATGGCCCAGAATCCCTGTAAACAGTCGATGGCACAAAATCCCTATAACTGGTCAATGGCCCAGAATTCCTGTAATCGGTCAATGGCCCAGGATCCCTATAACTGGTCAATACCCCAGACACCCTGTAACCGGAAAATGGCCCAGAATACCTGTAATTCGACACTGGGCCAGAATCCCTGTAACTGCTCAATGTTACAGAATCCCTGTAACCGGTCAATGGTCCAGAGTCCCTGTAACCTTTCAATGGCCCAGAATCCCTGTAACTGGTCAATGGCCCAGAATCTCTGTAAATGATCAGTGGCCCAGTATCTCTGTGACTGGTCAGGGGCCAGAATCCCTGTAACCGGTCAATGGCACAGAATCCCTCTGACTGTCAATGGCCCAGAATCCCTGTAACCGGTCAATGGCCCAAAATCCCTGTACCTGGTCAATGGCCAAGAATCGCTGTAACCGGTCAAAGGCCCAGGATCCTTGTAACCGGTCAATGGCCCAGAATCCCGGCAACTGGTCAATTGCCCAGAATCCCTATTTCCGGTCAATGGCCGAGAATCCCTGTAACTGGTGAATGGCAGAGAATCCCTGTAACCGGTCAATGGCCCTGAATCATTGTAACCGTTCAATGGGCCAGATGGCGCGTAACCGGGCAATGGCCCAGAATCCCTGCAATGGGACACTGGCCCAGAATTTCAGTAACTGGTCAATGGCCCAGACACTCTGTAACCGAACAATGGCCCAGAATTCTTGTGAACGGTTAGTGTTCCAGAAGGCCTGTAACAGGTCAATGGCCCAGAATCCGTGTAACTGGTCAATGGCCCAGAATCCCTGTAACAAGTCAAAGGCCCAGGATCTTTGTAACCGGTAAATGGCCCAGAATCCCGGCAACTGGTCAATTCGTCAGAATCCATGTATCCGGTCAATGGCCCAGAATTCCAGTAACCGGTCAATGGCCCAGAATCCCTGTAATTGGTCAATGGCCGAAAATCCCTGTAACCGGAAAATGGCCCAGAAACATTGTAACCAGTCAATGGCCCAGATGGCGCATAACCGGTCAATGGCCCAGAATCCTTGTAGTGGGACACAGGCCCAGAATCACTGTAACTGGTCAATGGCCCAAAATCCTTGTAACCCATTAAATGCCAATAATCCCTGTAACTGGTCAATGGCCCAGAATCCCTGTAACCTGTCAATGGCCCAGAATCCCTGTAACTGATCAATGGTATAGAATCCCTGTAACCGGTCAATGGCCCAGAATCCCTGTAATTGGTCAAAGGCCCAGAGTCCCTGTAAATGGTCAAAGGCACAGAATACCTGGAACTGGTCAATGGCCTAGAATCCCTGCAACCAGTCAATGGCCCAGAATCCCTGTAACTGGTCAATGACCCAGAATCCCTGTAACTGGTCAATGGCCCAGAATCCCTGTACCTGGTCACGTTCCCAGAATCCTTGTAACTGGTCAATGGCCCAGAATCCCTGTAACTGGTCAATGACCGAGAATCCCTGCAACCGGACAATGGCCCAGAATCATTGTAACCGGTCAATGGCCCAGAATCCCTGTAAAGGGACACAAGCCCAGAATCCCTGTAACTGGTCAATGGCCCAGAATCCTTGTAACCCATCAAATGCCAAGAATCCCTGTAACTGGTCAATGGCCCAGAAACCCTGTTCCCTGTCAATGGCCCAGAATCCCTGTAACCAGTCGATGGCCCAGAATCCCTGTAACTGGTCAATGGTGCAGAATCCCTGTCACCGGTCAATGGCCCAGAATCCCTGTAACTGGTCACTGGCCCAGAATCCTTGTAACTGGCCACTGGCCCAGAATCCCTGTAACCAGTCAATGGCCCAGAATCCCTGTAACCAGTCAATGGCCCAGAATCCCTGTAACTGGTTAATGGCCCAGAATCCCTGTAAACGGTCAATGGCCCAGAACCCATGTAACTGGTCAATGGCCTAGAATCCTTGCAACCGGTCAATGGCCCAGAATCCCTGTAACCAGTCAATGGCCCAGAATCCCTGTAACCAGTCAATGGCCCAGAATCCCTGTAACAGGTCAAAGGCCAAGAATCACTCTAACCGGTCAAAGGCCCAGAATCTCTGTAACCGGTCAATGGCCCAGAATCCCTGTAACTGGTCATGGCCCAGAATCCCTGTAACCGGTCAGTGGCCCAGAATCCCTGTAACCGGTCAATGGCCCAGAATCCTTGTAACCGGTCAATGGCCCAGAATCCCTGTAACCGGTCAATGGCCCAGAATCCCAGTAACCGTTCAAAGGCCCAGAATCCCTGTAACCGGTCAGTGGCCCAGAATCACTGCAACCGGTCAGTGGCCCAAAATCCCTGCAACTGATCAATGGCCTAGTATCCGTGTAACCGGTCAATTGCCCAGAACCCCAGCAACTGTTCAATTGCCCAGAATCCCTGTACCCGGTCACTGGCCCTGAATTCCTGTAATGGGTCAATGGCCCAAAATCCCTGTACCTGGTCAATGTCCCAGAATCCCTGCAGCCGAACAATGGCCCAGATTCCTTGTAACCAGTGAATGGCCCAGAAATCCTGTAACCGGTCAATGGCCCAGAATCCCTGTAACCGGTCAATGGCCCAGAATCCTTGTAACCGTTAATGTCCCAGAATCCCTGTAACTGGTCAATGGCCCAGAATCCCTGTAACTGGTCAATTGCCCAGAATCCTTCTAACTGGTCAATAACCCAGAATCCCTGTAACCGGTCAGTGGCCCAAAATCCCTGTACCTGGTCAATGGCCCAGAATCCCTGTAACCGATAAATGGCCCAGGATCTTTGTAACCGGTCAATGGCCCTGAATTCTGGCAACTGGTCAATAGCCCAGAATCCCTGTGTGCGGTCAGTGGCCCAGAATTCCTGTAACCGGTCAATGGCCCAGAATCCCTGTAACTGGTTAATGGCCGAGAATGCCTGTTACCGGACAATGGCCCAGAATCATTGTAACCGGTCAATGACCCAGAATCCCTTTAATGGGACACAGGGCCAGATTCCCTGTAACTGGTGAATGGCCCAGAATCCTTGTAACCCATCAAATGCCAAGAATCCCTGTAACTGGTCAATGGCCCAGAAACCCTGTAACCTGTCAATGGCCCAGAATCCACGTAACCGGTCAATGGCCCAGAATCCCTGTAACCGGTCAAAGGCCAAGAATCACTCTAACCGGTCAAAGGCCCAGAATCTCTGTAACCGGTCAATGGCCCAGGATCCCTGGAACCGGTCATGGCGCAGAAGCCACGTAATCGGTCAATGGCCCAGAATCCCTGTAACCGGTCAATGGCCCAGAATCCCTGTAAGCAGTCGATGGCACAAAATCCCTATACCTGGTCAATGGCCCAGAATCCCTATAACTGGTCAATACCCCAGACACCCTGGAAGCGGACAATGGCCCAGAATACCTGTAATTCGACACTGGGCCAGAATCCCTGTAACTGGTCAATGGCCCCAGAATCCTTGTAACCGGTCAATGGCCCAGAATCCCTGCAATGGGACAGTGGCCCAGAATCCCAGTAACTGGTCAATGGCCCAGAATCCCCGTAACCGGTCAACGGCCCAGAATCCTTGTAATCTGATAATGGGCCAGAATACTTGTAACTGGTCAATGGCCCAGAATTCCTGTAAACGGTCAATGGCCCAGAATTCCTGTAACCGATCAATGGCCCAGGATTTTTGTAACCGGTCAATGACCCAGAATCCTGGCAACTGGTCAATTGCCCAGAATCCCTGTATCCGGTCAATAGCCCAGAATTCCTGTAACCAGTCAATGGCCCAGAATCCCTGTAACCGGACAATGGCCCAGAATCATTGTAACTGGTCAATGGCCCAGAATCCTTGTCATGGGACAGAGGCCCAAAATCCCTGTAACTGGTCAAAGGCCCAGAATCCTTGTAACCCATCAAATGCCAAGAATCCCTTAACTGGTCAATGGCCCAGAATCCCTGTAACTGGTCACTGGCCCAGAATCCTTGTAACTGGCCACTGGCCCAGAATCCCTGTAACCAGTCAATGGCCCAGAATCCCTGTAACTGGTTAATGGCCCAGAATCCCTGTAAACGGTCAATGGCCCAGAACCCATGTAACTGGTCAATGGCCTAGAATCCTTGCAACCGGTCAATGGCCCAGAATCCCTGTAACCAGTCAATGGCCCAGAATCCCTGTAACCAGTCAATGGCCCAGAATCCCTGTAACAGGTCAAAGGCCAAGAATCACTCTAACCGGTCAAAGGCCCAGAATCTCTGTAACCGGTCAATGGCCCAGAATCCCTGTAACCGGTCATGGCCCAGAATCCCTGTAACCGGTCAGTGGCCCAGAATCCCTGTAACCGGTCAATGGCCCAGAATCCTTGTAACCGGTCAATGGCCCAGAATCACTGCAACCGGTCAGTGGCCCAAAATCCCTGCAACTGATCAATGGCCTAGTATCCGTGTAACCGGTCAATTGCCCAGAACCCCAGCAACTGTTCAATTGCCCAGAATCCCTGTACCCGGTCACTGGCCCTGAATTCCTGTAATGGGTCAATGGCCCAAAATCCCTGTACCTGGTCAATGTCCCAGAATCCCTGCAGCCGAACAATGGCCCAGATTCCTTGTAACCAGTGAATGGCCCAGAAATCCTGTAACCGGTCAATGGCCCAGAATCCCTGTAACCGGTCAATGGCCCAGAATCCTTGTAACCGTTAATGTCCCAGAATCCCTGAAACTGGTCAATGGCCCAGAATCCCTGTAACTGGTCAATTGCCCAGAATCCTTCTAACTGGTCAATAACCCAGAATCCCTGTAACCGGTCAGTGGCCCAAAATCCCTGTACCTGGTCAATGGCCCAGAATCCCTGTAACCGATAAATGGCCCAGGATCTTTGTAACCGGTCAATGGCCCAGAATTCTGGCAACTGGTCAATAGCCCAGAATCCCTGTGTGCGGTCAGTGGCCCAGAATTCCTGTAACCGGTCAATGGCCCAGAATCCCTGTAACTGGTTAATGGCCGAGAATGCCTGTTACCGGACAATGGCCCAGAATCATTGTAACCGGTCAATGACCCAGAATCCCTTTAATGGGACACAGGCCCAGATTCCCTGTAACTGGTGAATGGCCCAGAATCCTTGTAACCCATCAAATGCCAAGAATCCCTGTAACTGGTCAGTGGCCCAGAAACCCTGTAACCTGTCAATGGCCCAGAATCTCTGTAACCGGTCAATGGCCCAGGATCCCTGGAACCGGTCATGGCCCAGAATCCACGTAACCGGTCAATGCCCCAGAATCCCTGTAAACAGTCGATGGCACAAAATCCCTATACCTGGTCAATGGCCCAGAATCCCTATAACTGGTCAATACCCCAGACACCCTGGAAGCGGACAATGGCCCAGAATACCTGTAATTCGACACTGGGCCAGAATCCCTGTAACTGGTCAATGGCCCCAGAATCCTTGTAACCGGTCAATGGCCCAGAATCCCTGCAATGGGACAGTGGTCCAGAATCCCAGTAACTGGTCAATGGCCCAGAATCCCCGTAACCGGTCAACAGCCCAGAATCCTTGTAATCTGATAATGGGCCAGAATACTTGTAACTGGTCAATGGCCCAGAATTCCTGTAAACGGTCAATGGCCCAGAATTCCTGTAACCGATCAATGGCCCAGGATTTTTGTAACCGGTCAATGACCCAGAATCCTGGCAACTGGTCAATTGCCCAGAATCCCTGTATCCGGTCAATGGCCCAGAATTCCTGTAACCAGTCAATGGCCCAGAATCCCTGTAACCGGACAATGGCCCAGAATCATTGTAACCGGTCAATGGCCCAGAATCCCTGTCATGGGACAGAGGCCCAAAATCCCTGTAACTGGTCAAAGGCCCAGAATCCTTGTAACCCATCAAATGCCAAGAATCCCTTAACTGGTCAATGGCCCAGAAACCCTATAACCTGTCAATGGCCCAGAATCCCTGTAACTGGTCAATGGCCCAGATTCCCTGTAACTGGTCAATGGTACAGAATCCCTGTCACCGGTCAATGGCCCAGAATCCCTGTAACTGGTCACTGGCCCAGAATCCTTGTAACTGGCCACTGGCCCAGAATCCCTGTAACCAGTCAATGGCCCAGAATCCCTGTAACCAGTCAATGGCCCAGAATCCCTGTAACTGGTTAATAGCCCAGAATCCCTGTAAACGGTCAATGGCCCAGAACCCATGTAACTGGTCAATGGCCTAGAATCCTTGCAACCGGTCAATGGCCCAGAATCCCTGTAACCAGTCAATGGCCCAGAATCCCTGTAACCAGTCAATGGCCCAGAATCCCTGTAACAGGTCAAAGGCCAAGAATCACTCTAACCGGTCAAAGGCCCAGAATCTCTGTAACCGGTCAATGGCCCAGAATCCCTGTAACCGGTCATGGCCCAGAATCCCTGTAACCGGTCAGTGGCCCAGAATCCCTGTAACCGGTCAATGGCCCAGAATCCTTGTAACCGGTCAATGGCCCAGAATCCCTGTAACCGGTCAATGGCCCAGAATCCCAGTAACCGTTCAAAGGCCCAGAATCCCTGTAACCGGTCAGTGGCCCAGAATCACTGCAACCGGTCAGTGGCCCAAAATCCCTGCAACTGATCAATGGCCTAGTATCCGTGCAACCGGTCAATTGCCCAGAACCCCAGCAACTGTTCAATTGCCCAGAATCCCTGTACCCGGTCACTGGCCCTGAATTCCTGTAATGGGTCAATGGCCCAAAATCCCTGTACCTGGTCAATGTCCCAGAATCCCTGCGGCCGAAAAATGGCCCAGATTCCTTGTAACCAGTGAATGGCCCAGAAATCCTGTAACCGGTCAATGGCCCAGAATCCCTGTAACTGGTCAATGGCCCAGAATTCTGGCAACTGGTCAATAGCCCAGAATCCCTGTGTGCGGTCAGTGGCACAGAATCACTGCAACCGGTCAATGGCCCAGAATCCCTGTAACTGGTCACTGGCCCAGAATCCTTGTAACTGGTCACTGGCCCAGAATCCCTGAAACCAGTCAATGGCCCAGAATCCCTGTAACCGGTCAATGGCCCAGAATCCCTGTAACTGGTCAAAGGCCCAGAATCCCTGTAAACGGTCAAAGGCCCAGAATCCCTGTAACTGGTCAATGGCCCAGAATCCCTGTAACCAGTCAATGGCCCAGAAACCATGTAACAGGTCAAAGGCCAAGAATCCCTCTAACCGGTCAAATTCCCGGAATCCCTGTAACCGGTCAATGGCCCAAAATCCCTGTAACCGGTCAGGGCCCAGAATCCATGTAACCGGTCAATGGCCCAGAATCTCTGTAACCGGACAATGGCCCAGAATCCCTGTAAACAGTCAATGGCACAAAATCCCTATACCTGGTCAATGGCCCAGAATTCCTGTAAACGGTCAATGGCCCAGAATCCCTGTAACTGGTTAATACCCCAGACACCCTGTAACCGGACAATGGCCCAGAATACCTGTAATTCGACACTGGGCCAGAATCCCTGTAACTGCTCAATGGCCCCAGAATCCTTGTAAAAGTCAATGGCCCAGAATCCCTTTTCACCGGTCAATGGCCCAGAATCCCTGTAACTGTTCAATGTTACAGAATCCCTGTAACTGGTCAATGGCCAAGAATCTCTGTAAATGATCAGTGGCCCAGAATCTCTGTAACTGGTCAATGGCCCAGAATCCCTGTCACCGGTCAATGGCCCAGAATCCTTGTAATCTGATAATGGACCAGAATACTTGTAACTGGTCAATGGCCCAGAATTCCTGTAACCGGTCAATGGCCCAGAATTCTTGCAACTGGTCAATGGCCCAGACACTCTGTAACCGGACAATGGCCCAGAATTCTTGTGAAAGGTTAGTGGTCCAGAAGGCCTGTAACTGGTCAATGGCCCAGAATCCCTGCAGCCGGTTAATGGCCCAGAATCCCTGTAATAAGTCAAAGGCCCAGGATATTTGTAACCGGTCAATGGCCCAGAATCCCGGCAACTGGTCAATTGCCCCGAATCCCTGTATCCGGTCAATGGCTCGGAATTCCTGAAAGCGGTCAATGGCCCAGAATCTCTGTAACTGGTCAATGGCCGAAAATCCCTGTAACCGGACAATGGCCCAGAAACATTGTAACCGGTCAATGGCCCAGATGGCGCGTAACCGGTCAATGGCCCAGAATCCTTGTAATGGGACACAGGCCCAGAATCACTGTAACTGGTCAATGGCCCAAAATCCTTGTAACACATCAAATGCCAATAATCCCTGTAACTGGTCAATGGCCCAGAATCCCTGTAACCTGTCAATGGCCCAGAATCCCTGTAACTGGTCAATGGTACAGAATCCCTGTAACCGGTGAATGGCCCAGAATCCCTGTAACTGGTCAATGCCCCAGAATCTCTGTAAATCGTCAAAGGCCCAGAATACCTGCAACTGGTCAATGGCCTAGAATCCCTGCAACCGGTCAATGGCCCAGAATCCCTGTAACCGGTCAATGGCCCAGAATCCCAGGAACCGGTCAAAGGCCCAGAATCCCTGTAACCGGTCAGTGGCCCAGAATCCCTGTAACCGGTCAATGGCCCAGAATCCTTGTAACCGGTCAATGGCCCAGAATCCCTGTAACCGGTCAATGGCCCAGAATCCCAGTAACCGGTCAAAGGCCCAGAATCCCTGTAACCGGTCAATGGCCCAGAATCCCTGTAACCGGTCAATGGCCCAGAATCCCTGCAACCGAAAAATGGACCAGAATCCTTGTAACAGGTCAATGGCCCAGGAACCTTGTGACCGGTCAAAGCCAAGAATCACTGCAACCGGTCAATGGCCCAAAATCCCTGCAACTGATCAATTGCCTAGAATCCGTGTAACCGGTCAATTGCCCAGAACCCAGCAACTGTTCAATTGCCCAGAATCCCTGTACCCGGTCACTGGCCCTGAATTCCTGTAATAGGTCAATGGCCCAAAATCCCTGTACCTGGACAATGTCCCAGAATCCCTGCAGCCGAACAATGGCCCAGAAAACTTGTAACCGGTCAATGGCCCAGAATCCTTGTAACCGGTCAATGGCCCAGAATCCCTGTAACTGGTCAATGGCCCAGAATCCCTGTAACTGGTCAATGGCCCAGAATCCTTCTAACTGGTCAATGGCCCAGAATCCCTGCAACCGGTCAATGGCCCAAAATCCCTGTACCTGGTCGATGGCCCAGAATACCTGTAACCGATCAATGGCCCAGGATTTTTGTAACCGGTCAATGACCCAGAATCCTGGCAACTGGTCAATTGCCCAGAATCCCTGTATCCGGTCAATGGCCCAGAATTCCTGTAACCAGTCAATGGCCCAGAATCCCTGTAACCGGACAATGGCCCAGAATCATTGTAACCGGTCAATGGCCCAGAATCCCTGCAATGGGACACAGGCCCGAAATCCCTGTAACTGGTCAAACGCCCAGAATCCTTGTAAACCATCAAATGCCAAGAATCCCTTAACTGGCCAATGGCCCAGAAACCCTGTAACCGGTCAATGGCCCAGAATCCCTGTAACTGGTCAAAGGCCAAGAATCACTCTAACCGGTCAAAGGCCCAGAATCTCTGTAACCGGTCAATGGCCCAGAATCCCTGTAACCGGTCATGGCCCAGAATCCCTGTAACCGGTCAGTGGCCCAGAATCCCTGTAACCGGTCAATGGCCCAGAATCCTTGTAACCGGTCAATGGCCCAGAATCCCTGTAACCGGTCAATGGCCCAGAATCCCAGTAACCGTTCAAAGGCCCAGAATCCCTGTAACCGGTCAGTGGCCCAGAATCACTGCAACCGGTCAGTGGCCCAAAATCCCTGCAACTGATCAATGGCCTAGTATCCGTGTAACCGGTCAATTGCCCAGAACCCCAGCAACTGTTCAATTGCCCAGAATCCCTGTACCCGGTCACTGGCCCTGAATTCCTGTAATGGGTCAATGGCCCAAAATCCCTGTACCTGGTCAATGTCCCAGAATCCCTGCGGCCGAACAATGGCCCAGAATCCCTGTAACTGGTCAATGGCCCAGAATCCCTGTAACTGGTCAATTGCCCAGAATCCTTCTAACTGGTCAATAACCCAGAATCCCTGTAACCGGTCAGTGGCCCAAAATCCCTGTACCTGGTCAATGGCCCAGAATCCCTGTAACCGATAAATGGCCCAGGATCTTTGTAACCGGTCAATGGCCCAGAATTCTGGCAACTGGTCAATAGCCCAGAATCCCTGTGTGCGGTCAGTGGCCCGGAATTCCTGTAACCGGTCAATGGCCCAGAATCCCTGTAACTGGTTAATGGCCGAGAATGCCTGTTACCGGACAATGGCCCAGAATCATTGTAACCGGTCAATGACCCAGAATCCCTTTAATGGGACACAGGCCCAGATTCCCTGTAACCTGTCAATGGCCCAGAATCCACGTAACCGGTCAATGGCCCAGAATCCCTGTAACCGGTCAAAGGCCAAGAATCACTCCAACCGGTCAAAGGCCCAGAATCTCTGTAACCGGTCAATGGCCCAGGATCCCTGGAACCGGTCATGGCCCAGAATCCACGTAATCGGTCAATGGCCCAGAATCCCTGTAACCGGTCAATGGCCCAGAATCCCTGTAAACAGTCGATGGCACAAAATCCCTATACCTGGTCAATGGTCCAGAATCCCTATAACTGGTCAATACCCCAGACACCCTGGAAGCGGACAATGGCCCAGAATACCTGTAATTCGACACTGGGCCAGAATCCCTGTAACTGGTCAATGGGCCCAGAATCTTTGTAACCGGTCAATGGCCCAGAATCCCTGCAATGGGACAGTGGCCCAGAATCCCAGTAACTGGTCAATGCCCCAGAATCCCCGTAACCGGTCAACGGCCCAGAATCCTTGTAATCTGATAATGGGCCAGAATACTTGTAACTGGTCAATGGCCCAGAATTCCTGTAAACGGTCAATGGCCCAGAATTCCTGTAACCGATCAATGGCCCAGGATTTTTGTAACCGGTCAATGACCCAGAATCCTGGCAACTGGTCAATTGCCCAGAATCCCTGTATCCGGTCAATGGCCCAGAATTCCTGTAACCAGTCAATGGCCCAGAATCCCTGTAACCGGACAATGGCCCAGAATCATTGTAACCGGTCAATGGCCCAGAATCCCTGTCATGGGACAGAGGCCCAAAATCCCTGTAACTGGTCAAAGGCCCAGAATCCTTGTAACCCATCAAATGCCAAGAATCCCTTAACTGGTCAATGGCCCAGAAACCCGATAACCTGTCAATGGCCCAGAATCCCTGTAACTGGTCAATGGCCCAGATTCCCTGTAACTGGTCAATGGTACAGAATCACTGCAACCGGTCAATGGCCCAGAATCCCTGTAACTGGTCACTGGCCCAGAATCCCCGTAACCGGTCAACGGCCCAGAATCCTTGTAATCTGATAATGGGCCAGAATACTTGTAACTGGTCAATGGCCCAGAATTCCTGTAAACGGTCAATGGCCCAGAATTCCTGTAACCGATCAATGGCCCAGGATTTTTGTAACCGGTCAATGACCCAGAATCCTGGCAACTGGTCAATTGCCCAGAATCCCTGTATCCGGTCAATGGCCCAGAATTCCTGTAACCAGTCAATGGCCCAGAATCCCTGTAACCGGACAATGGCCCAGAATCATTGTAACCGGTCAATGGCCCAGAATCCCTGTCATGGGACAGAGGCCCAAAATCCCTGTAACTGGTCAAAGGCCCAGAATCCTTGTAACCCATCAAATGCCAAGAATCCCTTAACTGGTCAATGGCCCAGAAACCCTATAACCTGTCAATGGCCCAGAATCCCTGTAACTGGTCAATGGCCCAGATTCCCTGTAACTGGTCAATGGTACAGAATCACTGCAACCGGTCAATGGCCCAGAATCCCTGTAACTGGTCACTGGCCCAGAATCCTTGTAACTGGTCACTGGCCCAGAATCCCTGAAACCAGTCAATGGCCCAGAATCCCTGTAACCGGTCAATGGCCCAGAATCCCTGTAACTGGTCAAAGGCCCAGAATCCCTGTAAACGGTCAAAGGCCCAGAATCCCTGTAACTGGTCAATGGCCCAGAATCCCTGTAACCAGTCAATGGCCCAGAAACCATGTAACAGGTCAAACGCCAAGAATCCCTCTAACCGGTCAAATTCCCGGAATCCCTGTAACCGGTCAATGGCCCAAAATCCCTGTAACCGGTCAGGGCCCAGAATCCATGTAACCGGTCAATGGCCCAGAATCTCTGTAACCGGACAATGGCCCAGAATCCCTGTAAACAGTCAATGGCACAAAATCCCTATACCTGGTCAATGGCCCAGAATTCCTGTAAACGGTCAATGGCCCAGAATCCCTGTAACTGGTTAATACCCCAGACACCCTGTAACCGGACAATGGCCCAGAATACCTGTAATTCGACACTGGGCCAGAATCCCTGTAACTGCTCAATGGCCCCAGAATCCTTGTAAAAGTCAATGGCCCAGAATCCCTTTTCACCGGTCAATGGCCCAGAATCCCTGTAACTGTTCAATGTTACAGAATCCCTGTAACTGGTCAATGGCCAAGAATCTCTGTAAATGATCAGTGGCCCAGAATCTCTGTAACTGGTCAATGGCCCAGAATCCCTGTCACCGGTCAATGGCCCAGAATCCTTGTAATCTGATAATGGACCAGAATACTTGTAACTGGTCAATGGCCCAGAATTCCTGTAACCGGTCAATGGCCCAGAATTCTTGCAACTGGTCAATGGCCCAGACACTCTGTAACCGGACAATGGCCCAGAATTCTTGTGAAAGGTTAGTGGTCCAGAAGGCCTGTAACTGGTCAATGGCCCAGAATCCCTGCAGCCGGTTAATGGCCCAGAATCCCTGTAATAAGTCAAAGGCCCAGGATATTTGTAACCGGTCAATGGCCCAGAATCCCGGCAACTGGTCAATTGCCCCGAATCCCTGTATCCGGTCAATGGCTCGGAATTCCTGAAAGCGGTCAATGGCCCAGAATCTCTGTAACTGGTCAATGGCCGAAAATCCCTGTAACCGGACAATGGCCCAGAAACATTGTAACCGGTCAATGGCCCAGATGGCGCGTAACCGGTCAATGGCCCAGAATCCTTGTAATGGGACACAGGCCCAGAATCACTGTAACTGGTCAATGGCCCAAAATCCTTGTAACACATCAAATGCCAATAATCCCTGTAACTGGTCAATGGCCCAGAATCCCTGTAACCTGTCAATGGCCCAGAATCCCTGTAACTGGTCAATGGTACAGAATCCCTGTAACCGGTGAATGGCCCAGAATCCCTGTAACTGGTCAATGCCCCAGAATCTCTGTAAATCGTCAAAGGCCCAGAATACCTGCAACTGGTCAATGGCCTAGAATCCCTGCAACCGGTCAATGGCCCAGAATCCCTGTAACCGGTCAATGGCCCAGAATCCCAGGAACCGGTCAAAGGCCCAGAATCCCTGTAACCGGTCAGTGGCCCAGAATCCCTGTAACCGGTCAATGGCCCAGAATCCTTGTAACCGGTCAATGGCCCAGAATCCCTGTAACCGGTCAATGGCCCAGAATCCCAGTAACCGGTCAAAGGCCCAGAATCCCTGTAACCGGTCAATGGCCCAGAATCCCTGTAACCGGTCAATGGCCCAGAATCCCTGCAACCGAAAAATGGACCAGAATCCTTGTAACAGGTCAATGGCCCAGGAACCTTGTGACCGGTCAAAGCCAAGAATCACTGCAACCGGTCAATGGCCCAAAATCCCTGCAACTGATCAATTGCCTAGAATCCGTGTAACCGGTCAATTGCCCAGAACCCAGCAACTGTTCAATTGCCCAGAATCCCTGTACCCGGTCACTGGCCCTGAATTCCTGTAATAGGTCAATGGCCCAAAATCCCTGTACCTGGACAATGTCCCAGAATCCCTGCAGCCGAACAATGGCCCAGAAAACTTGTAACCGGTCAATGGCCCAGAATCCTTGTAACCGGTCAATGGCCCAGAATCCCTGTAACTGGTCAATGGCCCAGAATCCCTGTAACTGGTCAATGGCCCAGAATCCTTCTAACTGGTCAATGGCCCAGAATCCCTGCAACCGGTCAATGGCCCAAAATCCCTGTACCTGGTCGATGGCCCAGAATACCTGTAACCGATCAATGGCCCAGGATTTTTGTAACCGGTCAATGACCCAGAATCCTGGCAACTGGTCAATTGCCCAGAATCCCTGTATCCGGTCAATGGCCCAGAATTCCTGTAACCAGTCAATGGCCCAGAATCCCTGTAACCGGACAATGGCCCAGAATCATTGTAACCGGTCAATGGCCCAGAATCCCTGCAATGGGACACAGGCCCGAAATCCCTGTAACTGGTCAAACGCCCAGAATCCTTGTAAACCATCAAATGCCAAGAATCCCTTAACTGGCCAATGGCCCAGAAACCCTGTAACCGGTCAATGGCCCAGAATCCCTGTAACTGGTCAAAGGCCAAGAATCACTCTAACCGGTCAAAGGCCCAGAATCTCTGTAACCGGTCAATGGCCCAGAATCCCTGTAACCGGTCATGGCCCAGAATCCCTGTAACCGGTCAATGGCCCAGAATCCTTGTAACCGGTCAATGGCCCAGAATCCCTGTAACCGGTCAATGGCCCAGAATCCCAGTAACCGTTCAAAGGCCCAGAATCCCTGTAACCGGTCAGTGGCCCAGAATCACTGCAACCGGTCAGTGGCCCAAAATCCCTGCAACTGATCAATGGCCTAGTATCCGTGTAACCGGTCAATTGCCCAGAACCCCAGCAACTGTTCAATTGCCCAGAATCCCTGTACCCGGTCACTGGCCCTGAATTCCTGTAATGGGTCAATGGCCCAAAATCCCTGTACCTGGTCAATGTCCCAGAATCCCTGCGGCCGAACAATGGCCCAGAATCCCTGTAACTGGTCAATGGCCCAGAATCCCTGTAACTGGTCAATTGCCCAGAATCCTTCTAACTGGTCAATAACCCAGAATCCCTGTAACCGGTCAGTGGCCCAAAATCCCTGTACCTGGTCAATGGCCCAGAATCCCTGTAACCGATAAATGGCCCAGGATCTTTGTAACCGGTCAATGGCCCAGAATTCTGGCAACTGGTCAATAGCCCAGAATCCCTGTGTGCGGTCAGTGGCCCGGAATTCCTGTAACCGGTCAATGGCCCAGAATCCCTGTAACTGGTTAATGGCCGAGAATGCCTGTTACCGGACAATGGCCCAGAATCATTGTAACCGGTCAATGACCCAGAATCCCTTTAATGGGACACAGGCCCAGATTCCCTGTAACCTGTCAATGGCCCAGAATCCACGTAACCGGTCAATGGCCCAGAATCCCTGTAACCGGTCAATGGCCCAGGATCCCTGGAACCGGTCATGGCCCAGAATCCACGTAATCGGTCAATGGCCCAGAATCCCTGTAACCGGTCAATGGCCCAGAATCCCTGTAAACAGTCGATGGCACAAAATCCCTATACCTGGTCAATGGTCCAGAATCCCTATAACTGGTCAATACCCCAGACACCCTGGAAGCGGACAATGGCCCAGAATACCTGTAATTCGACACTGGGCCAGAATCCCTGTAACTGGTCAATGGGCCCAGAATCTTTGTAACCGGTCAATGGCCCAGAATCCCTGCAATGGGACAGTGGCCCAGAATCCCAGTAACTGGTCAATGCCCCAGAATCCCCGTAACCGGTCAACGGCCCAGAATCCTTGTAATCTGATAATGGGCCAGAATACTTGTAACTGGTCAATGGCCCAGAATTCCTGTAAACGGTCAATGGCCCAGAATTCCTGTAACCGATCAATGGCCCAGGATTTTTGTAACCGGTCAATGACCCAGAATCCTGGCAACTGGTCAATTGCCCAGAATCCCTGTATCCGGTCAATGGCCCAGAATTCCTGTAACCAGTCAATGGCCCAGAATCCCTGTAACCGGACAATGGCCCAGAATCATTGTAACCGGTCAATGGCCCAGAATCCCTGTCATGGGACAGAGGCCCAAAATCCCTGTAACTGGTCAAAGGCCCAGAATCCTTGTAACCCATCAAATGCCAAGAATCCCTTAACTGGTCAATGGCCCAGAAACCCGATAACCTGTCAATGGCCCAGAATCCCTGTAACTGGTCAATGGCCCAGATTCCCTGTAACTGGTCAATGGTACAGAATCACTGCAACCGGTCAATGGCCCAGAATCCCTGTAACTGGTCACTGGCCCAGAATCCCCGTAACCGGTCAACGGCCCAGAATCCTTGTAATCTGATAATGGGCCAGAATACTTGTAACTGGTCAATGGCCCAGAATTCCTGTAAACGGTCAATGGCCCAGAATTCCTGTAACCGATCAATGGCCCAGGATTTTTGTAACCGGTCAATGACCCAGAATCCTGGCAACTGGTCAATTGCCCAGAATCCCTGTATCCGGTCAATGGCCCAGAATTCCTGTAACCAGTCAATGGCCCAGAATCCCTGTAACCGGACAATGGCCCAGAATCATTGTAACCGGTCAATGGCCCAGAATCCCTGTCATGGGACAGAGGCCCAAAATCCCTGTAACTGGTCAAAGGCCCAGAATCCTTGTAACCCATCAAATGCCAAGAATCCCTTAACTGGTCAATGGCCCAGAAACCCTATAACCTGTCAATGGCCCAGAATCCCTGTAACTGGTCAATGGCCCAGATTCCCTGTAACTGGTCAATGGTACAGAATCACTGCAACCGGTCAATGGCCCAGAATCCCTGTAACTGGTCACTGGCCCAGAATCCTTGTAACTGGTCACTGGCCCAGAATCCCTGAAACCAGTCAATGGCCCAGAATCCCTGTAACCGGTCAATGGCCCAGAATCCCTGTAACTGGTCAAAGGCCCAGAATCCCTGTAAACGGTCAAAGGCCCAGAATCCCTGTAACTGGTCAATGGCCCAGAATCCCTGTAACCAGTCAATGGCCCAGAAACCATGTAACAGGTCAAAGGCCAAGAATCCCTCTAACCGGTCAAATTCCCGGAATCCCTGTAACCGGTCAATGGCCCAAAATCCCTGTAACCGGTCAGGGCCCAGAATCCATGTAACCGGTCAATGGCCCAGAATCTCTGTAACCGGACAATGGCCCAGAATCCCTGTAAACAGTCAATGGCACAAAATCCCTATACCTGGTCAATGGCCCAGAATTCCTGTAAACGGTCAATGGCCCAGAATCCCTGTAACTGGTTAATACCCCAGACACCCTGTAACCGGACAATGGCCCAGAATACCTGTAATTCGACACTGGGCCAGAATCCCTGTAACTGCTCAATGGCCCCAGAATCCTTGTAAAAGTCAATGGCCCAGAATCCCTTTTCACCGGTCAATGGCCCAGAATCCCTGTAACTGTTCAATGTTACAGAATCCCTGTAACTGGTCAATGGCCAAGAATCTCTGTAAATGATCAGTGGCCCAGAATCTCTGTAACTGGTCAATGGCCCAGAATCCCTGTCACCGGTCAATGGCCCAGAATCCTTGTAATCTGATAATGGACCAGAATACTTGTAACTGGTCAATGGCCCAGAATTCCTGTAACCGGTCAATGGCCCAGAATTCTTGCAACTGGTCAATGGCCCAGACACTCTGTAACCGGACAATGGCCCAGAATTCTTGTGAAAGGTTAGTGGTCCAGAAGGCCTGTAACTGGTCAATGGCCCAGAATCCCTGTAGCCGGTTAATGGCCCAGAATCCCTGTAATAAGTCAAAGGCCCAGGATATTTGTAACCGGTCAATGGCCCAGAATCCCGGCAACTGGTCAATTGCCCCGAATCCCTGTATCCGGTCAATGGCTCGGAATTCCTGAAAGCGGTCAATGGCCCAGAATCTCTGTAACTGGTCAATGGCCGAAAATCCCTGTAACCGGACAATGGCCCAGAAACATTGTAACCGGTCAATGGCCCAGATGGCGCGTAACCGGTCAATGGCCCAGAATCCTTGTAATGGGACACAGGCCCAGAATCACTGTAACTGGTCAATGGCCCAAAATCCTTGTAACACATCAAATGCCAATAATCCCTGTAACTGGTCAATGGCCCAGAAATCCTGTAACCGGTCAATGGCCCAGAATCCTTGTAACCGGTCAATGGCCCAGAATCCCTGTAACTGGTCAATGGCCCAGAATCCCTGTAACTGGTCAATGGCCCAGAATCCTTCTAACTGGTCAATGGCCCAGAATCCCTGCAACCGGTCAATGGCCCAAAATCCCTGTACCTGGTCGATGGCCCAGAATACCTGTAACCGATCAATGGCCCAGGATTTTTGTAACCGGTCAATGACCCAGAATCCTGGCAACTGGTCAATTGCCCAGAATCCCTGTATCCGGTCAATGGCCCAGAATTCCTGTAACCAGTCAATGGCCCAGAATCCCTGTAACCGGACAATGGCCCAGAATCATTGTAACCGGTCAATGGCCCAGAATCCCTGTAATGGGACACAGGCCCGAAATCCCTGTAACTGGTCAAACGCCCAGAATCCTTGTAAACCATCAAATGCCAAGAATCCCTTAACTGGCCAATGGCCCAGAAACCCTGTAACCGGTCAATGGCCCAGAATCCCTGTAACTGGTCAATGGCCCAGATTCCCTGTAACTGGTCAATGGTACAGATTCACTGCAACCGGTCAATGGCCCAGAATCCTTGTAACTGGTCACTGGCCCAGAATCCCTGAAACCAGTCAATGGCCCAGAATCCCTGTAACCGGTCAATGGCCCAGAATCCCTGTAACTGGTCAAAGGCCCAGAATCCCTGCAGCCGAACAATGGCCCAGAATCCTTGTAACCAGTGAATGGCCCAGAAATCCTGTAACCGGTCAATGGCCCAGAATCCCTGCAACCGGTCAATAGCCCTGAATCCCTGTAACCGGTCAATGTCCCAGAATCCCTGTAACCGGTCAATGGCCCAGAATCCCTGTAACCGGTCAATGGCCCAGAATCCCTGTAACTGGTCACTGGCACAGAATCCTTGTAACTGGCCACTGGACCAGAATCCCTGTAACCAGTCAATGGCCCAGTACCCCTGTAACCGGTCAATGGCCCAGAATCCCTGTAACTGTTCAATGGCCCAGAATCCCTGTAAACGGTCAATGGCCCAGAATCCCGTTAACTGGTCAATGGCCTAGAATCCTTGCAACCGGTCAATGGCCCAGAATCCCTGTAACCGGTCAATGGCCCAGAATCCCTGTAACTGGTCAATGGCCCATAATCCCTGTAACCAGTCAATGGCCCAGAATCCTTGCAACCGGTCAATGGCCCAGAATCCCTGTAACCGGTCAAAGGCCCAGAATCCCTGTAACCGGTCAATGGCCCAGAATCCCTGTAACCGGTCAATGGCCCAGAATCCTTGTAACCGGTCAATGGCCCAGAATCCCTGCAACCGAAAAATGGACCAGAATCCTTGTAACAGGTCAATGGCCCAGGATCCCTGTAACTGGTCAATGGCCCAGAATCCCTGTAACTGGTCAATGGCCCAGAATCCTTCTAACTGGTCAATGACCCAGAATCCCTGTACCTGGTCAATGGCTCAGAATCCCTGTAACCGATCAATGGCCCAGGATTTTTGTAACCGGTCAATGACCAAGAATCCTGGCAACAGGTCAATTGCCCAGAATCCCTGTATCCGGTCAATGGCCCAGAATTCCTGTAACCAGTCAATGGCCCAGAATCCCTGTAAATGGTCAATGGCCGAGAATCCCTGTAACAGGACAATGGCCCAGAATCATTGTAACCGGTCAATGGCCCAGAATCCCTGTAATGGGACACAGGCCCAAAATCCCTGTAACTAGTCATAGGCCCAGAATCCTTGTAACCCATCAACTGCCAAGAATCCCTGAACTGGTCAATGGCCCAGAAACCCTGTAACCTGTCAATGGCCCAGAATCCCTGTAACTGGTCACTGGCCCAGAATCCTTGTAACTGGTCACTGACCCAGAATCCCTGAAACCAGTCAATGGCCCAGAATCACTTTAACCGGTCAATGGCCCAGACACACTGTAACCAGTCAATGGCCCAAAAACCCTGTAACAGGTCAAAGGCCAAGAATCCCTCTAACCGGTCAAATTCCCAGAATCCCTGTAACCGGTCAATGACCCTAAATCCCTGTACCTGGTCAATGGCCCAGAATCCCTGCAACCGGTCAAAGGCCCAGAATCCGTGTAACCGGACAATGGCCCAGAATCCCGGCAACTGATCAGTGGCCCAGGATCCCTGTAACTGGTCACTGGTCCAGAATCCCTGTAACCATTCAATGGCCCAAAATCCTGTACCTGCTCAATGGCCCAGAAACCCTGTAACCAGTCAATGTCCCAGAATCCCTGTAACTGGTCAATGTCCCAGAATCCCTGTAACTGGTCAATGGCCCAGAATCCCTGTAACTAGTCAATGGCCCAGAATCCTTCTTACTGGTCAATGCCCAGAATCCCTGCAACCGGTCAATGGCCCAAAATCCCTGTACCTGTTCAATGGCCCAGAATCCTGGCAACTGGTCAATGGCCGAGAATCCCTGTAACCGGACAATGGCCCAGAATCATTGTAACCGGTCAATGGCCCAGAATCCCTGTAATGGGACACAGGCCCAGATTGCCTGTAACTGGTTAATGGCCCAGAATCCTTGTAATCCATCAAATGCCTAGAATCCCTGTAACTGGTCAATGGCCCAGAAACCCTGTAACCTGTCAATGGCCCAGAATCCCTGTAACTGGTCAATGGTACAGAATCCCTGTAACCGGTCAATGGCCCAGAATCCCTGTAACTGGTCAATGGCCCAGAATCCCTGTAAACGGTCAATGGCCCAGAATCCCTGTAACTGGTCAATGGCCTAGAATCCTTGCAACCGGTCAATGGCCCAGAATCCCTGTAACCGGTCAATGGCCCAGAATCCCTGTAACTGGTCAATGGCCCATAATCCCTGTAACCAGTCAATGGCCCAGAATCCCTGTAACAGGTCAAAGGCCAAGAATCCCTCTAACCGGTCAAAGGCCCAGAATTTCTGTAACCGGTCAATGGCCCAGAATCCCTGTTACTGGTCAATGGCCCAGAATCCATGTAACCGAAAAATGGACCAGAATCCTTAATACAGGTCAATGGCCCAGGAACCTTGTAACCGGTCAAAGCCAAGAATCACTGCAACCGGTCAATGGCCCAAAATCCCTGCAACTGATCAATTGCCTAGAATCCGTGTAACCGGTCAATTGCCCAGAACCCAGCAACTGTTCAATTGCCCAGAATCCCTGTACCCGGTCACTGGCCCTGAATTCCTGTAATAGGTCAATGGCCCAAAATCCCTGTACCTGGACAATGTCCCAGAATCCCTGCAGCCGAACAATGGCCCAGAAACCTTGTAACCAGTGAATGGCCCAGAAATCCTGTAACCGGTCAATGGCCCAGAATCCCTGCAACCGGTCAATGGCCCTGAATCCCTGTAACCGGTCAATGGCCCAGAATCCTTGGAACCGGTCAATGGCCCAGAATCCCTGTAACCGGTCAATGGCCCAGAATCCCTGTAACTGGTCAATGGCCCAGAATCCTTCTAACTGGTCAATGGCCCAGAATCCCTGTAACCGGTCAATGGCCCAAAATCCCTGTACCTGGTCGATGGCCCAGAATCCCTGTAACTGATCAATTGCCCAGGATTTTTGTAACCGGTCAATGACCCAGAATCCTGGCAACTGGTCAATTGCCCAGAATCCCTGTATCCGGTCAATGGCCCAGAATTCCTGTAACCAGTCAATGGCCCAGAATCGCTGTAATGGGACACAGGCCCGAAATCCCTGTAACTGGTCAATGGCCCAGAATCCCTGTAACTGGTCAATGGCCCAGATTCCCTGTAACTGGTCAATGGTACAGAATCACTGCAACCGGTCAATGGCCCAGAATCCTTGTAACTGGTCACTGGCCCAGAATCCCTGAAACCAGTCAATGGCCCAGAATCCCTGTAACCGGTCAATGGCCCAGAATCCCTGTAACTGGTCAAAGGCCCAGAATCCCTGCAGCCGAACAATGGCCCAGAATCCTTGTAACCAGTGAATGGCCCAGAAATCCTGTAACCGGTCAATGGCCCAGAATCCCTGCAACCGGTCAATAGCCCTGAATCCCTGTAACCGGTCAATGTCCCAGAATCCCTGTAACTGGTCAATGGCCCAGAATCCCTGTAACCGGTCAATGGCCCAGAATCCCTGTAACTGGTCACTGGCACAGAATCCTTGTAACTGGCCACTGGACCAGAATCCCTGTAACCAGTCAATGGCCCAGTACCCCTGTAACCGGTCAATGGCCCAGAATCCCTGTAACTGTTCAATGGCCCAGAATCCCTGTAAACGGTCAATGGCCCAGAATCCCGTTAACTGGTCAATGGCCTAGAATCCTTGCAACCGGTCAATGGCCCAGAATCCCTGTAACCGGTCAATGGCCCAGAATCCCTGTAACTGGTCAATGGCCCATAATCCCTGTAACCAGTCAATGGCCCAGAATCCTTGCAACCGGTCAATGGCCCAGAATCCCTGTAACCGGTCAATGGCCCAGAATCCCTGTAACCGGTCAATGGCCCAGAATCCTTGTAACCGGTCAATGGCCCAGAATCCCTGCAACCGAAAAATGGACCAGAATCCTTGTAACAGGTCAATGGCCCAGGATCCCTGTAACTGGTCAATGGCCCAGAATCCCTGTAACTGGTCAATGGCCCAGAATCCTTCTAACTGGTCAATGACCCAGAATCCCTGTAACCGGTCAATGGCCCAAAATCCCTGTACCTGGTCAATGGCTCAGAATCCCTGTAACCGATCAATGGCCCAGGATTTCTGTAACCGGTCAATGACCCAGAATCCTGGCAACAGGTCAATTGCCCAGAATCCCTGTATCCGGTCAATGGCCCAGAATTCCTGTAACCAGTCAATGGCCCAGAATCCCTGTAAATGGTCAATGGCCGAGAATCCCTGTAACAGGACAATGGCCCAGAATCATTGTAACGGGTCAATGGCCCAGAATCCCTGTAATGGGAACAGGCCCGAAATCCCTGTAACTAGTCATAGGCCCAGAATCCTTGTAACCCATCAAATGCCAAGTATCCCTTAACTGGTCAATGGCCCAGAAACCCTGTAACCTGTCAATGGCCCAGAATCCCTGTAACTGGTCAATGGCCCAGATTCCCTGTAACTGGTCAATGGGACAGAATCCTTGTAACTGGTCACTGGCCCAGAATCCCTGAAAGCAGTCAATGGCCCAGAATCCCTGTAACTGGTCAAAGGCCCAGAATCCCTGTAAATGGTCAAAGGCCCAGAATCCCTGTAACCGGTCAATGGCCCAGAATCCCTGTAACCAGTCAATGGCCCAGAAACCATGTAACAGGTCAAAGGCCAAGAATCCCTCCAGCCGGTCAAATTCCCAGAATCCCTGTAACCGGTCAATGGCCCAAAATCCCTGTAACCGCTCAGGGCCCAGAATCCATGTAACCGGTCAATGGCCCTGAATCTCTGCAACCGGACAATGGCCCAGAATCCCTGTAAACAGTCGATGGCACAAAATCCCTATACCTGGTCAATGACCCAGAATTCCTGTAAACGGTCAATGGCCCAGAATCCCTGTAACTGGTCAATACCCCAGACTCCCTGTAACAGGAAAATGGCCCAGAATACCTGTAATTTGAAAATGGGCCAGAATCCCTGTAACTGGTCAATGGCCCCAGAATCCTTGTAACCGGTCAATGGCCCAGAATCCCTGTAAAAGTCAATGGCCCAGAATCCCTGTAATCGGCCAATGGCCCAGAATCCTTGTAACCGGTCAATTGCCCAGAGTCCCTGTAACTGGTCAATGGCCCAGAATCTCTGTAAATGGTCAGTGGCCCAGAATCTCTGTAACCGGTCAATGGCCCAGAATCCCTGTAACCGGTCAATGTTACAGAATCCCTGTAACCGGTCAATGGCCCAGAATCCCTGTAACTGGTCACTGGCACAGAATCCTTGTAACTGGCCACTGGCCCAGAATCCCTGTAACCAGTCAATGGCCCAGAATCCCTGTAACCGGTCAATGGCCCAGAATCCCTGTAACTGTTCAATGGCCCAGAATCCCTGTAAACGGTAAATGGCCCAGAATCCCGTTAACTGGTCAATGGCCTAGAATCCTTGCAACCGGTCAATGGCCCAGAATCCCTGTAAACGGTCAATGGCCCAGAGTCTCTGCTACCGGTCATGGCCCAGAATCCCTGTAACCGGTCAATGGCCCAGAATCCCTGTAACCGGTCAATGGCCCAGAAGCCCTGTAACAAGTCAAAGGCCCAGGATCTTTGTAACCGGTCAATGGCCCAGAATCCCAGCAACTGGTCAATGGCCCAGAATCCCTGTATCCGGTCAATGGCCCAGAATTCCTGTAACCAGTCAATGGCCCAGAATCCCTGTAACTGGTCAATGGCCGAGAATCCCTGTAGCCGGACAATGGCCCAGAATCATTGTAACCGGTCAATGGCCCAGAATCCCTGTAATGGGACAAAGGCCCGAAATCCCTGTAACTGGTCAAAGGCCCAGAATCCTTGTAACCCATCAAATGCCAAGAATCCCTTAACTGGTCAATGGCCCAGAAACCCTGCAACCTGTCAATGGCCCAGAATCCCTGTAACTGGTCACTGGCCCAGAATCCTTGTAACTGGTCACTGGCCCAGAATCCCTGAAACCAGTCAATGGCCCAGAATCACTTTAACCGGTCAATGGCCCAGACACACTGTAACCAGTCAATGGCCCAGAAACCCTGTAACAGGTCAAAGGCCAAGAATCCCTCTAACCGGTCAAATTCCCAGAATCCCTGTAACCGGTCAGCGGCTCAGAATCCCTTTAACAAGACAGTGGCCCAGAATCCCTGTAACCGGTCAATGACCCTAAATCCCTGTACCTGGTCAATGGCCCAGAATCCCTGCAACCGGTCAAAGGCCCAGAATCCGTGTAACCGGACAATGGCCCAGAATCCCGGCAACTGATCAGTGGCCCAGAATCCCTGTAACTGGTCACTGGACCAGAATCCCTGTAACTAGTCAATGGCCCAAAATCCCTGTACCTGCTCAATGGCCCAGAATCCCTGTAACCAGTCAATGTCCCAGAATCCCTGTAACTGGTCAATGTCCCAGAATCCCTGTAACTGGTCAATGGCCCAGAATCCCTGTAACTAGTCAATGGCCCAGAATCCTTCTAACTGGTCAATGCCCAGAATCCCTGTAACCGGTCAATGGCCCAAAATCCCTGTACCTGTTCAATGGCCCAGAATCCTGGCAACTGGTCAATGGCCGAGAATCCCTGTAACCGGACAATGGCCCAGAATCATTGTAACCGGTCAATGGCCCAGAATCCCTGTAATGGGACACAGGCCCAGATTCCCTGTAACTGGTTAATGGCCCAGAATCATTGTAACCCATCAAATGCCAAGAATCCCTGTAAATGGTCAATGGCCCAGAAACCCTGTAACCTGTCAATGGCCCAGAATCCCTGTAACTGGTCAATGGTACAGAATCCCTGTAACCGGTCAATGGCCCAGAACCCCTGTAACTGGTCAATGGCCCAGAATCCCTGTAAACGGTCAATGGCCCAGAATCCCTGTAACTGGTCAATGGCCTAGAATCCTTGCAACCGGTCAATGGCCCAGAATCCCTGTAACCGGTCAATGGCCCAGAATCCCTGTAACTGGTCAATGGCCCATAATCCCTGTAACCAGTCAATGGCCCAGAATCCCTGTAACAGGTCAAAGGCCAAGAATCCCTCTAACCGGTCAAAGGCCCAGAATTTCTGTAACCGGTCAATGGCCCAGAATCCCTGTTACTGGTCAATGGCCCAGAATCCATGTAACCGAAAAATGGACCAGAATCCTTGTAACAGGTCAATGGCCCAGGAACCTTGTAACCGGTCAAAGCCAAGAATCACTGCAACCGGTCAATGGCCCAAAATCCCTGCAACTGATCAATTGCCTAGAATCCGTGTAACCGGTCAATTGCCCAGAACCCAGCAACTGTTCAATTGCCCAGAATCCCTGTACCCGGTCACTGGCCCTGAATTACTGTAATAGGTCAATGGCCCAAAATCCCTGTACCTGGACAATGTCCCAGAATCCCTGCAGCCGAACAATGGCCCAGAAACCTTGTAACCAGTGAATGGCCCAGAAATCCTGTAACCGGTCAATGGCCCAGAATCCCTGCAACCGGTCAATGGCCCAGAATCCCTGCAACCGGTCAATGGCCCTGAATCCCTGTAACTGGTCAATGGCCCAGAATCCTTGTAACTGGTCAATGGCCCAGAATCCCTGTAACTGGTCAATGGCCCAGAATCCCTGTAACCGGTCAATGGCCCAAAATCCCTGTACCTGGTCGATGGCCCAGAATCCCTGTAACCGATCAATGGCCCAGGATTTTTGTAACCGGTCAATGACCCAGAATCCTGGCAACTGGTCAATTGCCCAGAATCCCTGTATCCGGTCAATGGCCCAGAATTCCTGTAACCGGTCAAAGGCCCAGAATCCCTGTAACCGGTCAATGGCCGAGAATCCCTGTAACCGGTCAATGGCCCAGAATCCTTCTAACCGGTCAATGGCCCAGAATCCCTGCAACCGAAAAATGGACCAAAATCCTTGTAACCGGTCAATGGCCCAGGATCCTTGTAACCGGTCAAAGCCAAGAATCACTGCAAACGGTCAATGGCCCAAAATCCCAACTGATCAATGGCCTAGAATCCATGTAACCGGTCAATTGCCCAGAATCCCAGCAACTGTTCAATTGCCCAGAATCCCTGTACCCGGTCACTGGCCCTGAATTCCTGTAATGGGTCAATGGCCCAAAATCCCTGTACCTGGTCAATGTCCCAGAATCCCTGCAGCCGAACAATGGCCCAGAATCCTTGTAACCAGTGAATGGCCCAGAAATCCTGCAACCGGTCAATGGCCCAGAATCCCTGCAACCGGTCAATGGCCCTGAATCCCTGTAACCGGTCAATGGCCCAGAAGCCTTGTAACCGGTCAATGTCCCAGAATCCCTGTAACTGGTCAATGGCCCAAATTCCCTGTACCTGGTCAATGGCCCAGAATCCTTGTGAACTGACAAAGGCCCAGAATTCTTGGAACTGGTCAGTGGCCCAGGACCCTTGTAACCGGTCAATGGCCCAGAATCCCTGTAACCGGTCAATGGCCCAGCATCCCTGAAACGGGAAAGTGGCCCAGCATCCCTGAAACGGAACAGTGGACCAGAATCCCTGCAACCGGTCAATGGCCCAGAATCCCTGTAACCAGTCAATGGCCCAGAATCCCTGTAACTAGTCAATGGCCCAGAATCCCTGTAACCGGTCAATGGCCCAGAATCCCTGTAACCAGTCAATGGCCCTGAAACATTGAAACCGGACAATGACACAGAATCCTTGTAGCCGGTCAATGGCTCAGAATCCCTGTAACTGGTCAATGGCCCAAAATCCCAATACCTGTTCAATGGCCCAGAAACCCTGTAACCGATCAATGGCCCAGAATCCGTGTAACCGGTCGATGGCCCAGAATCCCGGCAACTGGTCAATTTCCCAAAATCCCTGCATCCGGTCAATGGCCTAGAATTCCTGTAACCGGTCAATGGCCCAGAAACCCTGTAACTTGTCAGTGGCTGAGAATCCCTGTAACTGGTCAATGGCCCAGAATCCTTCCAACTGGTCAATGGCCCAGAATCCCTGTAACCGGTCAATGGCCCAAAATCCCTGTACCTGGTCGATGGCCCAGAATCCCTGTAACCGATCAATGGCCCAGGATGTTTGTAACCGGTCAATGACCCAGAATCCTGGCAACTGGTCAATTGCCCAGAATCCCTGTATCCGGTCAATGGCCCAGAATTCCTGTAACCAGTCAATGGCCCAGAATCCCTGTAACTGGTCAATGGCCGAGAATCCCTGTAGCCGGACAATGGCCCAGAATCATTGTAACCGGTCAATGGCCCAGAATCCCTGTAATGGGACAAAGGCCCGAAATCCCTGCAACTGGTCAAAGGCCCAGAATCCTTGTAACCCATCAAATGCCAAGAATCCCTTAACTGGTCAATGGCCCAGAAACCCTGTAACCCGTCAATGGCCCAGAATCCCTGTAACTGGTCAATGGCCCAGATTCCCTGTAACTGGTCACTGGCCCAGAATCCCTGCAACCGGTCAATAGCCCTGAATCCCTGTAACCGGTCAATGTCCCAGAATCCCTGTAACTGGTCAATGGCCCAGAATCCCTGTAACCGGTCAATGGCCCAGAATCCCTGTAACTGGTCACTGGCACAGAATCCTTGTAACTGGCCACTGGACCAGAATCCCTGTAACCAGTCAATGGCCCAGTACCCCTGTAACCGGTCAATGGCCCAGAATCCCTGTAACTGTTCAATGGCCCAGAATCCCTGTAAACGGTCAATGGCCCAGAATCCCGTTAACTGGTCAATGGCCTAGAATCCTTGCAACCGGTCAATGGCCCAGAATCCCTGTAACCGGTCAATGGCCCAGAATCCCTGTAACTGGTCAATGGCCCATAATCCCTGTAACCAGTCAATGGCCCAGAATCCTTGCAACCGGTCAATGGCCCAGAGTCCCTGTAACCGGTCAATGGCCCAGAATCCCTGTAACCGGTCAATGGCCCAGAATCCTTGTAACCGGTCAATGGCCCAGAATCCCTGCAACCGAAAAATGGACCAGAATCCTTGTAACAGGTCAATGGCCCAGGATCCCTGTAACTGGTCAATGGCCCAGAATCCCTGTAACTGGTCAATGGCCCAGAATCCTTCTAACTGGTCAATGACCCAGAATCCCTGTAACCGGTCAATGGCCCAAAATCCCTGTACCTGGTCAATGGCTCAGAATCCCTGTAACCGATCAATGGCCCAGGATTTCTGTAACCGGTCAATGACCCAGAATCCTGGCAACAGGTCAATTGCCCAGAATCCCTGTATCCGGTCAATGGCCCAGAATTCCTGTATCCAGTCAATGGCCCAGAATCCCTGTAAATGGTCAATGGCCGAGAATCCCTGTAACAGGACAATGGCCCAGAATCATTGTAACCGGTCAATGGCCCAGAATCCCTGTAATGGGACACAGGCCCGAAATCCCTGTAACTAGTCATAGGCCCAGAATCCTTGTAACCCATCAAATGCCAAGTATCCCTTAACTGGTCAATGGCCCAGAAACCCTGTAACCTGTCAATGGCCCAGAATCCCTGTAACTGGTCAATGGCCCAGATTCCCTGCAACTGGTCAATGGGACAGAATCCTTGTAACTGGTCACTGGCCCAGAATCCCTGAAAGCAGTCAATGGCCCAGAATCCCTGTATCTGGTCAAAGGCCCAGAATCCCTGTAAATGGTCAAAGGCCCAGAATCCCTGTAACCGGTCAATGGCCCAGAATCCCTGTAACCAGTCAATGGCCCAGAAACCATGTAACAGGTCAAAGGCCAAGAATCCCTCCAGCCGGTCAAATTCCCAGAATCCCTGTAACCGGTCAATGGCCCAAAATCCCTGTAACCGCTCAGGGCCCAGAATCCATGTAACCGGTCAATGGCCCTGAATCTCTGCAACCGGACAATGGCCCAGAATCCCTGTAAACAGTCGATGGCACAAAATCCCTATACCTGGTCAATGACCCAGAATTCCTGTAAACGGTCAATGGCCCAGAATCCCTGTAACTGGTCAATACCCCAGACTCCCTGTAACAGGAAAATGGCCCAGAATACCTGTAATTTGAAAATGGGCCAGAATCCCTGTAACTGGTCAATGGCCCCAGAATCCTTGTAACCGGTCAATGGCCCAGAATCCCTGTAAAAGTCAATGGCCCAGAATCCCTGTAATCGGCCAATGGCCCAGAATCCTTGTAACCGGTCAATTGCCCAGAGTCCCTGTAACTGGTCAATGGCCCAGAATCTCTGTAAATGGTCAGTGGCCCAGAATCTCTGTAACCGGTCAATGGCCCAGAATCCCTGTAACTGGTCAATGTTACAGAATCCCTGTAACCGGTCAATGGCCCAGAATCCCTGTAACTGGTCACTGGCACAGAATCCTTGTAACTGGCCACTGGCCCAGAATCCCTGTAACCAGTCAATGGCCCAGAATCCCTGTAACCGGTCAATGGCCCAGAATCCCTGTAACTGTTCAATGGCCCAGAATCCCTGTAAACGGTAAATGGCCCAGAATCCCGTTAACTGGTCAATGGCCTAGAATCCTTGCAACCGGTCAATGGCCCAGAATCCCTGTAAACGGTCAATGGCCCAGAGTCTCTGCTACCGGTCATGGCCCAGAATCCCTGTAACCGGTCAATGGCCCAGAATCCCTGTAACCGGTCAATGGCCCAGAAGCCCTGTAACAAGTCAAAGGCCCAGGATCTTTGTAACCGGTCAATGGCCCAGAATCCCAGCAACTGGTCAATGGCCCAGAATCCCTGTATCCGGTCAATGGCCCAGAATTCCTGTAACCAGTCAATGGCCCAGAATCCCTGTAACTGGTCAATGGCCGAGAATCCCTGTAGCCGGACAATGGCCCAGAATCATTGTAACCGGTCAATGGCCCAGAATCCCTGTAATGGGACAAAGGCCCGAAATCCCTGTAACTGGTCAAAGGCCCAGAATCCTTGTAACCCATCAAATGCCAAGAATCCCTTAACTGGTCAATGGCCCAGAAACCCTGCAACCTGTCAATGGCCCAGAATCCCTGTAACTGGTCACTGGCCCAGAATCCTTGTAACTGGTCACTGGCCCAGAATCCCTGAAACCAGTCAATGGCCCAGAATCACTTTAACCGGTCAATGGCCCAGACACACTGTAACCAGTCAATGGCCCAGAAACCCTGTAACAGGTCAAAGGCCAAGAATCCCTCTAACCGGTCAAATTCCCAGAATCCCTGTAACCGGTCAGCGGCTCAGAATCCCTTTAACAAGACAGTGGCCCAGAATCCCTGTAACCGGTCAATGACCCTAAATCCCTGTACCTGGTCAATGGCCCAGAATCCCTGCAACCGGTCAAAGGCCCAGAATCCGTGTAACCGGACAATGGCCCAGAATCCCGGCAACTGATCAGTGGCCCAGAATCCCTGTAACTGGTCACTGGTCCAGAATCCCTGTAACTAGTCAATGGCCCAAAATCCCTGTACCTGCTCAATGGCCCAGAATCCCTGTAACCAGTCAATGTCCCAGAATCCCTGTAACTGGTCAATGTCCCAGAATCCCTGTAACTGGTCAATGGCCCAGAATCCCTGTAACTAGTCAATGGCCCAGAATCCTTCTAACTGGTCAATGCCCAGAATCCCTGTAACCGGTCAATGGCCCAAAATCCCTGTACCTGTTCAATGGCCCAGAATCCTGGCAACTGGTCAATGGCCGAGAATCCCTGTAACCGGACAATGGCCCAGAATCATTGTAACCGGTCAATGGCCCAGAATCCCTGTAATGGGACACAGGCCCAGATTCCCTGTAACTGGTTAATGGCCCAGAATCATTGTAACCCATCAAATGCCAAGAATCCCTGTAAATGGTCAATGGCCCAGAAACCCTGTAACCTGTCAATGGCCCAGAATCCCTGTAACTGGTCAATGGTACAGAATCCCTGTAACCGGTCAATGGCCCAGAACCCCTGTAACTGGTCAATGGCCCAGAATCCCTGTAAACGGTCAATGGCCCAGAATCCCTGTAACTGGTCAATGGCCTAGAATCCTTGCAACCGGTCAATGGCCCAGAATCCCTGTAACCGGTCAATGGCCCAGAATCCCTGTAACTGGTCAATGGCCCATAATCCCTGTAACCAGTCAATGGCCCAGAATCCCTGTAACAGGTCAAAGGCCAAGAATCCCTCTAACCGGTCAAAGGCCCAGAATTTCTGTAACCGGTCAATGGCCCAGAATCCCTGTTACTGGTCAATGGCCCAGAATCCATGTAACCGAAAAATGGACCAGAATCCTTGTAACAGGTCAATGGCCCAGGAACCTTGTAACCGGTCAAAGCCAAGAATCACTGCAACCGGTCAATGGCCCAAAATCCCTGCAACTGATCAATTGCCTAGAATCCGTGTAACCGGTCAATTGCCCAGAACCCAGCAACTGTTCAATTGCCCAGAATCCCTGTACCCGGTCACTGGCCCTGAATTCCTGTAATAGGTCAATGGCCCAAAATCCCTGTACCTGGACAATGTCCCAGAATCCCTGCAGCCGAACAATGGCCCAGAAACCTTGTAACCAGTGAATGGCCCAGAAATCCTGTAACCGGTCAATGGCCCAGAATCCCTGTAACTGGTCAATGGCCCAGAATCCTTGTAACCGGTCAATGGCCCAGAATCCCTGTAACTGGTCAATGGCCCAGAATCCCTGTAACTGGTCAATGGCCCAGAATCCTTCTAACTGGTCAATGGCCCAGAATCCCTGTAACCGGTCAATGGCCCAAAATCCCTGTACCTGGTCGATGGCCCAGAATCCCTGTAACCGATCAATGGCCCAGGATTTTTGTAACCGGTCAATGACCCAGAATCCTGGCAACTGGTCAATTGCCCAGAATCCCTGTATCCGGTCAATGGCCCAGAATTCCTGTAACCGGTCAAAGGCCCAGAATCCCTGTAACTGGTCACTGGCCCAGAATCCTTGTAACTCGTCACTGGCCCAGAATCCCTGAAACCAGTCAATGGCCCAGAATCCCTTTAACCGGTCAATGGCCCAGAATCCCTGTAACTGGTCAAAGGCCCAGATTCCCTGTAAACGGTCAAAGGCCCAGAATCCCTGTAACCGGTCAATGGCCCAGAATCCCTGTAACCAGTCAATGGCCCAGAAACCCTGTAACAGGTCAAAGGCCAAGAATCCCTCTAACCGGTCAAATTCCCAGAATCCCTGTAACCGGTCAATGGCCCAGAATCCCTGTAACCGGTCAGGGCCCAGAATCCATGTAACCGGTCAATGGCCCAGAATCTCTGTAACCGGACAATGGCCCAGAATCCCTGTAAACAGTCGATGGCACAAAATCCCTATACCTGGTCAATGGCCCAGAATTCCTGTAAACAGTCAATGGCCCAGAATCCCTATAATTGGTCAATACCCCAGACACCCTGTAACCGGACAATGGCCCAGAATACCTGTAATTCGACACTGGGCCAGAATCCCTGTAACTGGTCAATGGCCCCAGAATCCTTGTAACCGGTCAATGGCCCAGAATCCCTGTAAAATTCAATGGCCCAGAATCCCTGTAAAATTCAATGGCCCAGAATCCCTGTAACCGGTCAATGGCCCAGAATCCCTGTAACTGTTCAATGTTACAGAATCCCTGTAACCGGTCAATGGCCCAGAATCCTTGTAACCAGTCAATGGCCCAGAATCCCTGTAACTGGTCAATGGCCCAGAATCTCTGTAAATGGTCAGTGGCCCATAATCTCTGTAACCGGTCAGGGGCCAGAATCCCTGTAACTGGTCAATGGCCCAGAATCCCTGTAACCGGTCAATGGCCCAGAATCCCTCTGACTGTCAATGGCCCAGAATCCCTGTAACCGGTCAATGGCCCAAAATCCCTGTACCTGGTCAATGGCCAAGAATCGCTGTAACCGGTCAAAGGCCCAGGATCCTTGTAACCGGTCAATGGCCCAGAATTCCTGCAACCGGTCAATGGCCCAGAATTGTTGTAACTGGTCAATGGCCCAGACACTCTGTAACCGGACAATGGCCCAGAATTCTTGTGAACGGTTAGTGGTCCAGAAGGCCTGTAACCGGTCAATGGCCCAGAATCCCTGTAAATGGTCAATGGCCCATAATCCCTGTAACCAGTCAATGGCCCAGAATCCCTGTAACCGGTCAATGGCCCAGAATCCCTCTGACTGTCAATGGCCCAGAATCCCTGTAACCGGTCAATGGCCCAAAATCCCTGTACCTGGTCAATGGCCAAGAATCGCTGTAACCGGTCAAAGGCCCAGGATCCTTGTAACCGGTCAATGGCCCAGAATTCCTGCAACCGGTCAATGGCCCAGAATTGTTGTAACTGGTCAATGGCCCAGAATTCCTGTAACTGGTCAATGGCCTAGAATCCTTGCAACCGGTCAATGGCCCAGAATCCCTGTAACCGGTCAATGGCCCAGAATCCCTGTAACTGGTCAATGGCCCATAATCCCTGTAACCAGTCAATGGCCCAGAATCCCTGTAACAGGTCAAAGGCCAAGAATCCCTCTAACCGGTCAAAGGCCCAGAATTTCTGTAACCGGTCAATGGCCCAGAATCCCTGTTACTGGTCAATGGCCCAGAATCCATGTAACCGAAAAATGGACCAGAATCCTTGTAACAGGTCAATGGCCCAGGAACCTTGTAACCGGTCAAAGCCAAGAATCACTGCAACCGGTCAATGGCCCAAAATCCCTGCAACTGATCAATTGCCTAGAATCCGTGTAACCGGTTAATTGCCCAGAACCCAGCAACTGTTCAATTGCCCAGAATCCCTGTACCCGGTCACTGGCCCTGAATTCCTGTAATAGGTCAATGGCCCAAAATCCCTGTACCTGGACAATGTCCCAGAATCCCTGCAGCCGAACAATGGCCCAGAAACCTTGTAACCAGTGAATGGCCCAGAAATCCTGTAACCGGTCAATGGCCCAGAATCCCTGCAACCGGTCAATGGCCCAGAATCCTTGTAACCGGTCAATGGCCCAGAATCCCTGTAACTGGTCAATGGCCCAGAATCCCTGTAACTGGTCAATGGCCCAGAATCCTTCTAACTGGTCAATGGCCCAGAATCCCTGTAACCGGTCAATGGCCCAAAATCCCTGTACCTGGTCGATGGCCCAGAATCCCTGTAACCGATCAATGGCCCAGGATTTTTGTAACCGGTCAATGACCCAGAATCCTGGCAACTGGTCAATTGCCCAGAATCCCTGTATCCGGTCAATGGCCCAGAATTCCTGTAACCGGTCAAAGGCCCAGAATCCCTGTAACCGGTCAATGGCCGAGAATCCCTGTAACCGGTCAATGGCCCAGAATCCTTCTAACCGGTCAATGGCCCAGAATCCCTGCAACCGAAAAATGGACCAAAATCCTTGTAACCGGTCAATGGCCCAGGATCCTTGTAACCGGTCAAAGCCAAGAATCACTGCAAACGGTCAATGGCCCAAAATCCCAACTGATCAATGGCCTAGAATCCATGTAACCGGTCAATTGCCCAGAATCCCAGCAACTGTTCAATTGCCCAGAATCCCTGTACCCGGTCACTGGCCCTGAATTCCTGTAATGGGTCAATGGCCCAAAATCCCTGTACCTGGTCAATGTCCCAGAATCCCTGCAGCCGAACAATGGCCCAGAATCCTTGTAACCAGTGAATGGCCCAGAAATCCTGCAACCGGTCAATGGCCCAGAATCCCTGCAACCGGTCAATGGCCCTGAATCCCTGTAACCGGTCAATGGCCCAGAAGCCTTGTAACCGGTCAATGTCCCAGAATCCCTGTAACTGGTCAATGGCCCAAATTCCCTGTACCTGGTCAATGGCCCAGAATCCTTGTGAACTGACAAAGGCCCAGAATTCTTTGAACTGGTCAGTGGCCCAGGACCCTTGTAACCGGTCAATGGCCCAGAATCCCTGTAACCGGTCAATGGCCCAGCATCCCTGAAACGGGAAAGTGGCCCAGCATCCCTGAAACGGAACAGTGGACCAGAATCCCTGCAACCGGTCAATGGCCCAGAATCCCTGTAACCAGTCAATGGCCCAGAATCCCTGTAACTAGTCAATGGCCCAGAATCCCTGTAACCGGTCAATGGCCCAGAATCCCTGTAACCAGTCAATGGCCCTGAAACATTGAAACCGGACAATGACACAGAATCCTTGTAGCCGGTCAATGGCTCAGAATCCCTGTAACTGGTCAATGGCCCAAAATCCCAATACCTGTTCAATGGCCCAGAAACCCTGTAACCGATCAATGGCCCAGAATCCGTGTAACCGGTCGATGGCCCAGAATCCCGGCAACTGGTCAATTTCCCAAAATCCCTGCATCCGGTCAATGGCCTAGAATTCCTGTAACCGGTCAATGGCCCAGAAACCCTGTAACTTGTCAGTGGCTGAGAATCCCTGTAACCGGACATTGGCCCAGAATCGCTGTAACTGGTCAATGGCCCAGAATCCTTCTAACTGGTCAATGGCCCAGAATCCCTGTAACCGGTCAATGGCCCAAAATCCCTGTACCTGGTCGATGGCCCAGAATCCCTGTAACCGATCAATGGCCCAGGATGTTTGTAACCGGTCAATGACCCAGAATCCTGGCAACTGGTCAATTGCCCAGAATCCCTGTATCCGGTCAATGGCCCAGAATTCCTGTAACCAGTCAATGGCCCAGAATCCCTGTAACTGGTCAATGGCCGAGAATCCCTGTAGCCGGACAATGGCCCAGAATCATTGTAACCGGTCAATGGCCCAGAATCCCTGTAATGGGACAAAGGCCCGAAATCCCTGCAACTGGTCAAAGGCCCAGAATCCTTGTAACCCATCAAATGCCAAGAATCCCTTAACTGGTCAATGGCCCAGAAACCCTGTAACCCGTCAATGGCCCAGAATCCCTGTAACTGGTCAATGGCCCAGATTCCCTGTAACTGGTCACTGGCCCAGAATCCTTGTAACTCGTCACTGGCCCAGAATCCCTGAAACCAGTCAATGGCCCAGAATCCCTTTAACCGGTCAATGGCCCAGAATCCCTGTAACTGGTCAAAGGCCCAGAATCCCTGTAAACGGTCAAAGGCCCAGAATCCCTGTAACCGGTCAATGGCACAGAATCCCTGTAACCAGTCAATGGCCCAGAAACCCTGTAACAGGTCAAAGGCCAAGAATCCCTCTAACCGGTCAAATTCCCAGAATCCCTGTAACCGGTCAATGGCCCAGAATCCCTGTAACCGGTCAGGGCCCAGAATCCATGTAACCGGTCAATGGCCCAGAATCTCTGTAACCGGACAATGGCCCAGAATCCCTGTAAACAGTCGATGGCACAAAATCCCTATACCTGGTCAATGGCCCAGAATTCCTGTAAACAGTCAATGGCCCAGAATCCCTATAATTGGTCAATACCCCAGACACCCTGTAACCGGACAATGGCCCAGAATACCTGTAATTCGAAAGTGGGCCAGAATCCCTGTAACTGGTCAATGGCCCCAGAATCCTTGTAACCGGTCAATGGCCCAGAATCCCTGTAAAATTCAATGGCCCAGAATCCCTGTAAAATTCAATGGCCCAGAATCCCTGTAACCGGTCAATGGCCCAGAATCCCTGTAACTGTTCAATGTTACAGAATCCCTGTAACCGGTCAATGGCCCAGAATCCTTGTAACCAGTCAATGGCCCAGAATCCCTGTAACTGGTCAATGGCCCAGAATCTCTGTAAATGGTCAGTGGCCCATAATCTCTGTAACCGGTCAGGGGCCAGAATCCCTGTAACTGGTCAATGGCCCAGAATCCCTGTAACCGGTCAATGGCCCAGAATCCCTCTGACTGTCAATGGCCCAGAATCCCTGTAACCGGTCAATGGCCCAAAATCCCTGTACCTGGTCAATGGCCAAGAATCGCTGTAACCGGTCAAAGGCCCAGGATCCTTGTAACCGGTCAATGGCCCAGAATTCCTGCAACCGGTCAATGGCCCAGAATTGTTGTAACTGGTCAATGGCCCAGACACTTTGTAACCGGACAATGGCCCAGAATTCTTGTGAACGGTTAGTGGTCCAGAAGGCCTGTAACAGGTCAATGGCCCAGAATCCCTTTAACCGGTCAATGGCCCAGAATCCCTGTAACAGGTCAAAGGCCAAGAATCCCTCTAACCGGTCAAAGGCCCAGAATCTCTGTAACCGGTCAATGGCCCAGAACCCCTGTTACTGGTCAATGGCCCAGAATCCCAGTAACCGGTCAAAGGCCCAGAATCCCTGTAACCGGTCAATGGCCGAGAATCCCTGTAACCGGTCAATGGCCCAGAATCCTTCTAACCGGTCAATGGCCCAGAATCCCTGCAACCGAAAAATGGACCAGAATCCTTGTAACCGGTCAATGGCCCAGGATCCTTGTAACCGGTCAAAGCCAAGAATCACTGCAACCGGTCAATGGCCCAAAATCCCTGCAACTGATCAATGGCCTAGAATCCATGTAACCGGTCAATTGCCCAGAATCCCAGCAACTGTTCAATTGCCCAGAATCCCTGTACCCGGTCACTGGCCCTGAATTCCTGTAATGGGTCAATGGCCCAAAATCCCTGTACCTGGTCAATGTCCCAGAATCCCTGCAGCCGAACAGTGGCCCAGAATCCTTGTAACCAGTGAATGGCCCAGAAATCCTGTAACCGGTCAATGGCCCAGGATCCCTGCAACCGGTCAATGGCCCTGAATCCCTGTAACCGGTTAATGGCCCAGAATCCCTGCAACCGGTCAAAGGCCCAGAATCCCTGCAGCTGGTCAATGGCCCAGAATCCCTGCAACCGAACAATGGGCCAGAATACTTGTATCCGGTCAATGGCCCATAATCCCTGTAACAGGTCATTGGTCCAAAATCCCTGTACCTGGTCAATGGCCCAGAATCCCTGCAACCGGTCATTGGCCCCAAATCCCTGTACCTGGCCAATGGCCCAGAATCCCTGAAACGGCATACTGGCCCAGAATTCCTGTAACCAGTCAATGGCTCAGGCTCCTTGTAACCAGTCAATGGCCCAGTGTCCCTGTAACAAGTCAATGGCCCAGAATCTCTGTAAGGGGACACTGGCCCAGGTTCCCTGCAACTGGTCAATGGCCCAGAATCCTTGTAACCGGTTATTGGCCCAGGATCCTGGTAACCAGTGAATGACCCAGAATCCCTGTAACCGGTCAATGGCCCAGAATCCCTGAAATGGGATACTGGCCCAGATTCCCTGTAACCAGTCAATAGCTCGGAAACCTTGTAACCGGTCAATGGCCCAGAATCACTGTAACAGGACTCTGGCCCAAATTCCCTGTAACTGGTCAATGGCCCAGAATCCTTGTGAACTGACAAAGGCCCAGAATTCTTCGAACTGGTCAGTGGCCCAGGACCCTTGTAACCGGTCAATGGCCCAGAATCCCTGTAACCGGTCAATGGCCCAGCATCCCTGAAACGGGAAAGTGGCCCAGCATCCCTGAAACGGAACAGTGGACCAGAATCCCTGCAACCGGTCAAGGGCCCAGAATCCCCGTAACCGGTCAATGGCCCAGAATCCCTGTAACCAGTCAATGGCCCAGAATCCCTGTAACTAGTCAATGGCCCAGAATCCCTGTAACCGGTCAATGGCCCTGAAACATTGAAACCGGACAATGACACAGAATCCTTGTAGCCGGTCAATGGCTCAGAATCCCTGTAACTGGTCAATGGCCCAAAATCCCAATAACTGTTCAATGGCCCAGAAACCCTGTAACCGATCAATGGCCCAGAATCCGTGTAACTGGTCGATGGCCCAGAATCCCGGCAACTGGTCAATTACCCAGAATCCCTGCATCCGGTCAATGGCCTAGAATTCCTGTAACCGGTCAATGGCCCAGAAACCCTGTAACTTGTCAGTGGCTGAGAATCCCTATAACCGGACATTGGCCCAGAATCCTTGTAACCGGTCAATGGAAAAGAAGGCGCATAACCGGTCAATGGCCCAGAATCCCTGTAATGGGACACTGGCCCAGAATCCCTGCAACTGGTCAATGGCCCAGAATCCTTGTAACGCATCAAATGCCAAGAATCCCTGCAACCGGTCAATGGCCCAGTATCCTTGTAACCGGACAATGTTTCGGAATCCCTGTAATCAGTCAATCGCCCAGAATCCCTGTAATGGGACACTGGCCCAGAATCCCTGCAACTGGTCAATGGCCCAGAATCCTTGCAACGCATCAAATGCCCAGAATCCCTGCAACTGGTCAATGGCCCAGAATCCTTGTAACGCGTCAAAGGCCCGAAAACATGGTAACCGGTCAATGGCCCGGAATCCCTGTAACCGGTCAATGGTCCGGAATCCTTGAAATCAGTCAATGGCCCAGAATCCCTGTAACTGGTAAATTGCCCAGAACCCTTGTAAAAGGTCAATGGTACAGAATCCGTGCAACCGGTCAAAGGCCCGGAAACCCGGTAACCGGTCAATGGCCCAGAATCCCAGTAACTAGTCAGTGGCCCAGAATCCCTGTAACTGGTCAATTGCCCAATATCCCTGTAACCGGCCAATGGCTCAGAATCCCTGCCACTGGTCAATGGTCCAGAATGCTTGTGAATGGTCAATGGCCAAGAATCCCTGTAACTGGTCAATGGCCCAGAATCCCTGAAACCGGTCAATGACCCAGAACCCTTGTACCTGGTCAATGGCCCAGAATCACTCTAACTGCTGAATGGCCCAGAACCCTGGTAACCGGTCAGAGACCCAGAATCCCTGTAACCGGTCAAAGGCCCAGACTCCTTGTAACTGTTCAAAGGCCCAGAATCCCTGTAACTGGTCAATGGCCCAGAAACACTGTAACCGTTCAATGGCCCAGAATCCCTGTAAACGGTCAATGGCCCAGAATCCCTGTAACCGGTAAATGTCTCAGAATCCGTGCAACAGGTCAATGACCCAGACTGCTCGTAACCGGTAAATGGCACAGCAACTCAGTAACAGGTCAATGAACCAGAAACCTTGTAACCAGTCAATGGCCCAGAATCCCTATTAGCAGTAAATGGTCCAGAATACCTGTAAATGGTCAATGGCCCAGAATCCTTTTAGCCGGTCAATGGCTCAGAATCCCTGTAACTGGTCAATGGCGCAAAATCCCTATACCTGTTCAATGGCCCAGAAACCCTGTAACCGATCAAAGGCCCAGAATCCGTGTAACCGGTCGATGGCCCAGAATCCCGGCAACTGGTCAATTGCCCAGAATCCCTGCATCCGGTCAATGGACAAGAAGGCGCGTAACCGGTCAATGGCCCAGAATCCCTGTAATGGGACACTGGCCCAGAATCCCTGCAACTGGTCAATGGCCCAGAATCCTTGTAACGCATCAAATGCCAAGAATCCCTGCAACCGGTCAATGGCCCAGTATCCTTGTAACCGGACAATGTTTCGGAATCCTTGTAATCAGTCAATGGTCCAGAATCCCTGCAACTGGTCAATGGCCCAGAATCCTTGTAACGCGTCAAAGGCCCGGAAACCCTGTAACCTGTCAATGGCCCGGAATTCCTGCAACCGGTAAAAGGCCCAGAATCCTTGTAACCGGTCAATGGCCCAGATTCCTTGTAACCTGTCAATGGCCCAGAAAACCTGTAACCGGTCAATGGCCCAGAATCCCTGTAACTGGTCAATGGTCCATAACCTCCTTAACCGGTCAATGGCCCAGAATCACTGTAATCGGTCAATGGCCCAGAATCCCTGTAAATGGTCAATGGGCCAGAATCCCAGTAACCGGTCAGTGGCCCAGAATCCCTGTAACTGGTCAATTGCCCAGAATTCCCGTAACCGGCCAATGGCTCAGAATCCCTGCCACTGGTCAATGGTCCAGAATCCTTGTGAATGGTCAATGGCCAAGAATCCCTGTAACCGGTCAATGGCCCAGAATCCCTGAAACCGGTCAATGACCCAGAAAACTTGTGCCAGGTCAATGGCCCAGAAACCCTTTTAGCGGTCAATGACCCAGAATCCTTGGAACCGGCCAATAGCCCTGGATCACTTTTAGCGGTCAATGGCCCAGAAACCCTGTAAATGGTTATTATGCCAGAATCCTTGTAATGGGTCAGGGGCCCAGAATCCCTCTAACCAATCAATGGCCCAGAATCTCTGTAACTGGTCAATGGCCCAGAATCCTTGTAACTGGTCAAATGCCCAGAATATCTGTAACCGGTCAATGGCCCAGATTCCCTGCAACCAGTCAATGGCCCAGTATCCCTGCAACCGGCCAATGGCCCAGAATCCTTGTAACCAGTCAATGGCCCAGAATCCCTGCAAGCGGTCAATGGCCCAGAAGCACTGTAACTGTTCAATGGCCCAGAATCACTGAAACCGGTCAGTGGCCCAGAATCCCTGCTACTGCTCAATGGCCCAGAATCCTTGTAACCAGTCAATGGCCCAGATTCCCTGGAACCAGTCAATGGCCCAGAATCCCTGTAACTGGTCAATGGCCCAGAATCACTGAAACCGGTCAATGGCCCAGAATCCCCGTAACTGGTCAATGGCTCAGAATGTCTAAAACCGGTCAAATTCCCAGATTATCTGTAACCGGTCAATGGCCCAGAATCCCTCCTACAAGCCAATGGCCCAGAATCCTTTTAACCGGTCAATGGCCACAATCCTTGTAACTGGTCAATGGCCCAGAATCCTTGTGACCAATCAATGGCTCAGAATCCTTGTGACCATTCAGTGGCCCAGAATCTCTGCAACTGGTCAATGGCCCAGAATCACTGTAATCGGTCAATGGCCCAGAAAACTTGTAATGGGTCAATGGCCCAGAATCACTGTAACCGGTCAATGGTCCAGAATCACTTTTAGCGGTCAATGGCCCAGAATCCCTGCAAACAGTCAATAGCCCAGATTCCTTGTAACTGGTCAATGACCCAGAATCCTTGTAATTGGCCAATAGCCCAGAATCCTTGTAACGGGTCAATGGCCCAGAAACCCTGTAAACGGTCAATGGCCCAGAATCCCTGCAACCGGTCAATGGCCCAGAATCCCATGTAATCGGTTAATGGCCCATAATCCCTGTAACCGGTCAATGGCCCAGAATCCTTGTAACTGTTCAATGGACCAGGTTATCTGTAACCGGTCAATGGCCCAGAATCCCTCCAACCAGCCAATGGCCCAGAAACCCTGTAACCGTTCAATGGCCCAGAATCCTTGTAATCGGTCAATGGCCCACAATCCTTGTAACCGGTCAATGGCCCAGAAACCTTGTAACCCATCAATGTCCCAGAATCCCTGCAACCGGTCAATGGCCCAGAATCCCATGTAATCGGTTAATGGCCCATAATCCCTGTAACCGGTCAATGGCCCAGAATCCTTGTAACTGTTCAATGGATCAGATTATCTGTAACCGGTCAATGGCCCAGAATCCCTGTAACCGGTAAATGGCCCAGAATCCCTGCAACCGGTCAATGGCGCAGAATGCTTGTAAACGCACAATGGCCCAGGTCCTTGGAACCGGTCAATGGCCCAGAATCCTTGTAACTGGTCAATGGTCCCGAAACTCTGTAACCCGTCAATGGCCCAGAAACCTTGAAGGGTCAATGGCCCAGAAACCTTGAAGGGTCAATGGCCCAGAATCCTTGTAACCAGTTAATGGCCCAGAATCCTTGTAACCAGTCTTTGGTACAGAAGCCTTGTAAAAGATCAATTGCACAGAATCCCTGTAAACGGTCAATGGCACAGAATCCCGGCAACTGGACAATGGGCCCGAAACTCTGTAACCGGTCAATGGCCCAGAAACCTTGTAAAGAGTCAATGGCCCAGAATCCCTGCAGCCAGTTAATGGCCCAGGTCATTGTAACCGGTCAATGGCCCAGAGTCCCTGTAACTGGTCAATGGCCCAGAATCCCTATAACTGGTCAATGGCCCAGAATCCCTGTAACCGGTCAATGGATCAGAATCTCTGCAACCGGTCAATGGCCCAAAATGTTTGTAACCGGACAATGGCCCTAGCCCTGTAACCAGTCAATGGCCCAGGATCCCTGTAACCGGTCAATGGCCCAGAATCGCTGCAACCAGTCAATAGCCCAGATTCCTTGTAACTGTTCAAAGGCCCAGAATCTCTGTAACTGGTCAATGTCCCAGAATCAGTGCAACCGGTTAATGGCTCAGGCCTTTGTAACCAGTCAATGGGCCAGAATCCCTGTAACTGGTCAATGGCCCAGAATCCCTGTAACCGGTCAATGGCCCAGAATCCCTGTAACCGGTCAATGGCCCAGAATCGCTGCAACCAGTCAATGGCCCAGATTCCTTGTAACTGTTCAAAGGCCCAGAATCTCTGTAACTGGTCAATGTCCCAGAATTTGTGCAACCGGTTAATGGCTCAGGCCCTTGTAACCACTCAATGTCCCAGAATCCCTGTAACTGGTCAATGGCCCAGAATCCCTGTAACCGGTCAATGCCCCAGAATCCCTGTTACCGGTCAATGGCCCAAAATTCCTGTAACTGGTCAATGGTCCAGAATCCTTGTAACCGATCAATGACCCAGAAACCATGTACCCGGTCAATGGCCCAGAATCCCGATTAGCGGTCAATGGCCCAGAATCCCTGTAACCGGTCAATGGCCCAGTATTCCTGTAACTGGTCAATGACCCAAAATTCCTGTAACTAGTCAATGGTCCAGAATCCTTGTAATCGGTCAATGGCCCAGAATCCCTGCAACCAGTTAAAGGCCCAGAATCCTTGTAACCGGTCAATGGCCCAGAAACCCTGTAACCGGTCAATGGCCCAGAATCCCTGTAACTAGTCAGTGGCCCAGAATCCCATAACCAATCAATGGCCCAGAATCTCTGTAACTGGTCAATGGCCCAGAACCCTTGTAACCGGTCAATGGCCCGGATTCCCTGTAACTGGGCAATGGCCCAGAATCCCTGTAACTGGTCAATGGACCAGAATCCCTGTAACCGGTCAATGGATCAGAATCCCTGCAACCGGCCAATGGCCCTAGCCCTGTAACCAGTCAATGGCCCAGATTCCTTGTAACCGGTCAATGGCCCAGAATCACTTTTAGCGTTCAATGGCCCAGAAACCCTGTAAATGGTCAACATCCCAGAATCCTTGTAATGGGTCAGGGGCCCACAATCCCTCTAACCAATCAATGGCCCAGAATCTCTGTAACTGGTCAATGGCCCAGAATCCTTGTAACTGGTCAATGGCCCAGAATCCCTGCAACTGGTCAATGGCCCAGAATCCGTGTAACCGGTCAATGGCCCAGAATCCCTGCTACTGCTCAATGGCCCAGAATCCTTGTAACCAGTCAATGGCCCAGAATCCCTGTAACCAGTCAATGGCCCAGAATCCCTGTAACTGGTCCATGGCCAAGAATCACTGAAACCGGACAATGGCCCAGAATCCCCGTAACTGGTCAATGGCTCAGAATCCCCAAAACCAGTCAAATGCCCAGATTATTTGTAACCGGTCAATGGCCCAGAATCCCTGCAACTGGTCAATGGCCCAGAATCCATGTAACCGGTCAGTGGCCCAGAATCCCTGTTACTGCTCAATGGCCCAGAATCCCTGTAACCAGACAATGGCCCAGAATCCCTGTAACCAGTCAATGGCAGAGAATTCCTGTAACTGTTCAATGGCCCAGAATCACTGAAACCGGTCAATGGCCCAGATTCCCTGTAACTGGTCAATGGCTCAGAAACCCTACAACCGGTCAATGGCGCAAAATGCTTGTAACCGGTCAATGGCCCGGAATACCTGCAACCGGTCAATGGCCCAGGTCCTTGTAACTGGTCAATGGCCCAGAATCCTTGTAACTGGTCAATGGCCCAGAATCCCTGTAACCAGTCAATGGCCAAGAATCCTTGTAACCGGTCAATGGCCCAGAATCCCTGTAACTGGTCAAGAGCCCAGAATCCATATAACCGGTCAATGGCCCAGAATCGCTGTAACCGGTCAATGGCCCAGAATCTGTGTAACCGGTCAATTGCCCAGATTCCCTACAGCTGGTCAATGGCCCAGAATCCTTGTAACCGGTCAATGGCCAAGAAACCCTGTAACCGGTCAATGTCCCAGAATCCCTGTAACCGGTCAATGGTACAGAATCTCCTTAACCGGTCAAAGGCCCAGAATCCTTGTAACCGGTCAATTGCCCAGAATCCCTGTAACCGGTCAATGGCCCAGAATCCCTCTAATCGGCCAATGGCCCATGATCCCTGTAACCGGTCATTGGCCCAGTATCCCTGTAACTGGTCAATGGCCTAGAATCCCAATAACCGGTCAATGGCCAAGAAACCCTGTAACCGGTCAATGTCCCAGAATCCCTGTAACCGGTCAATGGTACAGAATCTCCTTAACCGGTCAAAGGCCCAGAATCCTTGTAACCGGTCAATTGCCCAGAATCCCTGTAACCGGTCAATGGCCCAGAATCCCTCTAATCGGCCAATGGCCCATGATCCCTGTAACCGGTCATTGGCCCAGTATCCCTGTAACTGGTCAATGGCCTAGAATCCCAATAACCGGTCAATGGTCCAGAATCCTTGTGACTAGTCAATGGCCCAGAATCCCTGTAACCGGCCAATGGCCCAGAAACCTTAAAACCGGTAAATGACCCAGAAACCATGTACCAGGTCAATGGCCCAGAATCCCTGTAAATGGTCAATGGCCCAGAATCCCTGTAATTGGTCAATGGATCAGAATCCCTGCAACTGGTCAATGGCCCAGAATGTTTGTAATCGGTCAATGGCCCTATCCCTGTAACCGGTCAATGTCCCAGAATGTTTGTAATCGGTCACTGGCCCAGATTCCTTGTAACTGGTCAATGGCCCAGAATCCCTGCAACTGGTCAATGGCCCAGAATGTTTGTAATCGGTCAATGGCCCTATCCCTGTAACCGGTCAATGTCCCAGAATGTTTGTGATCGGTCACTGGCCCAGATTCCTTGTAACTGGTCAATGGCCCAGAATCTCTGTAACTGGTCAATATCCCAGAATCCGTGCAACCGGTTAATGACCCACGCCCTTGTAACCAGTAAATGGCCGAAAAGCCCTTTAATTGTTCAATGGCCCAGAATCCCGGTAACCGGTAAATGGCTCAGAATCCCTGTGACCGCTCAATGGCCCAGTATCCCTGTAACTGGAAAATGGCCCAGAATCCCTGTATCTAGTCAATGGCCCAGAATCGTTGTAACCAGTCAAAGGCCCAGAATTCTTCTTACCGGTGAATGGCTCAGAATCCCTGTAACCGGTGAATGGCCCAGAATCCCTGCTACCGGTCAATGGCCCAGAATCCCTGTAACCGATCCATGACCCAAAAACCATGTAACTGATTAATGGCCCAGAATCCCTGTTAGCGGTCAATGACCCAGCATCCCTGTAACTGGTCAATGGACCAGAATCACTGTAACAGGTCGGTGGCCCAGAAGCCTTGTAAAAGGTCAATGGCCCAGAATCCCTGCAACTGGTCAATGGCCCAGAATCACTGTAACTGGTCAATGGCCCAGAAAACTTGTAATCTGTCAATGGCCCAGAATCCTTGTAACCGGTCAATGGTCCAGAATCCCTGAAACCAGTCAATGGCCTAGAATCCTTGTAACTGGTCAGTTGCCCAGAATCCCTGTAACTGGCCAATGGCTCAGAATCCCTGCCACCAGTCAATGGTCCAGAATCCTTGTGACTGGTCAATGGCCCAGAATCCTTGTAACTGGGCAATGGCCCAGAATCACTGTAACCGGTCAATGGCCCAGAAACCTTGAAACCGATCAATGACCCAGAAACCCTGCAACTGGTCAATGGCCCAGAATGTTTGTAATCGGTCAATGACCGGTCAATGGCCCAGAATGTTTGCAATCGGTCAATGGCCCATATTCCTTCTAACTGGTCAATGGCCCAGAATCTCTGTAACTGGTCAATATCCCAGAATCCGTGCAACCGGTTAATGGCCCAGGCCCTTGTAACCAGTAAATGGCCCAGAATCTCTGTAACTGGTCAATGGCGCAGATTCCCTGTAACTGGTCAGTGGCCCAGAATCCCTGTAACCGGTCAATGTCCCAGAATCCCTGTAACCGGTCAATGGCCAAAAATCCCTTTAATTGGTCAATGGCCCAGAATCCCTGTAAACGGTAAATGGCTCAGAATCCCTGTGACCGCTCAATGGCCCAGTATTCCTGTAACCGGAAAATGGCCCAGAATCCCTGTAACTAGTCAATGGCTCAGAATCGTTGTAACCAGTCAAAGGCCCAGAATCCTTCTTACCGGTCAATGGCTCAGAATCCCTGCAACCGGTCAATGGCCCAGAATCCCTGTAACTGGTCAATGGCCCAGAATCCCTGCTACTGCTCAATGGCCCAGATTCCTTGTAACCGGTCAATGGCCCAGAATCACTTTTAGCGTTCAATGACCCAGAAACCCTGTAAATGGTCAACATCCCAGAATCATTGTAATAGGTCAGGGGCCCAGTAGCCCTCTAACCAATCAATGGCCCAGAATCTCTGTAACTGTTCAATGGCCCAGAATCACTGAAACCGGTCAATGGCCCAGAATCCCTGCTACTGCTCAATGGCCCAGAATCCTTGTAACCAGTCAATGGCCCAGAATCCCTGTAACCAGTCAATGGCCCAGAATCCCTGTAACTGGTCAATGGCCCAGAATCACTGAAACCGGTCAATGGCCCAGAATCCCCGTAACTGGTCAATGGCTCAGAATGTCTAAAACCGGTCAAATTCCCAGATTATCTGTAACCGGTCAATGGCCCAGAATCCCTCCTACAAGCCAATGGCCCAGAATCCTTTTAACCGGTCAATGGCCACAATCCTTGTAACTGGTCAATGGCCCAGAATCCTTGTGACCAATCAATGGCTCAGAATCCGTGTGACCATTCAGTGGCCCAGAATCTCTGCAACTGGTCAATGGCCCAGAATCACTGTAATCGGTCAATGGCCCAGAAAACTTGTAATGGGTCAATGGCCCAGAATCACTGTAACCGGTCAATGGTCCAGAATCACTTTTAGCGGTCAATGGCCCAGAATCCCTGCAAACAGTCAATAGCCCAGAAACCCTGTAACCGTTCAATGGCCCAGAATCCTTGTAATCGGTCAATGGCCCACAATCCTTGTAACCGGTCAATGGCCCAGAATCCTTGTAACCCATCAATGTCCCAGAATCCCTGCAACCGGTCAATGGCCCAGAATCCCATGTAATCGGTTAATGGCCCATAATCCCTGTAACCGGTCAATGGCCCAGAATCCTTGTAACTGTTCAATGGATCAGATTATCTGTAACTGGTCAATGGCCCAGAATCCCTGTAACCGGTAAATGGCCCAGAATCCCTGCAACCGGTCAATGGCGCAGAATGCTTGTAAACGCACAATGGCCCAGGTCCTTGGAACCGGTCAATGGCCCAGAATCCTTGTAACTGGTCAATGGTCCCGAAACTCTGTAACCCGTCAATGGCCCAGAAACCTTGAAGGGTCAATGGCCCAGAAACCTTGAAGGGTCAATGGCCCAGAATCCTTGTAACCAGTTAATGGCCCAGAATCCTTGTAACCGGTCAATGGCCCAGAATTCCTGCAACCAGTCTTTGGTACAGAAGCCTTGTAAAAGATCAATTGCACAGAATCCCTGTAAACGGTCAATGGCACAGAACCCCGGCAACTGGGCAATGGGCCCGAAACTCTGTAACCGGTCAATGGCCCAGAAACCTTGTAAAGAGTCAATGGCCCAGAATCAATGCAGCCAGTTAATGGCCCAGGTCATTGTAACCGGTCAATGGCCCAGAGTCCCTGTAACTGGTCAATGGCCCAGAATCCCTATAACTGGTCAATGGCCCAGAATCCCTGTAACCGGTCAATGGATCAGAATCTCTGCAACCGGTCAATGGCCCAAAATGTTTGTAACCGGTCAATGGCCCGAGCCCTGTAACCAGTCAATGGCCCAGGATCCCTGTAACCGGTCAATGGCCCAGAATCGCTGCAACCAGTCAATGGCCCAGATTCCTTGTAACTGTTCAAAGGCCCAGAATCTCTGTAACTGGTCAATGTCCCAGAATCAGTGCAACCGGTTAATGGCTCAGGCCTTTGTAACCAGTCAATGGCCCAGAATCCCTGTAACTGGTCAATGGCCCAGAATCCCTGTAACCGGTCAATGGCCCAGAATCCCTGTAACCGGTCAATGGCCCAGAATCGCTGCAACCAGTCAATGGCCCAGATTCCTTGTAACCGGTCAATGGCCCAGAATCACTTTTAGCGTTCAATGGCCCAGAAACCCTGTAAATGGTCAACATCCCAGAATCCTTGTAATGGGTCAGGGGCCCACAATCCCTCTAACCAATCAATGGCCCAGAATCTCTGTAACTGGTCAATGGCCCAGAATCCTTGTAACCAGTCAATGGCCCAGAATCCCTGTAACCAGTCAATGGCCCAGAATCCCTGTAACTGGTCCATGGCCAAGAATCACTGAAACCGGTCAATGGCCCAGAATCCCCGTAACTGGTCAATGGCTCAGAATCCCTAAAACCAGTCAAATGCCCAGATTATTTGTAACCGGTCAATGGCCCAGAATCCCTGCAACTGGTCAATGGCCCAGAATCCCTGTAACCAGACAATGGCCCAGAATCCCTGTAACCAGTCAATGGCAGAGAATTCCTGTAACTGTTCAATGGCCCAGAATCACTGAAACCGGTCAATGGCCCAGATTCCCTGTAACTGGTCAATGGCTCAGAAACCCTACAACCGGTCAATGGCGCAAAATGCTTGTAACCGGTCAATGGCCCGGAATACCTGCAACCGGTCAATGGCCCAGGTCCTTGTAACTGGTCAATGGCCCAGAATCCTTGTAACTGGTCAATGGCCCAGAATCCCTGTAACCAGTCAATGGCCAAGAATCCTTGTAACCGGTCAATGGCCCAGAATCCCTGTAACTTGTCAAGAGCCCAGAATCCATATAACCGGTCAATGGCCCAGAATCGGTGTAACCGGTCAATGGCCCAGAATCTGTGTAACCGGTCAATTGCCCAGATTCCCTACAGCTGGTCAATGGCCCAGAATCCTTGTAACGGGTCAATGGCCAAGAAACCCTGTAACCGGTCAATGTCCCAGAATACCTGTAACCGGTCAATGGTACAGAATCTCCTTAACCGGTCAAAGGCCCAGAATCCTTGTAACCGGTCAATTGCCCAGAATCCCTGTAACCGGTCAATGGCCCAGAATCCCTCTAATCGGCCAATGGCCCATGATCCCTGTAACCAGTCATTGGCCCAGTATCCCTGTAACTGGTCAATGGCCTAGAATCCCAATAACCGGTCAATGGTCCAGAATCCTTGTGACTAGTCAATGGCCCAGAATCCCTGTAACCGGCCAATGGCCCAGAAACCTTGAAACCGGTAAATGACCCAGAAACCATGTACCAGGTCAATGGCCCAGAATCCCTGTAAATGGTCAATGGCCCAGAATCTCTGTAATTGGTCAATGGATCAGAATCCCTGCAACTGGTCAATGGCCCAGAATGTTTGTAATCGGTCAATGGCCCTATCCCTGTAACCGGTCAATGTCCCAGAATGTTTGTAATCGGTCACTGGCCCAGATTCCTTGTAACTGGTCAATGGCCCAGAATCCCTGCAACTGGTCAATGGCCCAGAATGTTTGTAATCGGTCAATGGCCCTATCCCTGTAACCGGTCAATGTCCCAGAATCCGTGCAACCGGTTAATGGCCCACGCCCTTGTAACCAGTAAATGGCCGAAAAGCCCTTTAATTGTTCAATGGCCCAGAATCCCTGTGACCGCTCAATGGCCCAGTATCCCTGTAACCGGAAAATGGCCCAGAATCCCTGTATCTAGTCAATGGCCCAGAATCGTTGTAACCAGTCAAAGGCCCAGAATTCTTCTTACCGGTCAATGGCTCAGAATCCCTGTAACCGGTGAATGGCCCAGAATCCCTGCTATCGGTCAATGGCCCAGAATCCCTGTAACCGATCCATGACCCAAAAACCATGTACCTGATTAATGGCCCAGAATCCCTGTTAGCGGTCAATGACCCAGCATCCCTGTAACTGGTCAATGGACCAGAATCACTGTAACAGGTCGGTGGCCCAGAAGCCTTGTAAAAGGTCAATGGCCCAGAATCCCTGTAACTGGTCAATGGCCCAGAATCACTGTAACTGGTCAATGGCCCAGAAAACTTGTAATCTGTCAATGGCCCAGAATCCTTGTAACTGGTCAATGGTCCAGAATCCCTGAAACCAGTCAATGGTCCAGAATCCTTGTGACTGGTCAATGGCCCAGAATCCTTGTAACTGGGCAATGGCCCAGAATCACTGTAACCGGTCAATGGCCCAGAAACCTTGAAACCGATCAATGACCCAGAAACCCTGCAACTGGTCAATGGCCCAGAATGTTTGTAATCGGTCAATGACCGGTCAATGGCCCATATTCCTTCTAACTGGTCAATGGCCCAGAATCTCTGTAACTGGTCAATATCCCAGGGTCCGTGCAACCGGTTAATGGCCCAGGCCCTTGTAATCAGTAAATGGCCCAGAATCTCTGTAACTGGTCAATGGCGCAGATTCCCTGTAACTGGTCAGTGGCCCAGAATCCCTGTAACCGGTCAATGTCCCAGAATCCCTGTAACCGGTCAATGGCCGAAAATCCCTTTAATTGGTCAATGGCCCAGAATCCCTGTAACCGGTAAATGGCTCAGAATCCCTGTGACCGCTCAATGGCCCAGTATTCCTGTAACCGGAAAATGGCCCAGAATCCCTGCAACGAGTCAATGGCTCAGAATCGTTGTAACCAGTCAAAGGCCCAGAATCCTTCTTACCGGTCAATGGCTCAGATTCCCTGCAACCGGTCAATGGCCCAGAATCCCTGTAACCGGTCAATGGCCCAGAATCCCTATAACTATTCAATGGTGCAGAATCCCTATAACCGGTCAATAACCCAGAATCCCTGTAACCGGTCAATGGTCCAGAATTCTTGTAATCGATCAATGACCTAGAAACCATGTACCCGGTCAATGGGCCAGTATTCCTCTTAGCGGTCAATGACCCAGAATCCCTGTAACTGGTCAATGGACCAGAATCACTGTAATGGGTCAGTGGCCCAGAAGCCTTGTAAAAGGTCAATGGTCCAGAATCACTGTACATAGTCAGTGGCCCAGAATCCCTCTAACCGGTCAATGGCCCAGACTCCTTGTAACCGGTCAATGGCCCAGAATCACTTTTAGCGTTCAATGGCACAGAAACCCTGTAAATGGTCAACATCCCAGGATCCTTGTAATGGGTCAGGGGCCCAGAATCCCTCTAACCAATCAATGGCCCAGAATCTCTGTAACTGGTCAATGGCCCAGAAACCTTGTAACCGGTCAATGGCCCAGAATCCCTGTAACCGGTCAATGGCCCAGAATCCCTGCTACTGCTCAATGGCCCAGAATCCTTGTAACCAGTCAATGGCCCAGAATCCCTGTAACCAGTCAATGGCCCAGAATCCCTGTAACTGGGCAATGGCCCAGAATCACTGAAACCGGTCAATGGCCCAGAATCCCCGTAACTGGTCAATGGCTCAGAATCCCTAAAACCGGTCAAATTCCCAGATTATCTGAAACCGGTCAATGGCCCAGAATCCCTCCAATCAGCCAATGGCCCAGAAACCCTGTAACCGGTCAATGGCCCAGAATCCTTGAAACCGGTCAATGGCCCACAATCCTTGTAACTGGTCAATGGCCCAGAATCCTTGTAACCAATCAATGGCCCAGAATCCCTTTAACCGGTCAATGGCCCAGAATCACTGAAACCGGTCAATGGCCCAGAATCCCCGTAACTGGTCAATGGCTCAGAATCCCTAAAACCGGTCAAATTCCCAGATTATCTGAAACCAGTCAATGGCCCAGAATCCCTCCAACCAGCCAATGGCCCAGAAACCCTGTAACCGGTCAATGGCCCAGAATCCTTGAAACCGGTCAATGGCCCACAATCCTTGTAACTGGTCAATGGCCCAGAATCCTTGTAACCAATCAATGGCTCAGAATCCCTTTAACCGGTCAATGGCCCAGAAACCCTGCTACTGGTCAATAACCCAGAATTCCAGTAACCGGTCAATGGCCCAGTGTCCCTGTAACCGGTGTATAACCCAGAATCCCTGTAACCAGTCAATGGCCCAGAATCCTAGTAACCGTTCAATGGCCCAGAATCCCTATAACTGGTCAATGGCCCAGAAACGCTGTAACCGGTCAATGGCCCAGAATCCTGGTAACCGATCCGTGGCACAGCAACTCAGTAACCGGTCAATGAACCAGAATCCCTGTAACCAGTCAATGGCCCACAATCCCTATTAGCAGTAAATGGCTGAGAATTCCTGTAAACGGTCAATGGCCCAGAATTCTTGTAACCAGTCAATGGCCCAGAATCCTTGTATCAGGTCAATGGCCCAGAATCCCTGTAACTGGTAAATAACCCAGAATCCCTGTGTGATAATAATATTAACTTCCGGGAAGTTATGTCATCATTTCCTGTGAACTGTGAACTATGAACTATGAACTGTGTACATACCTCACTTCCTGTCATATGTCACTTCCTGTTGGACTGGTATAAATACTGGACTGTTCAGTATTGTAAGAGGCTTCTACCAGAGGCATGGTAAAGACCTCTCTTGTATATAGTGTGTTTATAAGTTACTTAAAGCTTACTTTAAAGTTACTTGATGGTAAGACTCCTTTTTTTTACATCAATTTAAGTAACTTAGTATTTACACTCACAAATACTAAACCTTCGGACAAACTCGGAGTTAAGGATCCAGGGAACCACCCATCATGGAGAGAATCCTTAGACCTATTCGTCTGGACTTGGACCCGAATACACCAGCAGCTGGCAGGGTATGGAAGCATTGGTACCGTACTTTTGAGAATTTTCTGGATGAATGTAAAGCGGATGCTCCTGCTAGATTGAGGATACTTATCAACTATGTAACCCCAAAAGTATTCGAATATGTTGATGAATGGGATAATTACGATGAGGTGATTCGGGCACTTAAGAAACTGTATGCCAAGACCCCAAATGAGGTCTATGCTAGACATCTACTGGCCACAGCCCAACAAGGGCCAGAGGAATCAATTAACGAATTCCTGCAAGAACTTCGCAGGCTCAGCATAGATTGTAACTTTCAGACAGCCTCAGCTGAGCTGTACCGCGAAGAAATGATTCGTGATGCTTTCATCTGCGGGATTGCCTCTCCATTTATACGCCAGCGTCTACTAGAAAGTAAAACACTTGAGCTACAAAAAGCTTTTGACCTAGCTTGTTCTCTGGATTTGGCAAAGAGAAATGCAGACCTCTATCAGCTGCCCAGATCTCGATCTGCGGCTGTAGCTGCAACCAGACAATTCAAGCGGTCTCAGGTGAACCCTATCATGGGGGAATCTAATTCTGATAATTCTGATGAAGAAGAGGAGGATGACCCCAATTTAGCAGCCTCTTGGCAATCTAGGAAGGAATGCTTCTTTTGTGGAGATGCTTTTCACCCGAGGAAAACCTGCCCTGCTCGCAATGCAATCTGCAGTTATTGCAAAAAAAAAGGACACTTTGCTAAAGTTTGCCTATCAAGGGCCTCTACGAGGGCCAATCCAGCTAAGGCCTACCGAACTGCCCCAATTAGGGCCTATCAAGATGCTCCAGCTAGGACCTATCAAGCTTCCTCTCGAGCTCTCTCCCGAAGAAGCACACCGAGAAGTTTAGCCACTCTCTGTGCAACGACACCAATTACAGCTGCTTGCCCACAGAACCTGTCTCATGCAGCCACAAAAATTTCAATTAAAGGGCATACCTTAGATGCCTTAATTGACTCAGGAAGTACTGATAGTTTCATTAAGGAACAGATTGTTGCGAAATTGAAACTACATGTCTTCCCATCGGACCAGGCAATTGCGATGGCTCAGTCATCACTTAATACCAGAATCTCCGGCTTTTGTGTTGTTGATATGACACTTCATGGTCGTATGTATCCCTCCACCCGACTTTCGGTGCTCAAGGACTTATGTAGTGATCTCCTCTTAGGGCTGGACTTCCAAAAACAGCATAAGAAACTCACCATTGAGTTTGGTGGATCCAAACCCGGACTTACTATTTCTAATATACCGTCTAAATTACCGTTTTGTGCATTGTCAGCAGCTTCACTTGATGAACCCTCATTATTTGCCAGTGTTCCGCCTCGATGCAAACCAATAATAACGAAATCGCGGCGCTTTAATCAGGAAGACCAATCTTTTATTGCGGCTGAAATCTCTCGACTTCTAGCAGAGGATATCATTGAACCATGTTCGTCGCCCTGGCGGGCTCAAGTCGTCATTGTCAAGAACCCTCTAAAACCTCACAAACAGCGACTATGCATCGATTATTCGCAAACCATCAATCAATATACCGACTTGGATGCCTACCCATTGCCACGCATTGATGATATGGTTAACAAACTGGCCGAATACAAAGTGTTCTTAACTTACGATTTAAAAAGTGCCTATCATCAGGTACCCTTGAAGGTCTCAGATAAGCAGTACATGGCCTTTGAGGCTAATGGACAGCTGTACCAATTTCATCACCTCCCATTCAGGGTTACTAATGGAGTGGCTCTCTTCCAACGGGCAATGGATGGCCTGGTTAAGCAGGAAAACCTAAGGGACACTTTTCCATATCTTGATAACATTACCATTGCAGGTCACGATCAACAGGAACACGACGCCAACCTCCAAAAATTTCGGGATGCCCTCCATCGCCGTAATTTGACCCTGAATGAATCCAAATCTGTTGAGTCGCAACCGACCATCAACATCCTTGGCTACTGCGTAGGCAATGGTATCATTAAGCCAGACCCAGAAAGACTTCGCCCGCTCCAAGAGCTCCCGTCACCTAAGAATCCGACTTCTTTACATCAGGCTCACGGTCTGTTTGCATACTACGCTAAATGGATTCCTCATTTTTCGGACAAAATCCAACCCTTGCTGCATGCTAGATCATTTCCACTGGGAACAGCGGCTGTTGCAGCCTTTAACCTTCTCAAAAAACAGTTGGAGAAAGCGGCTCTTCGCTCCATCGATGAGAATCTCCCTTTTGTGGTTGAATGTGATGCCTCGGAGGTGGCGATCTCGGCTACTCTGAATCAGGAAGGTCGTCCTGTAGCATTTATGTCCAGGACCTTACAAGGTGCCGAGCTACATTATCCTCTGGTTGAGAAAGAAGCCACAGCCATCATAGATGCAGTACGGAAGTGGAACCATTTTCTAGCTCGCCAGCACTTTACATTGATCACGGACCAACGATCAGTCGCCTTCATGCTCGATAATCGAAAACGAACTAAAATTAAGAATAATAAAATACAACTTTGGAGGATGGAACTGGCCTCTTTTGGTTATACCATTCTCTATCGGCCTGGCAAGGAGAATGTGGCCCCGGACACCCTCACACGGGCATTCTGCTCCACTATGTCATCCTCTACTCTCATGGATGTCCACAATGGATTGTGTCATCCTGGCGTTACGCGCATGCTACATTTCATATGATCACGGAATCTCCCTTTTTCCACTGGAGATGTAAAGAAAATATGCTCAGAATGCCGGCTTTGTGCGGAATTAAAACCTCAGTTCTTCCGCCCCTCAGATGGTATACTCATACATGCAACCCAACCGATGCAACGACTTAGCATCGATTTTAAGGGCCCAGTGCCCTCTTCAACTCGGAACACATATTTGCTCACCATGATCGACGAATATTCATGTTTTCCGTTTGCCTTCCCCTGCTCCAATATGCTGGTGTCCACAGGAATCTGCTGCCTTGAGCAGGTATTTTCTCTCTGTGGCATGCCGGCTTATATTCACTCAGATCGGGGTCCATCCTTTATGTCAAGGGAACTCAAGGACTACCTCTCAGAACGGGGAATTGCTACACGCAAAACAACACCATACCATCCCATCGGAAATGGGCAGGTAGAGAGGTATAACTGTATCATCTGGAATTCCGTACGTCTCGCTTTAAGATCTCGGGGCCTACCAGACCAGCAATGGGAAACAGTGCTTCCGGATGCATTGCACTCTATACGGTCCCTGCTTTCTACAGCCGCAAATACTACACCTCATGAGCGGTTCTTTGGAGTCCAGCGTTGCTCATCTCATGGGACATCACTCCCGTCATGGCTAACCACTCCTGGGCCTGTATTACTCCGAAGGTACGTTCGGACGTCTAAAAATGACCCTCTCGTAGACGAGGTCGAACTAACCGATGCCAACCCCACCTATGCAAACATACGATATTCCGACGGCCGAGAATCTACCGTATCATTACGGGATCTGGCTCCCTGCCCACCAGGACCTAGTGGGACATCGGGTGATGGTATTTCACCAGGAAACTCTTGGGACCTATCGGGTACCCCTCTCCAGGATCCTGATCGGACACCAACTAGCTTGGTGCCGGTAGAACCCCGTACTCAAGGTTGCGACCCTCCCAGTACTGCGCATGAAAGTACTGATCCGCCACAGACCAGCTCTGCATCTCCCTCTGAACAGAGGCAGTCCGACTTTGAACCTATTGGGGCTCGTACTCGAAGCCATGATCTCCCCGACCCTTCACAGGGCAATCCAGGCCACACAGACTCTGACCAATGGCCAACCGCATGTAAGCGGACCAGCGACCCTCTACGACGGGAATCCAAGCGGGTGCGACTCTTCCTTGTTCGGCGGCTGCGGACCAAAAATAGACCACAGCCTCCTAATCCTGCAGGAGGGAAGAATGTGATAATAATAATAACATCCGGGAAGTTATGTCATCATTTCCTGTGAACTGTGAACTATGAACTATGAACTGTGTACATACCGCACTACCTGTCATATGTCACTTTCTGTTGGACTGGTATAAATACTGGACTGTTCAGTATCGTAAGAGGCTTCTACCAGAGGCATGGTAAAGACCTCTCTCGTATATAGTGTGTTTATAAGTTACTTAAAGCTTACTTTAAAGTTACTTGATGGTAAGACTCCTTTTTCTTACATCACCCTGTAACCGGTTAATGTCCCAGAATCACTGTAATCGGTCAATGGTCCAGAAACCCAATAACCGGTCAATGGCCCAGAATCCTTGTAACTGGTCAATGGCCCACAATTCTTGTAATTGTTCAATGGCCCAGAATTCTTGTAACCAATCAATAGCCCAGAATCCCTGTAACCGGTCAATGGCACAGAAGCCCTGCTACTGGTCAATAGCCCAGAATTCCAGTAACCGGTCAATGGCCCAGTATCCCTGTAATGGGTCTATAACCCAGAAACCCTGTAACCGGTCAATGGCCCAGAATCCTGGTAACCGGTCAGTGGCACAGTAACTCAGTAACCGGTCAATGAACCAGAATCCTTGTAACCAGTCAATGGCCCAGAATCCCTGTTAGCAGTAAATGGCCCAGAATCCCTGTAAACGGTCAATGGACCAGAATCGTTGTAACCCGTCAATGGCCCAGAATCCTTGTAACAGGTCAATGGTCAAGAATCCTTGTAACTGGTCAAAGGCTCAGAATTCTTGGAACTGTTCAATGGATCAGATTATCTGTAACCAGTCAATGGCGCAGAATGCTTGTAACCGGTCAATGGCCCAGGTCCTTGTAACAGGTCAATGGCCCAGAATCCTTGTAACTGGTCAATGGTCCCAAAACTCTGTAACCCGTCAATGGCCCAGAAACCTTGAAGGGTCAATGGCCCAGAATCCTTGTAAATGTTAATGGCCCAGAATCCTTGTAACCGGTCAATGGCCCAGAATTCCTGCAACCAGTCATTGGCCCAGAAGCCTTGTAAAAGGTCAATTGCACAGAATCCCTGTAAACGGTCAATGGCACAGAATCCCGGCAACTGGACAATGGGCCGGAAACTCTGTAACCGGTCAATGGCCCAGAAACCTTGTAAAGAGTCAATGGCCCAGAATCCCTGCAACCAGTTAATGGCCCAGGTCATTGTAACCGGTCAATGGCCCAGAGTCCCTGTAACTGGTCAATGGCCCAGAATCCCTGTAACTGGTCAATGGCCCAGAATCCCTGTAACTGGTCAATGGCCCAGAATCCCTGTAACCGGTCAATGGATCAGAATCCCTGTAACTGGTCAATGGCCCAGAGTACCTGTAACTGGTCAATGGCCCAGAATCCCTGTAACCGGTCAATGGATCAGAATCCCTGCAACCGGTCAATGGCCCAAAATGTTTGTAACCGGTCAATGGCCCTAGCCCTGTAACCAGTCAATGGCCCAGAATCCCTGTAACCGGTCAATGGCCCAGAATCGCTGCAACCAGTCAATGGCCCAGATTCCTTGTAACTGTTCAAAGGCCTAGAATCTCTGTAACTGGTCAATGTCCCAGAATCTGTGCAACCGATTAATGGCTCAGGCCTTTGTAAACAGTCTATGGCCCAGAATCCCTGTAACAGGTCAATGGCCCAGAATCCCTGCAACCGGTCAATGGCCCAGAATCCCTGTAACCGGTCAATAGCCCAAAATTCCTGTAACTGGTCAATGGTCCATAATCCTTGTAACCGATCAATGACCCAGAAAACATGTACCCGGCCAATGGCCCAGAATCCCGATTAGCGGTCAATGGCCCAGAATCCCTGTAACCGGTCAATGGCCCAGTATCCCTGTAACCGGTCAATGAACCAAAATTCCTGTAACTAGTCAATGGCCCAGAATCCTTGTAATCGAACAATGGCCCAGAATCCCTGCAACCAGTTAAAGGCCCAGAATCTTTGTAACCGGTCAATGGCCCAGAATCCTTGTAACCGGTCAATGGCCCAGAAGCCCTGTAACCGGTCAATGGCCCTGAATCCCTGTAACTAGTCAGTGGCCCAGAATCCCACAACCAATCAATGGCCCAGAATCTCTGTAACTGGTCAAAGTCCCAGAATTTTTGTAACCGGTCAATGGCCCAGAGTCCCTGTAACTGGGCAATGGCCCAGAATCTCTGTAACTGGTCAATGGCCCAGAATCCCTGTAACCGGTCAATGGATCAGAATCCCTGCAACTGGTCAATGGCCCTAGCCCTGTAACCAGTCAATGGCCCAGATTCCTTGTAACCGGTCAAAGGCCCAGAATCACTTTTAGCGTTCAATGGCCCAGAAACCCTGTAAATGGTCAACATCCCAGAATCCTTGTAATGGGTCAGGGGCCCACAATCCCTCTAACCAATCAATGGCCCAGAATCTCTGTAACTAGTCAATGGCCCAGAATCCTTGTAACTGGTCAATGGCCCAGAATCCCTGCAACTGGTCAATGGCCCAGAATTCTTGTAACCAGTCAATGGCCCAGAATCCCTGTAACCAGTCAATGGCCCAGAATCCCTGTAACTGGTCCATGGCCCAGAATCACTGAAACCGGTCAATGGCCCAGAATCCCCGTAACTGGTCAATGGCTCAGAATCCCTAAAACCAGTCAAATGCCCAGATTATCTGTAACCGGTTAATGGCCCAGAATCCCTCCAACCAGCCAATGGCCCAGAATCCCTCTAACCAATCAATGGCCCAGAATCTCTGCAACTGGTCAATGGCCCAGAATCCCTGTAACCGGTCAATGGCCCAGATTCCTTGTAACCGGTCAATGGCCCAGAATCACTTTTAGCGTTCAATGGCCCAGAAACCCTGTAAATGGTCAACATCCCAGAATCCTTGTAATGGGTCAGGGGCCCACAATCCCTCTAACCAATCAATGGCCCAGAATCTCTGTAACTAGTCAATGGCCCAGAATCCTTGTAACTGGTCAATGGCCCAGAATCCCTGCAACTGGTCAATGGCCCAGAATCCTTGTAACCGGTCAATGGCCCAGAATCCCTGCTACTACTCAATGGCCCAGAATTCTTGTAACCAGTCAATGGCCCAGAATCCCTGTAACCAGTCAATGGCCCAGAATCCCTGTAACTGGTCCATGGCCCAGAATCACTGAAACCGGTCAATGGCCCAGAATCCCCGTAACTGGTCAATGGCTCAGAATCCCTAAAACCAGTCAAATGCCCAGATTATCTGTAACCGATCAATGGCCCAGAATCCCTCCAACCAGCCAATGGCCCAGAATCCCTCTAACCAATCAATGGCCCAGAACCTCTGTAACTGGTCAATGGCCCAGAATCCATGTAACCGGTCAGTGGCCCAGAATCCCTGCTACTGTTCAATGGCCCAGAATCCCTGTAACCAGACAATGGCCCAGAATCCCTGTAACCAGTCAATGGCCCAGAATCCCTGTAACAGTTCAATGGCCCAGAATCACTGAAACCGGTCAATGGCCCAGATTCCCTGTAACTGGTCAATGGCTCAGAATCCCTACAACCGGTCAATGGCGCAAAATGCTTGTAACCGGTCAATGGCCCGGAATACCTGCAACCGGTCAATGGCCAAGGTCCTTGTAACTGGTCAATGGCCCAGAATCCTTGTAACTGGTCAATGGCCCAGAATCCCTGTAACCAGTCAATGGCCAAGAATCCTTGTCACTGGTCAATGGCCCAGAATCCTTGTAACCGGTCAATTGCCCAGATTCCCTACAGCTGGTCAATGGCCCAGAATCCTTGTAACCGGTCAATGGCCAACAAACCCTGTAACCGGTCAATGTCCCAGAATCCCTGTAACCGGTCAATGGTACAGAATCTCCTTAACCGGTCAAAGGCCCAGAATCCTTGTAAACGGTCAATGGCCCATAATCCCTGTAACCGGTCAATGGCCCAGAATCCCTGTAATCGGCCAATGGCCCATGATCCCTGTAACCGGTCATTGGCCCAGAATCCTTGTAACTGGTCAATGGCCTTGATTCCCAATAACCGGTCAGTGGCCCAGAATCCCTGTAACTAGTCAATTGCCCAGAATCCCTGTAACCGGCCAATGGCTCAGAATCCCTGCCACCGGTCAATGGTCCAGAATCCTTGTGACTGGTCAATGGCCCAGAATCCCTGTAACCGGTCAATGGCCCAGAAACCTTGAAACCGGTCAATGACCCAGAAACCATGTACCAGGTCAATGGCCCAGAATCCCTGTAAGTGGTCAATAGCCCAGAATCCCTGTAATTGGTCAATGGATCAGAATCCCTGCAACTGGTCAATGGCCCAGAATGTTTGTAATCGGTCAATGGCCCTATCCCTGTAACTGGTCAATAGCCCCGGAAGTATGTAATCGGTCACTGGCACAGATTCCTTGTAACTGGTCAATGGCCCAGAATCTCTGTAACTGGTCAATATCCCAGAATCCGTGCAACCAGTTAATGGCCCATGCCCTTGTAACCAGTAAATGGCCGAAAATCCCTTTAATTGTTCAATGGCCCAGAATCCCTGTAACCGGTAAATGGCTCAGAATCCCTGTGACCGCTCAATGGCCCAGTATCCCTGTAACCGGAAAATGGCCCAGTATCCCTGTATCTAGTCAATGGCCCAGAATCGTTGTAACCAGTCAAAGGCCCAGAATCCTTCTTACCGGTCAATGGCTCAGAATCCCTGTAACCGGTGAATGGCCCAGAATCCCTGTAACCGGTCAATGGCCCAGAATCCCTGTAACCGATCCATGACCCAGAAACCATGTACCTGGTCAATGGCCCAGAATCCCTGTTAGCGGTCAATGACCCAGCATCCCTGTAACCGGTCAATGGCCCAGAATGCTTGTAATCGGTCACTGGCCCAGATTCCTTGTAACTGGTCAATGGCCCAGAATCTCTGTAACTGGTCAATATCCCAGAATCCGTGCAACCGGTTAATGGTCCACGCCCTTGTAACCAGTAAATGGCCGAAAATCCCTTTAATTGTTCAATGGCCCAGAATCCCTGTAACCGGTAAATGGCTCAGAATCCCTGTGACCGCTAAATTGCCCAGTATCCCTGTAACCGGAAAATGGCCCAGAATCCCTGCATCTAATCAATGGTCCAGAATCGTTGAAACCAGTCAGAGGCCCAGAATCCTTCTTACCGGTCAATGGCTCAGAATCCCTGTAACCGGTGAATGGCCCAGAATCCCTGTAACCGATGCATGACCCAGAAACCATGTACCTGGTCAATGGCCCAGAATCCCTGTTAGCGGTCAATGACCCAGCATCCCTGTAACTAGTCAATGGACCAGAATCACTGTAACAGGTCAGTGGCCCAGAAGCCTTGTAAAAGGTCAATGGCCCAGAATCCCTGTAACTGGTCAATGGCCCAGAATCACTGTAACTGGTCAATGGCCCAGAAAACTTGTAATCTGTATATGGCGCAGAATCCTTGTAAATGGTCAATGGTCCAGAATCCCTGAAACCGGTCAATGGCCTAGAATCCTTGTAGCTGGTCAGTTGCCCAGAATCCCTGCAACTGGCCAATGGCTCAGAATCCCTGCCACCGGTCAATTGTCCAGAATCCTTGTGACTGGTCAATGGCCCAGAATCCTTGTAACTGGGCAATGGCCCAGAATCACTGTAACCGGTCAATGGCCCAGAAACCTTGAAACCCATCAATGGCCCAGAAACCCTGCAACTGGTCAATGGCCCAGAATGTTTGTAATCGGTCAATGACCGGTCAATGGCCCAGAATGTTTGTAATCGGTCAATGGCCCATATTCCTTCTAACTGGTCAATGGCCCAGAATCTCTGTAACTGGTCAATATCCCAGAATCCGTGCAACCGGTTAATGGCCCAGGCCCTTGTAACCAGTATATGGCCCAGAATCTCTGTAACTGGTCAATGGTGCAGATTCCCTGTAACTGGTCAGTGGCCCAGAATCCCTGTAACCGGTCAATGTCCCAGAATCCCTGTAACCGTTCAATGGCCGAAAATCCCTTTAATTGGTCAATGGCCCAGAATCCCTGTAACCGGTAAATGGCTCAGAATCCCTGTGACCGCTCAATGGCCCAGTATCCCTGTAACCGGAAAGTGGCCCAGAATCCCTGTAACTAGTCAATGGCTCAGAATCGTTGTAACCAGTCAAAGGCCCAGAATCCTTCTTACCGGTCAATGGCTCAGAATCCCTGCAACCGGTCAATGGCCCAGAATCCCTGTAACCGGTCAATGGCCCAGAATCCCTATAACTATTCAATGGCGCAGAATCCCTATAACCGGTCAATAACCCAGAATCCCTGTAACCGGTCAATGGTCCAGAATCCTTGTAATCGATCAATGACCCAGAAACCATGTACCCGGTCAATGGCCCAGTATCCCTGTTAGCGGTCAATGACCCAGGATCCCTGTAACTGGTCAATGGACCAGAATCACTGTAACGGGTCAGTGGCCCAGAAGCCTTGTAAATGGTCAATGGTCCAGAATCACGGAACACAGTCAGTGGCCCAGAATCCCTCTAACCGGTCAATAGCCCAGATTCCTTGTAACCGGTCAATGGTCCAGAATCACTTTTAGCGTTCAATGGCCCAGAAACCCTGTAAATGGTCAACATCCCAGAATCCTTGTAATGGGTCAAGGGCCCAGAATCCCTCTAACCAATCAATGGCCCAGAATCTCTTTAACTGGTCAATGGCCCAGAAACCTTGTCACCGGTCAATGGCCCAGAATCCCTGTAACCGGTCAATGGCCCAGAATCCCTGCTACTGCTCAATGGCCCAGAATCCTTGTAACCAGTCAATGGCCCAGAATCCCTGTAACCAGTCAATGGCCCAGAATCCCTGTAACTGGTCAATGGCACAGAATCACTGAAACCGGTCAATGGCCCACAATCCCCGTAACTGGTCAATGGCTCAGAATCCCTAAAACCGGTCAAATTCCCAGATTATCTGTAACTGGTCAATGGCCCAGAATTCCTCCAACCAGCCAATGGCCCAGAAACCCTATAACCGGTCAATGGCCCAGAATCCTTGAAACCGGTCAATGGCCCAGAATCCTTGTAACTGGTCAATGGCCCAGAATCCTTGTAACCAATCAATGGCCCAGAATCCCTGTAACCGGTCAATGGCCCAGAAACCCTGCTACTGGTCAATAACCCAGAATTCCAGGAACCGGTCAATGGCCCAGTGTCCCTGTAAAGGGTCTATAACCCAGAATCCCTGTAACCGGTCAATGGCCCAGAATCCTGGTAACCGTTCAATGGCCCAGAATCCCTATAACTGGTCAATGGCCCAGAAACGCTGTAACCGGTCAATGGCCCAGAATCCTGGTAACCGATCCGTGGCACAACAACTCAGTAACCGGTCAATGAACCAGAATCCCTGAAACCAGTCAATGGCCCTCAATCCCTTTTAGCAGTAAATGGACGAGAATTCCTGTAAACGGTCAATGGCCCAGAATCCTTGTAACCAGTCAATGGCCCAGAATCCTTGTAACCAGTCAATGGACAAGAATCCTTGTAACCGGTCAATGACCCAGAATCCCTCCAACTGGCCAATGGTCCAGAAACCCCATAACTGGTCAATGGCCCAGAATCCTTGTAACCGGTCAATGGCCCAAAATTCTTGTAATTGTTCAATGGCCCAGAATCCTTGTAACCAATCAATAGCCCAGAATCCCTGTAACCGGTCAATGGCCCAGAAGCCCTGCTACTGGTCAATAGCCCAGAATTCCAGTAACCGGTCAATTGTCCAGTATCCCTGTAATGGGTCTATAACCCAAAATCCCTGTAACCGGTCAATGGCCCAGAATCCTGGTAACCGTTCAATGGCCCAGAATCCCTGTAACTGGTCAATGGCCCAGAAACCCTGTAACCGGTCAATGGCCCAGAATCCTGGTAACCGGTCAGTGGCACAGTAACTCAGTAACCGGTCAATGAACCAGCATCCTTGTAACCAGTCAATGGCCCAGAATCCCTGTAACCGGTCAATGGCCCAGACTCGTTGTAACCGGTCAATGGCCCAGAATCCTTGTAACAGGTCAATGGCTCAGAATCCCTGTAACTGGTAAATAACCCAGAATCCCTGTAACCGGTCAATGGCCAAGAATCCTTGTAACCGGCCAATGGCTCAGAATCCTTGTAACCTTTCAATGGCCAAAAATCTCTGTAACTGGTCAATGGCCCAGAATCACTGTAATCGGTCAATGGCCCAGAAAACTTGTAATGGGTCAATGGACCAGAATCCCTGTAACCAGGCAATGGCCCAGAATTACTTTTAGCGGTCAGTTGCCCAGAATCCCTGCAAACGGTCAATGGCCCAGAATCCTTGTAAATGGTCAATGACCCAGAATCCTTGTAATTGGTCAGTGGCCCAGAATCCCTGTAACTGGTCAGTAGCCGAGAATCCCTGTAACCGGTCAATGGCCCAGAATCACTCTAATTGGTCAATGGCCCAGAATTCTTGTAACCGGTCAATGGCCAATAATCCCTGAAACCGGTCAATGGCCCATAATCACTGTAACCGGTCTTTGGCCAAGAATCCTTGTAACTGGACAATGGCCCAGAATCCCTGTAACTGGTCAATGGCCCAGAAACCCTGTAACCGGTCAATGGCCCAGAATCCTGGTAACCGGTCAGTGGCACAGCAACTCAGTAACCGGTCAATGAACCAGAATCCTTGTAACCAGTCAATGGCCCAGAATCCCTGTTAGCAGTAAATGGCCCAGAATCTCTGTAAACGGTCAATGGCCCAGAATCGTTGTAACCGGTCAATGGCCCAGAATCCTTGTAACAGGTCAATGGCAAAGAATCTCTGTAACTGGTCAATAGCCCAGAATCCCTGCACCAGTTAATGTCCCAGAATCACTGTAATCAGTCAATGGCCCAGAACCCTTGTAACCGATCAATGGCCCAGAACCCTTGTAACCGGTCAATGGCCAAGAATCCTTGTAACCGGTCAATGGCTCAGAGTCCTTGTAACCATTCAATGGCCCAGAATCTCTGTAACTGGTCAATGGCCCAAGTACACTGTAATCGGTCAATTGCCCAGAAAACTTGTAATGGGTCAATGGCCCAGAATCCTTGTAACCGGTCAATGGCCCAGAATCACTTTTAGCGGTCAATGGCCCAGAATCCCTGAGAACGGTCAAGAGCCCAGAATCCTTGTAAATGGTCAATGACCCTGAATCCTTGTAACTGGTCATGGTCCCAGAATCTCTGTAACTGGTCAATAGCCCAGAATCCCTGTAACCGGTCAATGGCCCAGAATCACTCTAATTGGTCAATGGCCCAGAATCCTTGTAACCGGTCAATGGCCAAGATTCCCTGAAACCGGTCAATGGCCCATAATCCCTGTAAACGGACTATGGCCAAGATTCCTTGTAAATGGTAAATGGCCCAGAATCCTTGTAACTGTTCAATGGCCCAGAATCCCTGTAACTAGTCAATGGCCCAGAATCCCTGTAACCGGTCAATGGCCCAGAATCACTGTAATAGGTCAATGGCCCAGAAAACTTGTAATCTGTCAATGGCCCAGAATCCTTGTAACCGGTCAATGGTCCAGAATCCCTGAAACCAGTCAATGGCCCAGAATCCCTATAACCGGTCAATGGCCCAGAAACCCTGTATCTGGTCAATGGCACATAATCCATGTAACCGGTCAATGGCCCAGAATCACCTTAACTGGTCAATGGCCCAAATCCCTGCAACCGGTCAGTGGCCCAGAATCCCTGTAACTGGTCAATTGCCCAGAATCCCTGTAACCGGCTAATGACTCAGAATCCCTGCCACCGGTCAATGGTCGAGAATCCTTGTGACTGGTCAATGGCCCAGAATCCTTGAAACTGGTCAATGACTCAGAATCCCTGTACCAGGTCAATGGCCCAGAATCCCTGTTAGTGGTCAATGAACCAGAATCCATGTAACGGGTCAGGGGCCCAGAATCCCTCTAACCAATCAATGGCCCAGAATCTCTGTAACTGGTCAATGGCGCAGAATCCTTGCAACTGGTCAATGGCCCAGAATCCCTGCAACTGGTCAATGGCCCAGAATCCATGTAACCGGTCAGTGGCCCAGAATCCCTGCAACTGCTCAATGGCCCAGAATCACTGAATCTGGTCAATGGCCCAGATTCCCTGTAACTGGTCAATGGCTCAGAATCCCTACAACCGGTCAATGGCGCAGAATGCTTGTAACCGGTCAATGGCCTGGAATACCTGCAATCGGTCAATGGCCCAGGTCCTTGTAACCGGTCAATGGCCCAGAATCCTTGTAACTGGTCAATGGCCCAGAATCCCTGTAACCAGTCAATGCCCAAGAATCCTTGTAACCGGTCAATGGCCCAGAATCCCTGTAACTGGTCAAGAGCCCAGAATCCATATAACCGGCCAATGGCCCAGAATCCCTGTAACCGGTCAATGGCCCAGAATCTGTGTAACCGGTAAAAGGCCCAGATTCTCTACAGCTGGGCAATGGCCCAGAATCCTTGTAACCGGTCAATGGCCAAGAAACCCTGTAACCGGTCAATGTCCCAGAACCCCTGTAACCGGTCAATGGTACAGAATCTCCTTAACCGGTCAAAGGCCCAGAATCCTTGTAACCGGTCAATGGCCCAGAATCCCTGTAACCGGTCAATGGCTCAGAATCCCTGTAATCGGCCAATGGCCCATGATCCCTGTAACCGGTCATTGGCCCAGAATCCCTGTAACTGGTCAATGGCCTAGAATCCCAATAACTGGCCAGTGGCCCAGGATCCCTGTAACTAGTCAATTGCCCAGAATCCCTGTAACCGGCCAATGGCACAGAATCCCTGCCACCGGTCAATGGTCCAGAATACTTGTGACTGGTCAATGGCCCAGAATCCCTGTAACCGGTCAATGGCCCAGAAACCTTGAAACCGGTTAATGACCCAGAAACCATGTACCAGGTCAATGGCCCAGAATCACTGTAAATGGTCAATGGTCCAGAATCCCTGTAATTGGTCAATGGATCAGAATCCCTGCAACTGGTCAATGGCCCAGAATGTTTGTAATCGGTCAATGGCCCTATCCCTGTAACCGGTCAATGGCCCAGAGTGTTTGTAATCGGTCACTGGCCCAGATTCCTTGTAACTGGTCAATGGCCCAGAATCTCTGTAACTGGTCAATATCCCATAATCCATGCAACCGGTTAATGGCCCACGCCCTTGTAACCAGTAAATGGCCGAAAATCCCTTTAATTGGTCAATGGCCCAGAATCCCTGTAACCGGTCAATGGCCCAGAATCCTGGTAACCGGTCAGTGGCACAGCAACTCAGTAACCGGTCAATGAACCAGAATCCTTGTAACCAGTCAATGGCCCAGAATCCCTGTTAGCAGTAAATGGCCCAGAATCTCTGTAAACGGTCAATGGCCCAGAATCATTTTAACTGGTCAATGGCCCAGAATCCTTGTAACAGGTCAATGGCCAAGAATCTCTGTAACTGGTCAATAGCCCAGAATCCCTGAAACCAGATAATGTCCCAGAATCACTGTAATCAGTCAATGGCCCAGAACCCTTATAACCGGTCAATGGCCCAGAACCGTTGTAACCGGTCAATGGCTCAGAATCCTTGTAACCGGTCAATGGCCAAGAATCCTTGTAACCGGACAATGGCTCAGAATCCTTGTAAATGGTCAATGACCCTGAATCCTTGTAACTGGTCAATAGCCCAGAATCCCTGTAACCGGCCAATGGCCCAGAATCACTCTAATTGGTCAATGGCCCAGAATCCTTGTAACCGGTCAAAGGGCAAGAATCCCTGAAACCGGTCAATGGCCCATAATCCCTGTAAACGGTCTATGGCCAAGATTCCTTGTAAATGGTCAATGGCCCAGAATCCCTGTAACTGGTCAATGGCCCAGAATCCCTGTAACCGGTCAATGGCCCAGAATCACTGTAATCGGTCAATGGCCCAGAAAATTTGTAATCTGTCAATGGCCCAGAATCCCCATAACTGGTCAATGGCCAAAACCCTGTAACCGGTCAGTGGCCCAGAATCCCTGTAACTGGTCAATTGCCCAGAATCCCTGTAATCGGCCAATGACTCAGAATCCCTGCCACCGGTCAATGGTCCAGAATCCTTGTGACTGGTCAATGGCCCAGAATCCTTGAAACTGGTCAATGCCCCAGAATCCCTGTACCAGGTCAATGGCCCAGAATCCCTGTTAGTGGTCAATGACCCAGAATCCTTGGAACCGGTCAATAGCCCAGAATCACTATTAGCGGACATTGGCCCAGAAACTCTGTCAATGGTCAATATCCCAGAATCCATGTAAAGGGTCAGGGGCCCAGAATACATCTAACCAATCATTGGCCCAGAATCTCTGTAACTGGTCAATGGCGCAGAATCCTTGTAACTGGTCAATGGCCCAGAATCCCTGTAACCAGTCAATGGCCAAGAATCCTTGTAACCGGTCAATGGCCCAGAATCCTTGTAACCGTTCAATGGCCCAGAATTCCTGTAACTGGTCAAGAGCCCAGAATCCATATAACCGGTCAATGGCCCAGAATCCCTGTAACCGGTCAATGGCCCAGATTCCCTACAGCTGGTCAATGGCCCAGCATCCTTGTAACCGGTCAATGGCCAAGAAACCCTGTAACCGGTCAATGTCCCACTATCCCTGTAACCGGTCAATGGTACAAAATCTCCTTAACCGGTCAAAGGCCCAGAATCCTTGGAACCGGTCAATGGCCCAGAATCCCTGTAACCGGTCAATGGCCCAGAATCCCGGTAATCGGCCAATGGCCCATGATCCCTGTAACCGGTCATTGGCCCAGAATCCCTGTAACTGGTCAATGGCCTAGAATCCCAATAACCGGTCAGTGGCCCAGAATCCCTGTAACTAGTCAATTGCCCAGAATCCCTGTAACCGGCCAATGGCTCAGAATCCCTGCCACCGGTCAATGGTCCAGAATACTTGTGACTGGTCAATGGCCCAGAATCCCTGTAACCGGTCAATGGCCCAGAAACCTTGAAACTGGTCAATGACCCAGAAACCATGTACCAGGTCAATGGCCCAGAATCACTGTAAATGGTCAATGGTCCAGAATCCCTGTAATTGGTCAATGGATTAGAATCGCTGCAACTGGTCAATGGCCCAGAATCCCTGTAACTGGTCAATGGCCTAGAATCCCAATAACCGGCCAGTGGCCCAGAATCCCTGTAACTAGTAAATTGCCCAGAATCCCTGTAACCGGCCAATGGCTCAGAATCCCTGCCACCGGTCAATGGTCCAGAATACTTGTGACTGGTCAATGGCCCAGAATCCCTGTAACCGGTCAATGGCCCAGAAACCTTGAAACCGGTCAATGACCCAGAAACCATGTACCAGGTCAATGGCCCAGAATCACTGTAAATGGTCAATGGTCCAGAATCTCTGTAATTGGTCAATGGATCAGAATCCCTGCAACTGGTCAATGGCCCAGAATGTTTGTAATCGGTCAATGGCCCTATCCCTGTAACCGGTCAATGGCCCAGAGTGTTTGTAATCGGTCACTGGCCCAGATTCCTTGTAACTGGTCAATGGCCCAGAATCTCTGTAACTGGTCAATATCCCATAATCCGTGCAACCGGTTAATGGCCCACGCCCTTGTAACCAGTAAATGGCCGAAAATCCCTTTAATTGGTCAATGGCCCAGAATCCCTGTAACCGGTCAACGGCCCAGAATCCTGGTAACCGGTCAGTGGCACAGCAACTCAGTAACCGGTCAATGAACCAGAATCCTTGTAACCAGTCAATGGCCCAGAATCCCTGTTAGCAGTAAATGGCCCAGAATCTCTGTAAACGGTCAATGGCCCAGAATCATTTTAACTGGTCAATGGCCCAGAATCCTTGTAACAGGTCAATGGCCAAGAATCTCTGTAACTGGTCAATAGCCCAGAATCCCTGAAACCAGATAATGTCCCAGAATCACTGTAATCAGTCAATGGCCCAGAACCCTTATAACCGGTCAATGGCCCAGAACCGTTGTAACCGGTCAATGGCTCAGAATCCTTGTAACCGGTCAATGGCCAAGAATCCTTGTAACCGGACAATGGCTCAGAATCCTTGTAAATGGTCAATGACCCTGAATCCTTGTAACTGGTCAATAGCCCAGAATCCCTGTAACCGGCCAATGGCCCAGAATCACTCTAATTGGTCAATGGCCCAGAATCCTTGTAACCGGTCAAAGGGCAAGAATCCCTGAAACCGGTCAATGGCCCATAATCCCTGTAAACGGTCTATGGCCAAGATTCCTTGTAAATGGTCAATGGCCCAGAATCCCTGTAACTGGTCAATGGCCCAGAATCCCTGTAACCGGTCAATGGCCCAGAATCACTGTAATCGGTCAATGGCCCAGAAAACTTGTAATCTGTCAATGGCCCAGAATCCCCGTAACTGGTCAATGGCCAAAACCCTGTAACCGGTCAGTGGCCCAGAATCCCTGTAACTGGTCAATTGCCCAGAATCCCTGTAATCGGCCAATGACTCAGAATCCCTGCCACCGGTCAATGGTCCAGAATCCTTGTGACTGGTCAATGGCCCAGAATCCTTGAAACTGGTCAATGCCCCAGAATCCCTGTACCAGGTCAATGGCCCAGAATCCCTGTTAGTGGTCAATGACCCAGAATCCTTGGAACCGGTCAATAGCCCAGAATCACTATTAGCGGACATTGGCCCAGAAACCCTGTCAATGGTCAATATCCCAGAATCCATGTAAAGGGTCAGGGGCCCAGAATACATCTAACCAATCATTGGCCCAGAATCTCTGTAACTGGTCAATGGCGCAGAATCCTTGTAACTGGTCAATGGCCCAGAATCCCTGTAACCAGTCAATGGCCAAGAATCCTTGTAACCGGTCAATGGCCCAGAATCCTTGTAACCGTTCAATGGCCCAGAATTCCTGTAACTGGTCAAGAGCCCAGAATCCATATAACCGGTCAATGGCCCAGAATCCCTGTAACCGGTCAATGGCACAGAATCTGTGTAACCGGTCAATGGCCCAGATTCCCTACAGCTGGTCAATGGCCCAGCATCCTTGTAACCGGTCAATGGCCAAGAAACCCTGTAACCGGTCAATGTCCACTATCCCTGTAACCGGTCAATGGTACAAAATCTCCTTAACCGGTCAAAGGCCCAGAATCCTTGGAACCGGTCAATGGCCCAGAATCCCTGTAACCGGTCAATGGCCCAGAATCCCGGTAATCGGCCAATGGCCCATGATCCCTGTAACCGGTCATTGGCCCAGAATCCCTGTAACTGGTCAATGGCCTAGAATCCCAATAACCGGTCAGTGGCCCAGAATCCCTGTAACTAGTCAATTGCCCAGAATCCCTGTAACCGGCCAATGGCTCAGAATCCCTGCCACCGGTCAATGGTCCAGAATACTTGTGACTGGTCAATGGCCCAGAATCCCTGTAACCGGTCAATGGCCCAGAAACCTTGAAACTGGTCAATGACCCAGAAACCATGTACCAGGTCAATGGCCCAGAATCACTGTAAATGGTCAATGGTCCAGAATCCCTGTAATTGGTCAATGGATTAGAATCGCTGCAACTGGTCAATGGCCCAGAATCCCTGTAACTGGTCAATGGCCTAGAATCCCAATAACCGGCCAGTGGCCCAGAATCCCTGTAACTAGTCAATTGCCCAGAATCCCTGTAACCGGCCAATGGCTCAGAATCCCTGCCACCGGTCAATGGTCCAGAATACTTGTGACTGGTCAATGGCCCAGAATCCCTGTAACCGGTCAATGGCCCAGAAACCTTGAAACCGGTCAATGACCCAGAAACCATGTACCAGGTCAATGGCCCAGAATCACTGTAAATGGTCAATGGTCCAGAATCCCTGTAATTGGTCAATGGATCAGAATCCCTGTAACCGGTCAATGGCCCAGAGTGTTTGTAATCGGTCACTGGCCCAGATTCCTTGTAACTGGTCAATGGCCCAGAATCTCTGTAACTGGTCAATATCCCATAATCCGTGCAACCGGTTAATGGCCCACGCCCTTGTAACCAGTAAATGGCCGAAAATCCCTTTAATTGGTCAATGGCCCAGAATCCCTGTAACCGGTCAACGGCCCAGAATCCTGGTAACCGGTCAGTGGCACAGCAACTCAGTAACCGGTCAATGAACCAGAATCCTTGTAACCAGTCAATGGCCCAGAATCCCTGTTAGCAGTAAATGGCCCAGAATCTCTGTAAACGGTCAATGGCCCAGAATCATTTTAACTGGTCAATGGCCCAGAATCCTTGTAACAGGTCAATGGCCAAGAATCTCTGTAACTGGTCAATAGCCCAGAATCCCTGAAACCAGATAATGTCCCAGAATCACTGTAATCAGTCAATGGCCCAGAACCCTTATAACCGGTCAATGGCCCAGAACCGTTGTAACCGGTCAATGGCTCAGAATCCTTGTAACCGGTCAATGGCCAAGAATCCTTGTAACCGGACAATGGCTCAGAATCCTTGTAAATGGTCAATGACCCTGAATCCTTGTAACTGGTCAATAGCCCAGAATCCCTGTAACCGGCCAATGGCCCAGAATCACTCTAATTGGTCAATGGCCCAGAATCCTTGTAACCGGTCAAAGGGCAAGAATCCCTGAAACCGGTCAATGGCCCATAATCCCTGTAAACGGTCTATGGCCAAGATTCCTTGTAAATGGTCAATGGCCCAGAATCCCTGTAACTGGTCAATGGCCCAGAATCCCTGTAACCGGTCAATGGCCCAGAATCACTGTAATCGGTCAATGGCCCAGAAAACTTGTAATCTGTCAATGGCCCAGAATCCCCGTAACTGGTCAATGGCCAAAACCCTGTAACCGGTCAGTGGCCCAGAATCCCTGTAACTGGTCAATTGCCCAGAATCCCTGTAATCGGCCAATGACTCAGAATCCCTGCCACCGGTCAATGGTCCAGAATCCTTGTGACTGGTCAATGGCCCAGAATCCTTGAAACTGGTCAATGCCCCAGAATCCCTGTACCAGGTCAATGGCCCAGAATCCCTGTTAGTGGTCAATGACCCAGAATCCTTGGAACCGGTCAATAGCCCAGAATCACTATTAGCGGACATTGGCCCAGAAACCCTGTCAATGGTCAATATCCCAGAATCCATGTAAAGGGTCAGGGGCCCAGAATACATCTAACCAATCATTGGCCCAGAATCTCTGTAACTGGTCAATGGCGCAGAATCCTTGTAACTGGTCAATGGCCCAGAATCCCTGTAACCAGTCAATGGCCAAGAATCCTTGTAACCGGTCAATGGCCCAGAATCCTTGTAACCATTCAATGGCCCAGAATTCCTGTAACTGGTCAAGAGCCCAGAATCCATATAACCGGTCAATGGCCCAGAATCCCTGTAACCGGTCAATGGCACAGAATCTGTGTAACCGGTCAATGGCCCAGATTCCCGACAGCTGGTCAATGGCCCAGCATCCTTGTAACCGGTCAATGGCCAAGAAACCCTGTAACCGGTCAATGTCCCACTATCCCTGTAACCGGTCAATGGTACAAAATCTCCTTAACCGGTCAAAGGCCCAGAATCCTTGGAACCGGTCAATGGCCCAGAATCCCTGTAACCGGTCAATGGCCCAGAATCCCGGTAATCGGCCAATGGCCCATGATCCCTGTAACCGGTCATTGGCCCAGAATCCCTGTAACTGGTCAATGGCCTAGAATCCCAATAACCGGTCAGTGGCCCAGAATCCCTGTAACTAGTCAATTGCCCAGAATCCCTGTAACCGGCCAATGGCTCAGAATCCCTGCCACCGGTCAATGGTCCAGAATACTTGTGACTGGTCAATGGCCCAGAATCCCTGTAACCGGTCAATGGCCCAGAAACCTTGAAACTGGTCAATGACCCAGAAACCATGTACCAGGTCAATGGCCCAGAATCACTGTAAATGGTCAATGGTCCAGAATCCCTGTAATTGGTCAATGGATTAGAATCGCTGCAACTGGTCAATGGCCCAGAATATTTGTAATCGGTCACTGGCCCAGATTCCTTGTAACTGGTCAATGGCGCAGAATCTCTGTAACTGGTCAATATCCCATAATCTGTGCAATCGGTTAATGGCCCACGCCCTTGTAACCAGTAAATGGCCGAAAATCCCTTTAATTGGTCAATGGCCCAGAATCCTGGTAACCGGTCAGTGGCACAGCAACTCAGTAACCGGTCAATGAACCAGAATCCTTGTAACCAGTCAATGGCCCAGAATCCCTGTTAGCAGTAAATGGCCCAGAATCTCTGTAAACGGTCAATGGCCCAGAATCATTTTAACTGGTCAATGGCCCAGAATCCTTCGAACTGTTCAATGACTCAGAATCCCTGTAACTGGTCAATGGCCCAGAATCCCTGTAACTGGTCAATGGCCCAGAATCACTGTAATCGGTCAATGGCCCAGAAAACTTGTAATCTGTCAATGGCCCAGAATCCTTGTAACCGGTCAATGGTCCACAATCCCTGAAACCGGTCAATGGCCCAGAAATCCTGTAACCGGTCAATGGCCCAGAATCCTGGTAACCGATCAATGGCACAGCAACTCAGTAACCGGTCAATGAACCACAATCCTTGTAACCAGTCAATGGCCCAGAATCCCTGTTAGCAGTAAATGGCCCAGAATCTCTGTAAATGGTCAATGGCCCAGAATCATTTTAACTGGTCAATGGCCCAGAATCCTTGTAACAGGTCAATGGCCAAGAATCTCTGTAACTGGTCAATAGTCCAGAATCCCTGAAACCAGTTAATGTCCCAGAATCACTGTAATCAGTCAATGGCCCAGAACCCTTGTAACCGGTCAATGGCCCAGAACCGTTGTAACCGGTCAATGGCTCAGAATCCTTGTAACCGGTCAATGGCCAAGAATCCTTGTAACCGGACAATGGCTCAGAATCCTTGTAACCGTTCAATGGCCCAGAATCTTTGGAACTGGTCAATGGCCCAGAAACACTGTAATCAGTCAATTGCCCAAAAAACTTGCAATGGGTCAAAGGCCCAGAATCCTTGTAACCGGTCAATGGCCCAGAATCACTTTTAGCGGTCAATGGCCCAGAATCCCTGCGAACGGTCAATAGCCCAGAATCCTTGTAAATGGTCAATGACCCTGAATCCTTGTAACTGGTCAATAGCCCAGAATCCCTGTAACCGGTCAATGGCCCAGAATCACTCTAATTGGTCAATGGCCCAGAATCCTTGTAACCGGTCAAAGGCCAAGAATCCCTGAAACCGGTCAATGGCCCATAATCCCTATAAACGGTCTATGGCCAAGATTCCTTGTAAATGGTCAATGGCCCAGAATCCCTGTAACTGGTCAATGGCCCAGAATCCCTGTAACCGGTCAATGGCCCAGAATCACTGTAATCGGTCAATGGCCCAGAAAACTTGTAATCTGTCAATGGCCCAGAATCCTTGTAACAGGTCAATGGTCCACAATCCCTGAAACCGGTCAATGGCCTAGAATCCTTGTAACTGGTCAGTTGCCCAGAATCCCTGTAACTGGCCAATGGCTCAGAATCCCTGCCACCGGTCAATGGTCCAGAATCCTTGTGACTGGTCAATGGCCCAGAATCCCTGTAACTGGGCAATGGCCCAGAAATCCTGTAACCGGTCAATGGCCCAAAATCCTGGTAACCGGTCAGTGGCACAGCAACTCAGTAACCGGTCAATGAACCAGAATCCTTGTAACCAGTCAATGGCCCAGAATCCCTGTTAGCAGTAAATGGCCCAGAATCTCTGTAAACGGTCAATGGCCCAGAATCATTTTAACTGGTCAATGGTCCAGAATCCTTGTGACTGGTCAATGGCCCAGAATTCCTGTAACTGGTCAAGAGCCCAGAATCCATATAACCGGTCAATGGCCCAGAATCCCTGTAACCGGTCAATGGCACAGAATCTGTGTAACCGGTCAATGGCCCAGATTCCCTACAGCTGGTCAATGGCCCAGAATCCTTGTAACCGGTCAATGGCCAAGAAACCCTGTAACCGGTCAATGTCCCAGTATCCCTGTAACCGGTCAATGGTACAAAATCTCCTTAACCGGTCAAAGGCCCAGAATCCTTGTAACCAGTCAATGGCCCAGAATCCCTGTAACCGGTCAATGGCCCAGAATCCCTGTAATCGGCCAATGGCCCATGATCCCTGTAACCGGTCATTGGCCCAGAATCCCTGTAACTGGTCAATGGCCTAGAATCCCAATAACCGGCCAGTGGCCCAGAATCCCTGTAACTAGTCAATTGCCCAGAATCCCTGTAACCGGCCAATGGCTCAGAATCCCTGCCACCGGTCAATGGTCCAGAATACTTGTGACTGGTCAATGGCCCAGAATCCCTGTAACCGGTCAATGGCCCAGAAACCTTGAAACCGGTCAATGACCCAGAAACCATGTACCAGGTCAATGGCCCAGAATCACTGTAAATGGTCAATGGTCCAGAATCCCTGTAATTGGTCAATGGATCAGAATCCCTGCAACTGGTCAATGGCCCAGAATGTTTGTAATCGGTCAATGGCCCTATCCCTGTAACCGGTCAATGGCCCAGAATGTTTGTAATCGGTCACTGGCCCAGATTCCTTGTAACTGGTCAATGGCCCAGAATCTCTGTAACTGGTCAATATCCCATAATCCGTGCAACCGGTTAATGGCCCACGCCCTTGTAACCAGTAAATGGCCGAAAATCCCTTTAGTTGGTCAATGGCCCAGAATCCCTGTAACCGGTAAATGGCCCAGAATCCTGGTATCCGGTCAGTGGCACAGCAACTCAGTAACCGGTCAATGAACCAGAATCCTTGTAACCAGTCAATGGCCCAGAATCTCTGTAAACGGTCAATGGCCCAGAATCATTTTAACTGGTCAATGGCCCAGAATCCTTGTAACAGGTCAATGGCCAAGAATCTCTGTAACTGGTCAATAGCCCAGAATCCCTGTAACCAGTTAATGTCCCAGAATCACTGTAAACAGTCAATGGCCCAGTATCCCTGTAACCGGAAAATGGCCCAGAATCCCTGTATCTAATCAATGGCCCAGAATCGTTGTAACCAGTCAAAGGCCCAGAATCCTTCTTACCGGTCAATGGCTCAGAATCCCTGTAACCGGTGAATGGCCCAGAATCCCTGTAACCGGTCAATGGCCCAGAATCCCTGTAACCGATCCATGACCCAGAAACCATGTACCTGGTCAATGGCCCAGAATCCCTGTTAGCGGTCAATGACCCAGCATCCCTGTAACTGGTCAATGGACCAGAATCACTGTAACAGGTCAGTGGCCCAGAAGCCTTGTAAAAGATCAATGGCCCGGAATCCCTGTAACTGGTCAATGGTCCACAATCCCTGTACCCAGTCAGTGGCCCAGAAGCCCCACCACCAGTCAATGGTCCAGAACCCCTGTAACCGGTCAATGGTCCAGAATTCTTATGACCCATCAATGACCCAGAAACCATGTACCCGGTCAATGGCCAAGAATCCCTGTTAGCGGTCAATGACCCAGAATCATTGTTACTGGTCAATGGCCCAGATTCACTTTTCGCAATCAATGGCCCAAAATCGATGTAACCGGTAAATGGCTCAGAATCCTTGTAACTGATCAATGGACCAGATTATCTGTAACCGGTCAATGGCCCAGATTCCATGTAACCGGTCAACGGCCCAGAATCCTTGTAACAAGTCAATGGCCCAGAATCCCTGTAACTGGTCAATGGCCCAGAATCCCTGTAACCGGTCAATAGCCCAGATTCCCTGCTACTGCTCAATGGCCGAGAATCCCTGTAGCCAGTCAATGGCCCAGAATCCCTGAAACCAGTCAATGGCCCAGAATCCCTGTAACTGGTCAATGGCTCAGAATCCCTACAACCGGCCAATGGTACAGAATGCTTGTAACCGGTCAAGGCCCAGAATACCTGTAACCAGTCAATGGCCCAGAATCCTTGGGCCAGAAATTCGCGACCAAAGGCGTGAGTGCGCTCGGGGTACTCACGCATCTGGCCGTTGGAAATGCCGGCGTTCAGCATGAGCAGCGCATGCAGGGAACGCCGGCATTTCCAGACCTCGAGCGCGTGCGACTGCACAGGCAGCGCTTGCGCAGTGAACTTCGTAGATTTCATTCATGAAATCCGTGAGGGTAAGTCTTTGGAATTTACACTTGAAAAAAGCAAGTGTAAAGTGGTTCATTGGCTGCGGAGGAAGAAACATTTTATCGTGGAGCTTCTGAAATGCAATATTTTTGTTTGGGAAAGGGAGGGAAGTTATTTTAAGAAATTTTAAGTAAGTTTTAAAGTTACATTTTTTTTTTTTTAAAAGGGTTTTCAGAACGGTAGGTAGAAGGAGCAATTGTGGCTGTGTGAATGGAATGTGAGAATGAGTTATGTATGTATGTCCACATATATTCCTTTACGTATATGTATGTATGTTTTATATTCCTTTACTAATGTGTATGAATGTATGTTTTTAATTATGATTTTCCAATAAGTTACTTTCTCTGAAAGTCATAATTAAATAAAGGAATATATACATAACACGCAAAGGAATATATACAGACATACATACTTTCAGAAGCTCTACGATAATAAATATCTTCCTCCGCAGCCTCTGGAGCAACTGTACCCATGCTTTTTTCATGTGTAAGTTGTAATGACTTGACCTCACTGAAAGCATTAATGAAAGCGGCGAATTATACTGCGCACGCGCTGCCTGTGCAGTCGCACGCGTTCTGCCTCTGAACCCCTTCGTTCAGAGGACAGGAAATGCCGGTTTTCCCCACATGCACTGTGCATGCTGAAAACCGGCATTTCATCCAGCCAGATGCGTAAGTACCCCAACCGTACTCGCGCATTTGGAAGGGAATTACTGGGCCAACATTTTACATGTCAATAAAATGAAAAATTTAACAATTGCACGACTTGCCCCCTCGCATCTGCGACAGAGGGTCCAAGTAGGTGCATTGCGCAAGAGGTCATCATCGTACGTATCCTCACACTGTTCCCTTTGGGGAACTGTATGAAGTGGTGGAAGGATTTATGGTCGTGATTAACGCTCATTCCGTGACTGTAACCATCTTTGAACCAGCCATTAGGGTGGTTAGTCCTATGGCGGGAGGGTTTTACGGGCTCCCACAACCCATCTGAGGGCGGGGGGGCCACCAACACCCACGGACGCAAGTATCCCGCTGGATGTCCACCCAGAATTTAAAGTTGGAACTCCGACTCCACTTGCCGGGACTGTCTGGAGTGGGGTTCAAAACCCTACTCCTTCTGGCCCAGCGGCGGGGATGCTTACTGCTACGCAAAAGGCCCACTCTGCACAAAAGGTGACACCCATACGTTTCCTGCGCCTTTTCCCTCCCCGTGACTGGAGCCCTATGCTGCCATTTCAGGTTGCTAATCGGATTGGGCCTTTGTCATAGCGGTAGGATCCCCGCCGCTGGGCCAGATCAGGGTAGGGTTTCGAACCCCACTCCAGACAGTCCCGGCAAGTGGAGTCGGAGCTCCGGCTCTAAATTCTGGGTTGACATCCAGTGGGATATTTGCGTCCGTTGGTGTGGGTGGCCCCCCCTCCTTGTATAGCTTGTGGGAGCCCGTAAAACCCTCCCGCCATAGGACTAACCGCCCTAATGCCTGGTTCAAAGATGGTTACGGTCACGGAATGAGCGTTAATCATGGCCATAAATCCTTCCACCACTTCATACAGTTCCCCAAAGGGAACAGTGTGAAGACACGTATGACGACGACATTGCTAAATAAATAAATGGAATTAAAAAAATTCTTTTAGGGCTTTTAAAAGTCTTTAAATTGCTTTAATTCTGTTTTAAACTACTTCAGATTACTCAAAATAATGTAAACATTTTAAAAAGTTTATAAAAGTTACCAAAATCTTCAAAAAACTTCCAAAAACCTATTTAAACTGCTGCTTTGCATGTAAAAATGGTTAGCAGCTTGACAGAAACATTGGGGGCGTGTCCAGTGAAACTGAGACCTCAAGGGGCGTGCCTCACTTGCACTGCACGCTCCTGGCTTCGCGCTGGCTGCACTCCTGGGCGGCGTGACATCATACGCTGCCCGGGATTCTTCTGGAAATACCAATTCCAGGTGTCCCTGGAGCTGATCGGCAGTAGCGCGGGGTAAGTGTAAATACGGGGCTTGCACGCGCTGCAAGCCCCGTTCTGGAATTTCTGGGCCAATGTAACTGGTCAATGGCCCAGAATCCCTGCAACCAGTGAATGGCCCAGAATCCCTCGAACTGGTCAATGGCCCAGATTCCTTGTAACCGGACAGTGGCCCAGAATCCCTGCAATCGGTTAAAGGCCCAGAATCCTTGCAACCGGTCAATGTCCCAGAATCCTTGTAACCGGTCAAGGGCCCAGAAACCCTGTAACTGGTCAATGGCCCAGAATCCCTGTAACTGGTCAATGGTCCAGAATCTCCTTAACCGGTCAATGGCCCAGGATCCCTGTAACTAGTCAATCGCCCAGAATCCCTGTAACTGGTCAATGGCCCAGAATTCCTGTAATCGGTCAGTGGCCCATAATCCCTGTAACCGGTCAATGGCCCAGAATCCCTGTAACTGGTCAATGGCCCAGAGTCCCAGTAACCGGTCAGTGCCCCAGAATCCCTGTAAATGGTCAATTGCCCAGAATCCCTGCAACAGGCCAATGGCTCAGAATCCCTGCCACCGGTCTATGGTCCAGAATCCTTGTGACTGTTCAATGGACCAGAATCCCTGTAACTGGTCAATGTCCCAGAAACCTTGTACCAGGTCAATGGCCCAGAATCCCTGTTAGCGGTCAATGACCCAGAATCCTTGAAACCGGTTAATAGCCCAGATTCACTTTTAGCGGTCAATGGCCCAGAAACCCTGTAAATGGTCAATATTCCAGAATCCTTGTAACGGTCAGTGGCCCAGAATCCCTCTAACCAATCAGTGGCCCAGAATCTCTGTAACTGGTCAATGGCCCAGAATTCTTGTAAGTGGTCAAATGCTCAGATTATCTGTAACCGGTCAATGGCCTAGATTCCCTGTAACCGGCAATGGCCCAGAATCCCTCCAACCGGCCAATGGCCCAGAAACCCTGTAACCGGTCAATGGCCCAGAATCCTTGTAACCGGTCAATGGCCCACAATCCTTGTAACTGGTCAATGGCCCAGAATCCTTGTAACCAGTCAATGGCCCAGAATCCCTATAACCAGTCATGGCCCAGAAGCCCTGCTACTGGTCAATAGCCCATAATTTCAGTAACCGGTCAATGGCCCAGTATCCCTGTAACCGGTCTATAACCCAGAAACCCTGTAACCGGTCAATGGCCCAGAATCCTGGTAACCGGTCAGTGGCACAGCAACCGGTCAATGAACAAGAATCCTTGTAACCAGTCAATGACCCACAATCCCTGTTAGCAGTAAATGGCCTAAAATCCCTGTAAACGGTCAATGGCCCAGAACACTTGCAACCGGTCAATGGCCCAGAATCCCTGAAACAGGTCAATGGCCCAGAACCCCTGTAACTGCTCAATGACCCAGAATCCTTGTAACCGGTCAATGGCTCAGAATCCTTGTAACCGTTCAATGGCCCAGAATCTCTGCAACTGGTCAATGGCCCAGAATCACTGTAATCGGTCCATGGCTCAGAAAACATATAATGGGTCAATGGCCCAGAATCCCTGTAACCGGTCAATGGCCCAGAATCACTTTTAGCGGTCAATGGCCCAGAATCCTTGTAACTGGTCAATGGCCCAGAATCCCTGTAACTGGCCAATGGCTCAGAATCCCTGCCACCGGTTAATGGTCCAGAATCCTTGTGACTGGTCAATGGCCCAGAATCCCTGTAACTGGGCAATGGCCCAGAATCACTGTAACTGGTCAATGGCCCAGAATCCCTGTAAATGGTTAATGGCCCAGACTCCCTGTAAACCGGTCAATGGCAAAGAATCCTTGTAGCCGGAAAATGGCCCAGAAACCCTGCAACCGGTCAATTGACAAGAATTCCTGTAACCAGTCAATGGCCCAGAATCCCTGTAACGGGTCTGTGGCCCAGAATCCTTGGAACCGGTCAATGGCCCAGAATCCCTGTAACCGGTCAATGGCCCAGATTCCCTGCTGCTGCTCAATGGCCCAGAATTCCAGTAACCAGTTAATGGCCCAGAATCCCTGTAACTAGTCAATAACCCAGAATCCCCGTAACCGGTCAATGGCCCAGCTTCCCTGTAACCGGTCAATGACCCAGATTCCTTGTAACCGGTCAATGGCCCAGAATCCCTGTAACTGGTCAATGGCCCAGAATAACCGAAACCGGTCAATGGCCCAGAATCCCTGCAACCGGTCAATGGCCCAGAATGCTTGTAACCGGTCAATGGCCCAGAATCCCTGTAACCGGTCACTGGCCCAGGTCCTTGTAACCGGTTAATGGCCAAGAATTCCTGTAACTGGTCAATGGCCCAGAATCTCTGTAACCGGTCAATGGCCCAGGTTCCTTGTAACCGGCCAATGGCCCAGATTCCCTCTAACCGGTTAAAGGCCCAGAATCCTTGTAACCGGTCATTGCCCAGAATCCTTGTAACCGGTCAATGGCCCAGAATCCCTGTAACCAGTCAATGGCCCAGAACCCCTGTAACCGGTCAATGGCCCAGAATCCCTGTAAACTGTCAATGGTCCAGAATCCCTGTAACCGGTCAATGGCTCAGAATCCATTTAACTGGTCGAGGGCACAGAATCCCTGTAACCGGTCAATGACCCAGAATCCGTGTAACTGGTCAAGGGCCCAGAATCCCTGCAACTGGTCAATGGCCCAAAATCCCTGTAACCGGTCAATGACCCAGAATTCCTGCAACTGGTCAAAGGCCCAGAATCCTTGTAACAGGTCAGTGGCCCAGAATCGCTGTAACCAGTCAATGGCCCAGATGCATTCTAAATGGTCTATGGCCCAGAATCTGTGAACCAGTTAATGGCCCAGGTCCTTGTACCCAGTCAATGGCCCAGAATCCATGTTACCGGTCAAAGGATCAGGATCCCTCTAACTGATCAATGGCCCAGAATCTCTGGAATAGATCAGAGGCCCAGAATCCTTGTCACCGGTCAATGGCCCAGAATGCCTGCAACTGATAATTGGCCCAGAATCCCTCTAACTGGTCAATGGCTCAGAATTCTTTTAACCGGTCAATGGCCCAGAATCACTGTAACCGGTCAATGCCCCAGAATCCCTGTAACCGGACAATGGCCCAGAATCCCTGTAATTGGTCAATGGCCCAGAATGCCTGCAACTGATCAATGGCCCAGAATCCCTGTAACTGGTCAATGGCTCAGAATCCTTTTAACCGGTCAATGGCCCAGAATCGCTGTAACCAGTCAATGGCCCAGATGCATTCTAAATGGTCTATGGCCCAGAATCCGTGCAACCGGTTAATGGCCCAGGTCCTTGTAACCGGTCAATGGCCCAGAATCCATGTAATAGGTCAATGAGCCAGAATCCCTGTTACCAGTCAAAGGATCAGAATCCCTCTAACTGGCCAATGGCCCAGAATCTCTGGAATAGATCAGAAGCCCAGAATCCTTGTCACCGGTCAATGGCCCAGAATGCCTGCAACTGATGATCAATGGCCCAGAATCCCTCTAACTGGTCAATGGCTCAGAATCCTTTTAACCGGTCAATGGCCCAAAATCGCTGTAACCGGTCAATGCCCCAGAATCCCTGTAACCGGACAATGGCCCAGAATCCCTGTAATTGGTCAATGGCCCAGAATGCCTGCAACTGATCAATGGCCCAGAATTCCTGTAACTGGTCAATGTCTCAGAATCCTTGTAACTGGTCAATGGCCCAGAATCGCTGTAACCGCTCAATGGCCCAGAATCCCTTTAACCGGAAAATGGCCCAGAATCCCTGTAATTGGTTAATGGCCCAGAATTGTTGCAACAAATAAATGGCCCAGAATCCTTCTTACCGGCCAAAGGCCCAGAATCCCTGTAACTGGTCAATGGCCCAGAATCCCTGTAACTGATTAATGGCCCAGAATCTATGCAATCGGTCAATCGCTCAGAATCACTTTTAGCGATCAATTGGCCCAGACACCTTGTAACCGGTCAATGGCCCAGAATCACTTATAGCAGCCAATGGCCCAGAAACCTTGTAACCGGTCAATGTCCCAGAATCACTTTTAGCGGTCAATGGCCCAGAAACCTTGTAACTGGTCAATGTCCCAGAATCACTTTTAGTGGTCAATGGCCCAGAAACCTTGTAACTGGTCAATGGCCCAGATTATCTGTAACTGGTCAACGACCCACAATCCCTGTAACCGGTCAATCGCCCAAAATCCCTGCTACTGCTTCATGGCCCAGAATTCCAGTAACCGGTTAATGGCCCAGAATCCCTGTAACTGGTCAATAACCCAGAATCGTTGTAACCGGTCAATGGCCCAGAATCCCTGTAACTGGTCAATGGCCCAGGATCCTTCTTATCGGTAAATGGCCCAGAATCCCTGTAACTGGTCAATGGCTCAGAATTCTTGTAACTGGTAAATGGCCCAGAATCCTTGTAAATGGCCAATGGCCCAGAATCCCTGTAACCGGTCAAAGACCCAGAATCCCTGTAACTGGTCAATGGCCCAGAATCCCTGTAAATGGTTAATGGCCCAGACTCCCTGTAAACCGGTCAATGGCCAAGAATCCTTGTAGCAGGTAAATGGCCCAGAATCCCTGCAACCAGTCAATGGCCCAGAATCCCTGTAATGGGTCTGTGGCCCAGAATCCTTGAAACCGGTCAATGGCCCAGAGTCCCTGTAACCGGTCAATGGCCCAGATTCCCTGCTGCTGCTCAATGGCCCAGAATTCCAGTAACCGGTTAATGGCCCAGAATCCCTGTAACCGGTCAATGACCCAGAATCCTTGTAACCGGTCAATGGCCCAGAATCGCTGTTAGCAGTCAATGGCCCAGAATCCCTGTAACTGGTCAATGGCCCAGAATAACCAAAACTGGTAAATGGCCCAGAATCCCTGCAACCGGTCAATGGCCCAGAATGCTTGTAACCGGTCAATGGCCCAGAATCCCTGTAACCGGTCATTGGCCCAGGTCCTTGTAACCGATTAATGGCCAAGAATTCCTGTAACTGGTCAATGGCCCAGGTTCCTTGTAACCGGCCAATGGCCCAGATTTCCTCTAACCGGTTAAAGGCCCAGAATCCTTGTAACCGGTCATTGCCCAGAATCCTTGTAACCGGTCAATGGCCCAGAATCCCTGTAACCGGTCAATGGCCCAGGTTCCTTGTAACCGGCCAATGGCCCAGATTTCCTCTAACCGGTTAAAGGCCCAGAATCCTTGTAACCGGTCATTGCCCAGAATCCTTGTAACCGGTCAATGGCCCAGAATCCCTGTAACCGGTCAATGTCCCAGAACCCTTGTAACCGGTCAATGGCCCAGAATCACTGTAAACTGTCAATGGTCCAGAATCCCTGTAACCGGTCAATGGCTCAGAGTCCATTTAACTGGTCGAGGGCACAGAATCCCTGTAACCGGTCAATGACCCAGAATCCATGTAACTGGTCAAGGGCCCAGAATCCCTGCAACTGGTCAATGGCCCAGAATCCCTGTAACCGGTCAATGACCCAGAATTCCTGCAACTGGCCAATGGCCCAGAATCCTTGTAACAGTTCAGTGGCCCAGAATCCTTGTAACCAGTCAATGGCCCAGGATCCTTGTAACCGGTCAATGGCCCAGGATCCCTGTAACTGGTCAATGGCCCAGGATCCTTGTAACTGGTCAAAGGCCCAGAATCCTTGTAACAGGTCACTGGCCCAGAATCGCTGTAACCAGTCAATGGCCCAGATGCATTCTAAATGGTCTATGGCCCAGAATCTGTGAACCAGTTAATGGCCCAGGTCCTTGTACCCAGTCAATGGCCCAGAATCCATGTTACCGGTCAAAGGATCAGGATCCCTCTAACTGATCAATGGCCCAGAATCTCTGGAATAGATCAGAGGCCCAGAATCCTTGTCACCGGTCAATGGCCCAGAATGCCTGCAACTGATAATTGGCCCAGAATCCCTCTAACTGGTCAATGGCTCAGAATTCTTTTAACCGGTCAATGGCCCAGAATCACTGTAACCGGTCAATGCCCCAGAATCCCTGTAACCGGACAATGGCCCAGAATCCCTGTAATTGGTCAATGGCTCAGAATCCTTTTAACCGGTCAATGGCCCAGAATCGCTGTAACCAGTCAATGGCCCAGATGCATTCTAAATGGTCTATGGCCCAGAATCCGTGCAACCGGTTAATGGCCCAGGTCCTTGTAACCGGTCAATGGCCCAGAATCCATGTAATAGGTCAATGAGCCAGAATCCCTGTTACCAGTCAAAGGATCAGAATCCCTCTAACTGGTCAATGGCCCAGAATCTCTGGAATAGATCAGAAGCCCAGAATCCTTGTCACCGGTCAATGGCCCAGAATGCCTGCAACTGATGATCAATGGCCCAGAATCCCTCTAACTGGTCAATGGCTCAGAATCCTTTTAACCGGTCAATGGCCCAAAATCGCTGTAACCGGTCAATGCCCCAGAATCCCTGTAACCGGACAATGGCCCAGAATCCCTGTAATTGGTCAATGGCCCAGAATGCCTGCAACTGATCAATGGCCCAGAATTCCTGTAACTGGTCAATGTCTCAGAATCCTTGTAACTGGTCAATGGCCCAGAATCGCTGTAACCGCTCAATGGCCCAGAATCCCTTTAACCGGAAAATGGCCCAGAATCCCTGTAATTGGTTAATGGCCCAGAATTGTTGCAACAAATAAATGGCCCAGAATCCTTCTTACCGGCCAAAGGCCCAGAATCCCTGTAACTGGTCAATGGCCCAGAATCCCTGTAACTGATTAATGGCCCAGAATCTATGCAATCGGTCAATCGCTCAGAATCACTTTTAGCGATCAATTGGCCCAGACACCTTGTAACCGGTCAATGGCCCAGAATCACTTATAGCAGCCAATGGCCCAGAAACCTTGTAACCGGTCAATGTCCCAGAATCACTTTTAGCGGTCAATGGCCCAGAAACCTTGTAACTGGTCAATGTCCCAGAATCACTTTTAGTGGTCAATGGCCCAGAAACCTTGTAACTGGTCAATGGCCCAGATTATCTGTAACTGGTCAACGACCCACAATCCCTGTAACCGGTCAATCGCCCAAAATCCCTGCTACTGCTTCATGGCCCAGAATTCCAGTAACCGGTTAATGGCCCAGAATCCCTGTAACTGGTCAATAACCCAGAATCGTTGTAACCGGTCAATGGCCCAGAATCCCTGTAACTGGTCAATGGCCCAGGATCCTTCTTATCGGTAAATGGCCCAGAATCCCTGTAACTGGTCAATGGCTCAGAATTCTTGTAACTGGTAAATGGCCCAGAATCCTTGTAAATGGCCAATGGCCCAGAATCCCTGTAACCGGTCAAAGACCCAGAATCCCTGTAACTGGTCAATGGCCCAGAATCCCTGTAAATGGTTAATGGCCCAGACTCCCTGTAAACCGGTCAATGGCCAAGAATCCTTGTAGCAGGTAAATGGCCCAGAATCCCTGCAACCAGTCAATGGCCCAGAATCCCTGTAATGGGTCTGTGGCCCAGAATCCTTGAAACCGGTCAATGGCCCAGAGTCCCTGTAACCGGTCAATGGCCCAGATTCCCTGCTGCTGCTCAATGGCCCAGAATTCCAGTAACCGGTTAATGGCCCAGAATCCCTGTAACCGGTCAATGACCCAGAATCCTTGTAACCGGTCAATGGCCCAGAATCGCTGTTAGCAGTCAATGGCCCAGAATCCCTGTAACTGGTCAATGGCCCAGAATAACCAAAACTGGTAAATGGCCCAGAATCCCTGCAACCGGTCAATGGCCCAGAATGCTTGTAACCGGTCAATGGCCCAGAATCCCTGTAACCGGTCATTGGCCCAGGTCCTTGTAACCGATTAATGGCCAAGAATTCCTGTAACTGGTCAATGGCCCAGGTTCCTTGTAACCGGCCAATGGCCCAGATTTCCTCTAACCGGTTAAAGGCCCAGAATCCTTGTAACCGGTCATTGCCCAGAATCCTTGTAACCGGTCAATGGCCCAGAATCCCTGTAACCGGTCACTGGCCCAGGTCCTTGTAACCGATTAATGGCCAAGAATTCCTGTAACTGGTCAATGGCCCAGAATCTCTGTAACCGGTCAATGGCCCAGGTTCCTTGTAACCGGCCAATGGCCCAGATTTCCTCTAACCGGTTAAAGGCCCAGAATCCTTGTAACCGGTCATTGCCCAGAATCCTTGTAACCGGTCAATGGCCCAGAATCCCTGTAACCGGTCAATGGCCCAGAACCCTTGTAACCGGTCAATGGCCCAGAATCACTGTAAACTGTCAATGGTCCAGAATCCCTGTAACCGGTCAATGGCTCAGAGTCCATTTAACTGGTCGAGGGCACAGAATCCCTGTAACCGGTCAATGACCCAGAATCCATGTAACTGGTCAAGGGCCCAGAATCCCTGCAACTGGTCAATGGCCCAGAATCCCTGTAACCGGTCAATGACCCAGAATTCCTGCAACTGGCCAATGGCCCAGAATCCTTGTAACAGTTCAGTGGCCCAGAATCCTTGTAACCAGTCAATGGCCCAGGATCCTTGTAACCAGTCAATGGCCCAGGATCCCTGTAACTGGTCAATGGCCCAGGATCCTTGTAACTGGTAAAAGGCCCAGAATCCTTGTAACAGGTCAGTGGCCCAGAATCGCTGTAACCAGTCAATGGCCCAGATGCATTCTAAATGGTCTATGGCCCAGAATCTGTGAACCAGTTAATGGCCCAGGTCCTTGTACCCAGTCAATGGCCCAGAATCCATGTTACCGGTCAAAGGATCAGGATCCCTCTAACTGATCAATGGCCCAGAATCTCTGGAATAGATCAGAGGCCCAGAATCCTTGTCACCGGTCAATGGCCCAGAATGCCTGCAACTGATAATTGGCCCAGAATCCCTCTAACTGGTCAATGGCTCAGAATTCTTTTAACCGGTCAATGGCCCAGAATCACTGTAACCGGTCAATGCCCCAGAATCCCTGTAACCGGACAATGGCCCAGAATCCCTGTAATTGGTCAATGGCCCAGAATGCCTGCAACTGATCAATGGCCCAGAATCCCTGTAACTGGTCAATGGCTCAGAATCCTTTTAACCGGTCAATGGCCCAGAATCGCTGTAACCAGTCAATGGCCCAGATGCATTCTAAATGGTCTATGGCCCAGAATCCGTGCAACCGGTTAATGGCCCAGGTCCTTGTAACCGGTCAATGGCCCAGAATCCATGTAATAGGTCAATGAGCCAGAATCCCTGTTACCAGTCAAAGGATCAGAATCCCTCTAACTGGTCAATGGCCCAGAATCTCTGGAATAGATCAGAAGCCCAGAATCCTTGTCACCGGTCAATGGCCCAGAATGCCTGCAACTGATGATCAATGGCCCAGAATCCCTCTAACTGGTCAATGGCTCAGAATCCTTTTAACCGGTCAATGGCCCAAAATCGCTGTAACCGGTCAATGCCCCAGAATCCCTGTAACCGGACAATGGCCCAGAATCCCTGTAATTGGTCAATGGCCCAGAATGCCTGCAACTGATCAATGGCCCAGAATTCCTGTAACTGGTCAATGTCTCAGAATCCTTGTAACTGGTCAATGGCCCAGAATCGCTGTAACCGCTCAATGGCCCAGAATCCCTTTAACCGGAAAATGGCCCAGAATCCCTGTAATTGGTTAATGGCCCAGAATTGTTGCAACAAATAAATGGCCCAGAATCCTTCTTACCGGCCAAAGGCCCAGAATCCCTGTAACTGGTCAATGGCCCAGAATCCCTGTAACTGATTAATGGCCCAGAATCTATGCAATCGGTCAATCGCTCAGAATCACTTTTAGCGATCAATTGGCCCAGACACCTTGTAACCGGTCAATGGCCCAGAATCACTTATAGCAGCCAATGGCCCAGAAACCTTGTAACCGGTCAATGTCCCAGAATCACTTTTAGCGGTCAATGGCCCAGAAACCTTGTAACTGGTCAATGTCCCAGAATCACTTTTAGTGGTCAATGGCCCAGAAACCTTGTAACTGGTCAATGGCCCAGATTATCTGTAACTGGTCAACGACCCACAATCCCTGTAACCGGTCAATCGCCCAAAATCCCTGCTACTGCTTCATGGCCCAGAATTCCAGTAACCGGTTAATGGCCCAGAATCCCTGTAACTGGTCAATAACCCAGAATCGTTGTAACCGGTCAATGGCCCAGAATCCCTGTAACTGGTCAATGGCCCAGGATCCTTCTTATCGGTAAATGGCCCAGAATCCCTGTAACTGGTCAATGGCTCAGAATTCTTGTAACTGGTAAATGGCCCAGAATCCTTGTAAATGGCCAATGGCCCAGAATCCCTGTAACCGGTCAAAGACCCAGAATCCCTGTAACTGGTCAATGGCCCAGAATCCCTGTAAATGGTTAATGGCCCAGACTCCCTGTAAACCGGTCAATGGCCAAGAATCCTTGTAGCAGGTAAATGGCCCAGAATCCCTGCAACCAGTCAATGGCCCAGAATCCCTGTAATGGGTCTGTGGCCCAGAATCCTTGAAACCGGTCAATGGCCCAGAGTCCCTGTAACCGGTCAATGGCCCAGATTCCCTGCTGCTGCTCAATGGCCCAGAATTCCAGTAACCGGTTAATGGCCCAGAATCCCTGTAACCGGTCAATGACCCAGAATCCTTGTAACCGGTCAATGGCCCAGAATCGCTGTTAGCAGTCAATGGCCCAGAATCCCTGTAACTGGTCAATGGCCCAGAATAACCAAAACTGGTAAATGGCCCAGAATCCCTGCAACCGGTCAATGGCCCAGAATGCTTGTAACCGGTCAATGGCCCAGAATCCCTGTAACCGGTCATTGGCCCAGGTCCTTGTAACCGATTAATGGCCAAGAATTCCTGTAACTGGTCAATGGCCCAGGTTCCTTGTAACCGGCCAATGGCCCAGATTTCCTCTAACCGGTTAAAGGCCCAGAATCCTTGTAACCGGTCATTGCCCAGAATCCTTGTAACCGGTCAATGGCCCAGAATCCCTGTAACCGGTCACTGGCCCAGGTCCTTGTAACCGATTAATGGCCAAGAATTCCTGTAACTGGTCAATGGCCCAGAATCTCTGTAACCGGTCAATGGCCCAGGTTCCTTGTAACCGGCCAATGGCCCAGATTTCCTCTAACCGGTTAAAGGCCCAGAATCCTTGTAACCGGTCATTGCCCAGAATCCTTGTAACCGGTCAATGGCCCAGAATCCCTGTAACCGGTCAATGGCCCAGAACCCTTGTAACCGGTCAATGGCCCAGAATCACTGTAAACTGTCAATGGTCCAGAATCCCTGTAACCGGTCAATGGCTCAGAGTCCATTTAACTGGTCGAGGGCACAGAATCCCTGTAACCGGTCAATGACCCAGAATCCATGTAACTGGTCAAGGGCCCAGAATCCCTGCAACTGGTCAATGGCCCAGAATCCCTGTAACCGGTCAATGACCCAGAATTCCTGCAACTGGCCAATGGCCCAGAATCCTTGTAACAGTTCAGTGGCCCAGAATCCTTGTAACCAGTCAATGGCCCAGGATCCTTGTAACCGGTCAATGGCCCAGGATCCCTGTAACTGGTCAATGGCCCAGGATCCTTGTAACTGGTCAATGGCCCAGGATTCCTGTTACCAGTTAATGGCCCAGATTCCCTGTAACCGGTCAATGGCCCAAAATCCCTGTAACCAGTCAATGGCCCATAATCCCTGTAACCATTCAATGGCCCAGAAACCCTGTAACCGGTCAATGGTCTAGAATCCTTGTAACCGATCAATGTCCCAGAATCCCTGTATCCGGTCAATGGCCCAGAATCACTGTAACTGGTTAATGGCCCCGAATCCCTATAACCGGTCAATGGCCCGGTAATCCCTATAACCGGTCAATGGACAAGAATCCCTGTAACCGGTCAATGGCCCAGAATCCCTGTAACTGGTCAATGGCCCAGAATCCTTGTAACCGGTCAGTGGCCCAGAATCCCTGTAACCGGTCAATGGCCCATATTCCATGTAACCGGTCAATGTCCCAGAATCCTGTAACCGGTCAATGGCCCAGAATCCCTGTAACCGGTCAATGGCCCAGAATCCCTGTAATCGGTCAATGGCCCAGAATCCCTGTAACCGGTCAATGGCCCAGAATCCCTGTAACCCATCAATGGCCCAGAATCCCTGTAACCGGTCAATGGTTCAGAATCCCTCTAACCGGTCAATGGCCCAGAAACCTTTTAACCGGTCAATGGCCCAGAATCGCTGTAACCGGTCAATGGTCCAGAGTCCCTGCAACCTGTCAGTGGCCCAGAAGCCCTGTAACCAGTAAATATTGGCTCAGATTCCCTGTAACCGGTCAATGGCCCAGAATCCTTGTAACCAGTCAATGGCCCATAATCCCTGCAACCGGTCAATGGCCCAGAATCACTGTAACCGGTCAATAGCCCTGAATCCCTGTAACTGGTCAATGGCCCAGAACCCCAGTAACCGGTCAATGGCCCAGAATCCCTGTAAACTGTCAATGGTCATTGTGGTGATTATTCTTGTTTTATAAGAAGCATTGTAATTGGTTGCCTGTTTTCCTGCCTTGAGATATATGCTGTAAACTTATTGGTTAGTTGATTCCATGTGACCTGTGGTGGCCATCTAAAATTCAGTTTTCTACAGTTTGGTTGAGACTGGGTGCTCAACATGTACTTGCTGGTTTTTTAAGGCTAATAAAGCCTAGCTTTTGAAAGGCAATCTACTCCTTATTTCAATTTATTAACCTTTTGCTATAATGGAATGATATCTTTGACCGGAACGATTTAATGCTGACCCTAATTCTGCAGGAGTGGATGATCAATGGAAACATTGGTATCGTACATTTAAAAACTTTTTGGGTGTGTTGGATCAGCAATCTCTAAATAAGTTGGATATACTAATCAACTACGTTGCTCCGGATGTGTATAAGTATATTTTGGACTGTGAAACTTATGAATTGGCTATTGCTACGTTGGAAAACATTTTTGTTAAACCCAAAAATGAGGTATTTGCACGTCACCTTTTATCTGCCCGTAGGCAGCAGGCGGGAGTATCCTTGGATGCTTATTTACAAGCACTCCGGCGCCTTGGTGCTAACTGTAATTATAAGGCTGTGTCTGCAGAAGAACATAGGGAAGAGTCGGTACGAGATGCATTTATTAATGGATTACTGTCTAGATCAATTCGTCAGCGGTTATTAGAAAATAAGATCTTGGATCTTAAGAGTGCTTTTGAGCAAGCCTCTACATTGGATTTGGCTCAGAGAAGTTCGGATTCTTATGCTCTTTTTGATCGGCCTGCGACTGTGGTTTCGGCAGTTCCGGATGAGAGGGAGTTACGTGGATTTAATAGGAGTGGTTTACCAGATTCCGAAACAGTTTCTACTTCGGCAGCTGTTGCCTCTAGGATTCAGAAGTGTTATTTTTGCGGGAACGCCCGGCACCCCCATCTGAAGTGTCCTGCTCAGGAGGCTGTGTGTAGTAAATGCGGCAAGGGAGGTCATTACGCACGTGTTTGCAAATCGGTTGCCTCCTCTGCGACCATTCAGCCTTTAGATAGGGCGTTTATTGCATCAGTTTCTGCCGCCTTTTCCCATGGCCTAAACAAAGCTATAGTTATGGCCCAAGTTAATGGGTTAGAAGTGAAGGCCCTTATAGATACGGGCAGTACTGAGAGCTTTATAAGTCTTCAGTTTGTGAGGGAGAAGCGTTTGAAAATTTCACCTGTTTCCTATCAGGTGTGTATGGCTCAGACGACTCTCACCTCACAAGTAGCTGGTTGTTGTCTTGTGAAATTAATTCTCCTAGGTAATACGTATACTGATATACGCCTATCCATTCTGCCTAATCTCTGTGCGGACATTTTGATTGGTCATGATGTGCTTCAATTACATGAGTCCCTCAGTCTTTCTTTCGGAGGAACCAAGCCACCTTTGTCTATTTGTGGATTAACTTCTTTATTCATTTCTCCATTATCATTTTTTTCCAATTTGATGCCGGACTGTAAGCCAATTGCTACCAAGTCAAGAAGGTATAGCAGTCAGGATAAAGAATTTATTAATTCTGAAGTTCAACGTCTTTTATCGGAAGGAATCATTGAACCTAGTTTTTCGCCCTGGCGGGCACAGGTAGTTGTCACCACTAATGAGAGACATAAGAAGCGAATGGTGATAGACTACTCTCAAACTATTAACAGGTATACTCAATTAGATGCGTACCCCCTGCCTAAGATTGATGAGCTTATCAATAAAGTATCTCAATATAAGGTTTTTTGCACTATTGACCTAAAGAGTGCTTATCATCAGATTCCTATCGCTAAGAGGGACAAACCATATACGGTCTTTGAAGCTGGCGGAAAGCTGTACCAGTTTTGCCGAGTACCATTCGGTGTTACTAACGGTGTCGCCTGTTTTCAACGGGCAATGGATGCTTTTATAAGTGATAACTCTCTCTCTGACACCTTCTAATATTTAGATGACATCACGGTGTGTGGCAAATCAAGGGTGGAGCACGATTTTAAACTAGAAAGATTCCTTCAAGTTGCGGAAAAAGTTGGCTTAACTTTCAATAAAGAGAAGTGTATCTTTTCGACCACCGAGGTAAATTTACTGGGGTATATTATCTCGGGAAACAAGATTAAACCAGATCCAGAACGGCTGCGACCACTGATTGATTTACCTTGCCCTACTAATTCTAAGGCCTTGCAACGAGTTGCTGGACTGTTTTCTTATTATTCTAATTGGATTGCAAACTTCTCGCAGAAGATCCGGCCCCTTATTCGGGTTACGACATATCCTCTATCATGGGAGGCCAGGATGTGTTTTGATAATCTTAAAAAGGATATCCTTGGAGCAGTTGTGCATTCTATTGATGAGCAGGTTCCCTTTGTGATTGAGACGGACGCTTCCGATTTTGCAATTGGGGCTACCCTGAACCAAAATGGAAGACCTGTGGCCTTTTTCTCACGTACTCTGAGCAATAGCGAGCAGAGACATTCATCAATAGAGAACAAGGCGTACGCAATAGTAGAAGCACTGCGTAAATGGAGACATTATTTATCTGGGTGACATTTTACGTTAGTAACTGACCAAAAATCTGTGTCCTTCATGTTTGATGTCAAACATTTTGGAAAGATTAAGAATGATAAAATAATGAGGTGGAGGATCGAGTTGGCATGCTACCATTTCGATATAGTCTATCGTCCGGGGAAGGATAATGTTGCCGCTGATGCGCTGTCGAGGGCTTATTGTTCTGTGCTTCACGGAGATATGCTTATTAATCTTCATAATGCTTTGTGCCATCCTGGTGTTACGAGGATGATACACTTCGTACGCAGTAAGAATTTGCCCTTTTCAGTTGAAGACGTCAAGTGGATGACTTCGTCATGCTCTGTCTGCACCCGGTGTAAACCGAATTTCTTTAAGCCTCAACGAGCTCATCTTATAAAGGCTACTTCTCCCTTTGAACGCCTGAGCGTTGATTTTAAGGGGCCTCTTCCTTCAACGACTCAGAATCGATATATATTTACTGTTGTGGATGAGTTTTCAAGGTTCCCTTTTGCTTTTCCTTGTGCAGATGTATCAGCTGCTACAGTTATTAAATGTCTGACTCAACTTTTTGTCATCTTTGGGATGCCTGCGTATATCCATTCGGATCAGGGAAGTTCTTTTGTCTCTTCCCAGTTGAAGGAATACCTCCAGAGTCGGGGAATTTCTACTAGCAGAACTACCCCGTATAATCCCCAGGGTAATGGACAGTGTGAACGATACAATGGGGTGATCTGGAAGGCAGTTATGTTGGCTTTGACATCCCGGAAACTTAAGAATACACAGTGGGAAATGGTACTGCCTGATGCCCTGCATTCCATTAGATCATTGCTTTCAACGGCTACTAATGTGACCCCCCATGAAAGGCTCTTCAACTATCCGCGGAGATCTACTATGGGATATTAGGTACCTTCATGGCTTACGATGCAGGGACCTGTGCTGCTCCGACGCCATGTTAGACTGTCAAAGTATAATCCTTTAGTGGAGGAGGTGGAGCTATTGGAGGCAAATTCCCAATATGCTCACATTCGATTCCAAGATGGGAAAGAAAGTACGGTTTCAGTTAAAGACTGTGGCCTAGAAATTCAGTGGTGTTGGCGCCCACTTAGCGCCTAAAGAGGTCTTTAGCGCCGGCGCTGTTGGTAGCCTGGAATTCAGTGTAGCGCAAATGGTGGCGTTAGCCGGTAGCGCTGCGCCGGCACCGATGACGTCATCGGTGTGCGCAGCGCCCCGGTTTCAACGCGATGCCGGCCCAACGCCCAAATTCAGTTGCCGCCGCCTCACCCGTAGCGGGCGCAAGGAGCGTTTGTAAAACGGGGCCTTGCAGCTCCGAGAGGCCGGGGCGTAAAGGTGGAGGTGCGGCCGGCCGCTTTCCCGGCGGCCGCTTGGCCGCTCCTTCCTCCCCGGACTCCCACACCACCCCCCCGCGGCATTGGTCTCTGACCCCCGCGAGCCCGGCACTTCTCCGTGGTGCCGGGCTCATTTGCTGGGGGAATCCAGCGGCGATCTCACGGCTGCAGACAGCTCCTCCTTAAGAGAAGGAGGAGGCCTGCAGTACCCCAGCCTGCCGCACCGCATCGGGTGGCGCAGCGGCAGCTGGACGCCTGAAATTGACTTTCAGCGCCCCAAGCGAGGCGGCCAAACCCTGCAATAGTGCCTGCCTCCGTCTTGGGGCGCTGCAACTGAATTTCAGGCGGGCGCTACGGGAATCCGGGCGAGCGCTAAATTTCGGGCGCTAAAGACCTGGCGCGGCGATAGCGAAATCCTAGGCCACAGCTCCTTGTGGCGGCCAGCCCTCTCCTGAGGACATTAACAACAGCCATAATTCAGATAATGTTGATGTCGTCACAGATACTACGAACATTTCCAATCCTATTGCAGACACTTACAATTCTCTTAGTCTGCCCCCGATGGATGTTCATGACCCTCCCAGTCTACCTTCTAATGGGACTTCCAATCCGGAAACCGTTGATAATCGGGATATTGATAGCCTCCCTGCAGAAGATATTTCTGTGTCTCCTGGTGTGGGAGGGCAAGGAACTCCACCAAGGCTAAGAAGGTCGACACGAACAAGATATCCGGTCGACCGATTAAAAATGGACTTTTAAAATAATTAATAATTTAATAGTAAAATTTTAAAATTGTTGAAGGCATTATACATGTATTGCTCTAGTCATAAATAACTAATTGTAAACTGTAAAGGCTACCTAGGTTGAAGTATATTTTAAAAGGAGGGGTGAATGTGGTGATTATTCTTGTTTATAAGAAGCATTGTAATTGGTTGCCTGTTTTCCTGCCTTGAGATATATGCTGTAAACTTATTGGTTAGTTGATTCCATGTGACCTGTGGTGGCCATCTTAAATTCAGTTTTCTACAGTTTGGTTGAGACTGGGTGCTCAACATGTACTTGCTGGTTTTTTAAGGCTAATAAAGCCTAGCATTTGAAAGGCAATCTACTCTTTATTTCAGTCATGAATCCCTGTAACCGGTCAATGGCTCAGAATCCATTTAACTGGTCGAGGGCACAGAATCCTTGCAACCGGTCAATGGCCCAGAATCCCTGTAACCGGTCAATGACCCAGAATCCGTGTAACTGGTCAAGGGCCCAGAATCCCTGCAACTGGTCAATGGCCCAGAATCCCTGTAACCGGTCAATGACCCAGAATTCCTGCAACTGGTCAATGGCCCAAAATCCTTGTAAAAGGTCAGTGGCCCAGAATCCTTGTAACCAGTCAATGGCCCAGGATCCTTGTAACCGGTCAATGGCCCAGAAACCCTGTAACCGGTCAATGGCCTAGAATCCTTGTAACCGATCAATGTCCCAGAATCCCTGTAACTGGTCAATGGCCCAGAATCACTGTAACTGGTTAATGGCCCCGAATCCCTGTAACCGGTCAATGGCCCGAAATCCCTGTAACCAGTCAATGGACAAGAATCCCTGTAACCGGTCAATAGCCCAGAATCCCTGTAACCGGTCAATGGCCCAGAATCCTTGTAACCGGTCAATGGCCCAGAATCCCTGTAAACGGTTAATGTCCCAGAATCCTGTAACTGGTCAATGGCCCGGAATCCCTGTAACCGGTCAATTGCCCAGAATCCCTGTAACCGGTCAATGGCCGAGAATCCCTGTAACCGGTCAATGGCCCAGAATCCCTGTAACCCATCAATGGCCCAGAATCCCTGTAACCAGTCAATGGCCCAGAATCCCTGTAACCGGTCAATGGCTCAGAATCCTTTTAACCGGTCAATGGCCCAGAATCCCTGTAAACGGTCAATGGTCCAGAATCCCTGTAACCGGTCAGTGGCCCAGAATCCTTGTAAGCAGTCAATATTGGCCCAGATTCCCTGTAACCGGTCAGTGGTCCAGAATCCCTGTAACCGGTCAATGGCCCCTATCCCCTGTAACCGGTCAATGGCCCAGAATCACTGTAACTGGTCAATGGCCCCAAATCCCTGTAACTGGTCAATGGCCCAGAATCCTTGTAACCGGTCAATAGCCCAGAATCCCTGTAAATGGTCAATGGTCCAGAATCCCTGTAAATGGTCAATGGCCCAGAATCCCTGAAATTGGTCAGTGGCCCAGAATCCCTGTAACTGGTTAAGGGTCCAGAATCCATGCAACTGGTCAATGGCACAGAATCCCTGTAACCGGTGAATGACCCAGAATTCCTGCAACTGGTCAATGGCCCAGAATTCTTGTAACCGGTCAATGGCCCACAATCCTTGTAACCGGTCAATGGCCCAGAATCCCTGTAACTGGTCAATGGCCCAGAGTCCCTGTAACCGGTCAATGGCTCAGAATCCATGTCCCCGGTCAATGGCCCAGAATCCCTATAACTGGTCAAGGGCCCAGAATCCCTGCAACTCGTCAATGGCCCAGCATCACTGTAACCGGTCAGTGGCCCAGAATTCCTGTAACTGGTCTATGTCCCAGAATCCCTGTAACCGGTCAATGCCCCAGGATCCCTGTAACCGGTCAATGGCCCAGAATCCTTGTTACTGGTCAATGGCCCAGAATTCTTTTAACCGGTTTATGGCCCTAGCCCGTTTAACCTCCATGATAGTTTGTGGTGCAAGTTGCAGGAAGTAAGAGATGGAAACAGATTAGTGCCGTCTAGAGGGCATCTGGGATCTGAGTGAACAGGGAAACCAACTGAGTATCTCCTTAACATATCAGATTGTAGGATTGTGAAATAAACAGCGCAAGGTCTGAACAAGTAAATGTAAGTTAGAGTGGGTGAATTCAATGTCAAATCAGGTACAGAAAGAGTAATAAATGCCATGACTTTCCCTACCTCAGCGTGTCCATGCCGGGTGACATCAGTGGCAGGTCTTGGCCCGCTGCTGGCTCCACCCCGGCCTTCCACATAATGTTCCCCTGATTGGGCTTGTTAAGCCTGCCCAGCGAGTTTCCCGGCCAATTGAAGGAAAAGGGTCTGATAACGTCTTTTATGACACGGCACCTTAAAGGGAACATACGCAAATTTACTTTGACATTTGTGCCCTCAGTGTTCTACAGAATTGAGGTGTTGCAAACGCTGAGAAGCACTGCACAGAGGTGCATGCCTGCACCCAGGCTTGCCCATGACTCCCTCCATATGCTTACAGAAGAGTTACAGCATGCAGGGAGGTTCCCTTCCCTTCCAATGGGCGAAAGAAATCTCCCCAGGAGATCAACGCAGCCTGGTTGCACATTGCACAGGAGGACACAAGCAGGGATGTCATCAGGAGGACCAGGCTGCAGTGGCATGAACCTTTCAATAATCTCAGTAGACCATGAAACGATACTGCAAAGCCACACTCAACCTCACCATGCTGTGCCACTCATCACTACCTCATCACTCTGCCTTCCCCACCCTACTCCTGCACATTTTTACTCATACCAACTTACCTTGCACCTCCACCCATCCCTTTCTATCTACAGTATCACATCCCCATCTCACTAGCCACCCCTCACACTCACCCTCATCCTAGTCTAATCATACCAACAAACAACACGAAAGGGTAGGCACTTGTTAATGTGCTGTCAAACATTGAAATCTTTATTTTCAACACTTTGCTTTCTTGGACATGTTTGTGTGCACCTTTGGAAGTGGCTTAGTGAGTTGTAGTGAATGGTGAGACATAACGGTGCCCCCCGCAATGCTGATTAGTGTGAAAGGAATGGCTTCGGCATTGTAGGGATGCTTTATGTTGTTGGTATGGGGTGGTGCCAACCTGGTGCATTATGTGGCAGCCAGGGTGTGCAGCTTCAAGTGAAGTAAATCTGGCCATGGTGAAGCCATCCCTGGCGTCAAGGGCAGCAATGTGGTCGGGTGCTGATGCCCTCTGTCCTGTGCAGCATCGGGTGATTGCGGAGAAGGTTGGTGTGGTTGTTGGTGCTGCTGGTGTGCCTGGTGATGCTGGCATTGGAGCTGATCATGGTCAGATTCTGAGGACCAAAGTGAGTGAGTATAAAATGCACCCATGCTGATGAAATAGATGGCAGGTGAAGTAGAGATGACAGAAGCAATCTAACAATGGTGGGAGAGGTAATGAGGTCAGACTGGATGGAGACTTGTGGAAAGGCTTGCAGCATCCTGAATCTGTAGTAGAAATGCAGTTTAGAGATGCTAGTGCTTAAGGGAAGATATCTGAATTAGCTGGGAGCTTTGAGTTGACATTGAGGCTGGCAACTCATCAGCTGATTCAATGGCCACTGACCTCTCACCTCAGCTTCACTGGTGAGGTCTAGGCTCAGCGGGAAACCCGTGTGAAAGTTAAAAGTTTGGGAAAAAAAGCATTGTTAAGTGGCTGTAAACAAACCAGTAATGATTTGAATTAAGTCCCCCTCTGCTGCCTGTCAGGTCTGTTCAGCGTTGGCAGACCTGACATCGGGAAAGTCCAGTGTGAGCGTTTTGACAATGGGTTCCCGACCCGCTGTCAATCATTTAAAATTTCACAGCTGACCCACCACCAATCGGGTCTGTTGAGCATCGGCAAAATCACGGCCAAAGAGAGCGAATGGACATTTTGTACTTTAGGTAGCATGCCGAGGCCTTCGAGAGGGTACAGAAGAGATTTATTGGAATGGTACCAGGTATAAAAGATTTCAATTACATGGAGAGACTAGAGAAACCAGCATTCAAAATCTTGAAGGGTTTTGAAAGAGTAAATAAGGAGAAGCTGTTTCTAGTGGCAGAAGGGTCAGTAACCAGACGACACAGATTTAAGGTAATTAATAAAAGAACCAGAGGCGACATGAGGAGAACATTTTTTATGCAGCGAGTTGTTATGATCGGGAATGCGCTGCCAGAAAGGGTGGTGGAAGCAGATTCAATAGTAACTTTAAAAAGGGAACTGGATAAATACTTAAAAAGGATAAATTTGCTGAGATATGGGGACAAAGCAGGGGAGTGGGACTAATTGGATAGCTCTTTCAAAGAGGCGTTACAGGCATGATGGGCTGAATGGCCTTCTTTCTGTGCTGTTTTATTCTATGATTCTATGATTGGATTAAGAGAGAGAGAGAAAAGAGACAGAGAGAAAAAGTAAAACTTTATTTTACATTTACATTAAAAAAATCTCCAACAACAATTAAAACCTGAAGGAATGAAACTCGACATTTGTATTGTTAATTTTCAGTGCCAGACAGGTTGATTGGCAGTAATTAACACTTATCCCATTGTTAAAAGGGCATTTAGACTGAAATCTAAATTTCTGTGGCGTGTTCACTTTGTATCTACAGTGCAAGTACAGGAACTTCATGCCACTCAATGCATTTGAATGGTGAGCCAGACAGCAAGATGCCATTTCTGCAAGGCTAACAGCAAACAGCTCATCTCCGACAGCAACATCTCAATCTCCGTATTTAACCACGCATCTATCCTCACCTGAAGTTACTGTGTGATTTACCTCACTGTTATTTTGACAGCAAATTCTGGGCCATTATATGTTGTAAGGAAACAGAAAAAGTTGGAAACACTCAGCAGGTCAGACAACATCTGTGGAGAGAGAAACGGAGTTAATGTTTCAGGTCGAAAATCTTTCAGGTTCTGACGAAGGGTCATCGACCTGAAACGTTAACTCTGTTTCTCTCTCTACAGATGCTGCCTGACCTGCTGAGTATTTTCAGAATTTTCTGCTTTTATTTCAGATTTCCAGCATCCGCAGTATTTTACTTTTGTCTTATGTTGTAAGGATACTTATAATATTTATTATTGTTTCTTCAAAGTATTCCAGTGTTCCTTCTAAAACTGCTTTGCTGACTAAACCATTTGTGTTGAGTGATCCATAAAAGCTTGTATTTTCTGCTGGATAATGTAAAACCTAAAAAGTCAGTAGACCCAGTAGCCCATCTGTATCCTTTCATCTACTTTCCAACTGAATGTTGTATCCATGTTACAACCAGCCACACAAACCCTTTGCCCCCGCATCCCCACCACCGCTCACTATTGCAGTAAACAAAATAACCACCACTAAATTGTTTTCTAAACCCCAAGCAGACTGTAAAGCTGCAGATTGGGAGAGTTCAAAAGGTATTTGTTTGACACAAAGTGGCTATCAGGGCTCTGTGCTGTCAACAGCTCATTACCTTCCACCAGCTAATGCCCAGCAGCTTCACCAAGTAGCTCTATATTGCGTCACATTACCCCATCTCAGGCTTCTCCTGCACCACTTGCCAAATCACATGGTTTGAAAGAAAAATTGCCTTTCATACTTTATCTTGCTACAAGTCACTGATTTAGAGGTGCCCCTTAATTAAACACAAAGGTATAAATATGATGCACAATGGGGATACTGAACAACCAGCTGTAAGAAAGCTGGGGTTCAGAATCCCCACAGATAGACGCCAAGGGCTCGGCCTAATCCTTGCTTAACTCCATTGAGGAACTGTTTGGGGTTTACCTCCCAGCATAGGTCTTGGAGTGAGTGATGCCTGAGTCAGCTCGTGAACCATCCTTACATTAACTAGTTTGAATTGAAATGAATTGATTTTTGCCAACCCTCGATTAGGCTACCCTCAAGCTACTGAGTGAATTAACTAACTCTTTCTTGGCAAGTCACCAAGAAGGAAGTCAGACCACAAGTCTTGCTCCAACAACTATTTATTGATTACAAATTCGCAACTTAAAGTTAAACGTTGGGCCTACAAACACTTAATGATATGAATAGACATATCCAAGGTCATATAGCAGTTTGAATAGCAAATCATTAATGGACAGAGTCACATAACAATTGAGTAACAGAGGTTACACAGACTATTCGGCAAATCACTGTAAATCAGTGTTAATGGATGCTGAGTATTAATTATAGCAGCAATCAGAGAATGACATTATTACAATGGGCGAGATTAATTTAGGATTAAATCCTTACATAACTGACAAGTTAACTGCATTAGATAGTCAGTCTATCGGATAGTTCAGGGTCTATGTGCGTGATTAGCAATTTTCCAGAGCTTATACACCCGTGTCCTTATGAGCGGTATGGCTGAGTAGACCCCTGATCAAACGCGAGAAGGGAAACGGAAAGCAATGAAGATGAACAAGCTAAAAGATACAAACGGAAATCCTGTTGGAGAGGAGTGCAGAACTTCTTCAAGGTGGATATTCCTGGAAGAGAAGTGGCAGTGAATTAAACACTACAATAAATGCAAAATACTGCAGATGCTTGAAATCTGAAATAAAACAGAAAATGCTGGAAATACTCTGCAGGTCAGGCAGCCTCTGTGGAGAGAGAAACAAAGTTAGCTTTTCAGGTCATTGACCTTGCATCAGTTCTCTGCTTCTCAGTTTCATACAGTAAATGCTGAGTGTTTCCAGCATTTTCTGTTTTTACATCGTTATTACCTCATTGTCGCTGGATCAGAATCCTTGAATTTCCTACCAAACACCAGTAAAGCAGCACCATCAGTGGGGGTGAAATTGGGTGCCTTTGTACCTCCTGTTAGCGCCAGCGGGGGCGCTAACGGGAGGCGCAAATGGCTTTGCGACCGGGTGCGGTGCTGACATCGACTCCCGCCATATTCGGCAGGAGTTTTGCGGTGGCGCTATGCAATGCGCCCCGAGCTCCTTCACCCGGAGATCGTGACGTCATTGGCATGCGCATCACCCCGGTAGCACCCGGGGCCCGAAATTGACTTCCGACCCCTGCAGCAGCGTCGGGCGAAAACACCGACAGCTGCAGGAGGCGTGCATCAAGCGGCCGGCCACTTCGGGGCGATGATTAAAGGCAAGGTGGCCGAGGGAAGTGGAAAAAAAACTTACCTTCCCTGTTCAAGTTTTTTTCATGGTTTCCTGCCCGCGATCGATCAGCCCACACTTTGCTTGAGTGCTGGGCTGATCGCACGGGATTGCAGCAGCCTTGGAGGTCCTGGTAGGTACTTTTTAAATTGCAGAGCCTGCAGCGATGGCCCTTCCCTTTAAGGGAGGGAAGGAGCCATTGAACGCGGAAGCGCTGCACGGCCCATTGTGCAGCACTGCTGAAATCTCCGCCCCGCTCCCCAATGTTAGTGCCCTAAGAAGGAAGTAGAGAGCTTGATTTAGTGCTCCACTTCACTCTAGGGGCGCTAAAACTCAATTTTGCAGTCACCAGCGCTAAAGTTAGCGCCAAGGCGATGTTAGTGCTCCAAAATGATCGATTCCAAATTTTTCCCCCAATGTCTTTAACATTTCATGTAAAGTATCAGGGATACTAGAGATGGGCAATAAATGCTTCGCCAATATCCTGAGAATAAATTTTAGAAATTCCTGTTAGACTGGGATTACAGTGGAACACCCACTACCTGAAATAGTGCAGATTCCTTCTCATTCCTCTTCCCCCAACACCCCTACCACCCCCCACACCTGCCCCAGCAGTTGACTAATGGAAATTGTGGATAGTTTTGGTCTTGCCCCTGCAGTACAGAAATACCACAGGCACGAGAATAAAGATAAATACCAGACAAATAATATGAACGTAAGAAATTGATGAGCAGGAAAAGGCCAACTGGTCCACCAAGCTCATCCCCATACCACAAAGGGCGAAACATCACAACCGAACCCCTCTCCCCACCCGCCCCCCCCCCCCCCATCCACAGCCATGCAAAAAAAACAGAGAAAAATCCAGAGCCAAGGGAAAAAGTAATCTGGAAAATTCCTCTCCAACCCCTCAGATGATGGAAAACAGTCCAGGAGATCACCTGGGCCCAGTGTTGTCTATGAAGACAACTCTATGACCTACTCTATGATGCAATCTCTGCCTCAGTCAGGAACCGCTCCCGCTCCCTCTTGAAGACAATGCAGAGATTCCGCACCCACCCAACCATCCAGCAACCCATTCCAGAGGCTCAGTACTCTCTGGGGAAAGAAGGACCGCCCAACATCCAGCCTAATCCTACTCTTGCATAGTTTAAACATAAGTGGCGATTTTGGAGAAGGCTGCAATGGCAGTGGCCATTCTTTATTAGTGGAGAGTGAGTTAATTTCTGTTCCAAGCCCATCCAAGAGGGAAGGCAGCTGGCCTGCTCCCCAGTGAAAAGTGCAGTTGGACATTTGGTAGATAGTGTCCCATCATGACTCTCCTCCCCTCCTTTCCAGGACCCACCAGCACTTCATTTGATGCCTCCCTGGGTAACATGCTTGAAAAATTGGGGACTTACTGCACTGGGCGTCACATCTGCAGACAAGTGGCTCACCATTGCTTGACACGCTTGCATTAATGGTGCAATGCATCCATCCCATCATATCTATGGCACTGTTAGTAAAAAAACAAATGGTAGAAGTTACAGAAAATAATCATTATTTACACACAGAGAATTCAGCTTCATTTTTGTGGTCTGGAAGTTAAGAAGATGCAGGTGTTGGGCATTAGGTAGGGAGTTTGGTTAGGATCATTAAAGTATTGAAAGTTGATGAATGATGGGATTAAATTTTCAGGATGAACAAATTATCCAGAGACAAATGGACCATTTGGATGAAAAGTGGGGGGAACAAAGGAGATGTTTCCAAAGCTGTTCTGAAAGCTCCTTTGTTTGCACTATACCTGTCTGTTCTCCCTTTTTGCGCTATCCCGATCTAAATCCTTTTGCACTTTGCAAGAAAAATGGGTACATTTCAGAACAGGCTTGATATCGATGACTTTTCTTTGAGATTGTGATTAATGAATTTCATGAGCAATCCGTCAATGCCCAGCCATTTTTGTAAACTATGTACTAGGTCTATTGTTCACTGTCTGCATCTGGAGCACCAGTTTACTTTGCCTTTGCCACTCCTATATGGGTGCACCCACACAGAATCTATCAAACTAATAGCATGGCTGGTTGACATATGTTTCTGTTGAATGATGTAATTGCAATGAATTTTTTTGTCTGTGTTCAGCAGTACATCTGTAAGCATTGGAGCATCAGTTTTTTTCTCTTTTATGTGGCTCTTATCTGATAGCTTTGGTGCAGCACACATCAACTGACTGGAGGCCCGTTCCCAGGACACTGACAGTCACCCTATAACCAGCCACTGGACACACGAGAGCGGCTCTGTGTGAGTCTGACTCTGATCCCTGCCTGTCTGGAAGGCCTCAGTGTCCTTTGGCTCTGCCCTAAGGTAAAGTCCTCATCTCAGTATCATCGACCTTTAAATTCGATGGCGGCCCGTCCATTTTTCAGGCAAGAAACGGTCAGCCAAGCATCCAATATGGTGGCCAGGGCACTGAACTCACCCTCAGTAAGCTCCCCGCTGGAGTGGAGCTAATTTACAGAACAAACGGGAAACTGTTCAACCTCCATCGCCTCCAGTCCAGATCCAAGGTCGTCCCATCCTCTGTCGTCGAATTACAGTATGCAGACGACGCTTGCGTCTGCGCACACTCGGAAGTCAAACTCCAAACCATCGTTAACACCTTCACTGAAGCGTCCAAGAGCATGGGCCTGAAGTGGATTTTTAGTGAAGGGTAACATAGGTGCCCTTCAGGACTTAAGGGGTTAACAGTGCAGCTTGCACACAGGATGACAGCGGAGACAGAAGCACCAGCCACGAACTAGGGAAGTAAAACCACGTGGGGAACAACAGATGAGATCGTAAAGATCATGTGACAATCAGCAATTGTGCATGCGGGCTTCAAGCCAATTAAAACAATGTAACGAATTGTGCATGCAGGCTTTAAGCCAATTAGAACAATGTCATGAGCTGTGCACGAGGTATCCATGGCTTTTGTACACTTAAATAACAGAAACTGAAGCCAATTGAGGAGACAGCCAAGAACAAGCTAAAGGAGCTCTAGCTGTACTCCCTGATCAGCCTTTAGATACCTCCGCTGACTGTTTGTATTGTACTGTTGAATAGTTTTGTGTTTTAAATAAACTGCTTGGCTCTTTACCATTTACAGACTAGTGTGCGGATTTAATTAATTTTATTTTGCCACAACATTTGGCGTAGTCGGCAGGATACGTCGGAACGTAGATGGACAATGGCCAAGAGGACACAAATGGGTGAGTAGATTTGGGACACCACCCGGAAAAATTACGTGATCCAGGTGGTCACCCGTCTGTCTGCAAAATGAGTATCTAAATCGTGACGAGTCTGTAAAGCGGTAAAAGGATGGACGCGTTTGGACGTGTAGTGAGTGTAATCTTGATATATTATGTGCAAACATTAGACAAAGTATTGGCAGGGACATTGTCGTTGCGATAAAAGCCAGTCAGACTGAAAGGTAAATGCATGAGTGTTGACATCGAGTCTTTTACTACGTATATCATTGTGTAAATTCATTTTGGGATAGGATTTAAGTCGCGTGGAGAGGCCGAACGGACATAAACTCAAGTAGAAGTTGTATGTAAAGCCGGGGAAGGTCAGACCGCAAAATGGCATCAGGGAAAGAATTAGACTGGGGTGAAGAAGGAACCCTTACTAGATTCTATGCAGATGACCGGAAGGGTTTAATCGACAAAATGTTAAGAGACGGATGGGATCCAAGTCAGGACCCCGTCATTCAAAAGACTTGGTGGCAAAAAGAGAAAACTAAACATACCCAAAAGGCCAGTGTAATAATACTATGACAGCTTTTACAATGAACCCTTAAGCTGAAACCAAAAATAGAGGAATTAAAAGCAGCCAGAGCTGAGAGAAATTGAGGAGAGTCAGAGTGAAAGGGGACTCTTTGGCCCTCGATCATGTACACCTACCACTCCACCACTTCCTCCGTATAATAAAACAGAGGAAGGAGAAGATGATGATGATAGTGAGGAGGGAGAAGGCCTCGCTGTTGCACCTTTGATGGTGATACAAGGAGCACAGGCAGCAAATAAACAGACAGTTTTGATCACAGGGGTTGGGGGATCTGCCACAAGAATGCATTTAAGTGAAGTAAAAATATTGGAGGTGGCAGGGATTCTAACCCCTGCACAATTTTATGTTTGTCCCAATAAGGAGGGTACAATATTAGGAATCGACATTCTCGAACAATTGGGAGCGTTAATCGATCCACAGGGCTTGGTGGAGGGGACAAACCAAAGATAAAGGGGGAATGGTAATCTTAGCTTGTTACCAGAAACAATGTAAGGAATTGAAACAGAAGGGAGAGATAAAGAAGGAAAAGATCTAATTTGCAGGCTAACCAATTTGAAAACTCAGCAAAGGAGGGAATAAAAAACAGGGATTTGGAAAGCCAAGAAAAGCTGCTGAGTCATCGATTTAAAAAGAAAAAAAGATAAACTTAAAGCTTTACCAACATGGAAGTTATTAACATCTGTGCCGAAACAAATAAAACACAAGATTTGTTGAGTGAAAGGAACCTTAAAAATATGCTGGAACTTCAGTTTGCATGAGAATGTGTGTTAAATTGTGAAACTTTTCCTGACTATGAATGTTTAAGAAGTTACAATATTTCTTTTGTCTGAAAGTCTGTCTTTAAAAGAAAGATTCTGTCATGTTTGTTTTAGCTCCACCCACTTCTCTGTGTTAACAAAAGCACTTAACCCTTTTGTCTTGTCTTGGATTTTGGAAGTTTTAAGTGTGCAAATAAGATTGTGCCCCCAGAATTGAAAAAAAAACTTTGAACTAATTTAAGTTAAGCTGGTGTGTGAAAACTGAGAAGAGCAACAAAAAGTTTGTTTAACAAACTTTTCAGTCTAAGATTTAACCTTGGAGTCGCGGTTGCTATGGTGAAATCTTCCAAAGCAGTTTGATTTGATTTGTTTAAATGTGAAAAACGAATTTTTCTCCAGTTATATTCAATGTTTTTACAGTATTTTAGAAAGATATCTGAAGAAAGGACAATAAAAAATGACGTAATTTAATGTTTTCTGCTAGAATGTGCTATTTTGTTGTGTTTTATCTGTTCACTGTTTTACAAAAGATAAGCTTCAGCCTTGAAGTTACAGTTGCCAATATGCTTGGAAGAAAATGAATTTGAATGTTTACAAGGCATGAGTGATTGTTTCTTTGTTAATGTGGCTTCTTGCTTTGTTTTCGAAGTTAGTTTGAAAGAAATTGATCTGGATTAAATTGGAGTTATGAGGTTAATTAACCTACTAAAACCAGACTTTCATTGTGGCCATGGTGAAATTCTGGTTGGTGTAAATTGGTGTAGTCCGAATTGAATGCCCGAAGACAGATGGGAGGGGCACTAGGACCAAGAGGAGCAGCACGCAACCACTGGCTGCGCGCTTTGATTTATCACAGTCCGTCTCCTGTACTTACAAGCAGCTAGAGATGGCAGCAGGACGGGACCGTGCCAGAGAGGGGAGGGGGTCAAGCAGGTATTAGGGCTATTTAATAATTGCCGGAACTTTATCCCAGAATATGCAGAAATGGCCCAGCCTATACAGGATCTGATCAAAGCGGGGAAACCATCCCAGGAGCTGGTGGACTGGAGCCCCGACCATGAAACAACTATTGATCAGTGGTGATACGGGTGCATGTGTGGATATGAATGGCGTGGGATGGTGAAACACTGGTCCCAACTGAAATGAATCTAATACACCACGTTCGGGGGCCTATGTCGAATTAGCAGAATGAAGGAACTATGCGGAAGACTTGTGATCCTGATACTTTGCGGAGCAACACCCATGAAAAAAAAACGGAAGCAACGCATCTCAACAGGGGTCGAGTAAAGTTCAAACCCAGCATGGCCGTGGAAGGAGACTACGTCTGAATACCGGGAAAAGATCCTCTTGTTGAGATACCGCGGCAAACGTGGGAGTCGAGACCAGAGCTATTGAAAACACAACTGCTTTATTCCAACCACATGACAAACAGGAACTAGAAAAGCCCGCGCATCCACTTAAATACTTCCCAGACAGGAAGTGCTCCTGGCAGCCTGTCCCTGTGGGAAACAAGTTGCTGGAGGAAAGGGCCCCTGGCTGGGGGCTTCTGCTTAGACTGTCTGTGCCGCCGTGAGCGGATTATGTCCAGTGGTGGCGTGTCGCCACAGAGCTCCCCCCAGAATCCGCTTAGGAGGAGTGGACGAGTCGTGACGGTGGTCTAATGGTTCTGCCGCAGCGGCTCTGAGTGGTCGCCGGTCTGGTTGGTTGGGTCGGGCGGTTCGCCGCCGGCTGTGCTGGCTTGCCGGGGGGACGGCCTCTAGTTGGAGGCTGGGCCACGGGGACCTGTTCCCCCTGGTTCTGTGTGTGCTGGTTTGAGCCGGTCGATGGAGACTGTCTCGACCCTGTCGCCGAGTCGCAGCTTGAAGACCTTGTCCCCGGTTTGTAGTACCTCGTACGGACCGTCGTACGGGGGTCGCAGGGGCCTGCGGTGCGCGTCGTGTCGCACGAAGACGAAGCGCGCCTGCTGTAAATTTGGCGGACGTGAGGTGCGAGTTCGCCGTGTCGGTTGACCGGAAGTGGGGCGAACTGCTGAGCGGAAGAGAAAGAGTCGAGCCGCTGCTGTTCGGCCGACCAAGGCTTGGTAGGCTCCGGAAGGAATTCGCCTGTGACGCGCAGCGGTTGTCCGTAGACTAACTCCGCTGCCGAGGACTGGAGGTCTTCCTTGACCGCGGTGCGTAGGCCGAGTAGCACCCACGGTAGGCGGTCAGTCCAGGTACTGTCCTGCAGGCCGGCGCGGAGTGAGGCCTTGAGTGACCTGTGGAAGCGTTCACAAAGTCCGTTGGCCTGCGGGTGGTACGCCGTGGTGCGGTGGAGCGTCACCCCGAGGTTGTGTGCTGTGGCCGTCCAGAGTTCGGAGGTTAACTGGGCGCCTCTGTCAGAGGTTATGTCGGCCGGTACGCCGAAACTCGCAACCCAGGTGTTAACGAACGCCCTGGCGATGTCGGCTGTGGTGGTGGAGGTCAGCGGCACTGCCTCAGGCCAGCATGTGTAGCGGTCGACCATCGTGAGGAGATAAGTTTGGCCTTGCGATGGCGGCAGGGGACCGACGATGTCGACGTGTACATGGTCGAAGCGGCGGCTGGGTACCTCGAAGTCTCCCAGGGGTGCTTTGGTGTGCAGCTGTACCTTAGCCCATTGGCAGGCGAGGCAGGAGGTGGCCCAAGTCCGAACATCTCTGCTGAGGCCGCGCCAGACGAAGCGCTTGGAGAGGAGTTTGACGGATGCGCGGGAACCCGGGTGAGAGAGCCCGTGGAGCGCGTCGAAGACGCGGCGGCGCCAGGTCTCAGGGACGACCGGCCTGGGTTGGCCGAGTGAGACATCGCACGTGACTGCCGTAGCTTCGGGCCCGTGCGCGACCTTGGCTAGGCGTAGCCCTGGCAGGCTGGTAGCCGCCGAGAGGAGGTCTGGGTCCGTGAGCTGGGCCGCTGCTAGTTGTGCGTAGTCGACCGCGAGGTGATTCACACAGACGGCGGGACGGGAAAGGCAGTCGGCGACCACGTTGTCTCTACCGGAGACGTGCTGAATGTCCGTAGTAAACTCGGAGACGGCCGCGAGCTGGCGTTGCTGCCTAGCGGACCAGGGTTCAGTGTGCTTGGCCATCGCGTATGTGAGTGGCTTGTGGTCCACATACGCGGTGAAGGGGCGGCCTTCCAGGAGGAACCTGAAATGGTGGACCGACAGGTGGAGTGCGAGAAGCTCGCGTTCGAAAGTGGAGTATTTGACCTCCGGGGGGCGCAGTTGGCGGCTGTGGAAGGCAAGTGGCTGCCACGCGCCATTGACCTACTGCTCGAACACGGCCCCGACCGCGTGGTCGGAGGCGTCGGTGGTGAGCGCGACCCGGGCATCGGCCCTCGGGTGCGCGAGCAGAGTGGCGTCGGCGAGCGCGTTTTTGGTGGCGTCGAAGGCGGCTGCCATGTCAGTGGTCCAGGCTACGTCCATCTTGCCGGATTTTCCTTGGAGGGAGTCATATAGGGGCTTCATGAGGGCTGCGGCTCTGGGGATGAACCTGTTGTGGAAGTTCACCATCCCGAGGAACTCCTGGAGGCCCTTGATGGTTGTGGGGCGGGGGAATTGCTGGACGGCCTGCACCTTGTTGGGCAGGGGGACGGCCCCAGCAGGGGTGATGTGGTGACCGAGAAAATCGATCTCGGTTAGGCCGAATTGGCACTTCGCCGGGCTGAGGATGAGCCCGTGTTGGGCTAGGCGCCCGAACAGAATGCAAAGGTGTTCGAGGTGTTCCTGTTTGGAGGAGCTGGCCACGAGAATGTCGTCTAGATAGACGAATAGGAAGTTCAGGTCCCGGAGGACTGAGTCCATAAGGCGCTGGAAAGCCTGTGCTGCATTCTTGAGGCCGAAGGGCATCCTCAGGAACTCGAACAGGCCGAATGGGGTGATGACGGCCGTTTTGGGGATGTCCGCGGGGTGTACGGGGACTTGGTGGTAACCGCGCGCCAGCTCGACTTTGGAAAAGACGGTTCGTCCGGCCAGTCTGGCCGAGAAGTCCTGGATGTGTGGCACTGGGTATCGATCGGGGGTGGTGGCGTCGTTGAGGCGGCGGTAGTCCCCGCAAGGGCACCAGCCTCCGCCGGGCTTGGGGGCGATGTGGAGGGGCGATGCCCAAGGGCTGCTGGAGCGGCGGATGATGCCGAGTTGTTCCATGTTGGTGAACTCGGCCCACGCGATTTCCAGCTTAGCCGGGTTGAGTCTGCGGGCGTGGGCAGAAACTGGGGGGCCGGTGGTGGGGATATAGTGTTCCACACCGTGCTTGGCAGCTTTGGCCGAAAAGGTCGGGTTAGTGAGGGCGGGAAACTCAGCTAGGAGTGCCGAGTAGTCGTCCGTGGCTCTGGCGAGGCAGTAGGTCGTCAGGCCGACCGAACGGGCCGGGGTAAAGGCGCCGGGGATGGGGGCCATAGTGTTGATGTCGACGAGGCGGTGCCTCGGAATGTCGACAAGGAGGCCGTGGGCGTGTAGGAAGTCGGCGCCGATGAGTGGGCAGAGGACCTTGGCTGTGAGGAACTCCCAGCGGTAGCGGCGGCCCGCGAGGTCGAGCGTGACCATGCGGGTGCCATATGTGCGGATTTCAGAGCCGTTGGCTGCAGCCAGTGTGATGCCCCGTGTGCCACGTTGGATCTCGAGGGCGGAGGCGGGGGTGATGCTGTGCTGGGCCACTGTGTCGCACAGAAATCGGCGGTTGGTTCTGTCGTCAGTGACGTATAGTAGGGGCTCCTTCTGCCCCGCGGCCATCGCGGGGGCCGGTGTGGGGGGGGTTTTGAAGGAACACGGTGGCGTGCAGCGTTGAGCCCTAGCGCCAAAATGGGTGTGGTAGTAGCAGTGACCCGGAGTGGTAGGGCGGTCGGGCCTAGCGGCCCGGGAAGACCGCGTGGTCGTTGCCGTGAGGTCGGGCGCGACGTCACGAGCGGCCTGTGCAGAGAGCAGCCGGTCGGCCTTTTCGGCTATATCATTCAGGTCCGTGGAGTCAGACTCCACAATGAGCGGGCGGATGCTGGCGGGGAGCTGCCGAATGAAAAGCGTGCGAAAAAGGGCGCCGGGATTTTTGTCGTCTGAGAGGGACAGCATGTGGGAAAGCAGGTCTGATGGTGAAGCGTCACCAAGGCCGGGGAGGTCCAGGAGTTGGCAGTGGCGCTGGTAAGAGGACGTTTGAAATTTTTTAAGTAGCGCAGCCTTCAGATGTTCGTACTTGCCCTCCGTTGGTGGATTCTGCAGCGCTGCCCAAACCTTGGGGACTGTAGCGTAGGTGAGCGAGGCGACGAGGTCGTCGTACTTCATGGCGTCGACTGTAATGCCTTTCAGCCGGAATCTGGACTCAGCTTGAATGAACCAGGCTTCGGCGAGGTTCTCCCAAAAGTCTGGTAATTTAACCGTGACTGCGTTTGTATCCGCCATGCTAGCTTAGGATTCGTCCTGAGCGTCGGGGTCACCAGTGTTGAGATACCGCGGCAAACGTGGGAGTCGAGACCAGAGCTATTGAAAACACAACTGCTTTATTCCAACCACATGACAAACAGGAACTAGAAAAGCCCGCGCATCCACTTAAATACTTCCCAGACAGGAAGTGCTCCCGGCAGCCTGTCCCTGCGGGAAACAAGTTGCTGGAGGAAAGGGCCCCCGGCTGGGGGCTTCTGCTTAGACTGTCTGTGCCGCCGTGAGCGGATTATGTCCAGTGGTGGCGTGTCGCCACACTCTCCCCATTATATGGTCAACGGGGTCAGGAGGAGAAGACAGACATGGGGAAATGGGTAATCTGTACGGATGGACATTCTTAGAGACACAATCAGAAAGCTGCTGCAGTGGCAGGCAGACGCAGTCAAAGGAGCTGTGAGGGAAAGCGATGGGGCAGCAGGGAGCTTAGCCAAAGGGAGGGCCATGCTGCCACCATTAATCGCTTAATCGACCGAGAATTTGATTCTGAAAGAACGGAGGTCCAAAGGGTTCTCTGCCATGCTTACGGGGGATGTATGGTTGGACAGGTCAGAGAGAACCTCAACCAAATACACCGAGGTGAAGTCCCAGATTGGATAAACAGTACACAACTGTTCCGCCTAGCACAACACCCAGTGTCACGAGACGCATGCACCTTGAAGGGTAGACTCGGGTCTTTCCCATGACTGGTGCGTGTACAGACTCACATTCGGCCCTGGTGAGAATGGTCCTAATGATTCCGGTGATGGCAAGGGGCGAATCGGGACCATATCCTCAGGTTGAGGTAGAGAACTTGGGATTCATCCGGGGCGAGAACTACATGCGGTACTACCCTATGGATCAGTATGGGATCAAACGGAACGGAACCATGAGAGGGGTCTCATAAACAGGGTGCCGCAGGGTAGGAAGCCTAACTATATGTCCACATCCAGTAGGCTGGGGAAGTGAGGATGGCTGTGGATTCAACCAAACAATCGGTTGTGCCCTTGAAATAAGCCCATCAGAGTGCGAACGCACAAACTCAGCCTACCGTGGAAAGGGGGAATACTGCGTAGTCACAAATCAGTGAACATATGGCTATGATGGTCTGGAATGTTACATTAGTAATCCTAATTTCTGTTTTACCCCGAGGCTACCGGTCACGATAGGACAAGCGCGAATGACATACATATATGCGCGGCAAACCACTATCCTGAATGTAACAGATGATTTGAAATACGATTTGTACCAGTATGAGAGTGAATTGGCTGCACCAATACCCACCTGCCCGATAATCTGAGGAGCATAAAGATCCCCTGCTGGCCAGTATTAAGAGATATCACGTTCTCAAGACAGAGCTGCGCCAGCTGGGCAAGGACATTGAGACAGACCTTCGCTACATTCCATGGTATATGAAGGCGTGGAATTGGGGACTAAATCTTAATATCCACCCGTGGATACGTATCATATCACACATATTGGTGGCAGCACAATTAGTCTTAGTTCTTGGTTATGCTTTCATGTTTTGCTCATCCTGCAGAAGACGCCGCGCCAGACGCCGCTCCCAGTGGAGAGTAAAGGTACTTGAGGAAAGGAAGAATCTGATGAGTAGTGGAATTTAACCACTGACATCACACACCTATTCCTCCCTATCCCATCGGCTGATCACCGAACAGGGGGTGGGACGAATTGGCATAACTTAGTTTAGTGTGGTCTCATGGGCTGGGGTAGCCAAGGACCAAAGGGGGGTTTGAAGTGGATTTTTAGTGAAGGGTAACATAGGTGCCCTTCAGGACTTAAGGGGTTAACAGTGCAGCTTGCACACAGGATGACAGCGGAGACGGAAGCACCAGCCACGAACTAGGGAAGTAAAACCACGTGGGGAACAACAGATGAGATCGTAAAGATCATGTGACAATCAGCAATTGTGCATGCGGGCTTCAAGCCAATTAAAACAATGTAACGAATTGTGCATGCGGACTTTAAGCCAATTAGAACAATGTCATGAGTTGTGCACGAGGTATCCACGACTTTTGTACACTTAAGTAACAGAAACTGAAGTCAATCGAGGAGACAGCCAGGAACGAGCTAAAGGAGCTCTAGCTGTACTCCCTGATCAGCCTTTAGATACCTCCGTGGACTGATTGTATTGTACTTTTGAATAGTTTTGTGTTTTAAATAAACTGCTTGGCTCTTTACCATTTGCAGACTAGTGTGTGGATTTAATTAATTTTATTTCACCACAACAGGCCTTACACTAAACATCCGTATGACAAAGGTCCTCTACCAACCTGCCCCCACCAAACAGTACTGCCCCCCGATTATCAAAATCCATGACAAGGCCTTGGACAATGTGGACCACTTTCCATACCTCGGGAGCCTACTGTCAACAAGGGCAGATGTCGATGACGAAGTGCAACACCGCCTTCAGTGTGCCAGTGCAGCCTTCAGTCGCCTGAGGAAGAGAGTGTTTGAGGACCAGGACCTCAAATCTGGCACCAAGCTCATGGTCTACAGAGCAGTAGTAATACCCACCCTCCTGTATACATCAGAGACATGGACCATGTACAGCAGGCACCTCAAAGCACTGGAGAGGTACCACCAATGCTGCCTCCGCAAGATCCTGCAAATCCATTGGCAGGAAAGGCGCACCAACGTCAGTGTTCTCGCTCAGGCCAACATCCTCAGCATTGAAGCTTTGACCACACTCGATCAGCTCTGATGGATGGGTCACATTATCCGTATGCCCGATATGAGACTCCCAAAACAAGCGCTCTACTTGGAGCTCCGACATGGCAAGAGAGCCCCAGGTGGGCAGAGGAAACGCTTCAAGGACACCCTCAAAGCCTCCTTGAAAAAGTACAAGATCCCCACTGGCACCTGGGAATCCCTGGCCCAAGACCGTACAAAGTGGAGGAGAAGCATCTGGGAAGGCGCCGAACACCTCAAGTCTCTTCGCCGGGAGCAAGCGGAAGCCAAGCACAAACAGCGGAAGGATCACTCGCAAGCACCCCACCCACCCGCCTCATCACCCAACGTCTGCCCCATCTGTGACAGAGACTGTAGGCCCCGCATTGGACACATCAGTCACCTGAGAACTCATTTGTAATGTGGAAGCAAGTCATCTTCGGTTCCGAGGGACAGCCTAAGAAGAGAAGAAGAGAGGTGGGCAGCCCGCTACATTGGGGAAGGTAAAAAAAGAGGTGGCAATGCAGTGCCGAACATTTTTATTGATCACACCTCCCGATCACCCCCTCCTGATCACCCCCTCCCATTGCCCCCTCCTGATCACACTCCCCCGATCACCCTCTCCCGATCGCTCTCCCGATCGCCCCCTCCCAATCGACCCCCCTCCTGATCGCACCCCTCCCGATCGACCCCCCTCCTGATCGACCCTCCTCCCGATCGCCCCCTCCCGATCGACCCCCCTCCCAATCGACCCCCTCCCAATCGACCTCCCTCCAGATCACCCCATCCCGATCACACCCCTCCCAATCACCCCACCTCGCGATCGCCCCCTCCCAATTGACCCCCTCCCAATCGCGCCCCTCCCGATCACCCCCTCCCGATCACCCCTATCCTGATCGCACCCCTCCCGATCGCCCCCCTCCTGATCACCCTCCCGATCGCCCTCCCGATTGCCCTCCCGATTACACCCCTCCCGATTGCTCCCCTCCCGATTGACCCCCTCCCGTTCGATCCCCTCCTGATCGACCCCCTCCCGATCGACCCCCTCCCGATTGCCCCCTCCCGATCACCCTCCTTCTGATCACCCCACTCCCGATCGCCCCCCTCCCGATCACCCCCTCCCGATCGAACCCCTCCCGTTCGATCCCCTCCCGATCGACCCCCTCCCGTTTGATCCCCTCCCGATCGACCCCCTCCCGTTTGATCCCCTCCCGATCGACCCCCTCCCGATCGCCCCCTCCTGATCGCCCCCATCCCGATCACCCCACTCCCGATTGCCCCCCTCCCGATCGCCCCATCCTGATTGCACCCCTCCCGGTCACCCCCCTCGCAAGCACTCCCTCCCGATCACCCCCTCCCGATCGCCCCCTCCCGATCACCCACTCTCCCGATCACCCCCTCCCGATCGCCCCCATCCCGATCGCACCCCTCCCGATCACCCCCCTCGCGATTACCCCCTCCCGATCACCCACCCTCCCGATCACCCCTTCCCGATCGCCCCCTCCCGATCGCCCACACCCGATCACACCCCTCCCGAACACCCCCCTCCCGATCGCCCCCTCCCGATCACCCACCCTCCCGATCACCCACTCCCGATCACACCCCTCCCGATCACCCCCCTTCCGATCACCCACCCTCCCGATCACCCACTCCCGATCACACCCCTCCCGATCACCCCCCTCCCGATCACCCCCCCCCGATCGCCCCCTCCCGATCACCCACCCTCCCGATCACTGCCCATCACCCGCTCACGATCACCCCCCTCCTGAACACCCACGATGGAGATAATGGCCCAGATTTTGCTGGAGCAGAGCCCCATTATTTAGACAGTTTCCTTGCCTTTAAGCTCGAAAACATTTTGTGCTGCCAATTGCTGGAAGAGCGAGCTGATAATGGTGCGGCGATGGCAATGGGGCATCTGGAACCTTGGTGAACAACGGAGAAGGAAATCGGGTGAATGAGAATCAAATCAGGTACAGAAAGAGAAATAAAGTGAGGGAAAGAAAGAGAGAAAATAGAGACAGAAAGGAGAAAGTAAGAAATTAAAAAAAAAGAAATTTAAATTTTAAAAAGCTCTAGGAACAGTTTAAAATGTTCCCTTTCTTGGCCGGAGGGCTTGAGTGGCAGGAACATGAATCTCCTCATTAAAAGGGTCCTTACGCTATTACGTTCCAGCCCTAATTTTCTGCAATAATTAATGCGCAAATGCAGCAATTTCTTGAAACTCCCGGGGAGGTTGAGGGCGAGCTGCCATTTTGGTGAGGCTGATGACGGAGTGGCACAAATCGTCGAGCAACTTGTGGGGATTCGCAGCTTCCTGGCCACAAGTTGCTGGATGATTTACACATTAATAACAGCAGGAGCATTAAACTCACTGTTATTTTGCCAGCAAATTCTGGGATGAATTGTGACTTGTTGTTGCCTCTGCCACTTATGAATACCAGAAAGACATACTGCATCAAAGTGAATCAGTTAGAACTCATCCAATTCCCAGTGCCGACCGACCTAATGCACCATTTCTAAAAGACTTGACATTTATTTTACTTTGCTTCCACATAGCAAAGAACGTGTTGTTCTTTAGCCGTGCTGCTGCAGTGATGGAAAATCACCCTCAAAAGATTAATTTTGTATTTGACTGTGAGGAAGCAAAGCTGAGTCAGTTGTATACTGTTAAAATCTGTCGGCATGTGGTCACTGGGGGTCAATAGCAAAATTGGGTTTGAATCAATTCATGTCTCTGTACAGGAAAACTAATTAAAACTCAATTAAACGTGTAGAAAAGGCTTTCTAAACTGGCTGTTAGCCTTCCCAAATTAAACCTATTCAGAGTAATCTATGTAGTATAAATTGAAAATGCAGTTTACAAGGAATCTAATAGTCCTTGCAGCATCCTTTACCATCCTGCGTTTGTGTTATAAAAGTACTTAAAAAAGTAAAGATAACAAGGATTGGTTCAGTGGGAGTGGAAATCTGATGAACTCCTTGCACTTTCGCCAATTCCTTGCCCAGTATCATTAGATTTCCTTTGTCTCATCTACACTTAACGCTGGGTGAAGATATGCCCAATTTGGGTTGAAGTCAATCAGAGGGTGGGTAAAGAAAACAAATGAAATGCTTACATTTCTATAACCCCTTTCATGACCTCAGGACGTCTGAAAGCACTTTACTGCCAATAAAGTATTTTGAAAAGTAGTCACTGTTGTAATGTAGGAAACACGGCAGCCAGTTTGCGCACAGCAAGGTCCCACAAATAGCAATGTGATAATGACCAGATAATCTATTTCAATGATGTTGGTTGAGGAATAACTATTCTCCAGGATGCTAGGGAGAATTCCTGATCTCTTTCAAAGCAGTGCCATGGGATCTTTTACATTCACCTGAAAGTTCAGACTTTGTTCAATATCACATCCGAAAGACAGAACCTCCAACAGTGCAGCACTCCCTCGGCACTGCACTGGAGTGTCAGCCTGGATTACATGCTCAAGACTCTGAAGCAGGACTTGAACCCATGACCTTCTGCCATCAGAGGTGAGAGTGCTACCCACTGAGCCATGGCCTCACAGTGTGAAGGCCTCTGTAACATCGCCCGTCTCCGCCGTTGCCTCAACTCATCCGCTGCTGAAACCTTCATCCATGCCTTTGTTACCTCTAGACTTGACTATTCCAACTCCTGGCTAGCTTCCCACATTCCACCCTGCGTAAACTTGAGGTCATCCAAAAGTTGGCTGCCCATGTCTTAACTCGCACCAAGTCCCATTCACACATCACCCCTATTATCACTGACCTACATTGGCTCCCGGTTAAGCAACGCCTCGATTTCAAAATTCTCATCCTTGTTTTCAAATCCCTCAATGGCCCCACCCCTCCCTATCTCTGTAATCTCCTCCAGCCACACAACCCCCACCCCCCCCGCCGAGATAACTGCGCTCCTCTAATTCTGCCCTCTTGATCATCCCTGATAATAGTCGCTCAGCCATTGGTGGCCATGCCTTCTGTTGCCTAGGCCCTAAGCTCTGGAATTCCCTCCCTAAACCTCTCCACATCTCCACCTCGCTTTCCTCCTTTAAGACGCTCTTTAAAACCTACCTCTTTGGCCCAGCTTTTGGTCACCTGCCCTAATTTCTCCTTAAAAGGCTCGGTGTCAAATGTTTTACCTTATAACACTCCTGTGAGCACTTTGGGACGTTTTACTACATCAAAGGTGCTATATAAATACAAGTTGTTGTTGTTGTTGAATGAATGAATGAAGGAGGCTGTGTCCTCCTATTAGCGCTAATGTTTAAAATAATCCTCTTTTTACAATATTCCATTTTCCCAAATACCACCTCATTCAGCCTAAATGACACCCGAATTCTCTACGATATGAGTTGTTTCCTACAATGGCTCCTCTAGTTTCTTTGTGTGTCACAATAATCTTTCTTAAAATCAAACTCCTCCTGGGGAGGAGGACGCAGCCCAGGGTAGGTGCCGGGGCTGCACCCCCTGAGGGAATTAGGCCGCTGACCCCATCAAAGTGTGCCGAGTCAGGGTTAAGATTATGCCCACTTGTTCTGGCCTCCCCCCACCAGAGGAAATATTTTCTCTCTATCTACCCCCATCAACTCCTTTAATCATCTTAAACACCTCAATTAGATCACCCCTTAATCTTCTATACTCAAGGGAATACAAGTCTAGTCTATGCAACCTGTCCTCATAATTTAACCCTTTTAGCCCCAGTATCATTCTGGTGAATCTAGGCTGCTCCCACCTCCTAGGCTAGTATATCCTTCCTGAGGTGCGGGGCCCAGAACTGAATGCGGTCACTCCAGATGGGGTCTGACCAGAGCTCTGTGCAACTATAACGTTGCTTCCTCCCCTTTGTATTCCAGCCCCCTTGCGATAAAGACCAACATTCCATTTGCCTTTTTAATTATTTTTTGTGCCTGTCCACCAGGTTTTAGTGATTCTGTTCTTGGACCCCTCACGCTCTCTGCTCCTCCGCAGTTCCCAGCTTCTCGTCATTTAGAAAATACTCTGATCTTTCATTCTTGGGTCCAAACTGGATGACTTCACACTTTGCCACTTTGAACTCCATCTGCCACAATTTTGCCCACTCACTTAATCTATCAATGGCCCTTTGCAACTGTTCTGCTCCCATCTACACTATTTAATGTTCCACCTAACTTGGTGTCGTTAGCAAACTTAGATATATGGCTCTCTAGTCCTTTAGCAAAGTCATTTATAAATATAATAATGAAAAGCTGAGGCCCCAGTACAGATTCCTGGTCACATCTTACCAATTAGGTTACACCTTTTATGCTGAAATTCAATGATTGATGGCTGGTGCCATCACCAATAAGACAGTAAGCAAGTGCCCCCTTTTAACAAAGCACAACCAATAAACCGCAAATTAAAATAAATTTAAATGAAACTTAACAAATCAAATCAAAATTTTATTTCTGTGGGTGATGATACACTCCAGTCCCTCCGGTGCCCACCGCTTGTAGAAAGCCTCAAACATACTGGCGGACACCCCATGCTCCATCTCCAGGGCACCCGGGCGCGAACATAACCACAGAAGAGAGGCAGGCAGTCGGGTCGAACGTCCCCCTTGATCACCTGCTGCCTGGACCTGTTCATGTCCATCTTGGCCAGGCCCAGGAGAAGTCCCATGAGGACATCCTCTGATCTGTCCACTCCCCCCCACACTGGGTGACCAAAGATCAGGAGCGCGGGACTGAAGTACAACCAAGAATCGAGGAGCATCCCCTTCAAACATTAGAAGAGGAGCTGCAACCTATGTAAATGTGGAACACGGACTCCTCCAGGCCGCAGATATCGCAGGCAGCCTGGGAGTCCGTGAACCTACTTAAAAATTTGGAGCAGGCAGGTCGGAGGACCTCCTCATGGGACATCTCCTGGGCCTGGCCAAAGTGGCCATGAACAGATCCATGCAACACCCCCCACATCAAGCCCCAATAGAAAAGGGGAAGACTCCCGCATAGAGAGCCCTCCATTGGGGATACCTGCCTCCTCCAGATGACAAGATGGCACGCCAAGTCTGGACAGCAGACGAGGAAGACAAAGAGGAGAGTGTGTGCCCATTATTCTGACTCTCTATTTCCTACCTCCTAACCAATTCCCTATCCAAGCCAATAGGTTGCGTCCAATTTCAGGTCGTTTATGTGGAACCTTATTGAATGTCTCCTGGAGGTTATTATAAATAACATCCTTATCTACCATGCTAGAAACCTCCACAAAAAATTCAACTAAATTTATTAGACTTGACTTACACTTTAGAAATCCAGTATCAGTAGTGAATCGGCAGACGATTTTACGCCCCGCCCAATTTGCTTTTCCATTCACTGCAGGTTCGCTGTCGCCCGTCTTCTGCGCTAACGCTCAAAGACCAATTTCACCCCAAAATATCCTGGATGTATCTGTAAAAGAAGTCTGTGAAGTGCATCACCAGCTGAAGCCAGAACTGAGAAGACAGCATTGACTGGGAGAACAAGAGGTGCAGGATATCTTAGGCAAGATTGTCGGAGGTGAGAAGGACCAGATGGCAAAATGTCCTGCAAGAAATAATAAATAAGATTGACCTTTAAATGATGGTGTTGTAGGAGTCGCTGGAAATTACAGACTGCGAGACTTTCGTAGCCTGAGGGTGATATGCGGTGGTGCAGTGGAGTCTCAATCCGAGGCCTTGGGCGACAGCGTTCCAGAGCTCCGACGTGAACTCGGGCCCCCGGGCGGAGGGGACGTCAGATGGGGCGCCGAACCGGGTGACCCAAATGTTGATGAACGCCCGAGCCACATCGGCGGACGTTGTTGACGACAGGGGATGGCTTCCGGCCATCGGGTGGTTCTGTCGACCATCGTGAGGAGGTGGGTGAACCCGTGGGAGGGCGGCAGGGGCCCCACCAGGTCCACGTTAACATGGTCGAACCACCTCTCGGGCACTGCGAAAGGCGCCAACGGGGCCTTAGTATGGCAATGCACTTTCGAGCGCTGGCATACCACGCAGGCATTAGTCCAGTCGCGAACGTCCTTCTTGAGCCCATGCCAGACGAACTTAGCCACCACCAGCTTCTGTGATGGCTTCCTGCCCGGGTGGGAAAGGCTATGGACGGCGTCGAAAACCTGCCGTCTCCAACCGTCGGGCACGACGGGGCGTGGCTGCCCAGCGGAGACGTCGCACAGGAGCGTGGTGCCGGCATCGTCAAACGCAGTGTCCGCTAACTGAAGGCCCATGACAGCCGTCCTGTAGGCCTGGACGTCCGGGTCGGAGGCCTGGTCGGCCGCCATGTGGGTGTATTCGATGCCGAGGTGTACAGCGCTGGCGATGGCCCGGGAGAGACAATCGGCGACAGGGTTGTTTTTCCCAGCCACATGCTGGATGTCCGTTGTGAACTTGGAGATGAAGGAAAGCTGGCGCTGCTGACGGGCCGACCACGGCTCGGAAAATTTGGCCATGGCGAAGGTCAATGGCTTATGGTCCATGAACGTCGTGAATGGGCGGGCCTCCAGCAGGAAACGGAAGTGTCGGACGGCGAAGTAGAGGCCGAGAAGCTCACGATTGAAGGTGCTGTACTTCCGCTCATTGGGGCGGAGCTGCTGGCTGAAGAAGGTGAGCGGCTGCCAGGTGCCGTTGACCCACTGTTCGTGGACGGCGCCGACAGCATAGTCCGAAGCGTTAGTGGTGAGAGCAATCGGCGCATCGGGCAACGGATGCGCCAGCATGGTCGTGTTAGCCAGGGCCCTTTTCGTGTCCGTGAAAGAATTGGCCATCTCCTCGGACCAGTCGACGGCGAGCTTGGCGGGCTTACCTTTGAAGGCCTCATAAAGGGGCTGCATCAGCTGGGCTGCCCGGGGAACGAAGCGATGATAAAAGTTCACCATGCCCAAAAACTCCTGCAGGGCCCACACGGTGAGGGGTCGCGGAAAATGCTTCACGGCCTCCACATTCAATGGCAGTGGCACCGCCCCGTCCTTCGTGATGCGATGCTCGAGAAAGTCGATCGAGGACAGCTCGAACTGGCACTTGGCCGGAGACGATTAGGCCGTGCTGGCTGAGGCATTCGAAGAGAGTCCGGAGGTGGGACACATGCTCCGTCCTGGAGGCGCTGGCGATGAGAATGTCGTCCAGGTAGATGAACAGGAATGGCATGTCCCGTAACACGGTGTCCATTAGGCGTTGAAAAGCCTGGGTGGCGGTTTTGAGACCGAATGCCATGCGGAGGAATTTGAACAGCCCGAACGGGGTGATCACCGCAGTTTTCGGGAAATCCTGCGGCCGAACGGGGACCTGGTGGTAACCCGGAACGAGGTTCACTTTAGAGAAAACAACTTTCCCGGCCAGGCGGGCGGAAAAGTCCTGGATGTGTGGAATCGGGTAGCGGTCGGGGGTCATAGTGTCGGTGAGGCGCTGTTAATCACCGCACGGGCGCCAACCGCCACCTGGTTTCGGTGCGATGTGGAGGGGCGAGGCCCACGGACTGTTCGAGCACCGAATGATGCCGAGGCGCTCCATCGTGTTGAACTCGGCTTTAGCGATGGCGAGTTTCCCCGGGTCGAGGCGCCGAGCGCAGGCGTAGACAGGTGGACTGGTTCTCGGGATGTGGTGTTCTACCCCGTGCTTGGTGGCGGCGGATGAGAAATTGGGCTTCGTGAGGTCCGGGAACCCGGTGAGGAGGTGGGAAAACTCGTCGGAGGCCGAGAGTGCGCTGGATAACTTCGTCGTGCCGGAACCACTGAGCGAACACGGGAGCGAACTGAAAGTCTCAGCGTTGACGAGACGTCGGTTCTTGACGTCCACCAAAAGGCCATTGGTGCAGAGGAAGTCAGCGCTGAGAAGGGGGGTGGACACTTTCACTGAAACAAAGTCCCAAGCGAAAAGCTGCCCGCCAAAACACAGCGCCATGCTCCATTTCCCGAAAGTACAGATGGAACTGCCGTTGGCGGCTTCGAGGACGTGGCTGTGGTTCCCCCCCTGTATGTCTACGGTTGACGCGGGCAGGACGGTCACCTGGGCACACATGTCGCAGAGGAAACGACGTCCAGAGTCCCGTGTCCGTAATGAATAACAGACTGCCTGAACGGCCGACAGCCATGGCAGCTAATGAGTGGGCCTTCGCGTTTCCCAACGCGGTAAAGCTGCACAGGGGCTGGCACTTCTTAGCGCTGGGGCCGAACTGCGCGTGGTGGAAGCACATGCTTGGGGGCTGCCGCCGTTGGGCTGTGGCGGTGGGGGCAGGGCCCTGCATGGCCGCGCAGTCCTGTTGCCCGGCGGAGAAAATTTTTTCGGCCTCCTTGGCCAGGGCACGGAAATCACTAATATGAGAGCTGGCTAAAGCCGACCATACCTGCCCTGGCAGCTGTTGTAGGAACAGTTCTCTGAAGAGGAAGCACGGCTTGTGCTTGCCCAGGAGGGGTAACATGTGGTCCATCAGTTCTGAGGGCTTGGAGTCACCAAGCCTGGGTAGAGAGAGAAGCTGGCGTGCGTGCTCGGGTTCAGTTAGTCCAAAAGTCTCTAGGAGGTGCGTTCTCAGCGTCGCAAATTTGTGGTGTTCCGGGGGGTCCTCGAGCAGGCTCACGACTCTGGCAGCGGTGGAGCTGCCGAGAGCAGAGATGATGTAATAATACTTCGTGTCGTCCGTGGTGATGTCCCCGAGAGCAAACTGAGACTCGGCCTGGGCGAACCAAGCGGCAGCCTGTTGTTCCCAAAACTCCGGTAATTTGAGAGAAACGGCATTCTTCGCCATCTCGGATAAAGTCTTTGGAAACGTCCAAAAGAGAAACGGGGTCACCAATGTAGGAGTCGCTGGAAATCAACAGACTGCGAGACTTTCGTAGTAGCAAAGAAAAACGCGTGTTAGCTTTATTAACTCTCCGCATGGACTGAGGGACTCGGCCTCGTCGCAGGGCTATGACGTCATCACACAATCGATGACTCTTAAAGGGACCCTGCCCCGATAACCCAACCAAGTTCCGTACATAACGTGGAGCGATAACAACATTGGCTATACATAGTGAATTGTGTTACTGTCCCTATGTGGTCTCTGCCACAGTGTCTTGTTTTTGGCCCTGAATTTCCTCGGGCTGTCTGTCACTGTAACTTTGTTGCAAGTGTGGCACAAGCCCCCTCTAATGCACGTGAACAGACTTTCTGCCGCACTTCCGATCAAGTTATGGTAGTGTAACAGCAGAGGGCCTGAGGAAGTTCATGGACTTTAATTCTATTGGATAGAGGAGCGAGGGTAGGGGACGAGGGGGAAAGTACTGACTCCATCCTGAAGAAAATGGCTTGAAATTTGATACCACCGCAATAAACAGGCACCTGTGCCGCCAATACGGCAGGCAGGAAGCGCGTGGACATTTCCAGTTGGAAGAACGCCGCCTGCCATATTGAAGCTGGCTTCTCCATTGGTGTCAGGAGCCTATGTCAGGAGTATGTAAAATGCTGAATGCCATAATTAAATTAGGGTCCTGTGCTTCTTCCAGGACCCCCTTTTCCGATTTTGGTCTGCCCCAGTGCCTGGATCGCCATGTGCTGAACTTGCCCAGCAACGCATGGCGCTCACCAGCAGGAAGGACCTCTCACAAATGCTATTTAAAGGCATCAGTGACTATTTACAGTTTAGTTGCTGGTCTGTCATTTGAGGCTGCTGTTTAAGTTCTGGGCATTTTTGCTGTGTTTTCTGACCCTGGAAACTTCAGTTTGTCTGCATAGTATTGCTGGCGTTGCACTGTTTTTGGCTGCCTCATAAACAGTTTGACTGCAGTCATGGGTGGTCTGGTGAGGCTTCCTTTGGGGCTGGAGGAGGAGCAGCAACAAAGACACCAGGGAGCAGGAGCAGCTGCTAGAAGAGGGAGGAGGAGGAGAAGGGCACTGGGCAGGAGGCCATATCCACAGCGGGTCTCCAGGGAGCAATTCTCCAATCTTAACTTCACTAAGGAGCAATGTCTGAGGCGTCTTCGCTTCACCCAGGAGGCTGTAACCGAGCTGTGTCACCCACTGCAGCCACAACTCCAACCTCGCACCAGGGGAGGGACAGCACTGCCTGTGGCTTTCAGGGTCACCGTGGCCTTTAACCCGTATTCCACGGGCTCCTTCCAGACTGCAGCAGGTGGCATCAGAGACATCTCACAGTTCATAGTCCACCATTGTATCAGGGAGGTCACCGATGCTCTCTACACCAGGACAACACCTATATCTCCTTCCCTACAGGCAGAGTGAAGCAGGACGAGAGAGGTTTTACCGGCATGTCAGGCTTCCCATGGTGCCATAGATTGCACACACATTGCCTTGAATGCTCACCATCACCTGCCTGGCATCTTTAACAATAGTAAAGGATTCAACTCCCTCAATGTACATCTTGTTTGCGACCACAGTCAGTGCATCATTAAGGCCTGTGACTGGTTTCCCAACAGCAATCACGACTCTTTCTGTGTCGCCTTTATTTGAACCAGACAGTCAAGTTACAGGCTGGCTACTGTGTGACAAGGGTTATCCTCTCTGGACATGGCTATTGACTCCAGGCAGGAACCTGGGCACAGCTGCAGAGCAGGCCTTCGATGAGAGCCATGCTTCCACAAGGAATATCATCGAGCAAACAATTGGTGTGCTCAATCAATGCTTCCGCTGCCTGGAACATTCCAGAGGAGCTCTGTAGTACACCGCTGAGTGGGTATTCAGATTTGTGGTTGTCTGCTGCATGCTCCAGAACTTTGCCTTCATGAGGGACCAGCCCTTACCACCACTGGGCAGCGAATCGTGCAGCCAAAGGAGGAGGAAGAGGAGGAGGAGGAACATGAAGAGGAGGAAGAACAGGAGAGGCATTGAACACCAGTACCCCTAGCCTACCAAAGCACTCAGAGAGTAGCACATCGAAGAGCACTTCACCTAAATCATCCCTCCCATCCCAAATACACCAGCATCCCACAGGGCTCAGAGGCAGCATGAGTTGGAGAAAGGGTTCTCATAACATGGCCTCAACTCCAACCTACTGGGAGTGAAGGATCATTCAATTATTCCTTACACTTCTGAGCTTGGTATTATCTGCAAACTTGGATGTGTTCCTCATAGACCAGTGTTATAGTATTAAAGACATTTCAGTATATACCAAACATAAGGCAAGCTGAACAATGACTGTTGTAGTCCATTACCTGTAGAAATAGACAAATTGGCAAATGAATTTCAATATAGCCAAGTGTGAGGTGATGCACTTGGTAGGAAGATTAAGTCTCAAAGGAATAGAGGAGAAAGGGGATCTAGATATATAGACACACAAATCATTAAAAGTAGTGATGCAGGTTAATAAGGTTATAAAAAAAGCAAACATAGCACTGGGATTCATTTCTAGAGGGATAAAATTGAAGAGCAGAAAGGTTTTGTTAAACTTGTATCGAACCTTGTTTAGACCACACTTGGAGTACTGTGAACAGTTCTGGTCTCTATATTATAAAAAGGATATAGAGGCATTGGAGAGGGTGCAAGAAAGATTTACTAGAATGATACCAGAACTGAGAGAGTACAACCATCAGGAAAAACTGAACAGGCTCTTTTCTCTAGAAAAGAGAAGGCTAAAGGGTGACCTGATAGAGGTCTTTAAGATTATGAAAGGGTTGGATAGGGTAGACATAGATAAGATGTTTCCACTTGTGGGGGAGACCAAACTAGGGGTCATAAATATAAGATAGTCACTAATAAATCCATTAGGGAATTCATGAGAAATGTCTTTCCCTAGTGAGTGTTAAGAATATGGAACTCACTACCACAGGGTGTAGTTGAGGCGAATAGCATAGATGCATTTTAGGGGAAGCTAGATAAGTACATGAGGGAGAAGGGATTAGAAGGATATGGTGATAGGGTTAGATGAAGAAAGGTGGGAGGAGGCTTGTATGGAACATAATCACTGCCATAGACCAGTTGGGCCAAATGGCCTGTTTCTGTGCTGTACATTCTAAGTAAATATTTAGAGATTATCTGCAGCAGGCATAAAGCAAAGTTTAATTGGAGTGCTGAGGAATTTTTAAACTTCTTTTTTAATCTTTTAACTGTTAGAAAAGCTGATGGGACAGCTGGCTCAAAACTTGCATTAAACTTTAATCTATGTGTGCATGTGAAGTGCTCCTATAGCCCTGGTCAGAAACAATGCAGTGTCAGCGGTATAACTTGGGACAGCTATCATTGTACCTCTCTAAACAGGTATCAGACTCTAAATTAACAGTCACAGAACAGAACTGAAAGAAAGAAATCGCATTTATACCGCACCTTTCACAACCGCAGGGCGTCCCAAAGCTCTTTACAACTAATGGAGAACTTTTAAGGTGTAGTCACTGTTGTAATGTAGGAAACGCAGCAGCCAATTTGCACACAGCAAGCTCCCACAAAAAGCAATGTGATAATCACCAGATAATCTGTTTTTGTTATGTTGGTTGAGGGATAAATATCGGCCAGGACACCGGGTAGAACTCCTCTGCTCTTCTTCAAAATAGTGCCATAGGATCTGTTACATCCACCTGAGAGAGCAGACAGGGCCTCGGTTTAATGTTTCTTCTGAAAAATGGCACCTCTGACAGTGCAGCACTCCCTCAGCACTGCACTGGAATGTCAGCCTGGATTTTGTGCTCATGTCCCTGAAGTGGAGTGAGACATGAACCCACGACCGTCTGAACTCAGAGACGATAGGGCTACTACTGAGTCACAGCTGCAGTATAGAGGTCTTGTGCTGGTGCATGAGAAAATTGAAATAAGTCTCTTATTTTTTTAATTTTTAATTGTTGAATTTGCCGGTGATGAGGGATGGCATGATCTTCCCACTTTTACTACCTTTCAACAGCAGAAAGCGCTCCCAGATCAGCTACAGCGTTGCTTAGTAACAGAGCTGCTCTGAGACTAGCCAGCCCCAAAACAAAGAGGAGAAAGCGATCAGAGATAAACTAATTTAATCAAAGTGATAATTGCTTGGAATAACTTACCAAGTAAGTTAATAAAATTTAGAAGAGAAAGCATTGGGGTTTTTCAAAATACAATTAGCTGCACAAATGCGAGGAAAATATTTAGGAGGGATCAGCTTTGTTAAAGGTTTTATTCCTCAGCTCTCCCTTTTTTATGTTCAATTTCTACTGGCTGGTCTGGATTCAAAGCAGTCACAGAATCACAGAATCCCCACAGTGCAGATAGAGGCCATTTCGGCCCATCGAGCCTGCACCGACACATATCCCACCCTATCCCCGTAACCCCACGTATTTAATCCCCTAACACTAAGGGTCAATTTATCATAGCCAAATCAACCTAACCCGCACATCTTTGGACAGAGGTGAAAGGACTCTGTTCTAACCTGGTGTTCCATCCAGACACTTCCTTCCAGAAAGAAAACGTTCATGCTTTCACATAGTTGCTAGAGGTTTGCTGCAGATATTGTGACAAGTAAGCAGTGGCACCTATCCCCTAACACACATCTTAGCTGAGTGAGAAAACTGATCAACGTGAGTCAAGCTATAATGAGGTAAAATTCAAAGAGACATTGAACAGCTGTATCCATGCTTTTGTTAGCCCCAGATACGACTATACCAACACTCTCCTGGCTGGCCTCCCAACTTTCACCCTCAGTAAACTTGAGCTCATCCACACTCGCACCAAGCCCCGTTCATCCATCACCCCTGTGCTTGTTGATCGACATTGGCTCCCACTCCAACAATGCCTCAATTTTAAAATTCTCATCCTTGTTTTCAAATCCCTCCATGAGCTCGCCCCTCTCTATCTCTGTAACCTCCTCCAGCCCTACAACCCTCTGAGATCTCTCTGCACCTCCAATTTTGCCCTCTTGAGGTTGCTGATTTTAATCGCACCACCATTGGTGGCTGCGCCTACAGTTGTCTAGGCCTTACCTCTGGAATTACTTCCTTTACCACTGGCAAGGCTTGGAAGCTAAGCAGAGCCAGGCCTGGTTAGTACCTGGAGGGGTGACCATCAGGGATAAGACCAGGCGCAGAAGGTCATGGAAGGAGCCCCAAGGAGGGGCGGTTGGTGAGAAGGTCACGGAATGAGCCCCGGGAGGGGCGGCTGGTGAGCAGGCCTGGGCGTTGGGCTGAAGATTGTCAGACAGGAGGAATGGTGGAAATGGAATGGCGGCGCGCACAGACGCAGCGGCTTTGCTTCTCCCAGGATGGTGCTATTTACGTTTAATGTTAATGTTATTTGTACTGGACTCATGGGAGCTTACAAGATCACATTTCGTTGTGCATTGTACAATGACAATAAAGTTGAATTATTATTATTAAACCTTTCCAACACTTCACTTCTCTCTCCTCCTTTCAGATTCTCCTTAAAACCTACCTCTTTGACCAAGCTGTTGGTCACCTGTCCTAATATCACCTTATTACATGGCTCAGAGTGAAATGTTGTTTGATAACGCTCCTTTGAAGCGCCTTGAGATGCTTTACTATGTTAAAGGCGCTATATCAATGCATGTTCCTGTACGTGCATTGCCTGCAATCAGGTTCAGTAATTTTGGAGCATGCGTAGCTGCCAGAGCTATATCGTAAAGTTACGCTTCTGAATTTTAACTATTTGTTGCCGGGATGTGGGTGACGCTAGCAAGGCCGCATTTATTGTCCGTCTCTCGTTCCCTGAGAAGGGTGCATCGGGCCTTCTCATTGAACTTCATTCTCTACTGCCTATCTAAGTACCAAGCCAAGTTTCCCACTGAGATATCTTCACGGCTTCCCTCTGCCTTTGCACCGAGTGACTTCTCATCTTCGGTGATTTCAACTTCCATCACGATTCATCGTGTTCTCTCTGCTCTGAATTCACTGCCCTCCTATCCTCCTTTAATCTCTCCCCCATATAAACTCCCCAACCAATATTCATGGCCACCTCCTTGACCTTGCCAACTCGCGTTGTGAAGGAATAGACATATTCAGAAAAATACACCATTCTATGAAATATTCTGGCTTTAAAACATAACAAACTAGGTTTGAAAATCTGGAAGCCTCAACAATCTAAAGCTGTGAACAGCATACAGGATATTGAGATAAGATAAGTTGTTGACACTGAGACAATAGCCTTATTGAAGTAGAAGGTTAGAGATTCCAGGAGGTCTGAAGCCTTGGGGAAAGCACAATGCTATACCCAGTTAAGTGTTATAAACCAACACTTCAGAAAGAAACACAGAACATTAAAGAAACATGTGCCTTTGTAAAAATGACATCAAATGAAACACGGAGACACGAGTCTGTGGTACAACCAGCTGAGGTGACTAAGAATTGCATAGATCATCCTAAGTGAGGTGTTCTAAATGCAAAAGATACAAACAGAAGACCTTTGTAAGAATGACATCAAATAGATACAGCCATCACATTGTTTTTATGATAAGTTTTTGAACACCTAAAGGCACCCAGCCAGGACCTCTTGAATTCCCCTATGCTATGGCAACCTTGCCCACAAACACACAAGTGAAGGCCCTGTTTGATACGGGAGCTCATTACACTGTAAACATCCTGCAATTATAAAAACTAAGTGGACAGATTTGGGGAGGCCAATTTGTAAAAGACCACTAGGGGGATTCACACAAGACAAAAGCAAAATAATTAATTTTTACAAAATACCTTTTACTATATATGGAATCACGGTGACCCTAGATGTAGGACTGGTACCACAATTGGCCTGTTCCCTCATTATAGGACAACCAGACATGAAACATTAACTTAAAATCTCAACCAGACCTGTAGAAGCATCCACAGACCAGGATGACAGGGAAAAGCATGTTCGGACACAGCTTGATCGAATTTGCCTAGAGGGGGGAGGCAAAGACCTCCTCGAAGCAACTCATTAATAGATACTACCCTTATCTACAATGGCATCCAAATCAATGTGGAATTATAGACATCAAACCCCACCCACTTGATGCTGGCTGGCACAAACCTAAAAAAACAGTGGCCTATTCAAGACCACAAAGGAAAAATTGATCTCCTAACAACGCTCAAAGAACTAACAGAACAAGGTGTCTTAATCAAAATGGCATCTAGAACTAATTCACCATTGTTTGGTGTTGCTAAACCAGATGGGAGGTGAAGATTAGTGGTCGATTATACAGCCTTAAATAGGGTAACGGCCCCACATACTGCACAACAGCAAAATTCCACAGCCCTTCTCTCTGGAATCACGAGGGAAAAATATAAATCTTGTATTGATCTAGCAAACGGCTTCTGGTCACATCCAATCGAAAAAGCTGATTGGCCAAAAACAGCGATGACTGGACCTGATGGTTCTCAGTATTGCTGGACCAGATTGCCCCAGGTATTTCAAAACAGTCCCGTTCTCTTTTCAGCCCACATCATTGAGCTTTTAAAAGACATACCTAACGTCAATTCTTATGTGGACGATATATATCTGTCACATGACAAGCTCCAAGAGCACTTGAAAGCCATTGATAATGTTTTATCCAGATTTACAACTGCTGGGTAATTAATCAACATTAAAAAAAGTCAACTAGTTAGGGAAGAGGTAGATTTTTTGGGCCTGCGAATAACTGGAAACGATAGGGGATTAACTCAATCCTATAAAGAAAAATTAGCCACCATTCAATATCCTAAAAAATCTGCAAGCAAGTTTAGGACTCCTGAATTTTGCTCGATCCTTTACACCAACCTTTGCCCAGCTCTCAGCACCCCTGTATGCTAGAGTGGGTGAAGCAGCAAAAGGACCATTCATATTTTCACCAGACGATTCCTCAAAATTGCAACAATTATGCCGAGAGATAAAAAAAGCCGTAGACCTGGAACAAGTTCCCCTCAATATTTATCTCAGGTCATCACCTAAAGTGACGGTTGCAGTTTTCTATAATGAAAAGAGAATAGTGCCCATTCAGTTCCATCCTTATAACTTTTCCAATGTTGAAAGGAGTGAAAATTGATGTGCCTCAATGAATCCGAGACTCAACGTTAACGGAGCAAAGCAAGGCTTTTATTAACTCAGAAAGTAATACACAGTGGAGAAGTGTCTCTCATCCAGAGATCTGCTGTACTGCCTGTGAGACACGCTGGGGCCTGCTTAAGTAGGGGCCAGGTATGGGTGGAGCCCTACACACAATACAATACAGGTAAGGAAATGAAACTGAAACTAAACTCCCCTGCTTGTCACAGTCACAGGCACAATCAAACACAGAGAATACAGAGTGCCTGATGAATGGCATATTTCATCACAAGGAGGTACATTAAAAAAGAAAGGGTCATGACTATGGTAGTTCAATGCCTCATCAAGGCAGGAACCCTTCAAGGGAAATACCCCATTACCATCTATACTGAGATTCCCGATTTTAGATCAGTATTGAGGATGGCCTCTGATGAAAAAAGAGCCACCCAGTCCCGATATGATAAATGGGCATCATTCTTGAATGATCCTGCACTCATTCTCAAATTCTCTCCACAGAAATGGACTCAGAGCCTCTCCCCATCATGGAGGATGATGATACGGAGGAGGGAATCAGACAAATACCTATGAGACCGCTTACAGAATACCATCAAGTCATTTACTGTGATGGATCTTCACTGACGATTAAAAAAGAGACATCCCAACAATCCTCAGCTGGGATGGGGATAGTAGTAGGGACTTCTCGAGATTCCTATTCTTTTTATCCAGAAGAATTACTGTCTATACCCCTTGGCCATAAGACAGTGCAACATGCTGAAGCCACAGCATTACGGTATGCTTTAGAAAAGGCAGACCCTATTAAACCCACAATAATCTGTACAGATAGTGACTATTGTAAAAGAGGATATAACCAAGATCTAGTTTTCTGGGAACAAACAAATTTTACCAATCATAAGGGTAAACCCATAAAACGTAAGTAATTGTGGGAAGACATTCTCCGTTCGAGAATGAAGAAACAGAATTGTCAGGTGATTCATGTAAATGGACATACCACTGGGACAGTACACTCAAAAGAAAACAATCTTGCAGATGAACAAGTGAAACGTTCGGTCTGCATGACACCCCCTCGAGAGGGGCCTGCCAATATTAGTTTAATCACTAGGGCAGAATGGGCAGCTAATCAGGATGAGGAACTGATTCAGCTATTAGACCCAACAAAAGAGAATCCACCAAGATATCCACCAAAGTAATTTTACTCGGAAACCCCTACGGGTATTGTGCTAGTTAAGTTGCCCAAGGGACACCGAGAAGTACCCCCGAGACACAAACGAGAACAGCTTGTGAAAGAAGCTCACGAGGGCATAGGTCAAGCACATTGTGGTGCCAGAACAACATTCTACAAATTGACCCCCTTATATTGGTGGCCAGGCATGCTTAAGGCCTATAAAACATATGTGGCAAATTGTGAGCCATGCTATTTAACCAATAAGTCATCACTAATTAAGCCACCACCATTGGCTCCTGTGAAAGCTGATGAGCCAATGAGAAAATTCTTTATTGACTTTATTGGACCACTTCCCCCATCTTTGGGAAACAGACATGTTCTCATTTGTGTAGATGGATGCACTTCCTTCTGCTGGCTGGTCCCCACAAAAACTGTTTCGGAAAACGCACTAACCAAGGCTATTTCTGACATAATTACTGCAGATGGTGCACCCAAAATCTCACACTCCAATCAAGGCGGAGCCTTTGTCTCCAAGGTCTTCAAAGATTACTGCGAACAAAGGGGGATTGGGTTAGAGCACAGCATGCCACGTCATGTGCAATCAGCAGGGCTGGTGGAACGTAAAAACCAGGAAGTAAAAAAGCTATTGGTCAAACTGTTGAGAATCAGGAGGAATATGTGGACCACCATCATTTCAGAGGTACAGCTATCACTTAATAATGAGTCTGCATCTGCATCAGGGACAGTGTCCCCATAAACTCCATATTATCTGATGTATGGGGTTGAGATGCATACACCGCTTACCCATAGTTCTTTTATTGCCTCTACATACTCTGAGTCCTTGACCTGACAGCAACAGTTAGATTTGAAAAAAGAAATAACAGGGGAGATTCATCAAATTGATCAGAGGATAAAGGAGGCAAATAGGCAGAAAAAATTGACAAAGTATGGCAACCCCTACTAGGAGAATAGGTACAGGAAAAGAAGTTCGAGCAAAAACCTGGTTTGAGACCAAAGTGGAAAAAACCTGTTCAAATACATTCTGTTATTAACAAAAGAACAGTTAAAACACATATTAATCAGCCGGATGGCAAACATATTCTTAAAACTGTCTGCATAGACAATCTCAAAAGATGTCCTGTGGGATACCGAAATGGAGGAACAATACAAGGTGCAGTCGTACACTGTCTTTCAAGACCCAGCTTGGAGCACGACACAGGAAATGGATGCGATCGAATTACTGATGACGGTCAGTCAGACTGTGTCGTTGACTCCTCCACACAATGCTTGGCAATGCATCAGGAATTGGATTTGCGAAACAAGGAAAGATCAACGAGTTACTTCAATGGAGGAGGAAGACACAGTGGAAGAAGAAGGAATCAACTGAGCACCTGGCAAGGCCTTTACGAAAAAATAATCTATACACACACCGGATCAAAGGAACAGTGTGTCAAGCTTCAGTTAGCTTCAAATGAAGTCTCCTTGACTCATATGAATAACTCACCTCTACGGAAAGTACAACTGCCAATTGGACATTCTAAATACATGTTGTTTCGCTAATTGCATGACTATATACCTATCATCCTTTTAAATTGTGTTCCAGTTAAAATAAGGCAAAAAATTATCCTAGGATGACTTTAAAGGAATTTTCATGCAGCACATGATTGTGAATCTCGTGAAATTAATGTGCTATTGTAACCTTATTAGTAACATTAACCAAACTCTATCTAGATGCTCCAGGTCATTTTTTGGTCAAGAGGGGGGTGTGACACCTAAAGGTAGAGACATGATTCTTAATGCTACAAGCTGATCTAACTGTAAGAATAGAAGGGGTCAACAGAAAAATGACTAGAGATAATTAGCTTACATCAGCAGAAAACTTCAAAGGATATACCACTGAGAAAGAGTATAAAAATCAGACTATCAAATGGGAAGATAGATTTGCTTGAAGGGCCAAAGCAATTCGTATGCTTCAGACGCAAGCTCTGCAAGTCTTCAACTTTTTGTATCTTAGGGATCAAAAAGGTACTTGTATTTGATTTTGGTGGATATCCTGGAATAGACTAAGAAATGTAAAAATGTAACAAAGTTAAAATTTGAGAATAAGGATCTCTGATAATAGAATTGTAAGTTTTATGTATTTAGAACTGTTAATGTTGCGATTGAATCATCAGTTGTAATTACATGTCGGTTCTTTAATAAATCTATATTTTTTTAGAATTGTCTCACATAGTACTTCTGTATCAAACTTGTGAACTCAATCTCTGTACACTCTTTGGTGAGGAGTTGCAAAATTCTGGAGGAGTTTTCTGGACCCTCATAATATCCGGAAGTTTACAGTCTAGCTAAACTTATTAAAAGTGCTATCTGGAGGACGGTAACATCTTCAGGTCATTCCTTTCCTTTAGGGAGAGATAGTCTGAACCTTCAGACCAAATTAAGCGTCTTTAGGATTCGGCTACTTCTAACTTTAGTTGAGAGTGAACGTCTGGGGAATTCGCCTGATCTGGGGTAGCCTGAAAGGGGCTAGGACTAGTAATAATCCCTTCATCATGGCCTCGCTACTCCCATCGTGTCAATCACAGGTAAGGCCATCTCTGATCACTTCCATGTTTCACTCTCCACCCACATCACCCTTCCCCTTCCCAACACTACTTCCGTCTCTGTCCGCCCCTTGAAAAACCTGTTTCCCAATTCACTTATAACTGCACTTACTAAATCCCAACTGTCCAGACTTTGGCCCTCCATTCACCACGACATTTCTACAGCTACCGATGTGCTCAACCACACCCTTACCTCCACCTTTGATGCCCTAGGCCCCATTAAAACCATTACTCTCTCTCACCCTGGCCATTCCCCCTGGTATGGCCCTCATCTTCGCTCCCTCAAGCCCAAGGGATGCAGACTCAAATGTATATGGCGGACAACTGGTTTATACAATCAACACCAGATCTGACTGGATCATATAAAGCATTATCGGGTCCTGCTCTCCTCTGCCAAACTGCTCACTATTCTAGCATCCTCCTGGAATGCAAAGCGAACCCTGGGTTCTTTGCTCTACTGCTAACTGTCTTCTTAAATCCCTCTCCCCTGCCTCCTCCACCCTCACCTTCAACAATAAGAAGAGCTCATGGACTTCTTTGTCACAAAAATTGCGACCAACCATTCAGTTCTTCTGCCACTTCCCTCCCTTCCCCTAGCCCACTGGGCCAAACTTCCTCTAAGGTTCCCCTCTGCCCTAACCCTGAACTCACATCTCCACACAACACTCCAGGGTCTACACAGCACTCCGGGGATCCTGCACAGCACTCCAGGGTCCGCACAGCACTCCAGGGGTCCCACACAGCACTCCAGGGTCCGCACAGCACTCCAGGGATCCTGCACAGCACTCCATGATCTGCACAGCACTCCAGGGGTCCCACACATCAGTCCAGGGTCCGCACAGCACTCCAGGGATCCTGAACAGCACTCCAGGGTCCGCACAGCACTCCAGGGGTCCCACACAGCACTCCAGGGTCCGCACAGCACTCCAGGGATCCTGCACAGCACTCCATGATCTGCACAGCACTCCAGGGGTCCCACACATCAGTCCAGGGTCCGCACAGCACTCCAGGGATCCTGAGCAGCACTCCGGGGTCTGCACAGCACTCCAGGGGTCCCACACAGCACTCCAGGGTCCGCACAGCACTCCGGGGATCCTGAACAGCACTCCAGGGTCTGCACAGCACTCCAGGGGTCCCACACATCAGTCCAGGGTCCGCACAGCACTCCAGGGATCCTGCACAGCACTCCAGGGTCTGCACAGCACTCTGGGGATCCCACACAGCACTCCAGAGGTCCCACACAGCTCTCCAGGGTCTGCACAGCACTCTGGGGATCCTGCACAGCACTCCAGGGTCCGCACAGCACTCCGGGGATCCCACACAGCACTCCAGGGTCTGCTCAGCACTCCGGGGATCCTGCATAGCACTCCAGGGTCCGCACAACACTCCGGGGATCCTGCACAGCTCTCCAAGTTCCGCACAACACTCCAGGGATCCCACAAAGCTCTCCAGGGGTCCCACACAGTACTCCAGGGTCCGCACAGCACTCTGGGGATCCTGCACAGCACTCCGGGGATCCTGCACAGCACTCCAGGGATCCTGCACAGCTCTCCAGAGGTCCCACACAGCTCTCCGGGGGTCCCACACAGCACTCCGGGGGTCCCACACAGCTCTCCAGTGGTCATGCACAGCACTCCGGGGGTCCTGCACAGCACTCCGGGGGTCCCACACAGCTCTCCAGTGGTCATGCACAGCACTCCGGGGGTCCTGCACAGCACTCCGGGGGTCCCACACAGCACTCTGGGGGTCCCACACAGCACTCTGGGGGTCCCACACAGCACTCTGGGGGTCCCACACAGCACTTCAGGGTCTGCACAGCTCTCCAGGGGTCCCACACAGCACTCCTGGGTTCGCACAGCCCTCCAGGGGTCCAACACAGCACTCCAGGGGTCTGACACAGCACTCCAGGGGTCCTGCACAGTGCTCGGGGGTCCCACACAGCACTCTGGGTGTCCCACACAGCACTCTGGGGGTCCCACACAGCACTCCAGGGTCCGCACAGCTCTCCAGGGGTCCCACACAGCACTCCCGGGTCTGCACAGCCTCCAGGGGTCCCACACAGCACTCCAGGGGTCCCACACATTTCCCTGGGATCCCACACAGCACTCCGGGGGTCCCACACAGCACTCCAGGGTCCACACAGCACTCCAGGGGTCCCACACAGCACTCCATGATCCCACACAGCACTCCATGATTCCACACAGCACTCCAGGGTCTGCACAGCACTCTGGGATCCCACACAGAACTCCAGGGGCCCCACACAGCACTCCAGGGGCCCCACACAGCACTCCCGGGTCTGCACAGCCCTCCAGGGGTCCCACACAGCACTCCAGGGGTCCCACACATTTCCCTGGGATCCCACACAGCTCTCCGGGGGTCCCACACAGCACTCCAGGGTCCACACAGCACTCCAGGGGTCCCACACAGCACTCTGGGATCCCACACAGCACTCCGGGGGTCCCACACAACACTCCATGATCCCACACAGCACTCCATGATTCCACACAGCACTCCAGGGTCTGCACAGCACTCTGGGATCCCACACAGAACTCCAGGGGCCCCACACAGCACTCCAGGGGCCCCACACAGCACTCCATGATCCCACACAGCACTCCATGCTCCCACACAGCACTCCATGATCCCACACAGCACTCCATGCTCCCACACAGCACTCCATGATCCCACACAGCACTCCAGGGATCCCACACAGCACTCCATGCTCCCACACAGCACTCCATGCTCCCACACAGCACTCCATGATCCCACACAGCACTCCATGCTCCCACACAGCACTCCATGCTCCCACACAGCACTCCATGCTCCCACACAGCACTCCATGCTCCCACACAGCACTCCATGATCCCACACAGCACTCCATGATCCCACACAGCACTCCATGCTCCCACACAGCACTCCATGATCCCACACAGCACTCCATGCTCCCACACAGCACTCCATGCTCCCACACAGCACTCCATGATCCCACACAGCACTCCATGCTCCCACACAGCACTCCATGATCCCACACAGCACTCCATGCTCCCACACAGCACTCCATGCTCCCACACAGCACTCCATGATCCCACACAGCACTCCAGGGTCTGCACAGCACTCTGGGATCCCACACAGAACTCCAGGGGCCCCACACAGCACTCCATGATCTCACACAACGCTCCAGGGATCCCACACAGCACTCCATGCTCCCACACAGCACTCCATGATCCCACACAGCACTCCAGGGTCTGCACAGCACTCTGGGATCCCACACAGAACTCCAGGGGCCCCACACAGAACTCCAGGGGCCCCACACAGCACTCCAGGGGCCCCACACAGCACTCCATGATCTCACACAGCGCTCCAGGGATCCCACACAGCACTCCATGATCCCACACAGCACTCCAGGGATCCCACACAGCACTCCATGATCCCACACAGCACTCCAGGGATCCCACACAGCACTCTGGGATCCCACACAGAACTCCAGGGGCCCCACACAGCACTCCAGGGGCCCCACACAGCACTCCATGATCTCACACAGCGCTCCAGGGATCCCACACAGCACTCCATGATCCCACACAGCACTCCATGCTCCCACACAGCACTCCATGATCCCACACAGCACTCCAGGGATCCCACACAGCACTCCATGATCCCACACAGCACGCCATGATCCCACACAGCACTCCATGATCCCACACAGCACTCCAGGTGTCCTGGGCAGCACTCCAGGGGTCCCAGACAGTACTCCGCGGGTCCCACACAGCCACCTTGCCGGCTTTTCACTAGAAAATCCACGCATGTGCGACATTTTGAATGGGCCTTGCGGCCTGAAAAAAATTACATGGATCATTGCTCTTGACTCCTCCATCCTTGCAAACTACCACCCCATCTCCAACCTCCCTTTCCTCTCCAAAGCCCTTCAACATGCTGTCCCCTCCCAAATCCGTGCCGATCTTTCCCGGAACTCCATGTTTGAGTCCCTCCAATAAGGTTTACATCCCTACCACTGGACCAAAATGGTACTTACCAAAGTCACAAATGACATCCTTTGTGACTGTGACAAAGGTAAACTATCCCTCCTCATCCTTCTTGAGTGTCTGCAGTCTTTCACATGGTTGACCACTCCATCCTCCTCCAAGGCCTCTCTACTGTCGTCCAGCTGGGTGGGACTGCACTCACCTGGTTCCATCCTTATCTATCTAATCATAACCAGAGAATCACCTGCAATGGCTCCTCTTCCCGCTCCCGCATTGTTACCTCTGGTATCCCCCAAGGATCTATCCTTGGTCCCCTCCTATTTCTCATCTACATGTTGCCCCTTGGTGACATCATCCAAAGACACAGCGTCAGTTACCTAGCGACACCCAGCTCTACCTCACTACAACCTCTATGTTGGAATTAACAGCGGGGTTGGGGTTATTGTCTCTGGCCAGTCAGAAGCCTCTGAGCTGCTCCAGGGACCCCTGTGCAGTTTCAAAGCGCTCCCCTATTCCTGGTTCTGACCGCCGGACTTATTCGGTAGGGATGTAGACAGAAAAACATGACTCGTGGTTTGGGTGCAAAACAGACCAGCATTTATTGAAACAAAAAGAAAGAAACAACTTAAACTGTAATCGATACAGCACTTATGCCTGGTAAAGCACTTTTGCTTAGCGCAGTACAATGAGTGTCCACTAGAGTGCACTCTGCTCAGTGCAACACTCCTTTAGTAAAATACAGCACTTTTAAATACAGCCACTCAGTGTCCACTGGAGCACTTCTCTGCTCAGTGCAACACTCCTTTATTAAACTACAGCACTTTTAATATAGAAACACCTTGCTCACTACAGCACCTTTGCTTAGTGGCTTTTACTTAAAACAGTACTTTAGTACAGCTACTCTCAGTGTTCACTACAGCCTTATCTGCTAGTGCAACACTGTTACTTAAATAGGGGAGGAGAGAACAGACACAACGAGGGAAGATTGACTAAAATCACAGTTCTAACAAAATTCCCACTTAATTCCCACCCCTTTACCTATTCTTGTAAAAGGCCAGAAAAATATATGCTCACCAATTAAAATGCCTTCCCCGTGCCCTGCGATCTTTGATCTTCACTGCCCCGAAGTAAAAACACCCCAGTATTTTAAAAGTAAACTGCTGGTGTTCCACTCCTTCAGGCAGGCTCCCACATTGTAGAGAGCACGGAGGCGAGGCCACAGAGAGAGAGATGGCTTCTGAGAAGCTATCTTTTATACCCCAATTTGGGGCCAAAATGTTCCCGCCCAGATCTGAATGTATCTGGGCTAAAACAAAAGGGATCCAAGCTGCCGCATTGCCTAGGATGGGTTTGGATGAATTACCCATTCGTTTAAACTGTTCCTTTTCAGTTTAAATGTGTCTTCAATTGTCTGTGATGGGCTGTCGAATAAAGCTGCAGTGGTTTGAAATGTGTCCATTTCCTTGATTGTTTGAGTAAATAGCCTTGAAGGTATTGTAAACAGAAAGTCATTGTCCTTGTGGTCAGACTGAAACAAGTCTCAAGTGGTTAATCCTTTGTGTAGCAGTTTCTGTAAACACATCGATTGCCTCTGCAGGGAGGGGAACCTCCTTGAACTGCCTTTGATTGGCAGTCTGGTCAGCCATGTTTGATCTTCACCTTTTTCATAGACACACACACAAGCTGCCTTTTCAAGTCTTTTGTCTTTTGCCATGTGCTCTGGTGGCCATTTTGATCCCCGGGATTTTTAAAGGTATATTACCCAGGTATTCTTTAATCAAAATTAATCTTCAGAACTGTAGGAAATTTTGAAATTATTGCGAAATCCTACAGTCCCACATCGGATACTAAAACTTGCTTGTAGTATCCTTGCCAAAAATGAGCAATAATTTCTGACCCCCCACAAACTCCCTTCCCTTATACTTAACTAAATCTATCTTTGATCCCCCGAAACCTCCATCTCCCCTGCCCAGAGAGAATCGTAGTACAGCAGGCATCTATTGACAGAAAACCCAAAATTAATTAAATAACCAATATACGGAGGGGTCCAATGCCCCTGCACCACTTATATTCACTATCAGTCAAGCATGGAGGGGGTCCTATGCCCCTGCACCGCTTGTAACATAATTTTAATATGATACAACATCTTTAAAGGGATTGTCATTCAGCCAACATATCTGCTAAAAAAACAGATGGAAGACAAACGAGCTTCCTTTAACTCCAAACAAGCAGTAAAATAATTAACAAGTTCTGTAAATCCTTAGTCTTAAATTGTATTTCCAGCAGCAGTTTAAAATGTTGTGGGCATCTGTTTCCTGCAGACCCCTTCCTTCGTGGACTGGGGGTGCTTCCTCTCTCGAATCCCACGACACGCTGGTCCCCTGTGCTTTCCGGAACTCTGAAAAAGACAAAGAAAACATCTCGCCAGGTCCCCTGGCTCGGGTGGGGGGGGGGGGCGGGTGGTGTAATCAGGTCCCGCGACCTTGATCCACAATATAATTCTGGAACGGTACCACACTTAAAACTTATACACTAATATTAATTGCAATACAAAAACAAAAATTTAACACGTTCTACCTTAATTCTTTAATCACACATTACTTGCACAAAACGATATACAAACACTGCCCGTCTCTGGGCGGTCGGCTTAATCCCTGGTTGGGCTGCCACAGGCTGCTCCCTGTGGCATGGCTGGCCAGATTCCAGCTTCTAGTCCCTCGCACCTTATGGCTGCTAGTTGGTGACCTCTGCCTTTTGGCCTCTCCCTGACTCTGGAGACCACCCTACTCCACTGGAAAGTGGGTGACCATTCTTTCTTGAGCTGGGGTACCCGAAGAGATCTCCTAGGGAGTGTGGCTGGTGGGGCTACCCTGGTGAGCAGACCCTTAGCTCGGGTCACACTCCCTGCTGACTGGGGACCTCCTCCTTTGGGTCCCTCCCTTCCCAAACCTGGGCTGGGGGCAGGCAATCCCTTGCCACCAGCTGCCGGTGGCTGAGAGCCTTCCCCTTCAGGTCTAAAACCTGGTTCAGACTCCTCCCCGGAGTCCCACAAGAGAGGGGGAATCGCTCGGGCCAAGTGCTGGGGAGCTTCTACAATCCCAGCTGCCTGTTCCCCTGCCCCCTGCTTAAACAACCCGCACTGTTTGATATAATTGGCTGCCTGCCAGTAATCCTGTTCAAAATCATTAATAGCTCCTCCCCTGACACAAGGTGTGGAGATGCCAGAGTTGGACTGGGGTGGACAAATGTAAGAAGTCACACAACACCAGGTTATAGTCCAACAGCTTTATTTGAAATCACAAGCTTTCGGAGCGCTGCTCCTTCATCAGGTGAAGTGGAGAAATGCATAAAGACACAGCTTATATAGTCAGAGAATAATGTCAGATGTTTACAGGAAATCTTTCCAACTGCGATTTATCACACCTCAGCAGAGAGATAATCACAGCAATCAAAGGTGTGAGTGGTGTCCAAACAGGTCAGTCAGAAAAACATTACATCAAAGAACAATGAGGTGGGGTCACAAGGGGTCAAATGTTCACCTGACGAAGGAGCAGCGCTCCGAAAGCTTGTGGTTTCAAATAAAGCTGTTGGACTATAACCTGATGTTGTGTGAGTTCTTACCCCTGACACAAGCCACAACGCCTGCCTGTGCAGCCTGTGAGCTTGTACCTGCTGTGGGCTGGGGATTTCTATTCTCAGGTTCACTCCCAGCTGCCTGTTTCCCTGTGGGTCCCATTAAGCTAAATGGGACCCTGTTAGACCGGGGTGAATTGGTCAGGTCTCCCGAGTGGACCACCTTGCTGGAGGCTCCAGTGTCCACTGAATATCTCCCCTGCACCATCTCCACCCCCATCTCAACATAGGGTCTGCTCCCCTCAGTATTTTTGCGGGGACACAGGTCAACAGGCTGCGCTGGCTCTAGTCATTGCTGGGAGTGGGGTGGGGCAGATGGGGTTAAAACACCAGTGGTGACAGCTACTCCCCCCTGGTCAGTCAGAAGAGACCGTAGGGATTGTATAAAGGACTCAATTGCTGCGGGAGGGAGGTCTGGCCCTGCCTTTTGGGCTGGGGCTGTGGGATCCTTTCCCCTGTCCTTCCAAGGATTTTTACAGTCTTTTCTCCAGTGACCGTCTTTCCCGCACCCATAGCAATTTAACCTAGCCTGAGAGGGCCGGTTCCCCTCCTGGTGCAACTCTTTCTTACTCTGGCTCCCAGGTTTAACCTCATGGACTCTTCCCTTGGGTTGGGGCGTCTCTATACCCCTCATGTTCCTGAAGGCTACTGTGAGCCGGTGGATCACCGCTTCTTCGGTGGTCTGGGGGTCAAACCAAGCCATGACCTGGGCTTGGATCTGGGGTAGGCTGTTTGTCATGAGACGCCGGAGCCAGTGAGTCAATTGGACTGGGTCCAGTGCTGCCCGCCCTGGCATTCCCGGGCATGCGTTCCGGTAGACTGGACACAGCCTGTCTGCGAACGCCTGCGGGGACTCCCCTGGGAGCTGCACTGTTCTTTCCACCCGAGCGAACGGGCTACCATCATTGAGCCCCATGGCCTCCAATACCTCATTCTTAAGACCCTCATGATCCCTCTGCCCCCTTTTGCACTCGCCAGATAGGGACTGGAGGAGATCACCTGCCAGGGAAAACAGCAGCATTTTTGCTTGCTTTTCCTCATCGCAGTCATTTACACAAGCTGCTTGCTCTATCTCCCTGAAGTGCAGAGAGGGGTCTCCCTTTTTAGTGAGCTTGGGGATGTGGCTACCCATGTCCCTGAGCTGGTGGGTGCCATACAGCACCAGAAACTGATTCTGGATGGCCCCTAGGTCATCCTCATCAATGGACGGACCGTACCTCCGTTGTCGGAGGGGGTACACTGGTCCTGGTCCCGGCCTATCTAGCAGGGCCGGCTGTGCTTCCTCTACCACCTCATCCTCCACCCCCCTTTGCTGCCAGAGCTCCTGAAAGCTCGGAGCCATGGGTGGCGGTTGTGGGACCTCTGATTCCCTGACCAACCCTTCCCTGGCTGTTGCCTGTGGGACAGTTTTACTTGGGCTGCCAGTAAAATCTGACTGACCTGCCTTTGGGCTGATCAGACATATCATCCCCTTTGCTCTTTTTAAAGCCATACTCAGGCTTTCTATCTCTGCTCTACAGGGGCCATGATCTGCTTCCTCAAACCCTTGCTCGCAGGCCAGCTTATATGCTGCCTTTACTTCCCTAACCTTTTCCTCCTGCTCTTTTAATTCTTGTATGAGGTGAGCGTTCTCCTCCCGCACCTCATCTCATTGCTCTTGGCCTCTGCAACTAGGCACTTCAGGTACTCTGACTCGTGCCTCGTGTGGCTTTTGCCCTCACTAAACTGAACTACCAGGCGCTCTAGCTTGGCCTGGTATTCCTCAACCTCCCTATCCCTATCCCAACTCTCTGCCCTGGCTTCCCTAAGCCTGCGGGTGACTTCCCCAAGCCTACGGGAGCCAACCACAAACAAACCAGTGGGATAAAAAGAAACCCAATAACTGCTGCTCTCTCCAGACTCAAACCACCGTCTGCTACATCGCACACCGTTGCCGACATGCCCTGCCGCGGTCGCCATTTTGTAGGAATTAACAGCGGGTTTGGGGTTATTGTCTCTGGCCAGTCAGAAGCCTCTGAGCTGCTCCAGGGACCCCTGTGCAGTTTTGAAGCGCTCCCCTATTCCTGGTTCTGACCGCTGGACTTATTCGGTAGTGATGCAGACAGAAAAACATGACTCGTGGTTTGGGTGCAAAACAGACCAGCATTTATTGAAACAAAAAGAAAGAACCAACTTAAACTGTAATCGATACAGCACTTATGCCTGGTACAGCACTTTTGCTTAACGCAGTACACTTAGTGTCCACTAGAGTGCTCTCTGCTAGTGCAACACTCCTTTTATTAAAATGCAGCACTTTTAAATACAGCTGCCCAGTGTCCAATGGAGCACTTCTCTGCTCAGTGCAACACTCCTTTTATTAAAATACAGCACTTTTAAATACAGCCACTCAGTGTCCACTGGAGCACTTCTCTGCTCAGTGCAACACTCCTTTATTAAAATACAGTGTAGTAATTGTCAAATTCCTATCTAGAGATTGAGTTCGATGCAGGCAATCAATCAAAAAGGTTTTTAATGTCAAACTAATGAGTTTAAACAGATTGATGCAAGAGAACTATGAATACAGGTCTTTACAGGTCGGAGGCTCCACGAGGACTGCCAGGGCGGTCCCATGGATGGCGTCATGACGTCATCACATTTTTCCCACGTTTGGATGATCACGTGATTAGTGGCATGAAGTCATCGCGTTTGCCCGCGCCCTTAAAGGGACCGCGCACTGTACATGCAAACAGTATATACAATGGTACAGATTTAGTCTGTAGCTAACACATTGTTAAAGGGAATTATGTACAGTTGTTCAGAGTCCCTCAGTGGCTCTGCCACAACAGCACTTTTAAATACAGCCACTCAGTGTCCACTGGAGCACTTCGCTGCTCAGTGCAACACTCCTTTATTAAAATACAGCACATTTAAATACAGCCACTCAGTGTCCACTGGAGCACTTTTCTGCTCAGTGCAATACTCCTTTATTAAACTACAGCACTTTTAATATAGAAACATCTTGCTCACTACAGCACCTTTGCTTAGTGGCTTTTACTTAAAACAGTACTTTAGTACAGCTACTCTCAGTGTTCACTACAGCCTTATCTGCTAGTGCAACACTGTTACTTAAATAGGGGAGGAGAGAACGGACACAATGAGGGAAGATTGACTAAAATCACAGTTCTAACAAAATTCCCACTTAATTCGCACCCCTTTACCTATTCTAAGTTGCCTTGTAAAAGGCCAGAAAAATATATGCTCACCAATTAAAATGCCTTCCCCGTGCCCTGCGATCTTTGATCTTCACTGCCCCAAAGTAAAAACACCCCAGTATTTTAAAAGTAAACTGCTGGTGTTCCACTCCTTCAGGCAGGCTCCCACGTTGTAGAGAGCACGGAGGCGAGGCCACAGAGAGAGAGATGGCTTCTGAGAAGCTATCTTTTATACCCCAATTTGGGGCCGAAATGTTCCCGCCCAGATCCGAATGTATCAGGGCTAAAACAAAAGGGATCCAAGCTGCCCCATTGTCTAGGATGGGTTTGGATGAATTACCCATTCGTTTAAACTGTTCATTTTCAGTTTAAATGTGTCTTCAATTGTCTGTGATGGGCTTTTGAATAAAGCTGCAGTGGATTGAAATGTGTCCATTTCCTTGATTGATTGAGTAAATAGCCTTGAAGGTATTGTAAACAGAAAGTCATTGTCCTTGTGGTCAGACTGAAACCAGTCTCAAGTGGTTAATCCTTTGTGTAGCAGTTTCTGTAAACACATTGATTGTCTCTGCAGGGAGGGGAAACTCCCTGAACTGCCTTTGATTGGCAGTCTGGTCAGCCATCTTTGATCTTCACCTTTTTCACAGACACACACACAAGCTGCCTTTTCAAGTCCTTTGTCTTTTGCCATGCAGTCTGGTGGCCATTTTGATCCCCTGGATTTTTAAAGGTATATGACCGAGGTATTCTTTAATCAAAATTAATCTTCAGAACTGTAGGAAATTTCAAAATCATTGCAAAATCCTACATCTCTCAACGCATCACTGTCTCTAAATTGTCAGACAGCTTGTCCGACATCCATTACTGGATGAGCAGAAATTTCCTCCAACTAAATATTGGGAAGACCAAAGCCATTGGGCTAAAAATTGGATATAGCCACAAAATGGGCAGTGTTAAGATTACATGAGATGAAGCTGTACCACCTGAAAAATGGCCTAGGTAAAATGCGAAATTTGTGCTCACCATTTATTAACTTAATTATAGTCATGATTTCAGCACTAAAACTGATGCTCATTGGCTTTACAGTCAACAGATGGAGGCCAGTCTAATTCACAGTCATGCTTGCCACAGGCTTTTTCCACTACTTAAAGGGGAGGTGCATTGATACTCTAGCACCTCATTGTCAGGGTGATTGGGTTTGCAGCTGCCCCAACAACAATCAGAAGAAGGTGAAGGACAAGCAAAGTATATTTAGAAATCGTGATGGCAGATCCTCAACCAAGGGAGAGAGCCTGGATGTTTTCAGATGAAGCTTTAGAGGCATTGGTATTCTTGGTGGAGAGGAGGTAGTCGATCCTGTACCTGCAAAGTGCAGGAGGCTCTCGTCCTATATAACCCGGGCCATTTGTTATGAGATCGTGGACTATGACACAGTCAGCACTGTGGTCCCCAGGACCACCACACAGTGCAGAAAGAAGTTCAACGACCTCACAAAGGTGGTCAAGGTGTGTAAAGGCTTCATCAAATGCCACATACCACCATCTGCACCCCAAGGCTCACACACTGCTCAATGCACCACACCCCAGCACTCGCATACCAACAATCACAGAGTGCAGCTCAGAACAGAGTGCAAAGCTGTGAGTTTGGTGAATCAGGGAGTGAATCTTAAAGGTTAATCTCTTTTTTTTATAAAATCTAGTCTTGTGTGCATGCAATTAGCATTTAACTTAAGTTTATATTTACTTTTTCAAGTTTTAAATTTCTTCCAGGCTTGGGCAGGGCTAAGCAAGCTCTGTGCTGGAGAGCAGGTGAGAGTAATTAATTAATTAACTGGTCTAATCTGGTACTGTAACTGCCAGAGAGCTCACTTATTTAAATCTCAGCAGTGTAGCGATTCGTGTGCATCGCCACTAAATAATCGAGTTCGACTTCGACGAACTATAAATAAGTTGTTTATTTACAGGAACAGGTTAAATACAACAGGTAAGGTAGCAGGTAAGATGGCTGACTGTAGGAGCACCGTGGTGTAGGTCTTTTCCCAGCGGGGACACCACGAGGACTGACTAGAAGTTTCCGAGCTCAACTGCCAGCAGGTTCCGAACTCTACTGCCAGAAGGTTTCGAGCTCTACTGTTGGAAGGTTCCAAGCTCTGATGTCATCACACAGAGTATAGGAGAGAAGCCTGAGTATAGTAATAGATACATACAGTAAGGTAAGTTAAAGGGAATTATGTATCTCAATGTAAGGGACAACCGGTGGTACCGCCACAGCAGTATAAATAAGGAAGGCTAGAGTGCAGTTTGTCAAGGAGTGCAGTTCGGAACAGTGTAAAGCTGTGAGTTTGGTGAGTGAGGGAGTGAATTTTAAATGTTAATCTCTTTTTTTATATCTAGTCTTGTGTGCTTGCAATTAGCATTTAACTTAAGTTTAAATTTACTGTTTCAAGTTTTAAGTTTCTTCCAGGCTTGGGCAGGGCGAAGCAAGCTCTGTGTTGGAGAGCAGGTGAGAGTAATTAATTAATTAACTGGTCTAATCTGGTTCTGTAACTGCCAGAGAGCTCACTTATTTAAATCTCAACAGTATAAATAAGGGTGGCTAGAGTGCAGTTTGCCAAGGAGCGCAGCTCGAAACAGAGTGTAAAGCTGCGAGTTTGGTGAGGGAGGGAGGGAGGGAGGGAAGCCACATGTACACTCATCCTGCTTCTCTCTGTTAAGAGCGAGAAACCTATATAGTTCCTTCTCCTGGTGTAGAGAGCCCCTGTGACCTCCCGGATGCAGTGATGGATGCCGTACTGCGAGATGTTAGCTATGTCTCCTGCTGCAGACTGCAAGGTCCGCTGGCGAAGAAATTGAGGGAAACGGTGACCTTGACTGCCACAGAGAGCTGTAGTCACCCTGCTCTGAGGCTGCAGGTCTGGTTGCAGGAGGTGGCAGAGTTCTGTGACCACCTCCTTGCTAAAGTGAAGCCTCCTAAATGCATGCTCCTCGCTTAATTGGAGGTAGGAGAAATGCTGTTGGAAGACCCTAGGTGGGTAAGGCCTCCTGTTGAGTGCCCTCATGGCCCTCCTCCTCTTCCCTTTACGCGCTGGTTCCCATCTTCCTCTCTGTCTCCACTCCCTCTGCCGTAGATTCTGGAGGGTGAGGTCGACAGCCAGTACAGCCCCCATGACTGTGAGCAAGTGTTGTGAGCAAACACTTAAAAAAATAATGAAGGACTTCTGCAATGGCAGCAACACTCCCTGTTACCAAAAAACCTTGAAAGAAGTAAAGAAAGCTGTTGGAGATGCAGAAAGCAGCATAGACCCACTCAAACTGCATAACCATGTCGAGTGTAACTGAGTGCTGATAATCCCTTTAAATATCGCTGTTGGAGCCTCCTTCCTGCCTGAGAGGGCAGACGGGGCCTCGGTTTAACATCTCATTCGATCTGACAGCATGGCACTCTCTCAGTACTGCACTGAGTGTCAGCCTAGATGATGGGTTCAAGTCTCTGGAGTAGGGTTTTGAACCAATGATCTCCTGACTCCGGGTTGAGAACACTACCACTGTGCCAAAGCTGACAATGATTAGTTTTGGATTGCTCTTGCAAAGAGCTGGCAGAGACACGATAGGCCAAGTGGCCTTCTTCTGTGCAGAAAACCTCTATGGTGTGTGACTTGGAGAGAACTTTGGAGTTGAAGGTGTTCCTAAGGCATTGCTGTCTACAGTACTTGATACCTGGATGTCACTGTTGGTGACATGGGGGAAAATGAAATAAACAGATTGTTGCCAGTATTGAAATAGTGAGCATTCATTTCTTGTCTGGTGTTAATGGACCGTGGCCAGATGTCTGTTCAGGATTATAAATGGTATTTGTTCTAGTTCCGCCCACTTACTGATTGAGAAATTATATTCTCTGTGTGCAGTAACTTTGGCAACACCTGGTCCAATAGCCAATTACTAGAATAAATACAGATAGTGCCTGGAGCCCTTTGTGTCTGTCTCCACTTGAGTAAATCACAAGGAAAGAGAACATTACATTCAAAAATAAACTTTTCAGTCTAAAATATTCCCCACAGAACAATTTTCAGTATGTAGTCTATCATCCTAACTCGCACCAAGTCCTGTTCACCCATCACCCCTGTGTTTGCTGACCTACATTGGCTCCCGGATCCAGCAATGTCTCGATTTCAAAACACTCATCTATGTTTTCAAATCCGTTCATGGCCTCACCCCTCCCTATCTCCGTAACTTCTTCCAGCCCTACAACCCTCCGAGATCTCTGCGTTCCTCCAATTCTGGCCTCCTATGCATCACCGATTTTCATCGCGCCACCATTGGCAGCCAAGCCTTCAGCTGCCTAGGCCCTAGGCTCTGGAATTTCCTCTCTAAACTTCTCCACCTCTCTATCTCGCTCTCTCCACATTTAAGTCGCTCCTTTAAAACCAACCTCTTTAACCAAGATTTTGGTCACCTGTCCTAATATATACTTAGGTGGCTCGGTGTCAAATGTTGTCTGATAACACTCCTGTGAAGCGCCTTGGGATGTTTTACTACTAAATGAAAGTTGTTGTTAGTTCCTCTCTTTTCTATATATGGGCCCAGAAATTTGGGTCGGAGGCTTCCCGTGGGTGCAAGCCTCCGACCTGCACTTACCTAGCGCGCCGGCCGTTGTGCTGTGAGCCCGCGTGGGATTCCGATCCTGGGCCTCCTCCAACTGCCGGCGCGCAGTGCTTGCGTATCCCAGGGGCACAGTTAGTTCGAATTGTCCCCTGGGATCATGTGGGCCATGGAGAGCCAATGATAGCAGGGAATGCCCATTCATAAATTTGACAGGAAGACCTGTCAAAACTATAAGTACAAATCAGCCCCAAAACATAACTAAACTTCAAATAAATTAAACTAAAGACATCCCATTTTAAAAATAACTATAAATTACATAAAATAAATTTTAAACAATAATTTAAATTTTTGAAAAAATTAATTACAGTTTCTAATGGGGCTAAAAATAAACTTACCTTTCTTTAAAGTATTTAAAAATAATAAACCTGTGGAAAAAATGTTTTAATTTTACTTAATTCACCATTTACCTTGTTAAAAGCAGGCCTTGTGACTGCTTTTTAAAATGGAACTCCTGGAGACTTACCCTCCCGGAGAAACCTGCAAAAAAAAAAACGGAAGTTCCAGGCGCACACGCTGCCTCTCCGGCACATGCGTTCGACCTGTGTACCCCTTCCTTTAAGGGAACGGAAGTTCAGGTTTCCCACGCATGCGCAGTGCATGCACGAAACCGGCACTTTTGTTGGGACTACGCATTAGTACCCTGCGCGTACTCACCCGTGGGGACCCGAATTTCTGGGCCCTGATGTTTCTTCACTCTTTATTGGGCTATTTTACCTGGTGTTTATGTTTATTACAGTATTGATTTTCTACTTTTATATACTTTTGTACATTTGTTGTAATCACACCAATGAATATTACCCTCCATGTCCTGCAGTCCCAGCCCTGGGGTTCCTTCAACATCACACTCTGCTGACCCAAACATAGCGCCTCACCTGCATACTGGGTAAATGCACCGTTCACTGTGGTATTGGCCACTGTAGATCAATAGCTCTCCAGGTTTGATCCCTCATGGATAAATTGTTTCCCGTCGCGTCCATTCCTGGGGCAAAAAATTAGTGTTGCGGGAGATCAATTTCCGGGCACAAACGCTTGCAGCCATTCTCCCGCGAAAGTGCACTGACTGCCAAATTAGAAGTGGCAACTCAACTGCCCAAGGCTCTCCACCTGGCACATGTGTTAGGCATCTCGCTAAACAGGGTCCTACCACCTGTTTTAGGAACCCCCTCCCAAACCTGGCAGAAACTGGGCCGAGGAGACGCTCAGAGTCTCCTTGTTTCATCATAGGGCTGCCAACCCTCCAGGATTGGCCTGGAGTCTCCAGGGATGGAAGATTAATCTCCAGGACACTGCTGGGAGCAATCAGGGAGAAAAATCACTAATATCAGTTCACAACCTGCAAGCGAGAGAGCTAAGTTAAAGGCATATCAGTTGAAGAATGGATTAGTTCCCAGGGAGTTCTAAAGGAGAAATGGACTTGCTGCTTTGCAGAACTAATTCCTGGCTAGCAATTGTACCAGTCTATTATTGGACTGAAAGATCTGACCATAAAGGGTGGATGGACGATCAGATGTATACAGTCCTATGGAGTTGAACTGGTAAATTTAAAATCCAATTCCAATCTGCTGATGAGAGTTGATTTTGTATAAGTGGGCTGATTTTGTTTCAGGCAGCTGTTAGTCATTATAGGATTAATTACATATAGGTTTAAGATATACTGCAGCTACTCGCCAAGGCTTCTTCAACAGCACCTCACAAACCCGCAACCTCTACCAGTTAGAAGGACAAGGGCAGCAGACACCTGGGAACACCAGCACCTCCAAGATCCCCTTCAAGTCACACACCATCCTGACTTGGAAATATATCGCTGTTCCTTCATCGTCGCTGGGTCAAAATCCTGGAACTTCCTCCCTCACAACACTGTGGGAGTACCTTCACCACACGGACTGCAGCGGTTCAAGAAGGTGGCTCACCACCGCCTTCTCAAGGGCCATTAGGGATGGGCAATAAATGCTGGCCTTGTCAGCGACACCCACATCCCGTGAATGAATAAATTAAATAAAAATCACTCTAGCATCAGATCTGTGCTGATTCACCATTCCTCCAGGGGTTCCGCCAATCTCCCACAGCAGGAGATTAAGAGAACGCGTGGAAATTCAGGGCCATTGTGTTTATGGTGAGGTCATTTTTTTTAAGCTATCTTTTGTCTATGCTTCTAAAGTTGCTCTTGGAAGTAAATGGGAGTAATGTAAATTAGTGCACTGCTCTGGTGATAACTTTTTTCTCTTTTTATTAAGTGCTTGTTCATGAGAGGTATGCAGACTTATTTGATTCGCACGTTGTGGCAATTTTGCACAATTGAAGTTTGAGCGCAAGTACCAGAAGAAGCTGGCAATGTTTGAGGAGTGAGAAGGGCAGGAACTAGTCAAAAAGTAGTGTTTTGGTTGAGCACAGCAGCATGATATAACAACAAGTCTCTGTTGATGAGATAGTTGGGAGCAGGAACAGTGCAAGACCATGGGCTGGGGAGATTTGAGGTCAGAGGACACAGACTTTCAAGATTTGCGAGTATGAGTATGGCAAAATGCTACCTATTTCCGCTATAGTCTGGTGGCAAATCCAGACCTCTGCAAATGCAGACCAGGATATTCGGCCTCAACAGGCACATGAACTCTGGCTACTGTCATCTCCTTGAACCAGGCCTGCACCCAAGGAACAACATCTGCAAGGCGTCCCTCAGTGAAAGCAAATGTTCACCACACTAAACCGGGTAAAAATTGGGTAGCGCCCCCTTTGGAGTGATACCTTCACCAGGGCGCTAATTTTAGCGCCCCGAAAAAATTAGCACCCCGTGGCCGATTTTCCCAGGTAGCCCCCCGAGAGGGAGGGGGGGGCGCTACTGGAAGCACCCTGTGTCCCTCTTGGGGCGCTGTGAGCCAATCATCATGGTGCTACATGCTGCGGTACTGCAGGCCTTCCTCCCCTTATTAAAGGGGAGGGGCCTGGCACAGCGCATCCCGGCGCCCAGCTGGGCCACCAGGGATCGGGTGTGCCGGCAAACGAGTCGGGCACTCAAGAGGTGTGCCGGGTTCACGGAGAGCAGCTGGCACTCCGCGGGGGGCTTCACGGGGGCCGGGGACAGCAACGGGGGCAGGTGCTGGCAGGTGGCCAGCAACAAAAATAGCCACCTGCCACCTCCCCTTTAACTAGGGTTGCCCGGCCGCAGGTAGGCCCCCCTGACCCCAGCGGACATAGCGTCCGGCGGTAAGTCTGGGGGCGCCACCCAATGTTACAGCCAGGCCGCGAGCGGGGCGCTGCGTACAGCAAAGACGTCATCGCCGGCGGCGCAGCGTGGAGCGGCACTAACGGTTAGCGCCGCCGCTAACCTCCCGCTGAAATTCGTGGGAGGCGTTAGTGGTGCCACGCCCAGGTGCTAGTTGATTTGCGCCCCATTAGCGAACGGGAGGTGCAAATTATAAAGTATGTGTCTATACTTAATCCAATAATGAAGAGACAGCTTGGAAGATTCAACGTAGGTCTTTACTTAATACCAACAGGTGGGAACTGAGGGGAGATCAGTACCCACAGTACTATTTATACCCCTATGGCCAGGAGTGGCACTACGGCATCACTACGCCCTACAAAGTAGTGCTGCCCTGGCCATAGGTTTAAAGTAACATACCTATTACATACACAACATTCCTCCCCTTTTAATTAAAACGTACCCGTGCAATTAAGTCAATAGATGCCCCATAACTAGGGCTAATAACATTTGGTAACACAATATACATAACATATTTACATCAAGAGTTGTCTACTTATATATATATATAAACAGAAACATGTTATAGATTCAGTCTCTGAGGAGGCCTCCTATCTCGACTAGGATAACGTCTTTCTCTAGTCGGTCTCGGTGTAGGCGGCGGTACTTCCGTCACCCCTTCATCGCTGGACTCGTCGGTGTCTGATGGCACATCCTGTGCCATGGAGATCACTGGAGTGCTGAACTCCTCGCAATCCTGAGACCTCTGTAACGACGAGCTGGGCCGTGATTCCGCTGTAACAATGTGCTGAGACGTTTGAGGTAGTGAATCAGTTGGGTTTCTGGACTCCACAAGTTGATCAGCATGTCGTCTGATATGCCTTCCCCTGTCTCAACTGTGTACATCAAGGGTCCCTGGCGGGCCTTTATCGTACCAGACCGCCACTTTTCATTCCGATAATCACGGGCCAACACTTGCTGCCCCACCTTGAATCTCCGTGTCTGTCTGTCAGGAGCCCTACGAAATACTCGGTTTTCCACATCTCTCCGAATGTTTGGTCTGAGCAATTCAAGGCGAGACCTTAACCTTCTATTAAAGAACATGACGGCGGGGGCCTGGTTGGTCACCGTATGTGCAGCATTACGGTATGCGAATAGGAAGTTGTCCACCTTGTGTTGTAGTGGCAACCTTTCCTCCCCCATCGCCTTGATGTCCTTTTTAAAAGTCTGTACAAAGCGCTCTGCCAGCCCATTTGTAGCCGGATGATATGGTGCGGACGTATAATGTCGCACTCCATTCCTTTTTAGGAATGCTTGAAATTCTTCTGCAACAAATTGTGGCCCATTGTCCGAACAGACTTGCTCGGGCACCCTATTTCGGGCAAAAATGGTCCTTAAGACTGCGACCGCCTTTTTGGTTGTCGTTGATGATATCTTTATGACCTCCGGCCATTTTGAATGGGCGTCCACTACAATAAGGAACATCGCATCCAGGAAGGGGCCAGCGAAGTCCACGTGGATCCTTTGCCACGGCGTTGAGGGCCACTCCCACGGATGTAGTGGGGCTTGTGGTGGCACATTCTGTACCATCTGGCACCCTTGGCATGCTTTTGCTACTTCCTCAATGTCCCTGTCAATGCCAGGCCACCAGACGTAGGCTCTGGCGAGGCTTTTCATTTTGACACCCCCCAGATGACCTTCGTGTAAGTCCTGCAACACTTTATGTTGTAATTTTTGAGGGACCACCACCCTGGCTCCGCACATCAATGTGCCCCGGCAGATGGACAACTGGTCCTTCCTTGCCGAAAACGCCGGCAATGATGCGTCACCCTGTGCCGGCCAGCCTTTCACGGTTAACTCATAAACCCTTGCCAATGTCGGGTCATTCCGTGTTTCCCGCTCGATACATTGGCTGGTGATGGGCAAGTGTTCCATAACAGCCGTATGATATATTTCCACGGGGTCCTGTACTATCTCTTCAATCTCGGCAGGCAAGGGTAGCCGCGACAGGCCATCCGCATTGCCATGCTGTTTGGTACCCTTATATTCAATAAGGTACTGGTGTGCTCCTAAGAACAGTGACCATCTCTGTAGCCTTTGGGCCGTCATCAGGGGCACCCCTTTTGTTGGATTAAATATCGACACCAACGGTTGATGATCCGTCAGTAGTGTGAAACGTTGCCCATGCAGGTAGTGGTGGAATTTTTTACACCCCACACCAGACTGAGGGCCTCCCTGTCGATTTGCACATAGTTTCTTTCGGCTGTAGTTAACGACCTTGAGGCAAATGCTATTGGCCTCTCCGTCCCGTTGGGAAATTTGTGTGACAACACTGCCCCTATACCGTACGGGGAGGCGTCACATGCCAACCTCATTGGCATTTTTGGGTCAAAGTGTGCGAGCACTTCCTTTGATGTAATGAGTTGTTTACCCTTTTTAAAAGCAGCCTCACACGCTTCGTCCCAATTCCAGGAGACTCCCTTTTGCAGCAAAGAATTTAGTGGATGTAAAATGGACGATAAGTTCGGGAGGAACTTATGGTAATAGTTTATAAGGCCTAAGAATGATCGTAACTGAGATACATTCTCAGGGGGCGGGGCCTTCACTACTGCCTCGATCTTTTCCGGGGACTTATGCAAGCCTTCCTTATCTATAATGTGACCACAGTATGAGATACGTTCCTGGAAAAACTCACATTTCTGCTTGTTCGCCCTGAGTCCGTATTGTTGCAACCGCAGAAGTACTCGCTCCAGGTTAGCGAGGTGGTCGTTATCCGTTTGTCCTGTCACCAGGATGTCATCCAGGTAGCACTGCGTTCCTGGAATGCCCTGTAGGACCTGTTCCATGGTCCTCTGCCATATTGCCGGGGCGGACGCCACACCAAATACCAGGCGATTGTACTGGTACAATCCCTTGTGTGTGTTAATCATTAGGAGCTTTTTCGAGTCCTGTTCCACCTCCATCTGTAAATAAGCTTGACAAAGGTCAATCTTCGTAAAGTGTCTACCCCCAGCTAACGATGCGAATATGTCCTCTATCCACGGCAGCGGATACTGTACCGTGTGTAGGACTGGGTTAATAGTTATCTTAAAATCCCCGCAAATGCGAACCTTCTTTGGTTCCCCCGGTGTGTTATTTGCAGATTTCTTTTTAACTGGGATGATGGGTGTGACCCACTCACTCCACTCAATCTTTGTAAGGACACCTGCACTCTCTAAGGCATCCAGTTCTGCTTCCACAGCTCGCCGAATGGCGTAAGGCACCGGTCTGGCCTTACAAAACTTGGGGTTTGCGTCTTGAGCAATAGTTATTTTTGCTCCAATGTCCTTTAAGGTTCCCCAGCCCTTGTTGGAACACCTCTGGTGTTTTTGCCAATATTTTCGACAGCCTGCTTGTAATGGTTGTATCTTCCTTGGTGGTCTCTACTTTTAACTCGTGTATCGACTTCCAGTCGAAATGGATTTTTCTTACCCATTCCCTACCCAAAAGTGGTGGTCCACCGTTTGGTAGGACGTATAAATAAAGTCCTGGCACTTTCCTACCGTTGTATTTAACTGTTACTTGCATTTTTCCCTTCGAGTAAACTTTTTGTCCCATATATGTTTTTAATTTAATTTCCGTATCCTTTACGTTTGAACAGCCTGTTATAATCTTGTTCATTAATTACTGATAGGGCCGAACCCGCGTCCAGCTCCATATTAACTTCGACGCCTGCTACCTTCATTTTAACCCACATTGTACTGTGGTCCTCCGTTTTGTCTACACCATATAACCTGAGACATCCCAGACCTTTAAGCTCTGCTTTTGTGCCTTCCTGTGACTCGTCTGAGCTACTGTCAGACATCTTATGTATTTTTGTCCTTGCCTTGGTACTGCTCGGACTGCCCCCACTATTGGGTTTCGTACCCGACCGACAAACTTTTGCTATATGGCCCTTTTTTCCACACTGCCGGCATATTTTATCACGAAACCAACAATTACTTTGGTCGTGGGTGGTTTTGCCACAACGGTAGCATTTACCTTTGTGAAATGTCACCTCATGTGTGTCATAGCAGGTTGTGTTTTGTCGCATTTGAGCAGCACCCTGTGCTGCTGCTTTGTGGAACGATGCTATTTCAATCGCCTGATCGAGGCTGAGCTGTTTCTTGGCTAGCAACCGTTTTCATGTACTCTCATTTAACATGCCACAGACAAATCTGTCTCTGATCGCGTCCGCCAAAAAGGCTCCAAACTGGCAATGTTTGGACAACCTTCTGAGCGCAGCTAAATAGGCTGCCTGCGACTCATCATTCCTTTGGTCACGTCTGTAGAAGCGGTACCTTTCTGCTATAAATGGTGGCTTAGGGTTTAAATGTTCCTTTAACGTATCAACAATTTGGCCATACGTTTTGTCTGCTGGCTTTTCTGGAGTAAGAAGGTTCCTCAGCAGACCGTATGTTTTTGCCCCCATACAATTTAATAAGGTTGCTACCTTTTTGTCATCTTCCACCTTGTTTACTATGCAATAAAGTTCATGCCTTTCGATATAGGCATCCCACTCTTCTGTGTCCTCAACAAATTCTGACAACCAGCCTTCTTTAGACATTTTAAACTGCTGAAGAGCTTTTCCCGCCTTTCTCCACTAGATGGCGTTTTTTTTTTTTTTTAATTTTAAACTGCTGAAGAGAAAAAAAACTTTTCCCCTTTGTCCACTAGATGGCGTTTTTCCCGCCTTTTCTCCTGCTGCTGCTAACGACCTCTCTCCAGCGTCGTTATTTTTGGCCCTTGCAGCTCCCGTTATTGCCACCGCCGCTATTAACAAAGACCTTCCCCTCTCATGGCTTGCTAGTCCTCGCGGCTCCGTTTGTTCCCCAGATCGCCTGCCCGTTCTGGCCCTTGCAGCTCCCGTTCCCCGGGAAGGATTTCAGTTTTCCTGGCCCTGGGTGGACTTTTGCCCCGTGGCTGGAGCGCCCGTTCAGCCCCTTCTCTCAGCTGCTGCAGCCTCCGCTGGAAACCTCTCTCTCTCGCTCTGTTGCTGCTGATCCTCCCGAACCTGGAGTGCTGGGCGGCCTCCTTCGGTCGACGCTGGACTCTGCAGGCTGGCTGGTAAGAAGCCTCTCTCCTTCTCTCTCCGTACTGCTGCCGTTCCTTTGTTGTACCGTGTACTGGTGAGTTCGAACCTTACTCGTCACCAGTATAAAGTATGTGTCTATACTTAATCCAATAATGAAGAGACAGCTTGGAAGATTCAACGTAGGTCTTTACTTAATACCAACAGGCGGGAACTGAGGGGAGATCAGTACCCACAGTACTATTTATAACCCTATGGCCAGGAGTATCACTACGCCCTACAAAGTAGTGCTGCCCTGGCCATAGGTTTAAAGTAACATACCTATTACATACACAACACAAATCAACCGAATTTAGCCCCCTTAATGCCTTACTTTCATTTTTCAACACTTTCTTTGGCTGCGATCGATCAGCCCGGCACTCCAGTGCTTTGGGCTGGTCATGGCGGATCGCGGCTGCCATCGGTGACAAGGGACCTTGTTTCAATGCAGAGCCTGCAGTGATGGCCCTTCCCTTTAAGGGAGGGAAAGTGCCTCTGTTCCCGGCAGCGCCGCCCTCGACATTGGGCAGCGCTGCACCGCTACCGCCCCTCCTGCCGGCTTTAGCGCCCCAAGGGAAGTGGTAGTGCTTGATTTAGCCCTTCACTTCCTTGCTGGAGCTCATAGAAACATAGAAACATAGAAGATAGGAGCAGGAGTAGGCCATTCGGCTCTTCGAGCCTGCTCCGTCATTCAATGAGATCATGGCTGAGCATCAAAATTCAGTATCCTGTCCCTGCCTTCTCCCCATATCCCTTGATCCCTTTAGGCTTAAGAAATATATCCAACTCTATCTTGAATATATTTAATGAACTGGCCTCCACCGCCCTCTGTGGCAGAGAATTCCACAGGTTCACCACTCTCTGGGTGAAGAAATTCCTCCTCATTTCAGTCCTAAATGGCTTACCCCTTATCCTTAGACTATGACCCCTGGTTCTGGACTCCCCAGCCATCAGAAACATCCTTCCTGCATCTAGTCTGTCCAGGCCTGACCGAATTTTATAGGTTTTGATGAGATCCCCTCTCAATCTTCTAAACTCCAGTGAGTATAAGCCCAATCGACACAATCTCTCCTCATAAATCATTCCTGCCATCCCAGGTATCAGCCTGGTGAATCTTCGTTGCACTCCTTCCATGGCAAGAACGTCCTTCCTCAGGTAAGGTGACCAAAACTGCACACAATACTCAAGGTGTGGTCTCACCAAGGCCCTGTACAACTGTAGCAAGACATCCTTGTTCCTGTACTCGAACCCTCTTGCTACGAAGGCCAACATACCATTTGCCTTCTTAACCGCCTGCTGCACCTGCATGCTTACCTTCCCCTTCACTTCCCTTCCCCATTTCCCCCTCACACCACAAGCCCTTCCCACTTTCCACCTTCTGAAAATATCTGCATTCCTTGCTCCATTCCTGCCCCCTACCCTCACCTTAACGTGAGTGTTGTGCCTTTATGTTTTCAGATAATCAGCAACCAGATGACCAGCCTATCCCTGAGCCCCCCACTGAGAGTGAGGAAGAAGAAGAAGAAGAAGAAGAAGAAGAAGAGGAGGAGGAGGAGGAGCAGGAGGAGGAGCAAAGCACTATGTTACTGCACCTCTCACCCCAGGCACCACCTCAGATACTGGCACTACGCGATCTTTAGAGGCAAGTTTAGTAGAGGGATCTGCACTGGGTGATGCACAGGGACGAGCGGACTGCAGCAAGACCAGGGGGAAAGGATTACACAAGAGCCAGCTCCCCTGAGGGCGAGTTCATGCTTGAGTTCTACTGCACAGGACTCAGATGAGGAGGAGGCATTCACAAGAAGGGTGATGGCCATGCACACGGAGATCATAGGTGCAATGGCAAGGGTGCCCGAGAGCTTCTCGGCAATGGCAAGGAGCGTGGAGGAGTCTGCCTCCAACATTGCACAAATCTCTACACACACCATGGAGCCCATCATTTCCACTGTGCAGAGGGTAGTGGACTCCCAGAGAGACCTTGCGGATCTAGACTTCATGACGTGTGTCATGGGTGATGTGGCAGCTTCCATTGCAGCACAGGCAGAAGCGACGCAACGTCTTAGTGCTGTAATGCAGTCGATGGTTGCTGCCATCCAATCTCAGGCTGCTCTCATGCAGTCTTAGCTTGATGCCACGCAATCTCTGACTGCCATCATCGTTCGGTCCACCACAGTCCACCGGGGATCTCATGGTGTCGCAGCAGGCCAGCAATCTGTGCTCCAGCAGATTGCTAGGGATGCTGAGGTGCTGCCCCGGGGAGTGGCAGTGGGTCAGTGGAGCAGGAACCTGCTGTCCTCTCTCCAGGTGACAGCATTCCTGATCCCATCACTGGCACTCCGCAATTCCCCTTGTCGCTGCCTGTCATCCAACCAGCCCAGACTGCCACCACCCAGCCTGAGGTAGAACAGTGTACAGCCAGGCCTTCCAGGCTCAGATTTGGTCGAGGGCATCCAGCAAGGCCATCTGTCATCTCTGGCACTGACACTCAGCAGCCTTCCACCAGCCCTGCTGCAGCCACTGGTGACAGACTACGTAGATTAGGAAAGGGGACTGTTAAGCGGGGAGGCAAGTGTTTGCACAAGAGTGATTAGTCAATATTTGTTGATGTATATATGGTTTTTGATAACTTTATTACTTATTATGGAATATTGTAGGTTTGGTGCTGTGTCTCATTTCAGTTTTGGGATGTGGTATGGAATCACAAAGTGATGGAATGATGGTGTTGTGCTCAGCAACCGGAAAGAGGACTCGGTTACTGGAAATGGAGGCTGATGAGGTGGTCATGCACCGAGCTTGCAGAATGCCGATTGAGTGGCTGCCTCCTCCTGAAGGGATTATTACTTTTCCTAGCCTCTTTAGAGCTACCCAGGATCAGGCATTCACTTTCAACTAAAGTTTGAGGTAGCTGAATCCTAAAGACGTTTAATTGGGTCTAAAGGTCCGGACTATCTCTCCCTAAAGGAAAGGAACAACTTGAAAATGTTATCATCCTCCAGATAACACTTTTAATAAGTTTAGCTAGACTGTAACATTCTGGATATTATGAGGATCCGGAAAACTCCCCCAGAATTCTGCAACTCCTCACCAAAGAGTGTACGGAGATTGAGTTTGCGAATTTGATACAGAAGTATTATGTGAGACAATTCTAAAAATATATAGATTTATTAAAGAACTGACATATAATTTACAGTTGGTGAGTCAATCGCAACATTAACAGTTCCAAAAAGAGAAAGCTTACAATTTTATTATCAGAGAACCTACTCTCAAATCTTAACTTCGCTACAGTTTTACAGTTCTTAGTTTTCTGCAGGGTATCCACCAAAATCAAATACAGTACCTTTGATCCCCAAGGTACAAAGAGTTGAAGACTTGCAGAGCTGCCTCTGAAGTAGAGAATCGCTTTGCCCCTTTAAAGCGAGTCTACTATCCCATTTGAGAGTTCAATATTTATACCCTTTTCCAGTGGTAATTCCTTTAAGGTTTTCTGCTGATGTAAGCTAATTATCTTCAGTCATTTTTCTGCTGACCCCTGCAATTTTTACAGTCACCTCAGCTGGTAGCACTACAGAACCATGTCTCTCCTCTAGGTGTTCTAAGTTTATCATAAAAAATGGTTTAACAGCAGGTGTGTTTTACTTGGTATCATTTTTACAAAGGCAGGTGTTTGTTACTTTTATGTGCTTCTTTACGAGGTGTAAATTAGAAAACCTTGTACAGGGTGAACTATTGTCTTGTTCCCTAAGGTTCAGACTGACAGGAGCCTTTAACCTTTTGTTTCAATAAGGTTATTCATTCAGTGTCAACAACTTATTGCCAGAATGCTATCACAGCTGTTTCATAGTTAGGTTTCTAGATTTCCAGAACCAGTTTGTCATGTTTTAATAAGGCCAGAATTCTTTCATAGAATGGTATATTTTCCTGAAAAGGTTATATGGCTTATTCCTTTACACTCCGTCGCTGCTCTTTGCCCTCCTGCTCCTCCTCCTCCTCCTGAGGTGGTGGAGTTATGCCTGGTGGCAATGGCTGTGCCCTCATAATGGCCAAGTTGTGCAGCATGCAGCAGACAATGATGAAAAGTGACACCCGCTTAGCCGAGTACTGGAGGGCTCCTCCCAAGTGGTCAAGGCAGCAGAACCATTGCTTGAGCACTCCGATGGTCTGCTCGATGATATTCCTGGTGGCAGCATGTCTCTCGTTATGAGTGCTAGCCAGGAATGTTGGGGTTGCAGAGGGGAGTCATGAACCAGGTGAAGAGTGGATAGCCCTTGTCTCCCAGCAGCCAGCCACAAGCTTGAAGTGGTAGCTGGAATAGATCTGGCACACCGGTCTGGCGCAGGATGAAGGCATCGTGGCTGCTGCCAGGATAGTGGGCATTGACAGTCAGGATTCCCCATGTGCGTTTGCACACCAACTGCACATTGAGTGGTAGCCTTTGCCTTTACGGAATACCTCAGGATTGTTATGAGGTGCCCGCAGAGCGATATGGGTGCAGTCAATGGTGCCCTGCACCATGGGGAAGCCCACGTTGATATCAAAGTCTTTAATGGGAGGCCCAAAGGAGCCCAATTTCTAGCCCCTAGTTTTGGACACCCCCCTAAGTGGAAACATCTTTTCCACGTCTACCCTATTGAAACCCTTCATAATTTTAAAGACCTCTATCAGGTGACCAACGTTCCCGCTAAGCTGCATGGCCGCGCAGTGCTCTGGGGGTCCTGCGCAGGCTGCTCACCAGCTTTACAATGGAAATAACTGCACATGCACGAAAAATTGAATGGGCCACGCAGCCAGTTAAAGGGCTTGCGCATCAAAAAAAATTACAGGGAACATTGCAGGTTACCCCTCAGCCATCTTTTTTTCGAGAGAAAAGAGCCCCAGCCTATTCAGTCTTTCCTGATAGGTATAATGTCTCAGTTCAGGTATCACACTTGTAAATCTTATACATATTACTCTAAGTGTTGTCTAACCAACACTCGATATAAGTTAACATAACCTCTGTTGAGACACCGCGGCAAGCGTGGGAGTCAAGACAGAGCTATTGAAAACACAACTGCTTTATTCTGACCACATGGCAAACAGGAACTAGAAAAGCCCGCACATCCACTTAAATACTTCCCAGACAGGAAGTGCTCCCGGCAGCCTGTCCCTGCGGGAAACAAGTTGCTGGAGGAAAGGGCCCCCGGCTGGGGGCTTCTGCTTAGACTGTCTGTGCCGCCGTGAGCGGATTATGTCCAGTGGTGGCGTGTCGCCACGGAGCTCCCCCCAGAATCCGCTTAGGAGGAGTGGACGAGTCGTGACGGTGGTCTAATGGTTCTGCCGCAGCGGCTCTGAGTGGTCGCCGGTCTGGTTGGTTGGGTCGGGCGGTTCACCGCCGGCTGTGCTGGCTTGCCGGGGGGACGGCCTCTGGCTGGAGGCTGGGCCACGGGGACCTGTTCCCCTGGTTCTGTGTGTGCTGGTTTGAGCCGGTCGATGGAGACTGTCTCGACCCTGTCGCCGAGTCGCAGCTTGAATACCTTGTCCCCGGTTTGTAGTACCTCATACGGACCATCGTACGGGGGTCGCAGGGGCCCACGGTGCGCGTCGTGTCGCACGAAGATGAAGCGCGCCTGCTGTAAATTTGGCGGGACGTGAGGTGTGAGTTCGCCGTGTCGGTTGACCGGAAGTGGGGCGAACTGCTGAGCGGAAGAGAAAGGGTCGAGCCGCTGCTGTTCGGCCGACCAAGACTTGGTAGGCTCCGGAAGGAATTCGCCTGGGATGCGCAGCGGTTGTCCGTAGATTAACTCCGCTGCCGAGGACTGGAGGTCTTCCTTGACCGCGGTGCGTAGGCCGAGCAGCACCCACGGTAGGCGGTCAGTCCAGGTACTGTCCTGCAGGCTGGCGCGGAGTGAGGCCTTGAGTGACCTGTGGAAGCGTTCACAAAGTCCGTTGGCCTGCGGGTGGTACGCCGTGGTGTGGTGGAGCGTCACCCCGAGGTTGCGTGCTGTGGCCGTCCAGAGTTCGGAGGTGAACTGGACGCCTCTGTCGGAGGTTATGTCGGCCGGTACGCCGAACCTCGCAACCCAGGTTTTAACGAACGCCCTGGCGATGTCGGCTGTGGTGGTGGAGGTCAGCGGCACTGCCTCAGGCCAGCGTGTGTAGCGGTCGACCATTGTGAGGAGATAAGTTTGGCATTGCGATGGCGGCAGGGGACCGACGATGTCGACGTGTACGTGGTCGAAGCGGCGGCTGGGTACCTCGAAGTCTCCCAGGGGTGCTTTGGTGTGCAGCTGTATCTTAGCCCATTGGCAGGCGAGGCAGGAGGTGGCCCAAGTCCGAACATCTCTGCTAAGGCCGCGCCAGACGAAGCGCTTGGAGAGGAGTTTGACGAATGCGCGGGAACCCGGGTGAGAGAGCCCATGGAGCGCGTCGAAGACGCGGCGGTGCCAGGTCTCAGGGATGACCGGACTGGGTTGGCCGAGTGAGACGTCACACGTGACTGCCGTGGCTTCGGGCCCTTGCGCGACCTTGGCTAGGCGTAGCCCTGGCAGGCTGGTAGCCGCCGAGAGGAGGTCTGGGTCCGTGAGCTGGGCCGCTGCTAGTTGTGCGTAGTCGACCGCGAGGTGATTCGCACAGACGGCGGGACGGGAAAGGCAGTCGGCGACCACGTTGTCTCTACCGGAGACGTGCTGAATGTCCGTAGTACACTCGGAGACGGCCGCGAGCTGGCGTTGCTGCCTAGTGGACCAGGGTTCGGTGTGCTTGGCCATCGCGTATGTGAGTGGCTTGTGGTCCACATACGCGGTGAAGGGGCGGCCATCCAGGAGGAACCTGAAATGGCGGACCGACAGGTGGAGTGCGAGAAGCTCACGGTCGAAAGTGGAGTATTTGACCTCCGGGGGGCGCACTTGGCGGCTGTAGAAGGCAAGTGGCTGCCACGCGCCATTGACCCACTGCTCGAACACGGCCCCGACCGCGTGGTCGGAGGCGTCGGTGGTGAGCGCGACCCGGGCATCGGCCCTCGGGTGCGCGAGCAGAGTGGCGTCGGCGAGCGCGTTTTTGGTGGCGTCGAAGGCGGCTGCCGTGTCAGTGGTCCAGGCTACGTCCATCTTGCCGGATTTTCCTCGGAGGGAGTCGTATAGGGGCTTCATAAGGGCTGCGGCTCTGGGGATGAACCTGTTGTAGAAGTTCACCATCCCGAGGAACTCCTGGAGGCCCTTGATGGTTGTGGGGCGGGGGAATTGCTGGACGGCCTGCACCTTGTTGGGCAGGGGGACGGCCCCAGCAGGGGTGATGTGGTGACCGAGAAAATCGATCTCAGTTAGGCCGAATTGGCACTTCGCCGGGCTGAGGATGAGCCCGTGTTGGGCTAGGCGCCCGAACAGGATGCGAAGGTGTTCGAGGTGTTCCTGTTTGGAGGAGCTGGCCACGAGAATGTCGTCTAGATAGACGAATAGGAAGTTCAGGACCCGGAGGACTGAGTCCATAAGGCGCTGGAAAGCCTGTGCTGCATTCTTGAGGCCGAAGGGCATCCTCAGGAACTCGAACAGGCCGAATGGGGTGATGACGGTCGTTTTGGGGATGTCCGCGGGGTGTACGGGGACTTGGTGGTAACCGCGCACCAGGTCGACTTTGGAAAAGACGGTTCGTCTGGCCAGTCGGGCCGAGAAGTCCTGGATGTGTGGCACCGGGTACCGATCGGGGGTGGTGGCGTCGTTGAGGTGGCGGTAGTCCCCGCAAGGGCGCCAGCCTCCGCCGGGCTTGGGGGCGATGTGGAGGGGCGAGGCCCAAGGGCTGCTGGAGCGGCGGATGATGCCGAGTTGTTCCATGTTGGTAAACTCGGCCCGCGCGATTTCCAGCTTGGCCGGGTTGAGTCTGCGGGCGTGGGCAGAAACTGGGGGGCCGGTGGTGGGGATATAGTGTTCCACACCGTGCTTGGCGGCTTTGGCCCAAAAGGTCGGGTTAGTGAGGGCGGGAAACTCAGCTAGGAGTGCCGAGTAGTCGTCCATGGCTCTGGCGAGGCAGTAGGTCGTCGGGCCGGCCGAACGGGCCAGGGTAAAGGCGCCGGGGATGGGGGCCATAGTGTTGATGTCGACGAGGCGGTGCCTCGGAATGTCGACAAGGAGGCCGTGGGCGCGTAGGAAGTCGGCGCCAATGAGTGGGCAGAGGACCTTGGCTGTCAGGAACTCCCAGCGGTAGCGGCGGCCCGCGAGGTCGAGCGTGACCATGCGGGTGCCATATGTGCGGATTTCAGAGCCGCTGGCTGCAGCCAGTGTGATACCCCGTGTGCCGCGTTGGATCTCGAGGGCGGAGGCGGGGGTGATGCTGTGCTGGGCCCCTGTGTCGCACAGAAATCGGCAGTTGGTTCTGTCGTCAGTGACGTACAGTAGGGGCTCCTTCTGCCCCGCGGCCATCGCGGGGGCTGGTGCGGGGGGGGGTTTGAAGGAACACGGTGGCGTGCAGCGTTGAGCCCTAGCGCCAAAACGGGTGTGGTAGTAGCAGTGACCCGGAGTGGTAGGGCGGTCGGGCCTAGCGGCCCGGGAAGACCGCGTGGTCGTTGCCGTGAGGTCGGGCGCGACGTCGCGAGTGGCCTGTGCAGAGAGCAGCCGGTCGCCCTTTTCGGCTATCTCATTCAGGTCCGTGGAGTCAGGCTCCACAATGAGCGGGCGGATGCTGGCGGGGAGCTGCCGAATGAAAAGCGTGCGAAAAAGGGCGCCGGGATTTTTGTCGTTGGAGAGGGACAGCATGTGGGAAAGCAGGTCTGATGGTGAAGCGTCACCAAGGCCGGGGAGGTCCAGGAGTTGGCACTGGCGCTGGTAAGAGGACGTTTGAAATTTTTTAAGTAGCGCAGCCTTCAGGTGCTCGTACTTGCCCTCCGTTGGTGGATTCTGCAGCGCTGCCCAAACCTTGGGGACTGTAGCGTAGGTGAGCGAGGCGACGAGGTAGTTGTACTTCGTGGCGTCGACTGTAATGCCTTTCAGCCGGAATCTGGACTCAGCTTGAACGAACCAGGCTTCGGCGAGGTTCTCCCAAAAGTCAGGTAATTTAACCGTGACTACGTTTGTATCCGCCATGCTAGCTTAGGATTCGTCCTGAGCGTCGGGGTCACCAGTGTTGAGATACCGCGGCAAACGTGGGAGTCGAGACAGAGCTATTGAAAACACAACTGCTTTATTCTGACCACATGTCAAACAGGAACTAGAAAAGCCCGCACATCCACTTAAATACTTCCCAGACAGGAAGTGCTCCCGGCAGCCTGTCCCTGCGGGAAACAAGTTGCTGGAGGAAAGGGCCCCCGGCTGGGGGCTTCTGCTTAGACTGTCTGTGCCGCCGTGAGCGGATTATGTCCAGTGGTGGCGTGTCGCCACACCTCTCTGGAAATTCAATTTCTCCAGAAATGAACCACAGGAGTTTGTTTGCATTTTTATGGCTTTGTTAACCTGCATTGCTACTTTTAATGATTTGTGAACTTGTATCCCTAGATGACTTTGTGCCTTCACCCCATTTAGACTCTTACTTTCAATATATCCATGTTTGCTGATGATACAAAGCTAGGTGGGAACGTAAGTTGTGAGGAGGGTGAAAGGAGGCTTCAAGGGGATATGGACAGGCTAAGTGAGTGGGCAAGAACATGGCAAATGGAATATAATGTGTAGAAATTTGAAGTTATCCACTTTGGTAGGAAAAATAGAAAAGCAGAGTATTTTTTAAATGGTGAGAGATTAGGAAATGTTGGTGTTCAGAGGGACCTGGGTGTCCTTGTACACGAATCACTAAAAGTTAACATGCAGGTACAGCAAGCAATTAGGAAAGCAAATAATAATAATTCAACTTTATTGTCATTGCACAAGTACATGAACAACGAAATGTGATCTTGCAAGCTCCCATGACTGGGAGAAGCAAAGCAGCTGTGTTGGTGTGTGCCGCCATTCAATTTCTGCACTGTGAGGTTTCTGTGATTTCTGTGATTTCTGTGATTGGACTAATATTGGGATTGTACTGTAACAGATTGGAATGAATACTGGGATTGTACTGTAACAGATTGGACTGAATACTAAGATTGTACTGTAACAGATTGGACTGAATACTAAGATTGTACTGTAACAGATTGGACTAATATTGGGATTGTACTGTAAGAGATTGGAATGAATACTGGAATTGTACTGTAACAGATTGGACTCAAGACTGAGATTGTACTGTAACATATTCAAGATTCAAGATTATTTTATTGCCATATGTAACTAGTACAATGGAATGCTTACTCCCCACTCACTCCCACAATATAAGTATAAATATAAAAAGCAAAAGTAAAAACAGGTATAAATATAGAAACAATAAGCAAATAAGTATAGCAATGACAGTCCAAGTTGCAGGATATGATGAATAGTGCAAAAAGCCTCTATTACCACTGGAAGTAATAGTAATATAATATGATAAGTATATGGTAGTATAAGTATAATAAATAAGTATAAGTTAAAATGCAATGTGCAATGTACAAATGAGTTATAAGTTATATAAGTTATAAGTTAAGGTTGAGGTACAAGAGTCCTATGTGCACACAGTCCAGTGATCAAGAATGTTCTTGTGCGCTCACGGTTCCAGAGTGGGGGGGAGAATGTGACTATGATATGTGGGGCAGTGCGGTTAGCAGTTCAGTAGGTGCACTGCCTGTGGATAGAAACTGTTCTTGAACCTGCTGGTCCTGGTTCAGATGCTGCAGTACCGACGGCCGTACCGCAGGAGGGAGAACAGTTCGTGCCCAGGGTGATTGGGATCCTGGATGATGGAGCGGGCCTTGTTCCGACACCTGGTCTGGAAGACCTCCTCGATGGACGGAAGTGCACACCCGATGATCTTTTCTGCCATCCTCACAACCCTCTGGATGGCTTTCCTGTCCTGTGCGGTGGTGTTACCATAGCACACATTGACACCACCCGTCAGGACGCTCTCTATGGTGCTGCGGTAAAAGTTCACAAGCCACTGTGTGCTTATGCCGCATTTCCTCAGGCACCATAGAGGGTAGAGGCACCGGTGTGCCTTCTTCAGCATGGCCTCAGTATTGTGGTTCCAGGCCAGGTCATCGGAGATCTGCAGTCCCAGGAATCGGAAGCAACTGATGACTTCCACTGGTGTCCCGTCTATGCTGATGGGCGGTGGTTCCCTCGGTGGCTTCTGAAGTCCACGATGAGCTCCTTAGTCTTGCCAACGTTCAGGGCAAGGTTGTTGTCATTGCACCATCTCATCAGCTGGACTATCTTATATCTGTACTCTGCCTTGTCGTTGTTGCTTATCAGGGCAATTACTGTGGTGTCGTTGGCAAACTTGATGATCCGGTTGTTGCTGTGCATGGCTGTACAGTCATGTGTAAACAAAGAGTACAGCCAAGGACTGAGGCAGCAGCCTTGTGGCGCTCCGGTGTTGAGGACCAGAGTTGATGAGGTGTTGTTCCCTATTTTCACCACTTGAGGCCTGCCAGTCAGGAAATCCAGAATCCAATTGCAGATGGGGGTGCCCAGGCCTAGGTCCCTCAGTTTCAGGACCAGCTTGGAGGGAACAATAGTATTAAATGCAGAGCTGTAGTCAATGAACAACAGTCTGACGTAAGTGTCCCTCCTGTTTAGGTGTTCCAGGGCAGTGTGTAGTGTTAGGGAGATGGCATCGTCCACAGACCTGTTCGCCCTGTATGCGAATTGGAACGGGTCCAAGGAGTCGGGGATGATGCTGTTTATGTGTGTCATGACCAGCTTTTCCAGGCACTTCATGGCTATAGGTGTTAGAGCCACGGGTCGATAGTCATTGAGGCCTGTTACCTTGGTCTTCTTAGGTAACGGCACATTGGTCGTCTCCTTGAAGCACACTGGTACAACAGACTGCTGCAGTGAGATGTTAAAAATGTCCGAGAACACAGGAGCCAGCTGGTCTGCGCAGGCCTTGAAGACACGGGGTGGAACCCCGTCTGGGCCGGCTGCCTTCCATGCTTTCACCCTCCTGAAGGTTCTCCGGACCTCGGACTCAGTCAGCTGTAATGTGTAATCCTCTGGATGGCTGGGGGTTTTGATGGCCGGCTCAGTGTTCTCCCTCTCAAAGCGAGCATAAAAAGTGCTCAGCTCATCTAGTAGGGAGGGATCGGTGTTGGTGACTCACGCTGAGCTCCCCTTGTAGTTGGTGATGGCCCTTAGTCCCTGCCACATGCGCCTGGCGTCGGAGCCCCCGCCGTACTGGGACTCCAGTTTGTTCTTATAGTCTCTTTTTGCTGTTGATGGCCTTTCTGAGGTCATACTTGGCCTTCTTGTAGAGTTCGGTGTCCCCTGATTTGAAAGCGGTACACCGTTCTCTTAGATTGTTGCGGATGTCTGAGTTCATCCATGGTTTGCGGTTGGGAAATGAACGGACAATCTTGGTAGGAATGCATTCATCCACCAGACTGTTGATGTATCCAGTGATGTGGCCTGCATACACATCCAGGTCTGGGTTCTTGAAAACACTCCAGTCCGTTATTTCCAGCCCACCCTGCAGTTGTAGTTCTGTGTCCGCTGTCCAGCTTCGCACCGTTTTCACTGTTGTGGGTGTGCTCTTTAACTTCTGTTTGTAAGCAGGAAGTAGGAGCACAGAGACGTGGTCTGACTTGCCGAAGCCCGGCCGAGCAATGGCACGGTTGGCGTGTTTTATTGTTGTGCAGCAGTGATCTAGAGTTTTTCCGTTTCTCGCCAGACAGATGATGTGTTGAAAGTATTTCGGCAATACTTTCTTTAGATTACAGTGGTTAAAGTCTCCCGCAATGATGGGAACTGCCTCGGGATACCGGTTCTGAAGTTTGCTAACCTCACTGTAAAGTTCGCTCAGTGCAGTGTTAGCATCGGCTCGTGGCTGGATGTAAACTGCTGCCATGAGAATAGCAGAGATTTCCCTCAGTAAATAAAAAGGGCGGCACTTGATTGTTAGTAGTTCCAGATTAGGTGAACAGTGTTGTGAAAGTACCTGGACATCTGTACACCAGCTGTTGTTGATCAGGCAGCAGACACCCCTGCCTCTGTTCTTCCCCATTGAATCAGCTGTTCTGTCGGCCCGAAACAAAAAGAATCCCTGGAGCTGCACTGCCTCGTCAGGTATCATGGAGGTTAGCCACGACTCTGTTAGGAACATGGCACAGCACTCCCTAATTGTAGTGTATGTACCTTGAAGAATGAACTATATTCTGCAGCCCCTGTATACTGCAGTACCAGTAGTGACCACCCCTGTATATAAGCCTGTGAAGTAACTTTGTATAGTAGCTCCAGTTTTGTCTCCATTCAGTAAACACCTGTTTTAACCAACTTCTGCAGTCTGTGTCTCAATTACACACAGACATTACATTGGCGACGAACAGATCCGAACTTACCTACAGTTCTGCACCACCTCATGGGGATCCATCCCTGAAGCGAAGTTATTGGAGGTCGAAGCCAGAAGGAAGAAATCCAAAAATAAAATAAAAAAATCAGACAGAGGAAACGGGCATCGACCGTGGGCAACCGCCCTCTGATTCATCGAATTCGAAGATTTGCAGGAGAGGCTGTCGAAAGCTGGGCTTGGTTCTGCAGTCTATGGTGTTCCAGCTAATCGGGCTGGTGGCAGGTAGAGTACACTGTTCCTTCCTGGGCTGCGGCGGGCTAGAGCTCGATCGGGTGGCTTTTCAACAGGGCCGAGCAGCGTTGTCAGGAAAGAGGAGAGAGAGAGAGAGGGTGGAGCACACAGGGCGCGGCCGGTGCTACGAAGCCGGGCAGCATACAGACCCGAGAAGAGGGAGGAAAGTGTCCCATAGGGTCTGCTCTGACGATGGGAACAGTAATTAAAATAAAGGAAAAAGAAGTTAGAAGCGCAGAAAGCCGCGAGGAGCTGCAGTTTGCCACGGGGACCGCGGAGAGCGGCGTTGGCAGCAGTGCGGGGGGAAGCGCGCGAAGACCATAGGGCGTCGCCATCAAGGCATAAAAACGCCAGCAACAGCGCTGGCAGCAGCGGAAAAGACAGAAAGCGCGGGAGGCGCCATTTTACTCAATCGGGGAAGAAGGCAAAGCGCGGGAGGCACCATCTTAGATCTCCAAGATGCCGAAGACTGGCAATATCACTGCCTTCGATAATGAAATAGAAGACTGGACCACGTATGTGGAAAGAGTCGAAGTATATTGCAAGGCAAATGAAGTAGCCGATGAGAAAAAGGCATCGGTACTACTAAACTTAATGGGCGCAAGAACGTACGGCCTATTGCGGAACCTGATCACTCCAGTCAAACCGATGCGGAAGAGTTTTAATGAAATTGTTGATATCCTACAGGAACACCTAAATCCTGCACCGCTGCTGATAGCAGAAAGATTTAAATTCCACAAGAGAAATCAGCATAAAGATGAGAGCAATGCTGATTACCTTACGGAACTACGCAAGCTATCAATGCACTGCCAGTTCGGAGCAGGACTGGCAGATACCCTACGGGACAAATTTGTCTGTGGACTCCTGAGTGAAGGAACCCAGAAGAGGTTATTCTCGTAGAAAGAGCTGACGCTAGATAAGGCTTTCAGCGTGGCAGTATCGTACGAAGCAGCAGCAAGGGGAGCTGCGGAAATACAGCAAAAGCCACAGGAATACGGCACCCATGAAATGACACAGGAGTTTGAAAAATGTTATCGCTGCGGCAGAACAACCCATGACCAGAAGGACTGCTGGTTCAAGGACAAAACATGCAGGCAATGCGGAAAAATGGGGCACATTGCACGAGTTTGCAGGTCTGGGAAGAAGACTAATGACAACAAAAAGACTACTAAGGAAAAGTACAGGAAAGTACAAAAGATGACGGACAGTAGTTCCGAAGACCAGAAGAGCGACAGTGAATCCGGGAACAAGAGACTAAGCTGTCTCAAACTACACAACGTAATCACAAAAGAGGATCACCGAACCATTTGGGTCACCCTCACGATAGCAGGGTCCCAAGTCAAAATGGAATTGGATACAGGATCAGCACTGACCGTCATGAATCGACGAGACTACGAGCGGCTATTCTCACACATACCCTTGAAAGACACATCCATTGTCTTGAAGACATATACGGGGCAGAAAGTATACCCCAGAGGGAAAATAAGGGTGCCTGTCGAATACAACGGCAAGGAAATAAAGAAATTGTATCTGTACATACTGCAAGATGGTGGACCACCGTTATTGGGACGTGAATGGATCAGAAAGATAAGTTTAGGCTGGCACTCCATTCAGGCACTGACTGTGGCTGGTAAAAAGGATGACGACGTCACACCTGGACGATTGTCAAAAATCTTGGCTAACGCTAAAGAGGTATTTCAACAAGAACTGGGAACTCTTAAAGGCGTAACCGCCTCGATAAAAATAGAAGAGAATGCAATTCCCAAGTTTTTCAAAGCAAGACCGGTACCGTATGCAATTCGCCCAGCCGTCGAGGCAGAGCTGGTGAATCTGGAGAATGCAGGCATGTTAACTAAGGTAGACTGGAGCAAGTGGGCGACACCCATCGTTCCTGTCATGAAGAAAACGTTAAACAATAAGTCTGAGGAGCCAAGGAAGGTTCGCATCTGTGGGGACTTCAAGGTGACTGTGAACCCAGTCCTTCACACAGTACAGTATCCTCTTCCGAGGATAGAAGATATTTTCGCCTCACTATCTGGAGGGAAACGTTTTACAAAAACTGACCTAGCGCATACATATTTGCAGATGGAGGTTGAAGAATCCTCTAGGAAATATCTCACAATAAACACTCACAAAGGTCTTTACCAGTTTAATTGACTGGTATTCGGAGTAGCATCAGCTCCGGCTATATGGCAAAGAGCGATGGAACAAGTCCTGCAAGGGATTCCGGGGACTCAGTGTTACTTGAACGACATCCTAGTGACAGGTGAAAATGACAGCGAACACCTTGCCAAACTACAGCAGGTGCTCACTAGACTAAGAGAACATGGGCTACGAGCCAATCGCCCCAAGTGCGAGTTTTTTAAGAAACAAATATCATATTGTGGCCACGTGATTGATGAAGAGGGGTTACATAAGTCCCCTGACAAAATTGAAGCGGTAGTTAAGGCTCCAGCACCAGAAAATGTGTCGCAACTGAGGTCATTCCTCGGATTGGTGAATTACTACCATAAGTTTTTGCCGAATTTGTCCACAATTCTGCACCCACTGAACGCCCTACTACGAACGGGAGTAGCATGGAAATGGAGCGATGAATGTAAGCGGGCCTTTCAGAATTGTAAAGGCCTGATCACTTCAAGAGAAGTATTGGCTCACTACAACCCATCACTGCCGATAAGACTGGCGTGTGATGCGTCTCCCTACGGCGTTGGAGCGGTACTGTCACATAAATCCCTTGATGGTTCAGAGAGGCTGATAGCTTTTGCATCACGCTCGTTAACTGCAGCCGAGCGTAACTATGACCAGATTGACAGAGAGGCCCTCAGCCTGGTGTGGGGGGTGAAGAAGTTCAATCACTACCTGCACGGACAGAAATTTACTCTACTAACTGATCATCAACCTCTTGTCTCCATTTTCAACCCTAAGAAGGGCGTCCCGATAATGACAGCACAACGGCTTCGGAGGTGGTCCCTTTTCCTAGGGGCACACCAATGTGACATCGAGTACAAAGGAACTAAACAGCATGGGAATGCTGATGGATTGTCGCGCCTACCGTTGCTGACGGTGGAAGAAGCACCTGCAGTGGATCCTGTGGAGATATTCCACTCGACCATAGTCGAATGTCTACCTGTGACGAATGCAAACATAGAAAAGGAAACACGAAATGACCCGACACTCTCCAGGGTCTATGATTTAACGGTGAAGGGATGGCCAGCACATGTCGAACCACTGTTGCCAGCATTCTCGCTGAGAAGAGAACAGCTGTCAGTGTGCCAAGGAACCTTGATGTGTGGATCTTGAGTAGTAATTCCACCCAAATTGAAGGATAGAGTGCTCAATGAGCTTCATGAGGGTCATCTGGGAGGGGTAAAAATGAAAAACTTAGCCAGAGCGTTTGTGTGGTGGCCAGGAATCGATAGAGAAATCGAAAAGATGACCAAGAGCTGTACAGGATGCCAGAAGGTCCAAAACGCCCCACCACAAGCCCCTCTACATCCATGGGAGTGGCCCTCATCTCCATGGCAAAGGGTACACATTGATTTTGCTGGTCCATTTATGGACTCAATGTTTTTAATTGCGGTGGATGCACATTCAAAATGGCCAGAGGTAATAAAAATGTCCTCAACCACCACAGAAAAAACTATCACAGTCTTACGAACCATATTCGCCAGAAATGGGCTGCCTGAACAGATTTGCTCCGACAATGGACCACAGTTTGTGTCTGAAGAGTTCCGGAGGTTCTTAAAGAACAATGGTGTTAAGCATTACACGTCTGCCCCATATCATCCAGCCACCAATGGATTGGCTGAGAGGTTCGTTCAAACATTCAAGAAGGCTATCAAGGCAATGTGTAATGAAGACATACCCCTACAACACAAGGTGGATAACTTCTTGTTTGCCTACCGGAATGCGACACATGTGGTTACCAACCAAACTCCAGTCATGATGTTCTTCAATCGAAGACTAAGATGCCGCTTGGATTTGGTTAAGCCAAACATCAGAAGAGATGTGGAGAACAGACAGTTTCAGAATATGAATGAAAGGCCAACCAGAAGTTTCAAGATAGGTCAACCAGTTTTGGCCCGGGACTACCGCACAGAGAAATGGCAGCCAGGAACGATCTGCACATGGCAAGGACCTCTAATATATACTGTGGACGTTGGAGAGAGCATTGTAAGACGCCATGCTGACCAGATTCTAGAGTCACTGGAAAACGTCAAATCTACACCACGATCCTATACACCTGGTGATGAAACCAAAGTACCAATTGCATCTACCTCAGAATCGGTGATATTGGAAGCAGATGAACCAAACAACGACGTTGATCCCGAATCAACTTTGCCAGAAGAACCTGATACCCCAAAGAGGCGTTATCCAGACAGAATCAGGAAGCCTCCTCAAAGATTGAATTTATAATTGATTAACTTCAGCTAATGTATATAGCAACTGTAATTGTAAATATGTTATTTAATTATTAATCGAATGTTATGTACTGTTTAGCTAAAAGGGGAGGAATTGTAGTGTATGTACCTTGAAGAAGGAACTATATTCTGCAGCCCCTGTATACTGCAGTACCAGTAGCGACCACCCCTGTATATAAGCCTGTGAAGTAACTTTGTATAGTAGTTCCAGTTTTGTCTCTATTCAGTAAACACCTGTTATAACCAACTTCTGCAGTCGTGTCTCAATTACACACAGACATTACACTAATGTCCCGCTGTGAGGCGATATGGCAATTCAGCTCGTCAATCTTATTTGCCAGGGATTGAACATTGGCAAGGAGAATGCTGGGCAAGGCTGGTTTCCACTCCCGTCGGCGTTGTTATGTTCATTAATAAATAGACATTCTTATTATGAACACAGCTAGCTTTTGCTAGCTGCTTTTATTGAGCACATGTGGACTTGTACAGCATCTTGTAGAGGCTTCCATCTTGACTGCTGCCTTGTGGATTGCCTAGCCTCATGGGTAATGTAGTCTTAATATAATATATAGCTGGGTAGTGTAGTCTTATACATACAGCTATATACAGCTCTACGGCTCCACCTAGTGTCCACTATAGAATGACAAGCTATTGATCACTACATCCCCCTTTCTTTGAGGTTTAACAAAATCAATATCAATCAACTTTCAAGAAAACAATAAAGATAATATCAGTAACACTTTTGTTAGTGCTCTATAAACATAAACATTTTCAAAACAGTCAACACATTTTCAAAGCTTTACATTGTACTCAAAGATTAAGTCTATCAGGCTCTTTTACTTCACGTGTGGATCTTCTCAACACGGGTAAGTCTGATGTGTCTTCATAAGATTGTTCTGGCGGTGAATGACAAGATGCCGTTGCGGCATTATCATCAATCTGGTCTTGAATAGTCTCTTGTGTTTTTAGGAGGGAACGGCGGTTCCTCCTGAGAATCTGTCCTTCTTCAGTTCTCACAGTGTATGACCTTGGTCCTACTTCCTCAAGAACTGTAGCTTTCCTGTTCCATGCATCTGGATCCTCAATCCTGACAACATCATCCTTTGTCAATGGTTTTAGAGTTTTGGATGGCTTGTCATAGAATGATTTCTGTTTCAGCTTTAACAGTTGAAGTCTCTGTCTCAGTTCCTCACTTTGCTGTTCTTTTGCACAGCAGGGTAGCGTGGTGTGCAACTTGCGACCCATTAGTAGTTCAGCAGGTGAAGAACCACAGTCTAAAGGTGAGGCTCAGTAGCTCAGCAGGGCGAGATAAGGATCAGACTTGCTTTCTGTCGCTTTCTTCAGTAGCTGCTTGAGAACTTGAACACCTTTCTCTGCCTTACCATTTGACTGAGCATACAAAGGACTGGATGTGATGTGCTGAAAGTCATAATGTGCTGCAAACTGTTGCCACTCCTTACAGTTGAAGCACGGACCATTGTCGCTAACGGCAATCCTGGGAATTCCATGTCTGGCGAAGATGGATTTCACATGCATTATGACACTGCTTGCTGTGGTGCTTGAGAGCAGCGCCATCTCAGGATAGTTAGAATAGTAGTCAATCACTATTAGATAGTCTTTACCATTTAAATGAAAAAGGTCCATACCAACCTTTTGCCATACTGCTGTTGGTATGTCAGCTACTATCATTGGTTCCTTTGCTTGTTTGTTTTGGTGCTTCTGACATGTCTCACATTTGCCTATCATGTTCTCAATGTCCTTATTTATGCCAGGCCAATAAACAGTCTCTCTTGCTCTCCTTTTGCATTTTTCAATTCCGAGGTGTCCCTCATGAATCCTTTTGAGCATGTCTTGACGTAGAGCCTGTTGAATGACTATTCTGTTCTGTTTTAGTAATAGTCCACTTGCAACACTCAATTCTGACCTTATGTGAAAATATTTTGGACAGGAACCTTTTGGCCAACCATGATGAATGTTCCCTATTACTGTTTGTAATACTGTATCTTTTACTGTTTCTTCTGCTATTTGCTTTGATTTTGTGTCTGACACGGGCAGTGCAGCAGTGACCATACTCACATGAACATCCACGTCTTCTTCAGTAGAGCTCCCATGACTCATTGTGGGTGCTCGGGATAGTGCATCTGCTAACACTATGTGTTTGCCTGGTGTGTAGATCAGTTCAAAGTCATATCTTTGCAGCTTCATCATGAGTCGTTGAATCCTTGGAGACATCTCATTCAGGTTTTTTTTAATGATGGCAACCAGAGGGCTGTGGTCTGTCTCAACTGTGAAGGTGGGAAGTCCATATGTGTAGCCATGAAACTTTTCTAGTCCAACTACCAAGCCTAGACATTCCTTTTCAATCTGGGCGTATCGACACTCAGTATCAGTCATAGACCTGGAGGCATAGGCAACAGGCTTCCAATCTTCACCCTCTGCTTGTAGCAAGACCGCACCTAGGCCATCTTTTGATGCACCCGTTGACACTTTGATTCTTTTGGTTGGGTCAAAGAAGGTGAGTACAGGTGTGGTTGTCAGCACTGTTTTGAGGTTTATCCACTCTTGTTCATGCCTTTCTGTCCATGCAAACTCATTTGTTTTAAGTAACAGGTCTCGCAGACAGGCTGTCTTGGCTGACAAGTTAGGAATGAACTTTCCAATGAAGTTTATCATCCCCATGATGCGTAGCACTCCTTTTTTGTCAGTGGGTCGGGGCATTTTGAGTATGGCGTTTACTTTTTCCATATCTGGCTCTATTCCTTTACCAGATAGATTATCTCCTAGGAAAGTGACTTCCTGGATGCCAAACTGATACTTGGCTTTGTTGAGCTTCAGTCCATTCCAGCGTATGCTCTGTAGCACTTTAGTCAGTCTCTCATTGTGTTCTTTCAGTGTGGAGCCCCAGATGATAATGTCATCAACATAGACCCGAACTCCTTCCAGACCTTCAATTATGTATTCCATCGCTCTATGAAAGATTTCAGATGCAGATATTATCCCAAAAGGCATTCTGAGGAAACAATACCTGCCAAATGGTGTGTTGAAGGTACAGTATTTGGTGCTCTCTTCATCCAGTTTTAATTGCCAAAATCCTTGTGAGGCATCGAGCTTTGTAAAGTATCTGGCACCTGACATTTCACTGGTGATTTCTTCTCGCTTGGGAATCTGGTAGTGTTCACGTTTTATGTTTGCATTTAAGTCCTTTGGATCCATGCATATTCTTAGATCATTGTTCTTTTTCTTTACACATACCATGGAGTTAAACCAGTCTGTTGAATCTTCGACTTTCCTGATGACTCCTAATGTGGTCATTCTGTCCAGTTCATTCTTGAGCCGGTCACGCAGGGGTGCTGGAACTCTTCGTGGAGCATGTACCACTGGCTGAGCATCCTGCTTTAGCTGGATCTTGTAAGTGAATGGTAGCACTCCAAATCCTTTGAACACATCCTGGAAATTATTCACTACAGAATCCACTGAGTCATCTGGTCTGCTTATGGCACAATTTATACGGTAGACTCTTTTGACCAGTTCTAAGTCCTCACAAGCTTTGTCACCCAGTAGTGAATCAAGCCTTTCAGCCACAACAGAAAACATGAGATGATGCACTTTGTCTTTGACTGTCACTTTAAGTCTGCATACACATAAGCTATCTATTTTCTGTCCATTATAGTCCTTCAGTAGTACTGACTTTTTCTGTATTTTGGCCTTTTATTTCATATTGTTAATGTCACTCATACTGATTAAGTTTGCTTTTGCCCCAGTGTCTGGTTTCAAGGTAACTAATGCTCCATTTGCCTGCAGTGGGATCATCCATTTGTCCTCTTTTACTGCATTAACTTTATGTTCAGCATTGTCCATTTCTGAGGGCTGCATATTTTCTGTATCCTTTTTGATATTGTCACATGACACCATTCCTAAAAAAATGTCTCACTTAAATCAGTGTCCTCAATTACATTAACTCGTTGCCCTTTCTTAGTTTGTACTTTTGAAAAGCATTGTTTGGCAAAGTGATTCTTTCCATTACACTTTGTGCACATTTTTCCAAACGCTGGGCATTGTCTTAACTGGTGTTTGTAACCACAGCGTTTACAATTAAAAATGTCATCCTCTGATTGCTTTTCATTGTTGATTTCACTGAAAGTCTGCGTGTGCTTTCGAGCTAGCTCGCTGGCTTGGCATATTTTCACCGCATTTTCCAAATTTATTTCGGTTTCTCTCAACACACATTCCCTGGCTTTTTATCATGAATACCAAACGCAATCTGGTCACAAATCATGGATGCTTTGAGCTCAGAGAAATTACATGTCTGTGCTTTCAGTTTCAGATCAGTTATAAAGCTTTCAAAAATCTCATTTTGTTGCTGTGTCCGAGAACAGAAAATGTGTCTTTCATACGTCTCATTCTTTTTGGGAGAACAATGTGCATCAAATTTCTTTAGCACATCGTCTAATTTGTCTCTGTTCTCTGCTGGATTAAATGTATTAAATACCTCTATCACCTGTGGGCCTGCAACCGTAAGCAGCAACGCTATCTTCCTTGCGTCTGGCTTCGTACCGAATCCGATGGCTGCAATGTAGAGTTCGAATTGCTGTTTAAAAGTCTGCCAATTGTAGTTGATTTTTTCTGTGAGTTTCAAATGCTCTGGTGTCTTCAAATTCTCCATGTCGCTTTTCACAATTTTCAGCAGATCTTCACCACTCTGGTACCATGTTATGTTCATTAATAAGTAGACATTCTTATTATGAACACAGCTAGCTTTTGCTAGCTGCTTTTATTGAGCACATGTGGACTTGTGCAGCATCTTGTAGAGGCTTCCATCTTGACTGCTGCCTTGTGGGTAGCCTAGCCTCATGGGTAATGTAGTCTTAATATAATATATAGCTGGGTAGTGTAGTCTTATACATACAGCTATATACAGCTCTACGGCTCCACCTAGTGTCCACTATAGAATGATATGCTATTGATCACTACAGGCATGATCTAACTAGCAGGCCTGCCCGCGACCCCCGCCTGCGGGCTCGTCTGCACCTACTCCCCGGGGCCCAATGGTTCTGGCCGAGGGGTGGGCTCCCCTGCCCCCGTTGCTCTCCATTGTCCCTCAGTACCTCCACAGGTAATTCCTTTGTTAAGTTTCTTGTTGTGATGTCTATATTTCCATAAAAATCCACTGAAATGTTCTGTAAGTCCAAGAGTGTTTGGCGACTATATACAATAACCACTTTCGCACTCAGGACACACATGATAATAAATAAAAAGTACGTAAAATGTACAAGAAAAAGCAGTGGCGAGGCAAACAGTCCTCAAAGCGGCGGCTGCATCAGCGGACCCGCGGGAGACGAGGCAGCCGAGCGGCGGCGGTGATAAAAGCAACGGCGAGGCAGATAGGCCCAGAATGGCAGCAGCAGCAGCAGACCCGTGGGAGACGAGGCGGCGGCTGTGAGGCAGGTAGGCCCAGAGGTGAGGCAGATAGGCCCAGAGGCGAGGCAGGTAAACCCAGAGGCGAGGCAAATAGGCTCAGAGATGAGGCAGGTAGGCCCAGAGGCGAGGCAGGTAGGTCCAGAGGTGAGGCAGGTAGGCCCGGAGGCAAGGCAAGTAGACCCCAAAGCGGTGGCAGCAGCAGCGGACCTGCGGGAGGCAAGGCAGCCGAGCGGCGGCGGTGAGGCAGGTAGGCCCAGATGCAAGGTAGGTAGGCCCCAAAGCGGCGGCAGCAGCAACGGACCCACGGGAGACGAGGCGGCCGAACAGCGACGATGAGGCAGGTAGGTCCAGAGGCGAGGCAGATAGGCCCTGTTATGTCTTCTAGCACTCGTAGTGCTTTGTAAAGACGACTCTGGACTCGGTAGTTTGTAATTATAACTACTGTTTTATTTGTGTTGTAATGGCTGCCTGCCGCATGGTGCGGGGTGATATTTTCAAGTCCTGTGCGGCGCCTGCGCACTACTTTCCCAGCATCATAGTGCTGCTACACTTGATTTGAGTGTTAGTACACTTGTACAATGTAGTCCCAACATAACTATGTAACATCCCTCTTTCCCAACAAAACTAATTACATCAATTTTCTATTTTACAATGTTTCCAGTTGAATAACGTTAACAAAATACAGAACATGAGCTTTCTTTGCTCAATTTATATACAGATATTTGTCCATGTTGTTTTACTGCTCTGTGCGAATTCTAATTGTCTTTATAATTATTCGCGATACCGCTCAGGTGGTTGTATGTTACTCCTCCATCTTGTGGACTTGGCTGTAACTATTCCTTTCTGCGGTGTTTTGGTGTGTTCTTTTCTTGTTGCCGGTGCTGTCGTGTTTGGCTCTGGAGAGTGCATGTTTGCAGTTGTTGTATTTGAGGTGTTTGTTTCTGGCGTTATATTGTTTTCCGTGTCTGGTACCCTAACTGCTGTTAATGGCCCAGAAATTCGGGTACCAACGCGTGAGTACGGACGGAGTACTCATGCGTGGAACCGATGGAAGTGCCGGAATCTTGCATGCACTAAGCATGCGCGGGAAACCGGCACTTCCGATCCTCTGAACCAAGGGGTTCAGAGGTTGAACGCGTGCGCGCGGGAGTCTGCGCGTGCGCGTTGAACTTCCTTTTTTTTTTACAGGTTTTAACGTGCAGGTAAGTCTGTACATTTTAGAAATGTGAAAAGCAGCCGTAAGGACTTCATTTTCAAAGGTAAGTGGTCAATTATTTAAAATTAAAACATTTTTTCCACAGGTTTTTTACTTTTAAATACTTTAAAGCAAGGTAAGTTTATTTTTAGCCCCGTTTTTTTATAAAATTATTTTTTCAAAAATTTAAATTTTTGTTCAAAATAGTTATTTAATGTCATTTATAGTTTATTTACAAAGTGTGATGTTTTTAAAAAATTTATTTGAAGGTAAAGTACAGTTTTACAGCCTCAGCATTTATACGTTTTGACAGGTCTATCTGTCAAGACTTATGAATGGAGCATTCCCTGCTCCGATTGGCTGCCTGTTGCTCACGTGATCCCAGGGGACGCATCGCACTAACTACGCCCCTGGGACACGTCAGCATAGCGTGCCTGCCTCTGGGACAGGCCTCGGAGAGGAATTCCACGCAGGCCAAGAGGTCAACTGCCGGCGCGCTAGGTAAGTGTAGGTCGGGGGCTTGCACCCGCGGGAAGCCCCCGACCCGAATTTCTGGGCCATCGTTGTCCGCTGTTTGACAGCTTCAGGTGAGGGTCTGATATGGATCCTGTTTCTCCTGTATTGGTTTCCAGGTTCTGTCTCTACCAAGTAAGATCTTGGAGTGTCAGCTCTTCCAATAACCTTGGCTGGACTCCATGTTCTCAACAACGGATCTTGTATATGCACTGATTGCCCATTTAGCAGCTCCGGTAGTGGTTTTGCATGCTTGTTATAGTGTGTGCTCCCCGTAGCTTGTGTGTCCATCAGCTTCTGCTGAATGTCCTCTTGGTCCTGGGGAGGATATACCTTTGCTGGTAGAGTTGTTTTGTATTTTCTACCGTTTAGTAGTTCTGCTGGTGATTTCGAGTCTGCTCTCAAAGGTGTCGATCTGATTGCCAAAACGGCGAGGTCTTGGTCTTCTCCCATCTCTTTGCTTTTATTGAGAGCTCTTTTGACTGTTTGGATCTGTCTTTCAATAAATCCGTGTCCCCTTGAGTAATGTGGGGATGAAGTAATTATTTTAAATCCGTATTTTCCAGCCAGTGCTCTGAATTCGCTGGAGGTGAATTGTGTCCCATTGTCGCAGATGACCTTCTCTGGGATGCCCTGTTCTGCGAATAAGTTTTTTGCAATTTTTGTGATTGTTGTGGCTCTCATGTCGTTTATCCTTCTGACAAAAGGAAATTTTGAGTAGTAGTCTGCTACTATGATGTATCACTCCTGGTTGCACAGGAACAGATCTGTTCCGACCGTGTGTCATGGTCTCGGGGGTACTTCCATTTGAATCATCTCCTCCTTCTGCTGTGTGTTTCGGTATTTCTGGCATATGCAGCATGTGGAGACCATTTGTTCTATGCTTTTGTACATGCCTATCCAGTACACAGCTGATCTGGCTCTTAGTTTACATTTCTCCATCCCCATATGGCCTTGGTGTATTATGCGGAGAAGTTCCGTTTGCATCGTTTTTGGTATTATGATTCTTGAGCCAGCAAGGAGAACACCGTCCTCCACCGAGATGTCGTCTCTGATTGTCCAGTACTGTCGGATTTGGTTTTGGACCTGCTGGATCTTCTCCGGCCACCCCTGTATTACCTGTTGCATGAGTAGTAGCAACTCCTCTTCTTTACCAGTCTCCTCTTGAATTTGGCTAAGCTTTGTGGGAGTAACATTTATGAGGTGGTGTATTTTTACTGTCAGGCCCTTCATCTCGTGTTTTTCGTGTGGTGACAATCGAGACAATGCATCTGCCAGTGCCATTTCTTTCCCTGGCCGGTATTTTAATTCGAAGTCGTAACTTTGGAGTCTTAACAGTAACCTTTGCAGGCTTGCTGGGGCCTTGCTTAGGTTTTTCTTGTAAATTTGTTCGAGTGGACGATGGTCACGCTCTACCTCAAATTTTCTTCTGTATAAGTAGGTGTGGAACTTTTCGCATCCGTATACTACTGCCAATAGCTCTCTTTCGATGTTTGCGTATCTTATCTCTGCTGATGTCAATGCCTTCAATGCAAAAGCTATTGGTTTTCCATCCTGCATGAGGGCTGCCCCTAGCCCTCTGGTAGAGGCATCTACCTGTAGGGTGACAGTTTTTTTTCTATCGTAATAAGACAGGCTGGTTTCTTTACATAATAATTCCTTTAGGTGTTTGAAGTTCCTCTCATGGGATTCTGACCATTGGTATTCGGTGTCTTCTTTTAGTAATTCTCTTAGGTTCACTGTGTACTCTGACATGTTTGGGATGAAAGAGCTCATATACTGAACCAAGCCGAGGTAGCTTCTCAGCTCCTTCTTGTCATTTGGAGGTTTCATCTCTGCTATCGCCTCGACCTTTTCGGGATTAGGCTTGACACCCTCCGGTGTGTAGATCATGCCAAAAAATTTGCATTTCGTACTTTTAACGATGCACTTCTCGGTGTTCAGCTTGATGCCAGCCGTTCTGGTGTGCTCCATGGCCTCGTGCAAGTGCACGTCGTGGTCTCTTTCATTTGATCCATAAACTTGGATGTCATCAGCGATTCCAATGGCTCCTTCGCAGCCTTTGTATGTTTCATCGATCTTTTGTTGGAAGATGTCTTGGCTGACTTTCAACCCGAATGGCAGCCGCAGGAATTTATAACGCCCCAATGGTGTATTAAAAGTCGTCAGGTTAGTTGATTCTTCGTCCAGTTTTATGTTCCAGTAGCCGTTTCTGGCATCCAGTTTGGAGAAGACTTTGGCTCCTGCCAGTGCTGGTGTGATTTCTTCTAATGTTGGTGTGGGGTAGTGTGGTAAACCACTTTTACCGTTCACTATCGTTACACTATAGTTATCACTGTTAGATCGTTTCCCTATAGTTATCACTGTTCACATTGTTGTATCACTGTACGAGGTCGCCTCTTGTCACGCTGCTATACCTGGGCTGACCACTGCCGACTCCGCCCATGGCTCCACCTACCTGCCCAGGTATAAAGGTGGTCGACTGGCTGGTATTCCTCCTTCTTGGATCCGATCACCCATGAGGGTGGGCTCTGTTATTTAGTCAATAAAAACCTATAGTTACTTTCTTAACTCGTCGCTTTTCATTGGACGAATTGATAGGTATATCAGGTAGTGGTCCTGCTTTATTGCCTGGTTTAAGTCTTTGGGGTCCAGACAGATTCTGAGCCGCCTGTTCGGCTTTTCCCGTACCACAATCGAGTTTACCCAGTCTGTGGGTTCAGTGACATTTGCGATTATTTCTTTCTCTTCCATTTCTTTTAGTTCGGTGTATAATTTTTCTGTTAGCTCGATGGGTATTTTTCTTGGAGCGTGGATGACGGGTTTTACCTCTGGATTTATTGTTATATGGTACTTGAACTCCCCGAAGCATCCTACAGTGTCATCAAAACATTCTGGATACATGTCCATCAAATGTTTCGTGTCCATGATTTGTGGACGATTCTCCAGTGGGGTGTTGCTGTCGACTTTCAGTGATGTTTTTGTTAGTTCGTGGTTTACCGAGATTAACCCCAGCTTCTCGCAGCTGTTTAATCCCAGGATCGCCGATCCCTCGGAGTCGGTCACATAGAACATGCAGTTGATGTTTCTGCTTTTGTGTGTTCCTTTTATATAGGTTGTTCCGAGTTGTCTGATCTCGCTCCCCCCATACGCTGTCAGCCTGATGTTGTTTGCTTTTAAAAATTCTCTTTTCGGGTATCTATCTTCGCCCAAGTTTTCGGGGAAGATCCTCTGTTATAGCCTCAGTGGAAGAATGTTGCTCTGAGCTCCTGTGTCCAACTTTACTTTTAGATTGACGGTTGTGGGCTGTCCTTCGATCCTCTTTTTAATCTGGATGATAGTGTGCCATTCTTTCTTTGGGGTGCTTTCCGCTCTGGACGTTTCGTGTAAGAGAACCTTTATGGTTTCAATGTTCAGAGCTTTGTCGTACCCGCAGTCTTCGTCATCTTGCTCACCCATGGTATGGATTTTGTTTTGCTTTTGTTGGTTCTGCTGTCCACCTCTGCTTTTGGTGTGTAGCCCCTCTCTTTTAGCTCTGCACATCTTTTGCCAGTGGTTTGCTTTAACACACGTGTTACAGCTTGTTCCATACGCTGGGCATTTTCTTCTGTCTGTGTAGTCGTGTTTTCTTCCGCAGTTTCTACACGTATTCTTCCCACTGTCATATATTTGTTTTTGTATGCTGTGCTTTTCGCGCACTGCATCTACTCTTTGATCTGGTTCAGGAGTTGTCCACACGTCAGCCATATGAGTATTCAGCGTTTTCATCTGTTGTTTTGTGGCTTCGTGAGCCCTCGCTGTATCTATGGCTTCTGATATTACGAGCTTTTCTTTTCCTATTAGTTCTTTTTGCACTTCTGTATGTGCTGATCCCCATATTAATTGGTCTACCAGCCTTTCTTCTAGTACCGTAAACTTGCATTTGCTGGCTTCGTTTTTAATCTCGTCAGGAAATTGTCAGCCATTTCACCAGGTTCCTGTCTTAAGCTTTGGAATTTATACCTGTGTATTCGGTGGTTTGATTTAGGCTCGAGATGGTTACTGAACTTTTCATAAACCTCTGTAGGGTTCGTTTTATCCTCTTCGGATAAACTCCAGCTGTTATAGAGATCTAAGCCTTTTTCTCCCGCCCACAGTAGAATGTAGCTGACTATTTCCTCGTCGGAGGAGCCTTTCAGGAAACTTTTAAATGTAAGCTCGCATTTTTGCTTAAATTTCCGGAAAGCTTTCACGATATCGTCGGCTTCCCAGTTCATGATGGGGAGCATATTTGCGGTCAGTGCATTGGACGCTGCCATTTTAGCTGCCTGTACGATTCACAGTTACAACGCTGCAGAGTTTACTTTTAAATTTCTTTCTTCAATCTGATATCATTTTTATTTGCATAAGTTTTACTCACTTATACCGCTGCCACCATGTTATGTCTTCTAGCACTCATAGTGCTTTGTAAAGACGACTCTGGACTCGGTAGTTTGTAATTATAACTACTGTTTTATTTGTGTTGTAATGGCTGCCTGCCGCATGGTGCGGGGTGATACTTTCAAGTCCTGTGTGGCACCTGCGCACTACTTTCCCAGCATCGTAGTGCTGCTACACTTGATTTGAGTGTTAGTACACTTGTACAATGTAGTCCCAACATAACTATGTAACAGGCCCCAAAGCGGCGGCAGCAGCAACTGACCCGCGGGAGACGAGGCGGCTGAGAGGTGACGGAAAGGCAGGTAGGCCCAGAGGTGAGGCAGGTAGGAAAGCGTTAGCAGAGCGGCAGCAGCAGCGAAAAAGGGCGGAAAATTCAAAAATAAACAAAGCTTATTGGACTGAATACTGGGATTGTACTGTAAAAGATTGGAATGAATACTGAGATTGTACTGTAACAGAATGGATTAAATACTGGGACTGTATTGTAACAGATTGTACTGAATACTGGGATTGTACTGTAACAGATTGGACTCAATACTGGGATTGTTCTGTAACAGATTGGACTCAATACTGGAATTGTAACGTAACAGATTGTATTGAATAAATACTGGGACTGTACTGTAACAGATTGGAATCAATACTGGGATTGTACTGTAATAGATTGGACTCAATGCTGGGATTGTACTGTAACAGATTGGACTCAATACTGGAATTATAATGTAGCAGGTTGTATTGAATACTGGGATTGTACTGTAACAGATTGTATTTAATGCTGGGTAAGTACTGCAACAGGTTGGACTGAATAGAAACAAAGAAACATAGAAGATAAGAGCAGGAGTAGGCCATTCGGTCCCTCGAGCCTGCTTCACCATTCAATGCAATCATGGCTGATCATCCAAATTCAGTACCCGGTCCCTGCTTTCTCCCCATAGACCTTGATCCCTTTAGCCTGAAGAAATATATCCAACTCCTTCTTGAATATATTTAATGAATTGTCCTCTACTGCCTTCTGTGGTAGAGAATTCCACAGGTTCACCACTCTCTGGGTGAAGAAATTCCTTATCCTTAGACTGTGACCCCTGGTTCTGGACTCCCCGACCATCCTGCATCTAGTCTGTCCAGTCCTGTCTGAATTTTATAAGTTTCAATGAGATCCCCTCTCATTCTTCTAAACTCCAGCAAGAATAAGCCCAATCGACCCAATCTCTCCTCATACGTCATTACTGCCATCCCAGGTATCAGCCTGGTGAATCTTCGCTGAACTCCTTCCATGGCAAGAACATCCTTCCTCAGATAAGTTGACCAAAACTGCACACAATACACAAGATGTGGTCTCACCAAGGCCCTGTACAACTGCAGCAAGACATCCTTGTTCCTGTACTCAAATGCTCTCGGTACGAAGGCCAACATACCATTTGCCTTCTTAAGCGCCTGCTGCACCTGCATGCCTACCTTCAGCGACTGGTGCACAAGGACACCCAGGTCTCGTTGCACTTCCCCTTCTCCCAATCTATTGCCATTCAGATAATAATCTGCCTTCCTGTTTTTGCTGCCAAAGTGGATAACCTCACATTTATCCACATTATATTGCATCTGCCATGTTTCTGCCCAATCACCCAACCTGTCCAAATCATCCTGGAGTTTCTCGGCATCCTCCTCACAGCACACACGTCCACCCAGCTTTGTGTCATCTGCAAAGTTTGAGATATTACATCTAGTTCCCTCATCCAGATCATTAATATATATTGTGAATAGCTGGGGTCCAAGGATCAATCCCTATGGTAACCCACTAGTCACTGCCTGCCACTCGGAAAAAGAGCCGTTTATTCCAACTCTTTGCTTTCTGCCTGCCAACCAGTTCTCTATCCAAGTCAATATCTTGCCCCCAATCCCATGTGCCTTAACTTTACACGCTAATCTCTTATGTGGGACCTTATTGAAAACCTTCTGAAAGTCCAAATACAACACATCCACTGGTTCTCCCTTAACAATTTTACCAGTTACATCCTCAAAAAATTCCAGTAGATTAGTCAGTCACGATTTGCCTTTTGTATATCCATGTTGACTTTGTCCGATCCTGTCACTGTTTTCCAAGTGCACTGCGATTACATCTTTTATAATGGACTCTAGCATTTTCCCCACTACCGATGTCAGGCTTACTGGTCTGTAATTCCCCATTTTCCCTCTACCACCTTTTTTGAATAGTGGGGTAACATCAGCTACCGTCCAATCCATGGGTACTGTTCCAGATTCCATCGAATGTTGGAAGATGATCAGCAATGCATCTATTATTTCTAGGGCCACTTCCTTAAGTACCCTAGGATGTAGATTATCAGGCCCTGGGGATTTATCGGCCTTCAATCACATCAATTTCCCTAACACCATGTCCCTACAAATACTGATTTCTTTCAGTTCCTCCCTTTCATCAGACCCTATGTTCCCCAACATCTCTGGGAGGTTATTTGTGTCCTCCTTTGTGAAGACAGAACCAAAATATGTATTTAATTGGTCTGCCATTTCTTTGTTCCCCATTATAAATTCCCCTGATTCTGACTGCAATGGACCTACGCTTGACTTCACCAATCTTTTTCTCTCCACATATCTGTAAAAGCTTTTACATTCAGTTTTTATGTTCCCTGGAAGCTTACTCTCGTATTCTATTTTCCCCTTCTTAATTAATCCCTTTGTCCTCCTTTGTTGAATCCTAAACTGCTCCCAAATCCTCAGGTTTACTGCTTTTTCTGGCGAATTTATATGTCCTCCCCTTGGATCTTATGCTATCCCTAATTTCTCTTGTTAGCCACGGTTGAGTCACCTATTTTGTTTTACTTTTATGCCAAACTGGGATGAACAAATTCTGTAGTTCATCCATGTGGTCTTTGAATGTTTCTCATTGCCTATCCACCATCATATTATGATCGCTCCGACCCAAGGGGCCTCATACAACAAGATTGCTAATTAATCCTTTCTCATTACATAATACCCAGTCTAAGATGGCCTGATCTCTGGTTGGTTCCTCAACATATTGGGCCAGGACACCACCCCGTAAACACTCCAGTAATTCCTCCTCCACAGTATTGTTACTAAGTTGGTTAGCCCAATCTATATGTAGATTAACGTCACCCATGATGACTGCTGTGCCCTTATTGCACGCTTCTCTAATTTCCCTTTTAATGCCATCCCCAACCTCTGCATTACAGTTTGGAGGTCTATATACCACTCCCACTAACGTTTTCTGCCCCTTGGTATTTCTCAGTTCCACCCATACAGATTCCACATCATCAGAGCAAATATCCTTCCTTACAATTGTCTTAATCCCTTCTTTAACCAGCAATGCTACCCCACCTCCCTTTTCTTTTTGCCTATCTTTCCTGAATATTGAATACCCTGGAAGTTGAGTTCCCAGCCTTGGCCACCCTGGAGCCATGTTTCTGTAATCCCAATTAAATCATATTCGTTTACCTCTATTTGCGCAGCTAATTCATTCACCTTATTACGAATGCTCCTCGCATTAAGACGCAAAGTCTTCAGGCTTGTTTTTTTAATGCTCTTAGACCAATTAGAATTGTTATTTACTGTGGCCATGTTTGATTTAAACCGTTGATTTCACTGACTGCCACCTTTGTTTTTCTCCTTCCTATCTTTTACTTTTATCCTTGTTTCCCTTTCCTCTGTCTCCCTGCTCAGGTTCCCAACACCTTGCCATTTTAGTTTAAACCCTCCCCCAGAGCACTAGCAAACACTCCCCCTAGGACATTGGTCCCAGCCTTGCCCAGGTGCAAGCCGTCCATTTTGTAATGGTCCCACCTCCCCCAGAACTGGTTCCAATGTCCCAGGAATTTGAATCCCTCCCCCTTGCACCATTCCTCTAGCCACGTATTCATCTGAAATATCCTTCTATTTCTACTCTGACTAGCACGTGGCACTGGTAGCAATCCTGAGATTACTACCTTTGAGGTAGTATACTGGGATTGTTATGTAATATATTACTTTGAATATTGGGATTGTCATATGATAGATTGTACTGAATTTTGGCATTATAATGTGACAGATTCTATTGATTACTGGGGTTGTAGTGTGACAGATTGGACTCAATACTGGGATTGCATTGCAACAGATTATATTGAACACAGGGATATTACTGTAAAGGATTGTACTGAATACTGGGATTGTTATGTAACAGATTATATTAAAACTGGGTTTGTTATGTAACAGATTGTTTTGAATACTGGGATTGTACTGTATTCGATAGTATTTAATACTGGTATTGTACAGTAACAGATTGGACTCAATACTGAAATTGTAATGTAACAGATTGTATTGAATACTGGAATTGTAATGTAACAGATTGTATTGAATACTGGGATTGTACTGTAAAAGATTGGAATGAATACTGGGATTGTACTGTAACAGATTATATTGAATACCAGGTTTGTATTAAAAAATGGAATGAATATAAGGATTGTAGTGTAACAGATTGTATTTAATACTGGGATTGCACTGCACTAGATTGGACTGAAAACTGGGATAGTACTGTAACAGATTGGACTCAATACTGGGATTGTTATGTAACAGATTGTATTGAATACCGGGATTGTACTGTAACAGATTGTACTGAATACCGAGATTGCACTGCAACAGTTTTGTTCTCAGTACTGCGATTGTACTGTTGTGGCAGAACCACTGAATGACTCTGGCTAACTGTATATAATTCCCTTTAACGATGTTCTAACACCCGCCTAAACCTGTACCATTGTGTTAGGCATTACTGTGTTTTGTATATAGAGTTTGCATGTACGGGGCATGGCCCCTTTAAGAGCGTGGGAAAACGCGGGTAAAAGCGATGATGTCACGTCGCAAACCACGGGGCTGCCCAGGCAGTCCTCATGGCATCCCCGTTGAGTAAAGACCTATTTAATTGTTCTCTTGTGTCGATCTCCATTATTCATAGGAATTCGTTAATTCCTACATTGGTGACCCTGTTTTTGTGAACGTTTTCACAAAAGAAGAGCACAGCATGGAAGCGAACGCTGTTTCGCTAAAGCTACCACAGTTCTGGGAGCAGCAAGCACCCTCGTGGTTTATTCAGGTCGAGGCCCAGTTCGCCCTGAGGAACAGCGATGCGGATCAGACCAAGTACCTTTATGTGGTCTCCGCACTCGACAGCTCTACCGCCTCTCGGATCATCAGCCTCCTCGAAAACCCCCAACGGAGCGCAAGTATGAAACCCTCAAAGCGCGGTTATAGAAACATAGAAACATAGAAGATAGGAGCAGGAGTAGGCCATTCGGCCCTTTGAGCCTGCTCCGCCATTCAACGAGATCATGGCTGATCATCCAAACCCTAGCATCCGGTCCCTACACCGACAGCCATCCCACCCAAGCCCTATCCCCGTAACCCTGTAACCCCACGTATTTAATCCCGCCTAACACTAAGGGCCAATTTTTTTTTTTTATCATGGCCAATCAACCTAACCCGCACATCTTTGGACTGTGGGAGGAAACCGGAGCGCCCGGAGAAAACCCACGCAAACACGGGGAGAATGTGCAAACTCCACACAGACAGTCACCCGAGGCCGGATTTGAACCCGGGTCCCTGGCGCTGTGACTGCAGGTTTTCGGGCTCACAAAATCGGAGCGCGCCCGTCGATTACTCGCTATGCCCGGGCTCGGGGACACCAAGCCTTCAGAGTTGATGAGCCAAATGCTCACATTCCTGGGCTCAGAACGGGAATGTTTCCTATTCCGCGAGATTTTCCTCAGCCAACTGCCTGAACAGGTACAAGCTGCCCTGGCCAGATCTGAAATTGAAGACTGCGCAACACTCGCTGCGGAGGCTGACAAAATTTTCGCTGTAACTCGGCAGCACTGCGTTGCCACAAGGCACCCATCCCCCGCAGACGTCGCCCCAGCTCGTCAGCCTGCTGGGCTGTGTTTCTGCCACGCGCAGTTCGGCGCGAAAGCGAAGCGTTGCCGCCCTCCCTGCAGTTTTCCCCAACAAAACCAACAACTGACACTGCGACCACCGAGGAATGGGTCGAATGGGCACCCCGCGGCCGCGATGGCAATCGGCAACGCGGGAAAATTGCTGTTCATCACTGATACTCTCTCCGGTCGTCGTTTTCTGTGCGACACCGGGGTGCAGTGCAGCATTTTACCCGCGTCTGCCCTCGATGTGCACATGGGGAATCATGGCCCCACCCTTGAAGCGGCCAATGGCGGAACAATTCGGACCATCGGCAGACAGCAAGTGGAGGTGTGCCTCGGGGGGCAACGTTTTCACTGGGAGTTTGTTACGGCCAAAGTTTCCCAGCCTCTCCTCGGCACGGAGTTCCTGTGCGCCAACAGCCTCCTGGTCGACGTTAGGAACCGGCGGCTGATCAATGCAACAACTTTTAATTCTCTTCCGTGTTACCGCAGTAACAGTACGTCGCGCACCGTCTCCTGTGTGTTCCCGACTCCTGATGAGTTCACTCACCTGCTCAGCGAATTCCCCGATCTGACATGACCCACGTTCTCCTCCACAGCCACGAAACATGGTGTGGAACACCACATCACCACCAACGGCCCCCCGGTCTACGTGCGGGCCCGGCGCCTGGAACCTGGCAAGCTGGCGGTCGCAAAGGCGGAGTTCGCAACAATGGAACGGTTAGGGTTTATTCGCCGGTCAAATAGTCCCTGGTCTTCACCCCTCCATATCGTCCCGAAGCCTGGCGGCGGATGGCGGCCATGCAGCGACTATCGACGCCTAAACGACGCCACCACTCCTGATCGGTACCCGATCCCCCACATTCAGGATTTTTCTGCCCATTTGGCAGGGAACACCGTGTTCTCAAAAGTCGACCTCGTCCGGGGCTACCACCAGGTCCCAGTTCATCCACAAGACGTCCAGAATACCGCAGTCATCACCCCATTCAGCCTTTTCGAGTTTATATGAATGCCGTTTGGGTTAAAGAACGCCGCCCAGGCTTTCCAATGCCTGATGGACTCCGTGCTGCGGGACCTCAAGTTCCTCTTCGTCTACCTAGATGATATTCTAATTGCCAGTCCTACTAAGGAAGAACATACCTGTCACCTATGCACCCTTTTTCGACGCCTCAGCCAACACGGCCTGATTATCAACCCGGCCAAGTGTCAGTTTGGCCTGCACCAAATTGACTTCCTGGGGCATCGCATCACCTCAGAGGGAGCGGTTCCTTTATCTTCGAAAGTAGAGGCGGTGACATCTTTTCCATGCCCGCCGAACGTAAAGGCCCTGCAGGAATTCCTAGGCATGGTAAACTTTTACCACCATTTCGTGCATAAGGCAGCACTACTCATGCAGCCCCTCAAGAGCAAGACTGGCAAGAACCCAGTAGATTGGACGGATGACATGGCCCGAGCGTTCGCCGACACCAAAAGCGCCTATAGCCAACGCGACTATGCTGGCGCACCCGCTGCCAGGAGCCACCATCGCCCTCACCACCGACGCGTCAGACTATGCAGTCAGTGCCGTGCAACAGCAGTGGGTGAACGGGACGTGGCAACCGTTGGCATTCTTCAGCTGTCAACTACGGCAGAGCGAGAGAGCCTACAGCACGTTCAACCGGGAGTTGCTCGCCCTTTTTCTGGCCATCCGCCATTTTCGGTTCCTACTGGAAGGACGTCCTTTCACCGCCTTTGTGGGCCATAAGCCGCTAACCTTTGCAATGGCCAAGACCGCCGAACCGTGGTCAGCCCGACAGCAGCGTCAACTGACCTACATATCCGAATTCACCACGGATATACAGCACGTGGCCGATAAGGACAACCTGGTGGCAGACTGCCTCTCCCGTGCGATCGTCAATACAGTTCATTTGGGCATCGACTATGCCCTCATGGCAGCGGACCAAGCCTCAGACCCGGAAGTCCAAGCTTACAGAACGGCCATCACTGGCCTCCAGTTGGCCGACGTCAAGTTCCATTCGGCAGGTAGCACGCTGTTGTGTGATGTCTCCATACAGGATCCTCGCACTGTCGTGCCATTCGTCTGGCGCCGCAAAATGTTCGACGCCATACATGGGTTTTCACACCCAGGAATGAAGGCCTCTCAGAAACTGATGTCAGCGAAATCTGTATGGCAAGGCATGCATAAAGATGTCCGCGACTGGGCCAACACCTGCGTGGTCTGCCAAAAGGCCAAGGTACAGCGCCACATCAAAGCTCCGTTGGCCACCTTCACAGTTCCGGAGCGACGTTTTGACCATGTCAACGTGGACCTGGTAGGACCACTCCCACCCTCCCATGGTTTTTCACACATCCTGACCATGGTTGACCGCACCACCAGATGGCCGGAGGCGGTCCCCCTGTCATCCACTACTTCAGCGGGTGTGGCCAGGGTGTTCATTTCCTCCTGGATCACCCGTTTCGAAGTGCCCGCAGATATTTCGTCAGACAGGGGACCGCAGTTTTCCTCCGAACTCTGGAACGCAGTGGCCCAAGGACTCGGTCAAATTGCACCGCACCACAGCCTACCACCCACAGGCGAATGGCCTCTGCGAACGATTCCACCGGTCAATGAAAGCCGCCCTGAGGGTCAGCCTCCAGGATACTGGATGGGCAGACAAGCTACAGTGGATCCTGTTGGGCCTTCGCACCACCCCCAAAGAAGACCTTCACTCTTCATCAGCGGAGCTTGTGTATGGTCAGCCGCTGCGTGTCCCGGGGGACTTCCTACCAACATTGACGGAGCCATGGTCCGTGTCTGCCCAGCTTGCTAGTCACCAAGAGGCGGCCAGATGTTTCGTACCGGTGCCCACTTCGCACCACGGGCTGCAGAGGTCACACATTCACACGGAGCTTCACAAGGCTGAATACGTTTTTATTCGCCATGACGCACATAGGGATCCACTCAAGGCCCCATATACCGGTCCCTTCTGCGTGTTGGAAGCAGGGGACAAAACCTTCACGGTAGATGTCAGTGGTAAACCAGACCACATTTCGGTCGACCGCTTAAAGCCAGCACATTTAGACCTCGACCGCCCCGTCGAGACAGCACAACCGCCGAGACGGGGTTGGCCACCCATCGTCGTTACGGCAGACCAAGTGAGACGCCTGCCAAACCGCCAGACTACCAGCAGCCTCCGCCTCGAGAGTACAGGAGTCGTTCTGACAGGCTCGTCAGTCCCCCTCACCGTTTGACTTTGTCTGTTAAAACAAATTATCGGGGGGCACATGTGGCAGAACCACTGAATGACCCTGGCTAACTGTATATAATTCTCTTTAACGATGTTCTAACACCAGCCTAAACCTGTACCATTGTGTTAGGCATTACTGTGTTTTGTCTATAGAGTTTGCATGTACGGGGTGTGGCCCCTTTAAGAGCGCAGGAAAATGCGGGTTAACGCAATGTCGTCATGTCGGAAACCACGGGGCTGCCCAGGCAGTCCTCGCGGCATCTCCGTTGAGTAAAGACCTGTTTAATTGTTCTCTTGTGTCGATCTCCGTTATTCGTAGGAATTTGTTAATTCCTACACTGTAACAGATTGGAGTTAATACTGGGATTGTACTGTAACAGCTTTTATTGAATACTGCGATTGTACTGTAAAAGATTGGAATGAATACTGGTATTGTAATGTAGCAGGTTGTATTGAATACTGGGGTTGAACTGTAACAAATTGGACTTGTTACAGGCTGAGTGCTTCCCTGTCTATCTGGGAATAGTTACGCTCAGCTGAGTTCAATGAGCGTGACGCAAAAGCTATCGGCCGTTCCGAGCCATCAGGGAATCTATGGGACAATACCGCTCCTATGCCGTAAGGGGATGCATCGCACGCCAGTCTGATTGGTAGTGATGGGTTGTAATGAGCGAAAACTTTCTCGGATGTGATTAAGTCTTTACATTTATGGAAGGCACGTTTACAGTCTTCGTTCCATTTCCAAATCACTCCTGTGTGTAGAAGATCATTAAGAGGGTGTAGAATAGTTGATAAGTTCGGTAAAAATTTATGATAGTAATTTATTAATCCCAGGAATGACCTCAATTGTGAAACATTTTCAGGTGCTGGGGCTTTTATAACTGCTTCAATTTTTTCAGGTGACTTATGCAACCCTTCCTTATTAATTATGTGGCCACAATATGATATCTGATTTTGGAAAAATTCGCACTTGGGGCGATTTGCTCATAGGCCCCGTTCTTTCAGCCTAGTGAGCACCTGCTCCAAATTGGCAAGGTGCTCGTTGTCGTTTTCTCCTGTTATAAGGATGTCGTCTAGGTAACACTGAGTCCCCGGAATCCCTTGCAGGACTTGCTCCATAGCTCTTTGCCAGATAGCTGGAGCTGATGCTACTCCAAAAACCAGTCGATTGTACTGGTACAGGCCTTTGTGTGTGTTTATTGTGAGATACTTTTTAGAGGTCTCCTCAACCTCCATCTGTAGATATGCCTGTGCCAAGTCAATTTTTGTGAAACGTTTTCCTCCGGATAGTGAGGCGAAAATATCTTCTATCCTCGGAAGAGGATACTGTACCGTGTGAAGGACCGCGTTTACAGTCACCTTAAAGTCCCCACAGATGCGAATTTTTCTCTGTTCCTCAGAGTTATTTTTCAATGCTTTTTTCATGACTGGAACGATGGGTGTTGCCCATTCGCTCCAATGTATTTTGGATAATACGCCTGCCTTTTCCAAATTCTCCAGCTCTGCCTCGACTGCCGGACGTATTGCGTATGGTCTTGCCTTAAAAAATTTTGGAATTGCTGCATCTTCCACTTTTATTGAGGCGGTGATGCCTTTCAAGGTTTCTAGTTTCTCTTGAAACACTTCTTTGGCGTTGGCCAAGATGTCTTTTAATCGTTCAGGTATGATGTCATCATTGTTTTTTTCCTTACTGGTCACCGTCAGTGCCTGAATGGAGTGCCAGTCTAAACGTATCTTCCTTATCCATTCACGTCCCAACAACGGTGGACCACCATCTTGTAGAATGTATAAATACAACTTTTGTATTTCTTTGCCGTTGTATACCACAGGCACCTTTATTTTTCCTTTGGGGTATACTTTCTGCCCCGTATATGTTTTAAGATAATGGATGTGTCTTTTAGAGGTATATGCGAAAATAGCCTCTCATAATCTCGTCGATTTATTACGGTTAGAGCTGATCCTGTATCTAGCTCCATTTTAACTGGGGACCCTGCTATTATGAGGGTAACCCAAATGGTCTGGTAATTTTCATTGGCAATTACATTATGTAATTTGAGAGAGCTTAGTCTCTTGTTCCCGGAGTCGCTATCGCTCTTCTGGTCTTTGGAGCTACTGTCCGTCATCATTTGTACCTTTCTGTGCTTTTCCTTATTGATTCTTTTCCTGTTAGTGGATTTTTTATTTTCAGATCGGCATACACGTGGAATGTGTCCCATCTTTCCGCATCGCCTGCATGCTTTTTCTTTGAACCAGCAATCCCTCTGGTCATGGTTGGATCTGCCGCAGCGATAACATCTCTCGAAACCCCGTGTCATTTCATGGGTGCCGAAGTCCTGTGGCCTTTGCTGTATCTTTGCCGCTCCTATTGCACTGAAAGCCTTGTCCAGTGTTAAATCTTTTCCAGAAGATACCTTTTTTTGTGTTTCTACACTTAGGGGATCGCAGATGAATTTGTCTTGCAGAGAATCTGCCAGTCCTGCCTCGAATTGGCAGTGTAGGGTATCAACAATCTCCTCAAAATTCTTGTCCATCGGTTCGGCTGGAGTGATTAAGTTGCGTAACAGCTTGTATGTTTCTGCGCCCATTAGATCCAGAAGCACTGAAGCTTTTTTTTCATCTTCTATTCCATTTGCGGTGCAAAACACCTCCACTCTTTCTACATATGTGGTCCAATCCTCTATCTTGTTATCAAAAACATCAATATTGCCAAAGTTAGGCTCTGTTTCGTTATCAAAAGCATCAATATTGCCAGACTTAGGCATTTCAAAAAAGATATGGCGCTTCCCGTGCTTTTTTTTTTCTCTCTGTAGCAATGATATGGCGCTTCCTGCGCTTTCCCGCCGCTGCTACCGATAACAACGCTGTTTTACTGTGGTTTCCGTTTATTCACTGTTGGAGACTCGTTCCCGACGGAGGTCTAAACGCTGACCTGTTTGCCGCGCCGGCCGTCTCCCGAGTGCACCCTCCCAGTCCGTTATTGCTTGCCTCCGATTTCGCTGCCTGTCTCAGCTGTAGAGCCCGCCACTGGAGCCCCAGCCTGATGCCCAGGAAGGATTAGCGCAGTACCTGCCACCAGCTTGGCCAGCTGGTGAAACCACAGTTTCTATTACTTCCTTGAGTCTTCTGGACGCTGGAGGAATCGATGTCCTTGAGGTGCTGCCGAATTGCAGGTAAGTCCGTTTCCACTTCGTCGCCACTGTAGTGTCCGTGTGTAGATAAAGACACTGAAGACAGGAGTTGGTTCATAGGTATTTACTAAGCAAGTCTGGGGGGGGTTCTAAAGGATATACACAATACACAGGCTTATATAGCCCAAGTGGCAATTACCGGCATTACGCACACCTGGGGCTCTTAAAGGCACATACACCACACTTGCTCTTAAAGGCACATACACCACAGGACTCAATACTGGAATTGTAATGAAACAGATTGTATTGAATACTGGAATTGTACTGTAACATATTGGAATAAATACTGTGATGCCTCTGTAACAGATTGGGCTCAATACTGGGTTGCACTGTAACATATAGGACTCAAAACTGGGATTGTACAGTAACAGATTGGAATGAATACTGGGATTGTACTGTAAAGGTTTGGAATGGATACTGGGGTTGTATTGTAACAGATTGTATTGAATACTGGGATTATACTGTAACAGATTGTATTGAGTACTGGGATTGTACTGAATGGAGTTGAATTAATAATGGGATTGTACTGTAAAAGATTGCATTTAAAACTGGGATTCTACTGCAACAGATTGGACTGAAATCTGCGATTGTTATGTAACATATTGCATTGAATATTGGGATTGTCATATGCTAGATTGTACTGAATGTTGGGAATGTAATGTGACAGATTCTATTGATTATTGGATTGTAGTGTGACAGATTGGACTCAATACTGGGATTGTACTGTAACAGATTATAATGAATACTGGGATTGTACTGTAAAAGGTGGTTCTGAATACTGGGATTATACTTTAACAGATTGTACTGAATACTGGGATTGTAGTGTGAAAGATTGGACTGAAGACTGGGAACTTAGGCCTAGAAATTGGGTTTTGGTCTTGCCAGGGCTGTAGCGCCAGAAAGTTTGCGCCAGCGGTAATGCGGCAGCGCGCGACGAAAATTCGGGTGCGCCGGGCCCAGACGGCGGCGGGCGCTAAAACCCTCCTTTAGCGCCTCAAAATGGGCGTGAACTTGGGTTTCCCGGCGCTAATCCCCCGCTGCGGCACCCGATGCGGTGCGGCAGGCGGGGGAACTGCAGGCCTCCTCCTCCTGTTAAGGAGGAGCTGCCTGCAGCCGACAACTGTCCAGCGGATTGACCCGACATCTGAGCCCGGCACCTCGGGGAAGTGCCGGGCTCGCATCAGACACTGATCAGGGCCGCGGGGGGGGAATGCAGGAGTCTGGGAAGGGAGGTGCGGGCAGGCCGCCGCCGGGAACACGGCCGGCCGCCGCTCCACCTTTATGCGCCGGCGCACACTGGGGGAAGACTCTGTTGCCAGAGTCTTAGTTGCGCCTGCCACGGGTGAGGCGGGCGCAACTGAATTTCGGCTTGGGGCCGGGTTACCACGGCAACTGGGACGCTGCGCACACCGATGACGTCATCGGTGCCGGCGCAGCGCTACCGGTGCAACGCCGATTTAGGGCCCCAGGGAATTTCTCAACTGGCCATAACTCCGGCGCTAGGCCCTCTAGCGCCTCAAATGCGGCGCTAAGCCTACCGAATTTCTAGGCCTTAATGTGACAGATTGTAATGAATACTGGGTATTAAAGGTGACATATTATATGGAATATTATCATTGTACTATAAAAGATTGGACTGAATACTGGGATTGTACTGCAACAGCTTTTTTGAATACTGGGTATGCTCTGTAGCAGAATGCATTGAATGCTGGGTATTTAATGTGAAAGATTGTATTGAATACCAGGATTGTACTGTAACAGATTTGACTGAATACTGGGAATGTACTGTAATATATTGTACTGAATACTGCGATTGTACTGTAACAGATGGGACTGAATACTGGTATTAGAGCATAATAAGAACATAAGAAATAGGAGCAGGAATAGGCCAATCGGCCCCTCGAGCCTGCTCCACCATTCAATAAGATCATGGCTGATCTGATCCTAACCTCAAATCTACTATTACTCTCCATCCCACCCGAACCCATGTGATCTCCCGGGAGAGGCGAAAAACCAGATTAAAAAAACCAATGGCCAATTTGGGAGAAAAAATCTGGGAAATTCCTCTCCGACCCATCTAGGCGATCGAAACTCGTCCAGGAGATCACTCTGTCCCTATATTTTCTACAGTACTTACCTTCTGTAAAAGACGATCTCCACCCCAGCCAGGAACAGGAATAGAACCATCTCCTGAAATCTCACACAGAATTAGAACACAAGAAGTAGGAGCAGAACCAGGCTACATGGCTCCAGGGCCCGCTCCGCTACCCACAGGGCCATGACCATTCCGAACCTAGACTCATGTCCAATTTCCTGCCCGCTCCCCGTAACCCTTAATTCCCTTTACTTCTAGTAAACTGTCTATTTCTGTTTTAAATTTATTTAATGATGTAGCTTCCACATCTTTCTGGGGCAGCAAATTCTACAAACCTACTACCATCTGAGTGAAGAAGTTTCTCCTCATCTCAGTTTTGAAAGAGCAGCCCCTTATTCTAAGATTATGCCCTCTAGTTCTAGTCTCACCCATCAGTGGAAACATCCTCACCGCATCCACCCAATCAAGCCCCCTCACAATCTTATATGTTTCGATAAGATCGCCTCTCATTCTTCTGAACTCCAATGAGTAGAGTTTCAACCTACTCAACCCCCTCATCTCTGGAATCAACCGAATTAACTTTCTCTGAACCGCCTCGAGAGCAAGTATATCTTTTCTTAAATATGGAAACCAAAACTGCACGCAGTATTCCAGGTGTGGCCTCACCAATACCCTGTATAACTGCAGCAAGACTTCCCTGCTATCATACACCATCCCCCTTGCAATAAAAGCCAAGATTCCATTGGCCTTCCTGATCACCTGCTGCACCTGCATACTAACTTTTGTGTTTCATGCACCAGGACCCCCAGATCCCTTTGTACTGTAGCACTTTGCAGTTTCTCTCCATTTAGATAATAACTTGCTCTTTGATTTTTTTCTGCCAAAGTGCATAACCTCACACTTTCCAACATTATATTGCATCTGCCAAATCTCTGCCCACTCACTTAGCCTGTCTATGTCCTTTTGCAGGTTTTTTATGTCCTCCTCACTCACTGCTTTCCCACCCATCTTTGTATCGTCAGCAAACTTGGATATGTTGCACTCGGTCCCTTCCTCCAAATCGTTAATATAGATTGTAAAGAGTTGTGGTCCCAGCACTGACCCCTGCGGAACACCACTAGTTACTGATTGCCAGCCCGAGAACGAACCATTTATCCCAACTCTTTTTTTACTGTTAGATAACCAATCTTCCACCCATGCCAGTATATTACCCCCAATCCCGTGATTTTTTATCTTGATCACTAATCTTTTGTGTGGAACCTTGTCAAATGCCTTTTGGAAGTCCAAATACACTACATCCACTGGTTCCGCTTTATCCACCCTGTATGTTACATCCTCAAAGAATTCGAGCAAATTTGTCAAACATGACTTCCCCTTCGTAAAAACATGCTGACTCTGCCCTATTAAATTATGTTTATCCAAATGCTCTGTTACTGTTCCCTTAATAATGGACTCCAACATTTTGCCAACCACAGATGTTAGGCTAACTGTACTGAAACAAATTGTACTGAATACTGCAATTGCAATGCAACATATTGTATTGAATACTGGGATTATAGTATGATAGATTGTATTGAATACTATGATTGTACAGGAAACTTTCGATTAACCGGCCCCTAAATAACCGGAAATGTTGGTTAACCAGCAAAATTCAGGAGTCGATTTCAGCTAACTTTTATAAATTTTATTACTTACACAGCAACAAATTGAGGAAGGCAAGGATTTGGCTGCAGCTGTTGCTAAGCTACAGAGATGCTTGCAACTTGTGGACGTTCTTCTGAAGCTGCAGGGTTTGTTGCTTCATACGGAGCTCTAAGGTCCGTATCTTTCACTATAGCATTCAGTTATCCGGAATTGTTGCTGAACCGGCACCACGTCGGTCCCGTCCGTGCCGGATACCAGAAAGTTTCCTGTAGTGTGACAGATTCGACTAAATACTAGGATTGTGGTGTGAAAGATTTGACTGAATACTGGGATTGTAATGTGGCAGAGTGTATTGAATACTGGGATTGCAAGGTAACAGCTTGTATTGAATCTTGGGATTGTACTGTTACAGATTGTATTGAATGCTGAGTATGTAATGTAAAATATTGTAATGAATACTGGAATGGTAATGTAATAGATTTTATTGAATACTGAGTAGTAATGTAAAAGATTGTATTGAATAAGAGGGGTAGAGCTATAGTAATAGGGGATTCAATTGTAAGGGGAATAGATAGGCATTTCTGCGGTCGCAAACGAGACTCCAGGATGGTATGTTGCCTCCCTGGTGCAAGGGTCAAGCGGCTGCAGAACATCTTGGAAGGGGAGGGTGAACAGCCAGTTGTCGTGGTGCATATAGGCACCAACGATATAGGTAAAAAGTGGGATGAGGTCCTAAAAGCGGAATATAGGGAGTTAGGAGATAAATTAAAAAACAGGACCTCAAAGGTAGTAATCTCAGGATTGCTACCAGTGCCAAGTGCTAGTCAGAGTAGAAGTAGAAGGATACTTCAGATGAATACGTGGCTAGAGGAATGGTGCCAGAGGGAGGGATTCAAGTTCCTGGGACATTGGAACCGGTTCTGGGGGAGGTGGGACCAGTTCAAACCGGACGGTTTGCACCTGGGCAGGGCTGGAACCGATGTCCTAGGGGGAGTGTTTGCTAGTGCTGTGGGGGTGGGTTTAAACTAAAATGGCAGGGGGTTGGGAACCTGAGCAGGGAGACAGAGGAAAGGGAAACAAGGATAAAAGCAAAAGATAGGAAGGAGAAAAACAAAAGTGGCAGTCAGAGAAATCAACAGTTTAAATCAAACGTGGCCGCAGCAAATAATAATTCTAATAGGTCTAAGAGCGTTAAAAAAACAAGCCTGAAGGCTTTGTGTCTTAATGCGAGGAGCATTTGTAATAAGGTGGATGAATTGGCTGTGCAAATAGAGGTAAACGAATATGATTTGGTTGGGATTATGGAAACGTGGCTCAAGGATGGCCAAGACTGAGAACTCAACATTCCGGGGTATTCAATATTCAGGAAAGATAGGCAAAAAGGAAAGGGAGATGGGGTAGCATTACTGGTTAAAGAAGGGATTAACACAATTGTAATGAAGGATATTAGCTCTGATGATGTAGAATCTGTATGGGTAGAATTGAGGAATACTAAGGGGAAAAAAACATTAGTGGGAGTGGTATATAGACCTCCAAACAGTAAGGCGGAGGTTGGGGGTGGCATTAAAAGGGAAATTAAAGAGGCGTGCAATAAGGGCACAGCAGTCATCATGGGTGACTTTAATCTACATATAGATTGGGCCAACCAAATCAGTAACAATACTGTGGAGGAGGAATTCCTGGAGTGTTTACAGGATGGTTTCCTGGACCAATATGTCGAGGAACCAACCAGAGATCGGGCCATCTTAGACTGGGTATTATGTAATGAGAAAGGATTAATTAGCAATCTTGTTGTACGAGGCCCCTTGGGTCGGAGCGATCATAATATGATCGAATTCTTCATTAAAATGGAGAATGAAGTAGTTGACTCAGAGACTATAGCCCTCAATTTAAGTAAAGGAAGCTACGATGGTCTGAGGGGCGAGTTGGATAGGATTGATTGGGGAATGGCACTCAAAGGGTTGACGGTGGACAGGCAATGGCAAACATTCAAAGACAGAATGGATGAGCTACAGAATTTGTTCATACCAGTTTGGCATAAAAATAAAACAAAAAAGGTGACTCAACCGTGACTAACAAGGGAAATTAGGGATAGCATAAGATCCAAGGAGAGGACATATAAATTGGCCAGAAAAAGCAATAATCCTGAGGATTGGGAGCAGTTTAGGATTCAACAAAGGAGGACAAAGGGATTAATTAAGAAAGGGAAAATAGATTATGAGAGTAAGCTTTCAGGGAACATAAAAACTGACTGTAAAAACTTTTATAGATATGTGAAGAGAAAAAGATTGGTGAAGTCAAGCATAGGTCCCTTGCAGTCAGAATCAGGGGAATTTATAATGGGGAACAAAGAAATGGCTGACCAACTAAACACATATTTTGGTTCTGTCTTCACAAAGGAGGACACAAATAACCTCCCAGAGATGCCAGGGAACATAGGGTCTGATGAAAGGGTGGAACTGAAAGAAATCAGTATTTGTAGGGAAATGGTGTTAGGAAAATTGATGGGACTGAAGGCCGATAAATCCCCAGGGCCTGATAATCTGCATCCCAGGGTACTTAAGGAAGTGGCCCTAGAAATAGTAGATGCATTGCTGGTCATCTTCCAGAACTTGATAGTCTCTGAAACAGTACCCATGGATTGGAGGGTAGCTAATGTTACCCCACTATTCAAAAAAGGTGGTAGAGAAAAAGCAGGGAATTATAGACCGGTAAGCCTGACATCGGTACTGGGGAAAATGCTAGAGTCCATTATAAAAGATGTAATAGCAGAGCACTTGGAAAGCAGCGACAGGATCGGACAAAGTCAACATAGATTTACAAAAGGTAAATCATGCTTGATTAATCTACTGGAATTTTTTGAGGATGTAACTGGTAAAATAGATATGGGAGAACCAGTGGATGTGGTATATTTGGACTTTCAGAAGGCTTTCGATAAGGTCCCACATAAGAGATTAGCATGCAAAATTAAGGCACATGGGATTGGGGGCAAGGTATTGACTTGGATAGAGAACTGGTTGGCGGACAGAAAGCAAAGAGTTGGAATAAGCGGGTCGTTTTCTGAGTGGCAAGCAGTGACTAGTGGGGTACCGCAAGGATCAGTCCTAGGCCCCCAGCTGTTCACAATATATATTAATGATCTGGACGAGGGAATTGGATGTAATATCTCCAAATTTGCAGACAACACAAAGCTGGGTGGGAGGGTATGCTGTGAGCAGGATGTCGTGAAACTCCAGTACAATTTGGACAGGTTGGGTGATTGGGCAGAAACATGGCAAATGCACTATAATGTGGATAAATGTGAAGTTATCCACTTTGGTGGCAAAAACAGGAAGGCAGATTATTATTTGAACGGCAATAGATTGGGAGAAGGGGAAGTGCAAAGAGACCTGGGTGTTCTTGTGCACCAGTCGCTGAAGGTAAGCATGCAGGTGCAGCAGACAGTTAACAAGGCAAATGGTATGTTGACCTTCGTAGCAAGAGGGTTCGAGTACAGGAACAAGGATGTCTTGCTACAGTTGTACAGGGCCTTGGTGAGACCACACCTTGAGTATTGTGTGCAGTTTTGGTCGCCTTACCTGAGGAAGGACGTTCTTGCCATGGAAGGAGTGCAGTGAAGATTCACCAGGCTGATACCTGGGATGGCAGGAATGACGTATGCGGAGAGATTGTGTCGATTGGGCTTATACTCACTGGAGTTTAGAAGATTGAGAGGGGATCTCATCAAAACCTATAAAATTCTGTCAGGCCTGGACAGACTAGATGCAGGAAGGATGTTTCTGATCGCCGGGGAGTCCAGAACCAGTGGTCATAGTTAAAGGATAAGGGGTAAGCCATTTAGGACTGAAATGAGGAGGATTTCTTCACCCAGAGTGGTGGTGAACCTGTGGAATTCTCTGCCACAGACGGCGGTGGAGGCCAGTTCATTAAATATTTTCAAGAAAGAGTTGGATGTATTTCTTAAGGCTAAAGGGATCAAGGGATATGGGGAGAAGGCAGGGACAGGGTACTGAAATTGGATGATCAGCCATGATCACATTGGCCCAGAAATTCGTGTCGGGGGCTTCCCGCGGCTGCAAGCCCCCGACCTACACTTACCTAGCGTGCCGGCAGTTGAGGCCTGGGCCTGCGTGGATTTCCTGTCTGTGGCCCGGTCCAGCTCCCGGCGCGCTGTGCTTGCGTGATCCAGCGGCGTACTTAGTGCGATGCATCGGCTGGGATCACGTGAGCACTGGGCAACCAATCAGAGGAGGGAAAAGTCCATTCATGAGTTTGACAGAAAGAACTGTCAAACTCATGAAAACTCCGGGCGCCCAAAACAGTACTTAACCTTAAAATAAATTTGAAAAAAATCATCACACTATTTAAATCAACTATAAATAACATTAAATAACTATTTTAAACAATAATTTAAATTTTTGAAAAAAATAATTTTATAAAAAATCGGGGCAAAAAATACACTTACCTCACTGTAAATTATTAAAAAATAATAAACCTGTGGAAAAAATGTTCTAATTTTAATGAATTGACCACTTACCTTTCAAAATGAAGTCGTTACGCCTGGTTTTATGATGTGCAAAAAGTAGAGGCCTTCACGCACGGGCAAACCTGTAAAAAAAAGAAAGTTCAATGCGCACGCGCAGACTCCTGCACGCACGCGTTCGACCTCTGAACCCCTTGGTTCAAAGAATCGGAAATGCCGGTTTCCCGCACATGCGTAGTGCATGCAAGAAACCGGCACTTCCATTGGGTCCTCGCGTGAGTACTCTGTCCGTACTCACGCGTTGGGACCCGAATTTCTGGGCCATTGAATGGCGGAGCAGGCTCGAAGGGCCGAATGGCCTACTCCTGCTCTTATCTTCTATGTTTCTATAATAGGATTGTACAGTGACAGATTGTATTGAATACTGGGATTGTACTGTAACAGATTGTACTGAATACTGGGATTGTACTGTAACAGATTGTACTGAATACTGGGATTGCACTGTAACAGCTTGTATTGAATACTGGGATTATACTGTAACAGATTTTATTGAATACTGGGATTGTACTGTAACAGATTGTATTGAATATGTGGTTTGCACTGTAACATATTGTATTGAATATTGGGATTGTACTGCAAAAGTTTGGACTGAAAGCTGGGATTGTACTGTAACAGGTTGGACTGAATACTGGGATTGTTATGTAACATATTGCATTGAATACTGGAATTGTCATATGATAGATTGTACTGAATATTGGGAATGTAATGTGACAGATTCTATTGATTACTTGGATTGTAGTGTGACAGATTGGACTCAATACTGGGATTGTACTGTAATAGATTATAATGAATACTGGGATTATACTTTAACAGATTGTACTGAATACTGGGATTGTAGTGTGATAGATTGGAATGAATACTGGGTATTAAATGTGACAGATTATATGGAATATTATGATTGTAGTATAACAGATTGGACTGAATACTGGAATTGAACTGCAACAGTTTTTATGAATACTTGGTTTGCACTGTAGCAGGTTGTATTGAATGCTGGGTATTTAATGTGAAAAATTGTATTGAATACCAGGATTGTACTTTAAGAGATTGGACTGAATACTGGGATTGTACTGTAACAGATTGGACTCTATAATGGGATTGCACTGTAACAGATTGGACTGAATACTGGGATTGTACTGTAACAGATTGTATTGAATACCAGGATTGCACTCTAACAGATTGGACTGAATACTGGGATTGTACTATAACAGATTGTATTGAATACCAGGATTGCACTGTAACAGATTGGACTGAATACTGGGATTGTACTGGAGCATATTGTACTGAATACTGGGATTGCAATGCAACATATTGAATTGAATACTGGAATTATAGCATGATATATTGTATTGAATACTATGGTTGTAGTGTGACAGATTCAACTGAATAATAGGATTGTAGTGTGACAGATTGGACTGAAAAGTGGGAATTTAATGTGACAGATTGTATTGAATACTGGGTATTAAAGGTGACAAATTATATGGAATATTATGATTGTACTATAACAGATTGGACTGAATACTGGGATTGTACTGCAACAGTTTTTTTGAATACTGAGTTTGCACTGTAGCAGATTGTATTGACTGCTGGGTATTTAATGCGACAGATTCTATGGAGAACCAGGATTGTACTGTAACAGATTGGACTGAATACCGTGATTGTACTGTAACAGATTTTACTGAATACTGGGATTGCAATGCAACATATTGTATTGAATACTGGGATTATAGTATGATAGATTGTATTGAATACTATGGTTGTACTGTGACAGATTTGACTGAATACTGGGAATGTAACACGACAAAGTGTATTGAATACTGGGATTGCACTGTAACAGCTTGTATTGAATATTGGGATTGTCCTATATTTATTGTAAAAGATTGTATTGAATACTAGAATTGTACTGTAACAGATTGCATTGAATACTGGGATTGCACTGTAAAAATGTATATTGAATACTGGGATTGTACTGTAACAGATTGTATTGAATACGGGGATTGCACTGCAACAGAGTGTATTGAATACTGAGTATTAGATTGTATTGAATACAGGGATCGTGCTGTAACAGGTTGTTTTGAATACTGTGATTATACTGTAACAAGTTGTATTGAATACTGGGATTGTACTGTAACATATTGCATTGAATACTGGGATTGTCATATGATAGATTGTACTGAATATTGGGAATGTAATGTGACAGATTCTATTGATTAGTTGGATTGTAGTGTGACAGATTGGACTCAATACTGGGATTGTACTGTAACAGATTATAATGAATACTGGGATTGTACTGTAAAAGATTGTTCTGAATACTGGGATTATTCTTTAACAGATTGTACTGAATACTGGGATTGCAGTGTGACAGATTGGAATGAATACTGGCTATTAAATGTGACAGATTACATGGAATATTATGATTGTAGTGTAACAGATTGGACTGAATATTGGAATTGAACTGCAACAGTTTTTTTGAATACTTGGCTTGCACTGTAGCAGGTTGTATTGAATGCTGGGCATTTCATGTGACAGATTGTATTGAATACCAGGATTGTACTATAACAGATTGGACTGAATACTGGGATTGCACTGTAACAGATTGGACTGAATACTGGGATTGTACTGGAGCATATTCTATTGAATACTGGGATTGCAATGCTACATATTGTATTGAATACTGGAATTATAGCATGATAGATTTTATTGAATACTATGATTGTAGTGTGACAGATTCGACTGAATACTAGAATTGTAGTGTGACAGATTGGACTGAAAAGTGGGAATTTAATGTGACAGATTGTATTGAATACTGGGCATTAAAGGTGACAGATTATATGGAATATTATGATTGTACTATAACAGATTGGACTGAATACTGGGATTGTACTGCAACATTTTTTATGAATACTGGGTTTGCACTGTAGCAGGTTGTATTGAATGCTGGGTATTTCATGTGACAGATTGTATTGAATGCCAGGATTGTACTGTAACAGATTGGACTCAATACTGGGATTGTACTGTAACAGATTGGACTCAATACTGGGATTGTACTGTAACAGATTTTATTGAATACTGGGATTGTACTGTAACAGATTGGACTGAATACAGGGATTGTACAGTAGCAGATTGTTTTGAATACCAGGATTGTACTGTAATAGATTCTATTAAACACCAGGTTGGTGCTGTAACAGATTGGACTTAATATTGGGATTGTACTGTAAAAGATTGTTTTGAAAACTGGGATTGTTATTTAACTGGTTGGACTCAATACTGGGGTTGTAATGTAACAGATTGGACTGTATATTGGGATTGTACTGTAATAGATTGTATTGCATACTGGGCTTGTACTGTCACACATTTTATTGAATACTTGAATTGTACAGAAACAGATGGTGTTGAATACTGGGATTGTAATGTAAAATATTGTGTTGAATACTGGGATTGTAGCATGATAGATTGTATTAAATATTAGATTGTACTGTAACAGATTGCACTGAATACTGGGATTGTTATGTAACAGAATGTATTGACTACTGGGATTGTTCTGTGACAGATTGGACTGATTACTAGGGTTGTGGTGTGACAGATTTGACTGAATACTGGGACTGGAACATGACAGATTTGACTGAATATTGGAATTGTAATGTGGCAGATTTTATTGAATATTGGGATGGTAATGCAACAGATTGTATATTATACTGGGATTGTACTGTAACATATTGTATTGAATACCAGAATTGCACTGTAACAGATTGGAATGAATACTGGGATTGTACTGTACTGTACTGCATACCCTCCATGGCAAAAACATCCTTCCTCAGATAAGGCGACCAAAACTGCACACAATACTCAAGGTGCGGTTTCACCAAGGCCCTGTACAACTGCAGCAAGATATCCTTGCTCTTGTACTCAAATCCTCTCGCTATGAAGGCCAACATACCATTAGCCTTCTTAACCGCCTGCTGCACCTGCATGCTTACCTTTAGCGATTGGTGCACAAGGACACCCAGGTCTCACTGCACTTCCCCTTCTCCCAATCTGTTGCTGTTCAGATAATAATCTGCCTTCCTGTTTTTGCCACCAAAGTAGATAACCTTGCATTTATCCACATTATACTGCATCTACCATGCATCTGCCCAATCACCCAACCTGCCCAAATCATACTGGAGTTTCTCGGAATCTCCTCACAGCACACATGCCCACCCAACTTTGTGTCGTCTGCAAACTTGAACTCTAACAGATTGGACTGAATACTGGGATTGTACTGGCCTAAAAATAAAACAAAAAAGGTGACTCAACCGTGGCTAACAAGGGACATTAGAGATAGCATAAGATCCTAGGAGAGGACATATAAATTGGCCAGAAAAAGCAGTAAACCTGAGGATTGGGAGCAGTTTAGGATTCACCAAAGAAGGACAAAGTGTAGTGTATGTACCTTTAAGAGGAACTATGTTTTTGAAGCACCTGTATACTGTAGTACCAGTAGTGATCACTCGGGTATATAAGCCTGTGTAGCATCTTGTGTTGTTAGTTCACCTCCAGGCTTTGTTCAGTAAACACTTGTTAAATCAACTCCTGCATTCCGTGTCTCCATTAACACACAGATCTAACAGTGGCGATGAGTTAGAAATGAACTTACCTGCAATTCGGCAGCACCTCAAGGGGATCAATTACTCAGACGAAGGTCGAAGCCAGAAGCAAGAAAAAAAAATAACTCGAAAACGAGGGCCAGGCTTGGTCTCCAGTCTGTGGTTTCCCCAGCTAAACGGGCTGGTGGCAGGTAGTGCACTGATCCTTCCTGGGCTGCGGCGGGCTAGAGCTCGATCGGGTGGCTCTGCAATGGGGCCAGGCAGCGAGTTGGGAAGCAGAAGCAAAGAGAGAGAGAGGGTGGAGCACTCAGGGCGCGGTCGGCGTTCGGACCGAGCAGAGGGAGGGGAACCTCCCAGAGGGTCTGCTCCATGACGGGAATGGTTCTCCAAGTAACGGAGAAACTATTGAAGCGCTATAATAAAAAAAAAAGTCGCAGAGGGTCCGCTCCACGACGGGAACGGTTCTTCAATTACGGAGAGAATATTGAAGCGATATATTAAAAAAATAGAAATACCGCAAAAAGCTGCAGGTCGCAACGGGAACCACAGAGAACAGCATTGGCAGCAGCGGCAGTGGCGGGAAAGCGCGGGAGGTGCAATCTTAACTCGGCGGGGAAGAAAGAAAAGCGTGGGAAGAGCCATTTTAGATTTTCAAGATGCCGAAGACTGGCAATATTACTGCTTTCGATAGTGATATAGAAGATTGGACCACATATGTGGAAAGAGTGGAGGTATATTGCAAGGCGAATGAAGTAGCGGATGATAAAAAGGCATCGGTACTTCTAAATCTGATGGGCGCAATGACATACGGGCTGTTACGAAACTTGATCACTCCAGCCAAACCGATGGACAAGAATTTTAATGAGATTGTTGATACCTTACAGGAGCACTTAAACCCAACACCGCTGCTGATAGCGGAACAATTTAAATTCTTCAGGAGGAATCAGCACAAGAATGAAAGTAACGCTGATTACCTCACCGAATTACGAAAGCTGTCAAAGCACTGCCAATTCGGGGCAGGACTGGCAGATTCTCTATGAGACAAATTCGTCTGCGGTCTCCTAAGTGAAGGAACACAGAAAAGACTACTTTCTGAGAAAGATTTGACACTGGACAAGGCTTTCAGTGTGGCTGTATCATACGAAGCAGCAGCAAGAGGAGCTGCAGAGATACAGCAGAAGCCACAGGACTTCGGCACCCATGAAATGACACGGGGTTTCGAGAGATGTTATCGCTGTGGCAGATCCACCCATGACCAGAAGGACTGTTGGTTCAAGGACAAAGCATGCAGGCAATGCGGAAAGATGGGACACATTGCACGTGTATGCAGATCTGGAAAGAAATCCGCTGACAGTAAAAAGGTCAATAAGGAAAAGTACAGAAAGGTACAAATGATGACGGACAGTAGCTTCAAAGACCAGAAGAGTGATAGCGACTCCGGAAACAAGAGATTAAGCTGTCTCAAATTACATAATGTAATTGCCAAGGAAGATTACCAGACCATTTGGGTTACCCTCACGATAGCGGGGTCCCCAGTCAAAATGGAGCTAGATACAGGATCAGCTCTGACCGTCATAAGTCGACGGGATTACGAGCGGCTATTTCCGCATATACCTTTGAAAGACACATCCATTGTCTTGAAGACATATACGGGGCAGAAAGTATACCCCAGAGGGAAAATAAGGGTGCCTGTTGTATACAACGGCAAGGAAATACGGAAGTTGTATTTATACGTTCTGCAAGATGGTGGTCCACCGTTGTTGGGACGTGAATGGATCAGAAAGATACGTTTCGACTGGCACTCCATTCAGACACTGACGGTGACCAGTAAGAAAAAAAACGATGATGACGTCATACCTGGACGATTAAAAGAAATCTTGGCTAACGCCAAAGAAGTGTTTCAACAGGAACTAGGAACCCTGAAAGGCGCCACCGCCTCAATAAAAGTGGAAGATGCGACAATTCCCAAGTATTTTAAGGCAAGGTTGGTGCCATACGCAATTCGTCCAGCCGTCGAGGCAGAGCTGGAGAATTTGGAAAAAGCAGGCGTGTTATCCAAGGTAGATTGGAGCGAGTGGGCAACACCCATCACCCCGGTCATGAAGAAAATGTTGAACAATGATAAATCTGAAGAACAGAGAAAAATTTGCATCTGTGGAGACTTCAAGGTGACTGTAAACTCGGTCCTTCACACGGTACAGTATCCTCTTCCGAGGATAGAAGATATTTTTGCCTCACTATCCGGAGGGAAACGTTTCACCAAAATTGACTTAGCACAGGCATATCTACAGATGGAGGTTGAGGAGGCCTCTAAAAAGTATCTCACGATAAACACACACAAAGGTCTGTACCAGTACAATCGACTGATTTTCGGAGTGGCATCAGCTCCGGCTATCTGGCAAAGAGCTATGGAGCAAGTCCTGCAAGGGATTCCGAGGACTCAATGCTACCTGGACGACATCCTTGTAACAGGAGAAAACGACAACGATCACCTTGCCAACTTGGAGCAGGTGCTCATGAGGCTGAGAGAATGGGGCCTACGAGCAAATCGTCCCAAGTGCGAATTTTTCCAGAAACAAGTATCATATTGTGGCCATGTCATTAGCGAAGAAGGGTTGCATAAGTCACCTGAAAAAATTGAAGTGGTCGTAAAGGCCCCAGCGCCTGAAAATGTCTCACAATTAAGGTCGTTCCTGGGATTAGTAAATTACTATCATAAATTTTTACCAAACTTGTCGCCGGTTCTGCACCCGCTTAACGCACTGCTACAAACGGGAGTAGTTTGGAAATGGAGCGAAGACTGTAAACGTGCCTTCCATAAATGCAAAGGCTTGATCACATCCAGGGAAGTGTTGGCTCATTACAACCCATCACTGCCAATGAGACTGGTGTGTGATGCATCCCCTTACGGCGTGGGAGCAGTATTATCGTATCGATTCCCTGACAGCTCGGAGCGGCCGATAGCTTTTGCGTCACGCTCATTGAACTCAGCTGAGCGTAACTGTGCCCAGATCGACAGGGAAGCACTCAGCCTGGTGTGGGGGGTGAAGAAATTCAACCATTACCTACACGGACAAAAATTTACCTTGTTGACTGACCATCAACCCCTCGTCTCCATATTCAACCCTAAAAAGGGCGTTCCCATTATGACAGCGCAAAGGCTACAGAGGTGGTCCCTTTTCCTAGGGGCACACCAATATGACATAGAGTACAAAGGAACAAAACAGCATGGGAATGCTGACGGGTTATCGCGCCTACCGTTGCCAACGGTGGAAGAGGCGCCTACAGTGGACCCAGTGGAGATATTCCACTCGACCACAGTGGAATGTCTACCGGTGACAAATTCTACCATTGAAAAGGAAACGCGAAATGACCCAACTCTCTCACGAGTCTACGACTTAACGGTGAAGGGATGGCCAGCACATGGTGAATCACTGTTGCCAGCATTCTTGCAAAGAAGAGAACAGCTGTCAGTGTGCCGAGGAACCTTGATGTGTGGATCCAGAGTGGTGATTCCACCCAAACTCAAGGATAGAGTGCTAACGGAGCTTCACGAGAGGCATCTGGGTGGAGTGAAAATGAAGAACTTAGCCAGAGCGTTTGTGTGGTGGCCAGGTATCGATGGAGACATCGAAGAAATGACCAAGAGCTGTCTAGGATGCCAGAAGGTCCAAAACGCCCCACCACAAGCCCCTCTACATCCATGGGAGTGGCCCTCATCTCCATGGCAAAGGGTACATAGTGACTTTGCTGGTCCATTTATGGACTCAATGCTCTTAATCGCAGTGGATGCACACTCCAAGTGGCCGGAGGTAATAAAGATGTCCTCCACCACCACGGAAAAAACCATCATAGTATTAAGGACCATATTCGCCAGGAATGGGCTGCCTGAACAGATCTGTTCTGATAATGGACTGCAATTTGTATCCGAAGAATTCAGGAAGTTCTTAAAAAACAATGGGGTTAAGCACTACACGTCCGCCCCATACTATCCCGCCACCAATGGATTGGCTGAAAAGTTTGTCCAGACCTTCAAGAAGGCCATAAAGGCCACGGGTAATGAAGACATAAATCTACAACATAAGGTGGATAACTTCTTGTTTGCGTACAGGAATGCAACACACGTGGTTACAAACCAAACCCCCGCCATGATGTTTTTCAATAGAAGACTAAGATGCCAGCTGGATTTGGTCAAGCCAAACGTCAGAAGGGACATAGAGAACCAGCAATTTCAAAGCATGAATGAAAGGCCAACTAGAACCTTCCAGATAGGTCAACCAGTTTTGGCCCGGGACTACCGTACCGAGAAATGGCAGCCTGGAACTATTTGCATACGACTAGGACCGCTGATGTATACCGTGGACATTGGAGAAAGCATAATAAGGCGCCATGCTGACCAGATCATAGAGTCATCCGAAAAAGGACAACCTACACCACAACTCTATACGCCTAGTGATGAAGCAGAGATACCCATAGTATCTACCTCCGATCCGGTGATACTGGAACCAGATGAACCCGACACTGGCATTGAAGCCGAATCAACCTTGCCAAAAAAAACTACTACACCACCGAGGCGTTACCCGGACCGAGTCAGGAAGCCTCCAGGGAGACTGAATTTGTAATTGATTAACTTCAGCAAATGTGTATATTATTGTTCTTGTAAAAATGTTATTTAATGATTACTTAAAATATTATGTACTATTTATCTAAAAGGGGAGGAATTGTAGTGTAATAACCTTTAAGAGGAACTATATTTTTGAAGCCCCTGTATACTGTAGTACCAGTAGTGACCACTCGGGTATATAAGCCTGTGTAGCGTCTTGTGTTGTTAGTTCACCTCCAGACTTTGTTCAGTAAACACTTGTTAAATCAACTCCTGCATTCCATGTCTCCATTAACACACGGATCTAACACAAAGGGATTAGTTAAGAAGGGGAAAATAGAATACGAGAGTAAGCTTTCAGGGAACATAAAAACTGACTGTAAAAGCTTTTATAGATATGTGAAGAGAAAAAGATTGGTGAAGTCAAGCGTAGGTCCCTTGCAGTCAGAATCAGGGGAATTTATAATGGGGAACAAAGAAATGGCAGTCCAATTAAATGGATCCAAAGGACTTAAATGCAAACATAAAACGTGAACACTACCAGATTCCCAAGCGAGAAGAAATCACCAGTGAAATGTCAGGTGCCAGATACTTTACAAAGCTCGATGCCTTACAAGGATTTTGGCAACTAAAACTGGATGAAGAGAGCACCAAATACTGTACCTTCAACACACCATTTGGCAGGTATTGTCTCCTCAGAATGCCTTTCGGGATAATATCTGCATCTGAAATCTTTCATAGAGCGAAATTGAAGGTCTGGAAGGAGTCCAGGTCTATGTTGATGACATTATCATCTGGGGCTCCACACTAAAAACACAAGAGACTATACAAGAGCAGATCAATGACAATGCCGCAACTGCATCTTGTCAATCGCCACCAGAACAATCTCATGAAGGCACATCAGACTTACCCGTGTTGAGAAGATCCACACGTGAAGTAAAAAAGCCTGATAGACTTAATCTTTGAGTACAATATAAAGCTTTGAAAATGTGTTGACTGTTTTGAAAATGTTTATGTTTATAGAGCACTAATGAAAGTGTTACTGATATTATCTTTATCGTGTTTCTTGAAAGTTGATTGATATTGATTTTGTTTAACCTCAAAGAAAGGGGGATGTAATGATCAATAACATGTCATTCTATAGTGGACACTAGGTGGAGCCATAGAGCTGTGTAGAGCTGTATATTGCTGCATGTCTATATATATATATATATATGACTACATTACCCATGAGGCACTAGGCTACCCAGAAGGCAGTAGTCAAGATGGCAGCCTGCACACAGGAGCACACATGCGGAATCTCTACAGATGCTGTACCTAGAGAACGTGTACTGAATAAATGACTAGCTAGAAGCTAGCTGTGTTCATAATAAGAATGTCTAGTTATTAATGAACATAACACTGAGGTGATAGAGAAAGCCCTCTTCAGTAAGCTGGAAAACTTTCCTAAAATAGGTAACAGAGACTACCTTAAGCTTAGAGAACTCGGAGACCTTTTAATGGAGTTACTGGCAGTCAAAACAGATGGATACTTACCTGGGCTCTCCTATTTAGATACTGCTCGTGGCATCAACCCAATAGTGGAGAAGTTGCCCCACCCTCTCCAAGAAAAATGGATCAACGTAGGCTCAAAATTCAAAGAAGGCAACCACGTGGTTTCCCCCATTTTCCTTCTTTGTGAACTTTATCTGCAGAGAGGCCAGAATTAGAAATGATCCAAGCTTTGCCCTGTCCAGCTACTGTAGTGGACCCTCAAAGTATGAGAAGCCCATGTCAAAGTACGTGGGCACAAGAATGCCTATATCTGTGCATAAGACGGATGTCACTGCAAAGACTGACATCAGCATAGATGCAGAAAAGAATGAAGAAGATCCCAGAAAACACTGCCCCATCCATCATAAGCCTCATCCGCTCGCAAAATGTAGAGACTTCAGAAACAAGACCAAAGATGAACGCAGAGCCTACCTCAAAGATAATGGGATATGTTTTAGGTGTTGCGCCTCCGTTTCCCACACTGCAAGAGACTGTAGGATAGCATTGAGATGCAGGGAGTGTCAGAGTGACTGCCACAGCACAGCTATGCACCCAGGTCCTACCCCCACAACAGAAAAGCCAGCCATCAAAGACTCTGAGCCCGGAGACGAGAGAAAGGGAACCCTTACCACTGCACCAACGGTGAGCTTCATATTCACTGAGGTGTGTGGCCAAGGCCTCACAGGACGATCGTGTTCCAAAATATGCCTTGTAAGAGTCTACCCACAAGGACAGCGCCACCGCTCAGTTAACAACTACGCAATACTCGATGACCAAAGTAACCGGTCACTCGCACGGTCAGACTTTTTTGACATATTTGGCGTCGAGAGTAGCCCAGCCCCTTACTAACTGAGAACCTGTGCCGGACTCTTGGAGATGGCAGGAAGGAAAGCAGATGGGTTCTGTGCCGAGGCAGTGAGTGAAGGGGTGAGCATAGACTTACCGCCACTGATAGAGTGCAGTGAAATCCTGAACAACCGATCGGAGATACCAACGCCTGAGACAGCACTTCACCATACCCACCTAAAGCCCATAGCATCACGCATCCCAGCATTGGATCCAAAGGGCCAGATTCTCCTCCTGCTCGGGAGAGATGTGGTGAGGGTGCATAAGGTGAGAGAGCAAGTTAACGGACCACACGATGCCCCCTTTGCCCAAAGACTCGACTTAGGCTGGGTGCTCGTGGGAGAAGTGGGTCCAGACCAAGCTCACAAGCCCAACGTAAGCACCTTTAAGACCAATGTGTTAGAAAGCGGATGACCCTCTTTCCTCACTCCCTGCCCAAGTCACATCCACCTGAAAGAGAGAGCGAGCTACGGTGGGGAGCAACAAGGTGATTTCTCTCACACAACATGGGGGTGCTCGGCTGACACCAGAGCTGTCGACAAACTGGGGCATACCATGTTTGAAAAGACAAAAGATGACAACAAAGGTGCTCTCTCCTTCGAAGACGAAGCTTTCATGAATATTATGGAGAAAGAATTTCACAAAGATGAGGCGAACAGCTGCGTTGCGCCTCTCCCCTTTAACGTACCCCGGCTTCTTCTGCCTAACAATCGCGATCAGGCACTGTCACACCTCGCATCACTGTGGCGCACATTAGATAGAAAGCCCGAAATGAAGGAACAGTTCATTGCCTTCATGGAAAAGGCTTTCGAGAGTAACCATGCTGAATTAGCACCTCCACTCAAAGAAGGAGAAGAGTGCTGGTATCTCCCGATTTTTGGAGTTTATCACCCCGAGAAACCTAGTCAAATAAGAGTAGTTTTCGACTCCAGCACTCAGCACTGTGGCATCTCACTCAACAACGTTCTGCTCACGGGTCCAGACCTAAACAACACCCTCCTTGGCGTGCTGATTCGCTTTAGGAAAGAGCTCGTAGCAGTAACCGCAGACACCCAACAGATGTTCTATTGCTTTGTGGTGAGAGAGGACCATAGGAACTATCTGAGGTTCCTCTGGTATCGCGACAACAACATGTCAAAGGACATCACTGAATACAGGATGCGGGTCCACGTTTTTGGTAACAGCCCCTCCCCTGCAGTCTCCATCTATGGGCTCAGATGTGCAGCCAAAGAGGGAGAACACGAGCATGGAACAGACACAAGACAGTTTGTGGCGAGACATTTTTATGTTGATGATGGCCACATATCCTTACCTTCAGAAGCAGAAGCCATCAACCTGCTGAAGCGAACACAAGCTTCATTGGCCCAGTCCAAACTGAGGCTGCACAGAATTGCCTCAAACAGTGTAGCAGTAATGAAGGCCTTTCCAGCTGAGGATCTCGACAAGGGCATTAAAGACTTAGACCTCAGCGACGAAACCATGCCAGCCCAGCTAAGCCTTGGTTTACGTTGGGAAATTGAATCTGACACCTTCACAGTGTCTGTAGGTGACAATCCATTTACATGCCATGGAGTGCTGTCAATGGTCAACTCACTCTTTGACCCTCTCGGCATGGTGGCGCCCGTGACTATTCAGGGAAGAGCCCTACTACGAGAACTCTGCACAGACACGAGTGACTGGGACACTCCACTCCCCGAAGGCAGGTTAACAGAATGGGAGACATGAAGAAATTCTCTCAAAATTCTAAAAAATCTTCATATCCCATGCACCTACTCACCAGACACACTCTCCAAATCCAAATGCACCGAGTTGTGTGCATTCTCAGATGCGTCCGAGAAAGCTATCGGCGCGGTAGCCTACCTGAGATCCCTAGATGATGAGGGCCAAAGCAACTTGGGATTTGTCCTGGGAAAGGCAAAGTTGACACCCTGGCCAGAGCCCACCATGCCACGCCTGGAGTTATGCGCTGCAGTATTAGCGGTGGAGATGGCGGATCTCATCCTGGATGAGTTAGATTTCAAGCTTGATGCAGTGAAATTCTACTGTGGCAGCAAAGTTGTGCTCGGTTACATCTCCAATGAGTCAAAGAGGTTCTTCATATATGTACACAACAGAGTTCAGTGAATAAGACAATCAACATGCCCCGACAAGTGGCACTATGTGCCCACAGAGCTGAATCCAGCTGACCTGCCTTCCAGCTCTCCAGTACAATGTGGTTTACCGGGCCAGCTTTCTTACACAAACCTGACCAAGCTGACCATACGGCACAAGAATCATTCAAGCTCATCAGCCCAGAACTAGATGTGAAGGCCACTGTTCAAGGGATGGTCAAAAGTTCTTCAGACCCATCTCAGAGGTCGTACTCCTCTTACCTAAGGAGGACTGAGTGTTATTGATTCCACAGTTCTGTATGTTTTATAAGTAGTGGCATCTAATAGACGCCAGGCGGGGAGTGTTCTGCCTTATAATTGCAGGAGTTTCGGTTCGTTGCCGCCAGTAGGTGGCAGTAAAGGGAAATGGCCAGTAGGGTCACTCAACAGGAAGTAGTATAGTGATAGCAATCAAAGAGGTCACAGCAGCATGGAGCATGCTGAAAGTTAATCCACTGTAATCCTACATTGTTACGCCTTCGAAAGCATTGCCTGTGAGTTGAATGGTTTCATTACATATCCATGTTTAGATGTTAGTTATATCTCATGTATGTAAAAAGGTGCATTTCTTTCTTTTGTCTTTCTCAGCTTTACTCCAACCCAATGCAACTGATTTGTATTGTTTCATTGACCTCATGCAAGTGTGGCATTATTAAACACCGGAGCTTGGACGCTACATCCGGACTCCCATGTCATTATTGAAAGGAGTTTGGCTGGCTGTCTAACTGCGTACAGACACATACACGTAGGGAGGACAGTACACTACGATTGTACTGTAACAGATTGTATTGAATACTAGGATTGTACTGTCATGTATTGTATGAATACTGGGAATGTACAGTAACACATTGTATTGAATACTGGAATTGTACTGCAACAGATTGTATTGCATACTAGTATAGTACTGTAACATATTGTATTGGATTCTAGGATTGTACTGTAACAGATTGTATTGAATACTGGGATTGTACTGTAACAGACTTTATTGAATACTAGGATTGTAGAATAATATATTGTATTGAATACTGGGATTGTACTATAACACATTTTATTGAATACTGGGATTGTACAGTAACACTCTGTATTGAATACTAGGATTGTACTGTAAAAGATTGTATTGAATACTGGGATTGTACTGCAAAATTTTGTACTGAATACTGGGATTGTACTGTAGTGGATTATATTGAATACTATGCTTGTACTGTAACATATTGGGGCAGTAATTCCTCCCCAAACACGTGAGTACGGAAGGGGTACTCACGCGTCTGGCCGGAGGAAATGCCGGTTTTCAGCATGCACAGCGCATGCGCTGAAAACCAGCATTTCCTCTCCTCTAACCCAAGAGGTGAAGAGGCTAGCACGTGCGCTGTAGGGGGCAGCGCGTGCATCTTGGATTTCCTCTGTTTTGGGGGATTTGCGCATGTGTAAAGGCCTCCGGTCTTTACGCTTGTAAAAAGCACACGTAAGTATTTACTTTTACAGGTAAGTGGTGTTTAATGCAATTTAGAATTTTTTTTCCCACAGGTTTATTATTTTAAAGAATCTACAATAAGGTAAGTTTAGTTTTAGATCCTTTTTATTAAAAATTTATTTTTTTCAAAAAAAAAAATTGTTTAAATTATTTTTTTTAACTTATTTATACTTAATTTAATGATTGGGATGCTTTTAAAATTTTACTTAAAGTTTAAGTAGTGTTTTGGGGTGCAGAACTTTTCATGAGTTTGAAAGTTCTTACTCTCAAACTTATGAATGAAGTTTCCCCTCCCCTGATTGGCTGAACAGTGCTCACCTGATCCCAGCCGGCACATCACACTAACTACGCCGCTGGGTCAGGTTAGCACAGCGTGCCGACATCAGAACCGGGCCACTGACAGGAAATCCACTGCGGGCCAGGTTTCAGATGTCGGCGCGCCGTGTAAGTGCTCATCGGGGGCTTGCACACGCGGCAAGTCCCCGACACCAAGTTCTGGGCCAATGTATTGAAAATTGGGATTGTAATGTAACAGATTTTATTGAATACTGGGATTTTGCAGTAACAGATTGTACTGAATACTGGGATTGTACTGAATACTGGGATTGTAATGTAACAGATTGTATTGAATATTAGGATTGTACTGTAATGGATTGGAATGAATACTGGGATTGTACTATAATAGATTGTATTGAATACCAGGAATGTACTGTAGCGGATGGGAATGGATACCTTGGTTGTACTGTAACAGGTTGTATGGAATACTGAGATTGAACTGTAACAGATTGTATTTAATACTGGGATTATACTGTATCATATTGTATAGAATACTAGGTATGTACTGTAACAGATTGTATTGAACACTGTGATTGTACTGTAACAGATTGAATTGAATACTGGGGTTATACTGTAGCATATTGTATAAAATTCTAGGATTGTACTGTAACAGATTATATTGTATACTGGGTGAATTAAGAAAACTACTAAGCACTTGATTTGAATATAAAACAAGGCTTTAATCAACTTTTTCACAACCATGAGATTCTAGTTGCATCACTAGTTCCTGGTTACAAAAACGTCCTGTGCAAGATGGGCCCATGCCCGAGTACTTATGCTCCTTGGATGGCACCACCAGCTGATCGCCCAGTGATATTTCATAAGTCATTTCTTCATGAATGATAAGATTAATGACATTGGGTTTGCACTGTAATTGATTGCAGTGTAAAAGCTTTTATTGAATGCTGGGTATTTAGCATGATCAATTGCATTGGATACTAGAATAGTACTGTAACAGAGTGTATCAAATACTGGGATTGTGCTGTAACAGATTGTATTGAATACTAGGATTGTACTGTAACATATGGGACTAATATTGGGTTTGTACTGTAACAGATTGTATTGAATACTGGGATTGCATTGTAACAGACTGGACTGAATACTGGGAGTGTACTGTACAGATTGTATTGAATACCAGGATTGTACTGTAACAGATTGTATTAAATACCAGGATTGTACTGTGACAGATTGGACCCAATATTGGGATTGTACTGTAAAAGATTGTTTTAAAAACTGGGATTGTACTTATCAGATTGGACTCAATACTGGGAATGTAATGTACCAGATTGGATTGTTTATTGGGATTGTAGTGTAACAGATCATATGGAATGCTGGAATTGTACTGTAACAGGTTGGACTAAGTACTGGGATTGAAGTGTAACAAATTGTGTTGCATACTGGTCTGGTAATGTCACACATTTTATTGCATACTTGGATTGTACAGAAACAGATGGCATTGAATACTGGGAATGTAGTGTAAAATATCATATTGAATACAGGGATTGCAATGTAACATATGGTGTTGAATACTGAGATTGCAGCATGAAAGAGTCTATTGGGTATTGGATTGTACTGCACCAGATTGCATTGAATACTGGGATTGTACTGCATCAGATTGTATGGAATACTGGGATTGTACTGTAACAGAATGTATTGAATACAAGGAAATGTATTGTAACATATTCTATAGAATACTGGAATTGTACAGTAACATATTGTATTGAAAACTGAGATTGTAGTGTAACAGATTGTATTGAATGCTAGGATTGTAATGTAACATGTTGTATTGAATACCAGGATTGTACTGTAACAGATTGGAATGAATACTGGGATTGTACTGTAAAAGATTGTTCTGAATACTGGGTAATTAACGTAACAGATTATATTGGTTACTAGGATTGAACTGGAGCAGATTGTATTGAATACTGGGATTGTACTGTAACATATTGCATTGAATACTGGGATTGTACTGTAACAGATTGTATTGAATACTGGGATTGTACAGTAACGGATTGTTTTGAATACTACAATTGTAATGTAACAGATTGTATTGAATACTAGAATTGTACTGCAACAGATTGTACAGAAAACTAGTATTGTACTGTAAAATATTGTATTGGATTCTAGGATGGTACTGTAACAGATGTTATTGAATACTGTGTTTGTACTGTAACATATTGTATTGAATACTGGGATTGTAAAATAACACATTGTATTGAATACTGGGATTGTAAAGTGAAAGATTGTATTGAATACTGGGATTGTACTGTAAAAGATTGTATTGAATACTGGGATTGTACTTCAAAATATTGTATTGAATACTGGAATTGTACTGTAACAGATTATATTGAACACTATGCTTGTACTGTAATATATTGTATTGAAAATTAGGATTGTAATGTAACAGATTGTATTCAATACTGGGGATGAAATGTAACAGATTGGATTGTATATTGGGATTGTAGTGTAAAAGATTGTATTGAATGCTGGGATTTTACTGTAACAGGTTGGACTGAATACTGGGATTGTAGTGTAAAAGTTGTGTTGCATACTGGTCTTGTAATGTCATACATTTTATTGCATACTTGGATTGTACAGAAACAGATGGTATTGACTACTGGGAATGTAGTGTAAAAGATTGTATTGAATACTGGGATTGTTATGTAAGAAATTATATTGAACACTAGGGTTGTACTGTAACAGATTGTATAGTATATTGGGATTGTACTGTAATATATTCTATAGAATACTGGAATTGTACAGTAACGGCTTGTATTGAAACTGGGATTGTACTGTAACAGATTGTATTGAATATTAGGATTGTACTTTAACATATTGTATTGAATACTGGGATTGTACTGTATCAGATTGTATTGAATACTGGGATTGTACTGTAACAGATTTTATTCAATACTAGGACTGTACTGTAAAATATTGTACTGAAAACAGGGATTGTACTATAACAGATTGTATTGAATACTGGGATTGTAATGTGACAGATTGGACTGAATACTGAGTGATGTAAGAAAACTACTAGGCAGTTGGTCTAAGCATTAAACCAAGCTTTAATCAACTGTTTTACGACATGGAGGTCTAGCTGTGTCCTTCAACAGTAACTGTTAAGAATGTCCCTGCGCAAGCTGGGCCCGTGCCCGAGTATTTATACACACCCTGGACAGAGCCACCAGCAGGCCGCTCAGTATCATTTCACAAGTCTTTCTTTTAGGAATGACTGATTCATGTCACTGGGTTTGCACTGTAATGAATTGGAATGAATACTGGGTTTGTACTGTAAAATCTTGTATTGAGTCCCGGGTATTTAACATGACTGATTGCATTGAATACTAGGATAGTACTGTAACAGAGTGTAGTGAATACTGGAATTCGACTGTAACATATTGTATTGAATTCCAGGTGTGTACTGTAACATATTGGACTAGTATTGGTTTTGTACTGTAACAGATTGTATTGACTACTGGGATTGCATTGTAACAGACGAGACTGAATACTGGGAGTGTACTGTACAGATTGTATTGAATAGCAGGATCACAGAATCACAGAATCACAGAATCTACAGTGCAGATAGAGGCCATTTCGGCCCATCGAGCCTGCACCGACACATATCCCACCCTATCCCCGTAACCCCACGTATTTAATCCCCAAACACTAAGGGTCAATTTATCATAGCCAAATCAACCTAACCTGCACATCTTTGGACTGTGGGAGGAAACCGGTGCACCCGGAGGAAACCCACGCAGACACAGGGAGAATGTGCAAACTCCACACAGACAGTGGCCCGAGGCCAGATTTGAACCCGGGTCGCTGTGAGGCAACAGTGCTAACCACTATGCCACCGTGCCCCCCGTACAGTAAAAGATTGTATTAAATACCAGGATTGTACTGTGAGAGATTGGACTCAATATTGGGATTGTACTGCTAAAGATTGTTTTAAAAACTGGGATTGTACTTTAACAGATTGGACTCAATACTGGGAATGTAATGTACCAGATTGGATTGTTTATTGGGATTGTAGTGTAACAGATCATATGGAATGCTGGAATTGTACTGTAACAGGTTGGATTAAGTACTGGGATTGAAGTGTGACAGATTGTGTTGCATACTGTTCTTGTAATGTCACACATTTTATTGCATACTTGGATTGTACAGAAACAGATGGTATTGAATACTGGGAATGTAGTGTAAAATATAATATTGACTACAGGGATTGTAATGTAACATATTGTGTTGAATACTGAGATTGTATCATAGAAGATTGTATTGGGTATTGGATTGTACTGCACCAGATTGCACTGAATACTGAGAATGTACTGTATCAGATTGTATGGAATACTGGGATTGTACTATAACAGATTGTATTGAATACAAGGAAATGTATTGTAACATATTCTGGAATTGTACAGTAACAGATTGTATTTAAAACTGGGATTGTACTGTAACAGATTTTATTGAATACTGGGATTGTACTGTAAAATATTGTATTGAAAACTGGGATTGTACTGTAACAGATTGTGCTGAATACTGGACAGAGCCACCAGCAGGCCGCTCAGTATCATTTCACAAGTCTTTCTTTTAGGAATGACTGATTCATGTCACTGGGTTTGCACTGTAATGAATTGGAATGAATACTGGGTTTGTACTGTAAAAGCTTGTATTGAATACTGGGTGTTTAACATGACCCATTGCAGTGAATACAAGGATAGTACTGTAACAGTGTATTGAATACTGTGATTGTACTATAACAGATACTATTGAATACCAGGATTGTACTATAAAATATTGGACTAATATTAGTTTTGTACTGTAACAGATTATATTGAATACTTGGACTGTACTGTACAGATTGTATTGAATACCAGGATTGTACAGTAACAGATTGTATTAAATACCAGGATTGTACTGTAACAGTTTGGACTCAATATTGGGATTGTACTGTAAATAATTGTTTTAAAAACTGGGATTGTACTTTAACAGATTGGACTCAATACTGGGAATGTTATTTAACAGATTGGATTGTATATTGGGATTGTGGTATAACAGATTGTATAGAATGCTGGGATTGTACTGTAACAGGTTGGACTGAATACTGGGATTGTACTGTACAGATTGTATTGAATATCAGGATTGTACAGCAACAGATTGTATTAAATACCAGGATTGTACTGTGTCAGATTGGACTCAATATTGGGATTGTACTGTAAAAGATTGTTTTAAAAACTGTGATTGTATTTTAACTGATTTGACTCAATACTGGGAATGTAATGTACCAGATTGGATTGCTTATTGGGATTGTAGTGTAACAGATCATATGGAATGCTGGAATTGTACTGTAACAGGTTGGACTAAATATTGGTATTGAATACTGGGATTGTACTGTGACAGATTGGACTGAATACTGAGTGATGTAAGAAAACTACTAGGCAGTTGGTCTAAGCTTTAAACAAAGCTTTAATCAATTGTTTTACGACATGGAGGTCATAAGAACATAAGAAATAGGAGCAGGAGCAGGCCAATCGGCCCCTCGAGCCTGCTCCACCATTCAATAAGATCATGGCTGATCTGATCCTAACCGCAAATCTTCTATCACTCTGCATCCACCCGAACCCATGTGTCTCCCGGGAGAGGCGAAAAACCAGATAAAGACCCAATGGCCAATTTGGGAGAAAGAAAATCTGGGAAATTCCTCTCCGACCCATCTAGGCGATCAAAATTCTTCCAGGAGATCACTCTGTCCCTATATTTTCTACAGTACTTACCTTCTGTAAAGGCGATCTCCACCCCAGCCAGGAACAGGAATAAAACCATCTCCTGAAATCTAACACAGAATTAGAACACAGTAGGAGCAGAACAAGGCTACACGGCCCCTGGGCCCACTCCACTACCCACAGGGCCATGACCATTCCGAACCTAGACTCATGTCCAATATCCTGCCCGCTCCCCGTAACCCTTAATTCCCTTTACTTCTAGGAAACTATCTATTTCTGTTTTAAATGTATTTAATGATGTAGCTTCCACAGCTTTCTGGGGCAGCAAATTCCACAAACCTATCACCCTCTGAGTGAAGAAGTTTCTCCTCATCTCAGTTTTGAATGAGCAGCCCCTTATTTTAAGATTATGCCCCCTAATTCTAGTTTCACCCATCATTGGGAACATCCTCACCGCATCCACCCAATCAAGCCCCTTCACAATCTTATATGTTTCAATAAGATCGCCTCTCATTCTTCTGAACTCCAATGAGTAGAGTCCCAATCTACTCAACCTCTCCTCATATGACCACCCCCTCATCCCCGGGATTAACCGAGTGAACCTTCTTTGTACTGACTCAAGAGCAAGTATGTCTTTTCTTAAGTATGGACACCAAAACTGTATGCAGTATTCCAGGTGCGGTCTCACCAATACCTTGTACAACTGCAGCAATACCTCCCTGTTTTTATATTCCATCCCCCTAGCAATAAAAGCCAACATTCCATTGGCCTTCTTAATCACTTGCTGCACCTGCATACTAAATTTTTGAGATTCATGCACCAGGACTAGTTGTGCCCTTCACTAGTAACTATTAAGAATGTCCCTGTGCAAGCTGGACCCATGCCCGAGTATTTATACAGACCCTGGACAGTGCCACCAGCAGGCCACTCATTATCATTTCATAAGTCTTTCTTTTATGAATGACTGATTCATGTCACTGGGTTTGCACTGTAATGAATTGGAATGAATACTGGGTTTGTAAAGTAAAATCTTGTATTGAATACTGGGTATATAACATGACTGATTGCATTGAATACTAGGATAGTCCTGTAACAGAGTGTAGTGAATACTGAGATTCTACTGTAACAGATTGTATTGAATACCAGGTTTGTACTGTAACATATTGGACTAATATTGGGTTTGTACTGTAACAGATTGTATTGACTACTGGGATTGCATTGTAACAGACTGGGCTGAATACTGGGAGTGTACTGTACAGATTGTATTGAATACCAGGATTGTACATTAACAAATTCTATTAAATACCAGGGTTGTACTATAACAGATTGGACTCAATATTGGGATTGTATTGCAATTGATTGTTTTAAAAACTGGGATTGTACTTTAACAGATTGGACTCAATACTGGGAATGTAATTTAACAGAATGGATTGTTTATTGGGATTGTACTGTAACAGATTGTATAGAATGCTGGGATTGTACTGAAACAGGTTGGACTAAATACTGGGATTGAAGTGTAACAGATTGTCTTGCATACTGTTCTTGTAATGTCACACATTTTATTGCATATTTGGATTCTCCAGAAACAGATGGGAATGTAGTGTAAAATATTGTATTGAATACTGGGATTGTAATGTAAAATATTGTGTCAAATACTGGGATTGTAGCATGAAAGATTGCATTGGGTGTTGGATTGTACTGCACCAGATTGCACTGTATCAGATTGAATGGAATACTGGGATTGTACTGTAACAGATTGTATTGAATACAAGGCAATGTATTGTAACATATTCTATAGAATACTGGAATTGTACAGTAACAGATTGCATTGAAAACTGGGATTGTACTGTAACAGATTGTATTGAATACTAGGATTGCACTGTAACTATTGTATTGAACACTGCGTTTCCACTGTAATGAATTGGAATGAATACCGGGTTTGTACTGTAATAGCTTGTATTGAATACTGGGTATTTAACATGAGCCATTGCAGTGAATACTAGGATAGTACTGTAACAGGGTATTGAATACAGTGATTGTACTGTAACAGATACTATTGAATACCAGGATTGTACTATAAAATATTGGACTAATATTGGGTTTGTACTGTAACAGATTGTATTGAATACTGGGATTGTACTGTGACAGATTGGACTGAATACTGAGTGATGTAAGAAAACTACTAGGCAGTTGGTCTAAGCATTAAACAAAGCTTTAATCAACTGTTTTATGACATGGAGGTCTAGTTGTGTCATTCACAAGTAACTATTAAGAATGTCCCTGTGCAAGCTGGACCCGTGCCTGATTATTTATACACACCCTGGACACTGCCACCAGCAGACCACTCAGCATCATTTCATAAGTCTTTCTTTTATGAATGACTGATTCATATCACTGGGTTTGCACTGTATTGAATTGGAATGAATACTGGGTTTGTAAAGTAAAATCTTGTATTGAATACTGGGTATTTAACATGACTGATTGCATTGAATACTAGGATAGTCCTGTAACAGAGTGTATTGAATACTGAGATTCTACTGTAACAGATTGTATTGAATACCAGGTTTGTACTGTAACATATTGGACTAATATTGGGTTTGTACTGTAACAGATTGTACTGAATACTGGGATTGCATTGTAACAGACTGTACTGAATACTGGGAGTGTACAGTACAGATTGTATTAAATACCAGGATTGTACTGTGACAGGTTGGACTCAACATTGGGATTGTACTGTTAAAGATTGTTTTATAAACTGGGATTGTACTTTAACAGATTGGCCTCAATATTGGGAATGTAACTTACCAGATTGGATTGTTTATTGGGATTGTAGTGTAACAGATCATATGGAATGCTGGAATTGTACTGTAACAGGTTGGATTAATACTGGGATTGAAGGGTAACAGATTGTGTTGCATACTGTTCTTGTAATGTCACACATTTTATTGCATATTTGGATTGTACAGAAACAGCTGGTATTGAATACTGGGAATGTAGTGTAAAATATAGTATTGACTACAGGGATTGTAATGTAACATATTATGTTGAATACTGAGATTGTAGCATGAAAGATTGTATTTGGTATTGGATTGTACTGCACCAGATTACACTGAATACTGAGATTGTACTGCATCAGATTTTATGGAATACTGGGATTGTACTGTAACAGATTGTATTGAATACAAGGAAATGTATTGTAACATATTCTATAGAATACTGGAAATGCACAGTAACAGATTGCATTTAAAACTGGGATTGTACTGTAAGAATTTCTATTGAATACTGTGTTTGTACTGTAACAGATTGTATTGAATACTAGGATTGTACTGTAAAATATTTTATTGAAAACTGGGATTGTACTGTAACAGATTATATTGAACACTGGGATTATACTGTAACAGATTGTACTGAATACTGCGTTTGTACTGTAATGAATTGGAATGAATACCGGGTTTGTACTGTTAAAGCTTGTATTGAATACGGGGTATTTAACATGACCCATTGCAGTGAATACTAGGAGAGTACTGTAACAGTGTATTGAATACTGTGATTGTACTGTAACAGATACTATTGAATACCAGGATTGTACTATAAAATATTGGATTAATATTAGTTTTGTACTGTAACAGATTGTATTGAATAATGGGACTGTACTTTACAGATTGTATTGAATACCAGGATTGTACAGTAACAGATTGTATTGAATGCCAGGATTGTACTGTAACATATTGTATTGAATACTAGGATTGTACTGTAACAGACTGTGTTGAATACTGGGATTGTACTGTAACAGATTGTATTGAATACTAGGTTTGTACTGTAAAATATTGTATTGAAAACTGTGATTGTACTGTAACAGATTATATTGAATACTGGGATTGTACTGTAACAGATTGTAATGAATACTGGGTTTTCACAGTAATGAATTGGAATGAATACTGGATTTCTACTGTAAAAGCTTGTATTGAATACTGTGTATTTAAAATGATCCTTTGCATTAAATACTAGGGTAGTACAGTACCAGAGTGTATTGAATACTGGGATTGTGCTGTACAGATTGTATTGAATACTGGGACTGTAGTGTAACAGGTTGTATTAAATTCCAGGATTGAACTGTAACAGATTGGACTCAGTATTGGGATTTTAGTGTAAAAGATTGTTTTAAAAACTGGAATTGTACTTTAACAGATTGGACTCAGTACTCATAATGTAATGTAACAGATTGGATTGTATATTGGGATTGTAGTGTAACAGATTTTATTGAATGGTGGCATTGTACTGTAACAGGTTGGACTGAATACTGGGATTGTAGTGTAACAGAGTGTATTGCATACTGGTCTTGTAATGTCACTCATTTTATTGCATACTTGGATTGTACAGAAACAGATGGTATTGAATACTGGGAATGCAGTGTAACATATTGTATTGAATACTGGGATTGTTATGTAAGAAATTATATTGAAAACTGGGATTGTAACGTTACATATTGTGTTGAAAATTGTGATTGCAGCATGACAGATTGTACTGATATTGGATTGTCTTGCTCCAGATTGCAATGAATACTGGGATTGTACGTTATCAGTTTGTATAGCATACTGGGATTGTACTGTAACATGTTGTATTGCTTACCGGGATTGTACAGTAACAGATTGTATTGATTACTGGGATTGTGCTGTAAAAGATTGTATTGAATATGGGGATTGTACATTAAAAGCTTGTATTGAGTACTAGGATTGTACGGCAAAATATTGTATTGAAAACTGGGTTTGTACTGTTACCGATTGTATTGAGTTCTGGGATTGTGCAGTAAAAGATTATATTGAAAACTGGGGCTGTACTGTAGCAGATTTTATTGAATATGAGGATTGTACTGTAACATATTGTATTGATTACTGGGATTGCACTATAACAGGTTGTATTGAATACTAGGAATGTACTGTAACATTATATTGAATACTGGGATTGTAATGTAAAAGACTGTATGGAATACTGGGATTGTACTGTAACAGATTGTATTGAATACTGGGATTGTACTGTATCAGATTGTATTGATTACTGGGATTGCAGTCTAACAGATTGTATTGAATACTAGGAATGTACTGTAATATATTGTATTGAATACTGGGATTTTACTGTAACAGATTGTATGGAATATTGGGAATGAACTGTAATAGATTGTATTGAACACTGTGACTATATTGTAGCATATTGTGTGGAATACTAGGATTGTACTGTAACAGATTGTATTGAAAATGGCGATTGTACTGTAACAGATTGTATTGAATACTGGTATTATACTGTAGCATATTGTATAGAATACTAGGATTGTACTGTAACAGATTTTATTGAATACTGTGATTGTATTGTAAAAGATTGTATTGAATACCAGGATTGCATTGTAAAAGATTGTATTGAATACTGGGATTGTACTGTAAAATATTGTATTGTATACTGGGATTGTACTGTAACAGATTGTATGCAATACTGGGATTGTACTGTAACAGATTGTATTGAAACCTGGGATTGTACTGTATCAGATTGTATTGATTACTGGGATTGCACTGTAACAGATTGTATTACATACTAGGTTTGTACTGTTATATATTCTATAGAATACTGGAATTGTACAGTAACAGATTTTCTTGAAAACTGGGATTGTACTGTAACATATTTTTTGAATATTAGGATTGTACTGTAACATATTGTATTGATTACTGGGATTGTACTGTAACAGATTGTATTGAATTCTGGGATTGTACTGTAACAGATTGGATTGAATACTAGGATTGTACTGTAAGAGATTGTATGGAATACTGGGTTTGTACTGTGATGCGCCATCAATTACTCAAAAGACTGAGGTTGAGCGAGTAACAATCAGGCTTTTATTAACTAAAGAATGAAGGTCTTGTCTCGAGTGGTCGACCCGTCCAGAATACTAAGGGACTGGGAGGTAGTCACTTATATACCTGGAATAGTGGGAGGAGTCAGCCGAGGCATGTCCAGACCTGTACCTAGTGGAATACACATACAGACACAGACAGGTATGACAGTGGTTTACCACATACTGTAACAGATTGTATTGAATCCTGGGATTGTGCTGTATCAGATTGTATTGATTACTGGGATTGCACTGTAACAGATTTTATTGAATACTAGGAATGTACTGTACCATATTGTATTGAATACTGGGATGTTACTGTAACAGATTGTATGGAATACTGGGAATGGACTGTAATAGATTGTATTGAATACTGTGACTATATTGCAGCATATTGTATAGAATACTAGGATTGTACTGTAACAGATTGTATTGAAAACTGCGATTGTACTGTAGCATATTTTATTGAATACTGGTATTTTACTGTAGCATATTTTATAGAATACTAGGATTGTACTGTAACAGATTGTATTGAATACTGTGATTGTAATGTAAAAGATTGTATTGAATACCAGGATTGCATTGTAAAAGATTGTATTGAATACTGGGATTGTACTGTAAAATATTGTATTGTATACTGGGATTGTACTGTAACAGATTGTATGCAATAGTGGGATTGTATTGCAACAGATTGTATTGTATACAGATGTGGTGTACCTGGACTTCCAAAAGGCCTTCGATAAGGTCCCACATAAAAGATTAGCATGGAAAATTGAGGCTCATGGGATAAAGGGGAAAGTTTTGGCGTGGATAGGGAACTGGCTGTCAGATAGAAAACAGAGAGTTGGAATAAACGGCTCATTTTCTGAATGGCAGGCAGTAACAAGTGGGGTACCACAGGGATCTGTCCTGGGCCCCCAGCTGTTCACAATTTACATTAATGACCTGGATCAGGGAGTCGGATGCAGCATTTCCAAATTTGCAGACGACACTAAACTAGGAGGGGGGGTGGGCTCAGAGGAAGAGACCAGGAAGCTCCAGAGCGATTTGGACAGACTGGGCGATTGGGCGGATAAATGGCAGATGCACTATAATGTGGACAAGTGCGAAGTTATCCACCTTGGGTGCAGGAACGGGAGGGCAAATTATTATTTAAATGGCAATAGATTGGGAGAGGGGGAAGTACAGAGAGACCTGGGTGTTCTTGTACACCAGTCACTGAAGGCGAGCATGCAGGTGCAACAGGCGGTCAAGAAGGCAAACGGTATGCTGGCCTTCATAGCAAAAGGGTTAGAATACAGGAACAGGGATACCTTGCTGCAGCTGTACAGGGCACTGGTGAGACCACACCTCGAGTACTGTGTACAGTTTTGGTCGCCTCATCTGAGGAAGGATGTTCTTGCCATGGAGGGGGTGCAGCGGCGATTCACCAGGCTGATACCAGGAATGGCGGGAATGACCTATGAGGAGAGACTATGTAGTTTAGGGATGTACACACTGGAGTTTAGAAGATTGAGAGGGGACCTCATAGAAGTGTATAAAATTCTGACAGGTCTAGACAGACTGGATGCAGAAGGAATGTTTCCCTTGGCGGGTGAGAACAGAACTAGAGGACATAATTTAAGGATAAGGGCTAAACCATTTAGGACAGAGATGAGGGGGAATTTCTTCACTCAGAGAGTGGTGAACCTGTGGAACTCATTGCCACAGAGGGCAGTGTACGCCAGCTCATTAAATATATTTAAGAGGGAATTAGATATATTTCTACGGGCAAAAGGGGTTAAGGGTTACGGAGAGAAGGCGGGGACGGGATACTGAATTAAAGGATCAGCCATGATCTCATCGAATGGCGGAGCAGGCACGAAGGGCCGAATGGCCTACTCCTGCTCCTATCTTCTATGTATCTATGTATTGAAAACAAGGATTGTACTGTACTATATTCTATAGAATACTTGAATTGTGCAGTAACAGATTTTCTTGAAAACTGGGGCTGTACTGTAGCAGATTTTATTGAATATGAGGATTGTACTGTAACATATTGTATTGATTACTGGGATTGCACTATAACAGATTGTATTGAATACTAGGAATGTCCTGTAACATATTATATTGAATACTGGGATTGTAATGTAAAAGACTGTATGGAATACTGGGATTGTACTGTAACAGATTGTATTGAATCCTGGGATTGTACTGTATCAGATTGTATTGATTACTGGGATTGCAGTCTAACAGATTGTATTGAATACTAGGAATGTACTGTAATATATTGTATTGAATACTGGGATTTTACTGTAACAGATTGTATGGAATATTGGGAATGGACTGTAATAGATTGTATTGAACACTGTGACTATATTGTAGCATATTGTGTGGAATACTAGGATTGTACTGTAACAGATTGTATTGAAAATGGCGATTGTACTGTAACAGATTGTATTGAATACTGGTATTATACTGTAGCATATTGTATAGAATACTAGGATTGTACTGTAACAGATTTTATTGAATACTGTGATTGTATTGTAAAAGATTGTATTGAATACCAGGATTGCATTGTAAAAGATTGTATTGAATACTGGGATTGTACTGTAAAATATTGTATTGTATACTGGGATTGTACTGTAACAGGTTGTATGCAATACTGGGATTGTACTGTAACAGATTGTGTGCAATAGTGGGATTGTATTGAAACAGATTGTATTGAAAACAAGGATTGTACTGTACTATATTCTATAGAATACTTGAATTGTGCAGTAACAGATTTTCTTGAAAACTGGGGCTGTACTGTAGCAGATTTTATTGAATATGAGGATTGTACTGTAACATATTGTATTGATTACTGGGATTGTACTGTAACAGATTGTATTGAATTCGGAGATTGTACTGTAACAGATTGTACTGAATACTAGGATAGTACTGTACAATATTGTATTGAAAACTGGGATTGTACTATAACAGATTTTATTGAATACTGGGAGTGTACTGTAACAGATTGTATTGAATACTGGGTGACATAAGAAAACTACTAGGCACTTCATCTCAGCGTTAAACAAAGCTTTAATTAACTGTATTATGACATGGATGTCTAGTTGTGTCCTTCACTAGTTCCTGTTAACAATGTCCCTGCGCAAGCTGGACCCATGCCCGAGTATTTATACACTCCCTGGACAGCGCCACCAGCAGGCCATTCAGTATCATTTCATAAGTCTTTCCTTTATGAATGACTGATTCATGTCTCTGGGTTTGCACGGTAATGAATTGGAATGAATACTGGGTTTGTACTGTAAAAGCTTGTATTGAATGCTTGGTATTAAACATGACTGATTACATGAATACTAGCATAATACTGTAACAGAGTGTATTGAATACTGGGATTGTACTATGACAGATTTTATTGAATACCAGGATGGTACTGTAACATATTGGACTAATATTGAGTTTGTACTGTAAAGATTGTATTGAATACTGGGATTGTATTGTAACAGACTGGACTGAATACTGGGATTGTACTGTACAGATTGTATTGAATACCAGGATTGTACAGTAAAAGATTGTATTAAATACCAGGGGCTAGATTTTCAGTATAGGCAGTTTTGGGGCGCTAACCTTAGCGCCCGCCCGAAGTTAGCGCCCGCCCCAAAGTAGCGCCCCGTTGCCGGGAATTCAGTGGCTTCGCCCTAAGAGGTTGGTGGAGCGCTAAAAGAGGCGTTCCACTACTCTCGTTAGGCGCTAAGCCGGCGGTCCAGAGGGATAGCGCCCAGGCGGGGCGCAGCACGGGTGCGGTCATTTTTGCACTGACAGCAGACCCCGTGGTGCCGACCAGCTCTTAAAGGGGGAAGGGACGAATTGGTCTGCTGCCACGCCCTGCACACTGCAGCCTTGCAAAGAGGCCTCAACACTACTGCTCAGCCCCAGGGAGTCATGGCAACGCCAGAGAAGGCCCGTCAGCGTGCCCTGCGCTTCTCAGAGGGTGATCTGGACATCATGCTCACAGCTCTGGAGGTGAGGCGCAAGATCTTGTTTCCAGACAGTGGGAGGAATCCAACCCACCACGACTACACCAAAGCCTGGAAGCAGATCGCCCAGAGGGTGACGTTCACCGGCGAGGCCCCCAGGACCCACACACAATGCCGTAAGAAGTACAACGATCTGACCAGGATTGTGAGGGTGAGTAGCCTTTCCAGTCTCCTCCTCATTCTTGCATGTACACCTGACATGATGGGCAAAGGGACCTGAAAGTCCTTTTGGCCAGCCCTCAGCCAGCAGCATTGGGACAGTCATGAGCATCAAATGGCCATTCGGCACTCTACACTTTGGCCAAGCTATTCCACCATGGGAGGCAGTGCACACTACATCAGGGCTTCACTCTGTCCAAGCTATTCCACCATGGGAGGCAGTGCACACTACATCAGGGCTTCACTCTGTCCAAGCTATTCCACCATGGGAGGCAGTGCACACTACATCAGGGCTTCACTCTGTCCAAGCTATTCCACCATGGGAGGCAGTGCACACTACATCAGGGCTTCACTCTGTCCAAGCTATTCCACCATGGGAGGCAGTGCTCACTACATCAGGGCTTCACTCTGTCCAAGCTATTCCACCATGGGAGGCAGTGCACACTACATCAGGGCTTCACTGCGCACTTACAGCCCGTCCTTTCTCTTGCAGGCTAAAGTAGCGTTTAATCGCCAGGCCCGTGCCAGGGGTGGCCGTGCCAAGCTGCAGAAGCTCACTCGGCTGGAGGAGCGCGTGTGTGTGCTCATGGGAGCACGTGTGATTGTCCCCACAGCGTGCGGTGTATCCGACCCTCCACTGCCCGGCAATGGTAAGGACCTCGCCTTTTGGCCCTCTCGCGTCGCACTGGCCCATCCGAGCTACCTCCTTTGCCACTGTCCCACCAATGCGCTGAATCCCACCAGTCCTAACTCCCTCGCTGACGCCGTCTCCTCACTCTGAAGCTACTCTTGTGCATTCCTGCTTTCAGCTGGTGACGACCAGGACCCTGAGGCTGCCAGTGACAGCACCTCCAACCAGGAGGAGGAGGAGGAGCAAGCCGGACCTTCGGGGGAACAGTCACGTCCCGCAGGAGAGGAGGAAATGCTCGACACCTCCTCACTGGACGAGTGCCTGGAGGAACTGTCGCAGGGCAATGCAGCTTCTGGGACCAGTGGCGTCCAGCCACCCAGCAGCCGTGCGCGTGGCCCGCGGCCTTCCCCCCAAAGGGGGGAAGGATCAGAGGGGAGTGCTGCTGCTCGGCACACTCGCCGTCACCAACGCGGCAAGGGTCCCCTAGTTCGGCCCCCTCCTCCCCAGCGGGAGAGTCGCGACTCCAGTCCGGACACCTTCACTTCGGAGGAGGTGCGGAAGCTCGATCAGATGGCCGACGACTCGGACCGGCGCCACACGGAGCTCATGAGCGTGGTGGGGCGCATGCCTGAGGCCATCGAGTCGCTGGCGACCAGTGTGCGCGAGTTCGGGGCAGCAACTGCCGCGACTGGCCGCATGCTAACTGATGCCGTCAAGACCCTGGCGGATGTGATGCACGCGCACACCAGGACCACAGGGCCACTCACTGCTGCCACACGCGCTGTCTCAGGCAGGCATCGCCAGGGCAGGCGCCGCGCTGGACCATCCCAGCAAGCCGGCCGTCGGCTGATTGCTGCGGATCCTGCAGTGCGGGCCCGGCCGAGTGCCACCGCGCCACAGCACCAGCCAGCGCATCCCAGACGCCAGCTGGCCCACATTGCACCATCCGTCGCCGCCATTCCCCCTCTGGGGCGTCAAGGGCAAGCGGCTGCAGCTGATGGTGGCCAGGCTCAGGCGCGCCACTCAGGAGACGGCCCCTCGAGGCCCAAACGCCGTGTAGGCCGCCCCCCAGCGGCATCTGGCGGAAGGGCATCTGAGCCTCAGGCGCCTTCCCCCAGCCTCGCAGCAGCCACTGGGCAGAGCTTGCGAAGGAGCAGCAGGCAGGGCAGGGGAGGCAAAATGCTGGCCAAGGTCTCGCCCTCGCGGGCCACTCAGTAGAGGGTGTGGCCAGCTTTCCTTTAATATGGCGGTGGCCATCTTTATTTTGCCCATGGTTGTGCTTTTGGAGGGCTTTTTTTTTGCGTTAGGCCGACGTTGAGGCCCGGTTTCAATAAAGGTGGAGTGGCTCCTCCCCAGTTTGTGGGAGTGAGTCGTTTGTTGGGCTTTTTGTGGGGCCCGTTTATTGTTTTTGGGGATTCATGTGGGAAGAGCTTTTCATTTTTGTTTAATAAAAAATTATCTTTATTCATGCAGTCTCCATGGTTGTTCTTCTTAGTGTTTGTTGGCTTCGCCGGCTGAGGGCTTGCGGAGCGGCTGCATTCATCTTCCCTCATGGCCCCTGGCCATTCCCTGACAGGGGGCTTAGAAGTACCGTGTAATAAGGTGGCGTCGTGCGGCCCTTGGCCCTGGTCGCTCCCTCCTGGGAACATACTCCTGCTCCTCCTCCTCCTCCTCCTCCTCCTCCTCATGCTCCTCCTGCTCCTCCTCCTGAGGTGCTGGTCCAACGTCAGGTGGCAGTGCCTGAGTCCTGCGGATAGCCAGGTTGTGTAGCATGCAGCAAACCACCACAAATTGGGAGACCCGGTCCGGCGAATACTGGAGAGCTCCTCCGGAGCGATCAAGGCAGCGGAACCGCTGCTTGAGGACCCCAATAGTTAGCTCGATGATGTTGCGGGTGGTTTGATGGCTCTCGTTGTAGGCCTCTTCAGCAGCGGTCCTGGGCGCGCGGAGCGGGGTCATGAGCCAGGTGCACAAAGGATAGCCTTTGTCCCCGAGTAGCCATCCTCTTGGGGGAGGCTGTGCCTGGAACATGTCATGCACAGTACTCTGCCGCAGGATAAAGGCATCGTGGCTGCTGCCTGGGAAGCTGGCATTGACTGCCATGATGCGCTGCTTGTGGTCACAGACCAGCTGCACATTCAGAGAATGGTAGCCCTTCCTGTTGCGATACTGCTCGCCATGCTCCAGAGGGGCCCGCAAAGCCACATGCGTACAGTCAATGGCGCCCTGCACCAAGGGGAATTCCCCGAGTCTGGAAAATCCCAATGCGCGCTGATGCTGGCTCTCCAGGGCCATGGGGAAGGAGATGAATTGGCTTCTCCTTCTGAACAGTGCTTCGGTCACCTGGCGGATGCAGCGATGCGCGCCGTACTGGGAGATGTTTGCTATGTCCCCAGCAGCGTATTGGAAGGAGCCGGTGGCATAGAAGTTCAATGCCACTGTCACCTTCACTTCCACCGACAGAGACGTCCTGCACCTGAGCTTTGGCCGCAGATCTCGGCGAAGCAGGTGGCAGATCTCTGCAATCACCCCCTTCCGGAATCGGAGCCTTTTAACACATCGCGCGGCACTCATGTTTAGGTAGGAGCGCTGCTGGCGGTATAGCCTGACTGGGTAAGGCCTACGTGGCCGACGCCTGTAGCCCCCTCTGCCTCTAGCCAGGGCTGCCCCTCTCACAATACGTCTGCGAGCCCTACGGACATGGAGCTGCAGCTCCGCGTTGGCACCCCATGCAACCCCCATCAAATCCTGGCAAACACTCTAATTTCCAAATGGCCACTTGCAGCGCTGTTGCCTGAGTCCAAAAATACCTGGCTCTTGCTGCTTGAAACCAGTTAGCTATCCTCCTTGTTGTGTCTCCAGAAATGCGTTGCACAAGACTGTTTTCTGAAATAATGGATGGCCTTTATACTGGAGAGGACGTTCCCTTTAATTAGCGCCCCCCGGGGCCCGCGCTGGTTGTGTTGCGTTCCTTTTTCCAAACGCTCCGGCCGCCCGCCGCACAATGGGGCGGTCCGACTGAAGTTTGCAATCGGGGCGGCCAAAGGGCGTTGCACGAGGATGTGACGTCATTTTCTGCGCGCGCATCCGGGCGGGCGCTAAACTTTGCGCCGGCGCTAACGGGCAACTTAATTTGGGGCGGGGCGCAAACTGCGCTGCGCCCGGGCGCTACACGCATAGCGCCCGGAAATCACTTCTCTTAAGGCGCTAACTGCTGGCGCAAGCAACTGAAAATCTAGCCCCAGGATTGTACTATGGCTGATTGGACTCAATATTGGGATTGTACTGTAAAAGATTGTTTTAAAAACTGGGATTGTACTTTAACAGATTGGACTCAATACCAGGAATGTAATGTAACAGATTTTATTGAATACCAGATTGTATTGAATACTAGGATTGTATTGGAACATATTGTAATGAATACTATGACTGTACTGTAACAGATTGTATAGAATACTGCGATTGTACGGTAAAAGATTGTTTGGAATACTGGGACTGTACTATAACAGATTGTATTGAATTATAGGATTGAAATGTAACATATTGTATTGAATACCGGGTTTGTACTGTAAAGGATTGTATTGAATACTGGGATTGTACTGTAATGGATTGGAATGAATACTGGCTATGTAATGCAACAGCTTGTATTGAATATTGGGTATTAACATGACAGATTGCATTGAATACTAGGAAAGTACTGTAATAGAGTGTATTGAATACTGGGATTGTTATGTAACATATTATATTGAATACTGGGATTGTAATGTAACTTATTGTGTTGAATTCTGGGAGTGTAGCATGATAGATTGTATTGAATATTGGATTGTAATATACCAGATTGCACTGAATATTGGGATTGTTATGTCACAGAATGTAATGTATTGAAACTGGGATTGTAATGTGACAGATTGGACTCAATACATGAATTGTGGTGTGACAGATTTGCCTGAATATTGGGATTGTTACCTAAGAGATTTGAGTGAATACCGGGATTGTTACGTGACAGATTGTATTGAATACTGGGATGGTAATGTAACAGATTGTATTGAATACTTGGATTGTACAATAACAGATTGTATTGAATACTGGGATTATACTGTAAAAGATTGTATTGAATACAAGGATTGCACTGTAACATTTTGTATTGCATACTGGGATAGTACAGTAACTGATTGTGTTGAATACTGGGATTGTACTGTATAAGATTGTATTGAATACTAGGATTGTACTGTAACATTTTTTATTGAATACAAGGATTGTACTGTAAAATATTGTATTGAATACTGGGATTGTACTGTAACATAATGTATTGCATACTGGGATTGTACTGTAACAGATTGTATTGAATACGGGATTTGTACAGTAAATACCACGTTTGTACTGTGACAGATTGGACTCAATATTGGGATTGTTCTGTAACAGATTGTGTTGAATACTGGGATTGTACTGTAACAGATTGTATTGAAAGTAGGATTGTGCTGTAAAATATTGTATTGAAAACTGGGATTGTACTGTAACAGATTATATTGAATACTGGGATTGTACTGTCGCAAATTGTAATGAATACTGGGTTTGTACAGTAATGAATTGGAATGAATACTAGATTTGTACTGTAAAAGCTTGTATTGAATACTGTGTATTTAAAATGACCCTTTGCATTGAATACTAGGATAGTACAGTAACAGAGTGTATTGAATACTGGGATTGTGCTGTAACAGATTGTATTGAATACCAGGATTGTACTGTAACATATTGGACTAATATTGGGTTTATACTGTATCAGATTGTATTGAATACTGGGATTGTACTGTACAGTTTGTATTGAATAATGGGACTGTAGAGTAACAGGTTTTATTAAATTCCAGGATTGAACTGTAACAGATTGGACTCAGTATTGGGATTGTACAGTAAAAGATTGTTTTAAAAACTGGGATTGTACTTTAACAGATTGGACTCAAGACTCGTAATGTAATGTAACAGATTGGATTGTATATTGGGATTGTAGTGTAACAGATTGTATTGAATGGTGGGATTGTACTGTAACAGGTTGGACTGAATATTGGGATTGTAGTGTAACAGAGTGTATTGCATACTGGTCTTGTAATGTAACACATTTTATTGCATACTTGGATTGTACAGAAACAGATGGTATTGAATACTGGGAATGCAGTGTAACATATTGTATTGAATACTGGGATTGTTATGTAAGAAATTATATTGTAAACTGGGATTGTAACGTTACATATTGTGTTGAAAACTGGGATTGTAGCATGACAGATTGTATTCGTATTGGATTGTTTTGCACCAGATTGCACTGAATACTGCGATTGTACGGTATCAGATTGTATAGCATACTGGGATTGTACTGTAACATATTGTATTGCTTACCGGGATTGTACAGTAACAGATTGTATTGATTACTGGGATTGTGCTGTAAAAGATTGTATTGAAAACTAGGATTGTACTGTAACATATTGTATTGAATACAAGGATTGTACTGTAACATATTGTACTGAATACTAGGATTGTACTGTAACATAATGTATTGCCTATCGGGATTGTCCTATAAAACATTGTATTGAATACTGGGATTGTACTGTAACAGATTGTATTGAATACTAGGAATGTACTGTACCATATTGTATTGAATACTGGGATTATACTGTAACAGATTGTATGGAATACTGGGAATGGACTGTAATAGATTGTATTGAATACTGTGACTGTATTGTAGCATATTGTATAGAATACTGGGGTTGTACTGTAACAGATTGTATTGAAAACTGCGATTGTACTGTAACAGATTGTATTGTATACTGGTATTATACTGTAGCATATTGTATAGAATACTAGGTTTGCACTGTAACAGATTGCATGCAGCACTGGGATTGTACTGTAACATATTTTTTTGAAAACTGCAATTGTACTGTACAAGAGTGTATACCGGGATTGTTATGTGACAGATTGTATTGAATACTGGGATGGTAATGTAACAGATTGTATTGAATACTGGGATTGTACAGTAACAGATTGTATTGAATACTCAGATTATACTGTAAAAGATTGTATTGAATACTAGGATTGTACTGTAACATATTGTATTGCCTACCGGGATTGTACAGTAATGGATTGTGTTGAATACTGGGATTGTACTGTATAAGATTCTATTCAATACTAGGATTGTACTGTAACATATTGTATTGAATACAAGGATTGTACTGTAACATACTGTATTGAATACTGGGATTGTACTGTAACATAATGTTTTGCATACTGGCATTGTACTGTTACAGATTGTATTGAATATGGGATTTGTACAGTAATAAATTGTATTATATAACAGTATTGTACTGTGGCAGATTGGACTCAATATTGGGATTGTACTATAAAAGATTGTTTTAAAAACTGGGATTATACTTTAACAGATAGGATTCAATACCGGGAATGTAATGTAACAGATTTTATTGAATACCAGATTGTATTGAATACTAGGATTGTATTGGAACATATTTTATTGAATACTAGGATTGTACTGTAAAAGATTGTATAGAATACTGCAATTGTACGGTAACAGATTGTTTAGAATACTGGGATTGTACTATAATGGATTGGAATGAATACTGGCAATGTAATGCAACAGCTTATATTGAATATTGGGTATTAACATGACAGATTGCATTGAATACTAGGAAAGTACTGTAATAAAGTGTATTGAATACTGGGATTGTTATGTAAGATATTATATTGATTACTGGGATTGTAATGTAACTTATTGTGTTGAATTCTGGGTTTGTAGCATGATAGATTGTATTGAATATTGGATTGTATTGTAACAGATTGTATCGAATACTGGGATTGTACTGTAAAATATTGTATAGAATACTGTAATTGTACAGTAACAGATTGTATTGAATACTGGGATTGTACTGTAACAGATTGTATTAAATATTGGGGTTGCACTGTAACAGATTGTATTGAATAATAGGAATGTACTGTAACATATTATGTTGAATACTGGGATTGTACTGTAACAGATTGTATGGAATACAGGGATTGTAATGTAACAAATTGCATTGAATCCTGGGATTGTACTGTACCATATTGTATTGAATACTGGGATTTTACTGTAACAAATTTTATGGAATACTGGAATTGTACAGTAACAGATTGTATTAAAACTGGGATTGTACTGTAACAGATTGCATTCAATCCTAGGATTGTGCTGTTGTGGCGGAGACCATTTAGGGACAGTAACACAATTCACTATGTATAGCCAATGTTGTTATCGCTCCACATTATGTACGGAACTTGGTTGGGTTATTGGGGCAGGGTCCCTTTAAGAGTCGTCGATTGTGTGATGATGTCATAGCCCTGCGACAAGGCTGGGTCCCTCAGTCCATGCGGAGAGTTAATAAAGCTAACACGCGTTTTTCCTTGCTGCTATGAAAGTCTCGCAGTCTGTTTACTTCCAGCGACTCCTACATTGCTGACCCCATTTCTATTTTGGACGTTTCCAAAAACTTTATCCAAGATGGCAACGAACGCCATTTTTCTCAAATTACCGGAGCTTTGGGAACGGCAGGCTGCCGTTTGGTTCGCCCAAGCCGAGGCTCAGTTTGCACTCCGGGACATCACTGCGGACGACACAAAGTATTATTACATCGTCTCTGCTCTCGGCAGCTCCACCGCGGCCAGAGTCGTGAGCCTGCTTGAGGATACCCCGGAGCACCACAAATTTGCAACGCTGAGAACGCACCTCCTAGAGACTTTTGGACTAACTGAACCCGAGCGCGCATGCCAGCTTCTCTCTCTACCCGGGCTTGGCGACTCCAAGCCCTCAGAACTGATGGACCACATGTTAACCCTCCTGGGCAAGCACAAGCCGTGTTTCCTTTTCAGAAAACTGGTCCTACAACAGCTGCCAGGGCAGGTATGGTCGGCTTTAGCCAACTCTCATATTAGTGATTTCCGCGCCCTGGCCAAGGAGGTTGACAAATTTTTCTCCGCCGGGCAACAGTACTGCGCGGTCATGCGGGGCACTGCCCCCACCGCCACAGCCCAATGATGGCAGTCCCCAAGCATGTGCTTCTACCACGCGCAGTTCAGCCCCAACGCTAAGAAGTGCCGGCCCCCGTGCAGCTTTACCGCATCGGGAAACGCGAAGGCCCACTCATTAGCTACCATGGCGGTCGGCCATTCAGGTAGTCTGTTATTCATTATGGACACTGACTCTGGATGTCGTTTCCTCTGCAACACGGGTGCCCAGGTGAGCGTCCTGTCCGCGTCAACCATAGACATACAGGGGGGGAACCACGGCACCACCCTCGAAGCCGTCAACAGCAGTTCCATCCGTACTTTCGGGAAATGGAGCGTGGCGCTGTGTTTTGGCGGGCAGCGTTTCGCTTGGGACTTTATTACAGCAAAAGTGTCCACCACCCTTCTCGGCGCTGACTTCCTCTGTGCCAATGGCCTTTTGGTGGACATCAAGAACCGACGTCTTGTCAATGCTGAGACTTTCAGTTTGCTCCCGTGTTCGCTCAGTGGTTCCGGCACGAAGAAGCTGTCCAGCGCACTCTCGGCCTCCGACGTGTTTTCCTGGCTCCTCGCCGGGTTCCCGGACGTCACGAAGCCCACTTTCTCGTCCGCCACCACCAAGCACGGGGTAGAACACCACATCCCGACCACTGGTCCGCCTGTCCACGCTCGGCGCCTCGACCCAAGGAAACTCACCATCGCTAAAGCCGAGTTCAACACGATGGTGCGCCTCGGCATCATTCGCCGGTCGAACAGCCTGTGGGCCTCGCCCCACCACATCGCATCGAAACCAGGAGGCGGTTGGCACCCGTGCGGTGATTACCAGCGCCTCAATGATGCTACGACCCCCGACTGCTACCCGATTCCATACATCCAGGACTTTTCCGCCCGCCTGGCCGGGAAAGTTGTTTTCTCTAAAGTGGACCTCGTTCAGGGTTACCACCAGGTCCCCGTTCGGCTGCAGGATGTCCCGAAAACCGCGGTGATCACCCCGTTCGGACTGTTCGAATTCCTCTGCATGCCATACGGTCTCAAAAACGCCGCTCAGGCTTTTCAATGCCTAATTGACACCGTGTTACGGGACCTGCTATTCCTGTTCGTCTATCTGGATGACATCCTCATTGCCAGCACCTCCAAGACGGAGCAGGTGTCCCACCTCTGGACAGTTCGGGCTGTCCTCGATCGGCTTTCTTGGGCACCGCTTCATGAAGGAAGGATTGCGGTGCCACTGCCGTCGAAGGTGGAGGCCATGAAGGATTTTCTGCAACCCCTCACCATGAGGGGCCTGCAGGAGTTTTTGGGTATGGTGAACCTTTATCATCGCTTCGTTCCCCGGGCAGCCCAGCTTATGTGGCCCCTTTACGAGGCCCTCAAAGGCAAGCCTGCTAAGCTCGCCGTCGACTGGTCCGAGGAGATGGCCAATTCTTTTACGGATACGAAAAGGGCCCTGGCTAACACGACCATGCTGGTGCATCCATTGCCCGATGCGCCGCTCGCTCTCACCACTGACGCTTCGGACTATGCTGTCGGTGCCGTCCATGAACAGTGGGTCAATGGCACCTGGCAGCTGCTCGCCTTCTTCAGCCGGCAGCTCCGCCCCAATGAGCGGAAGTACAGCACCTTCGATCGCAAGCTTCTCGTCCTCTACCTCGCCGTCCGACACTTCCGTTTCCTGCTGGAGGCCCGCCCATTCGCGGCGTTCGTGGACCACAAGCCGTTGACCTTCGCCATGGCCAAAGTTTCCGAGCTGTGGTCGGCCCGTCAGCAGCGCCAGCTTTCCTTCGTCTCTGAGTTCACGACGGACATCCAGCATGTGGCTGGGAAAAACAACCCTGTCGCCGACCGTCTCTCCCGGGCCGTCGCCAGCGCCATACACCTCGGCGTCGACTACACCCACATGGCGGCCGACCAGGCCTCCGACCCGGACGTCCAGGCCTACAGGATGGCTGCCACGGGCCTTCAGTTAGTGGACGTCGCATTTGACGATGCCGGCACTACGCTCCTGTGCGACGTCTCCGCTGGGCAGCCACGCCCCGTTGTGCCCGACGGTTGGAGATGGCAGGTTTTCGACGCCGTCCATAGCCTTTCCCACCCGGGCAGGAAGCCGTCACAGAAGCTGGTGGTGGCTAAGTTCGTCTGGCACGGGCTCAAGAAGGACGTTCGCGACTGAGCCAATACCTGCGTGGTATGCCAGCGCTCGAAAGTGCATCGCCATACTAAGGCCCCGTTGGCACCTTTCGCGGTGCCCGAGAGGCGGTTCAACCATGTTAACGTGGACCTGGTGGGGCCCTTGCTGCCCTCCCGTGGGTTCACCCACCTCCTCACGATGGTCGACAGAACCACCCGATGGCCGGAAGCTGTCCCGCTGTCGTCAACAACGTCCGTCGATGTGGCTCAGGCGTTCATCAACACTTGGGTATCCGGTTCAGTGCCCCATCTGACGTCTCCTTCGATCGGGGGCGCCAGTTCACGTCGGAGCTCTGGAACGCAGTCGCCCAAGGCCTCGGGTTGAGACTCCAACACACCACCACATATCACCCTCAGGCTAACAGGCTGTGCGAACGGTTTCATCGCTCCATGAAGGCCACGCTCTGGGCCAGCCTCCGGGACGACAGTTGGATCAACAGACTCCCATGTTTCATGCTGTGACTCAGGACCGCCCCCAAGGAGGACCGCCAGACCTCATCCGCCGAGCTCGTCTACGGGCAGCCGCTGCGGGTTCCCGTGGATTTCGTCCCCAACACCACAGACCCTTGGTCCGCAGCCCATCAGCGGTCCGCCCTCCTGAACAACGCCAAGGTTTTCACACTGGTGCCCACGTCGCAGCACGGTCTCCCTCAGTCCCACGTTCTGCCCGACCTTCATGCAGCGGAATACGTTTTCGTCCACCACGACGCCCACTGGGGACCTCTTCACCCACCCTACGACGGACCATTCTGCGTCCTGGAAGCCGGGGACAAGGCCGAATTCGAGGTGGATGTTGGCGGTAAGCCGGACTACAATTCCATGGACCGTCTTTAGCCGGCCCACCTGGATCTGGACCGACCCGTTGGGTTGGCTCAGCCCCCGCTGCGGGGCCAACCTCCGGCTTCTGCACCCTCAGTCCACCACCGAGCGCCCGGGGTACCTCCTGCGACCCCCCCGATCCCCGCCCTGGACTTAAGGAGCCATTTCGGCTGTGTGATCCGGGCCCCTCAACGACTGACATTGCCAGTTCTAGTGAAGTCTGGGGGGACATATGTGGCGGCGACCACATAGGGACAGTAACACTATTCACTATGTATAGCCAATGTTGTTATCGCTCCACGTTATGTACGGAGCTTGGTTGGATTATCAGGACAGAGTCCCTTTAAGTGTCGTCGATTGTGTGATGACGTCATAGCCCTGCGATGAGGCCAGGTCCCTCAGTCCATGTGGAGAGTTAATAAAGCTAACACGTGTTTTTCTTTGCTGCTATGAAAGTCTCGCAGTCTGTTTACTTCCAGCGACTCCTTCACTGTAACATATTGTATTGAATACTGGGATTGTACTGTAACAGATTGCATTGAATATTAGGATTGCACTGTAACAGATTGTATTGAATACTAGGACTGTACTATAAAATATGGTAATGTAAACTGGGATTGTACTGTAACAGATTATATTGAATACTGGGATTGTACTGAAACAGATTGTAATGTATACTGGGTTTGCACTGTAATGAAATGGAATGAATACTGGGTTTGTACTGTAAAAGCTTGTATTGAATACTGGGTATTTAAAATGACCCTTTGAATTGAATACTAGGATAGTACTGTAACAGAGTGTATTGAATACAAGGATAGTACTGTAACATATTTGACTAATATTGGGTTTCTACTGTAACAGATTATATTGAATACTGGGACTGTACTGTAGATTTTGTATTGAATACCAGGATTGTACAGTAACAGGTTGTATTAAATACCAGGATTGAACTGTAACAGATTGGAATCAATATTGGGATTGTACAGTAACAGATTGTATGAAATATTGGGATTGTACTGTAACAGATTGTATTGAATACAAGGATTATACAGTAACATAATCTATAGAATACTGGAATTGTACAGTAACAGATTGTATTAAAGCGGGGAATGTACTGTAACAGATTGCATTGAATACCAGGATTGTACTGTAACATATTGTATTGAATACTGGGATTCCACTGTAACAGATTGTATTGAATACTGGGATTGTACTGTAACAGATTGAATTGAATAGTAGGATTGTGTGGCAGAACCACTGAATGATTCTGGCTAACTGTATATAATTCTCTTTAACGATGTTCTAACACCAGCCTAAACCTGTACCATTGTGTTAGGCATTACTGTGTTTTGTATATAGAGTTTGCATGTACGGGGCGTGGCCCCTTTAAGAGCGCGGGAAAACGCGGGCAAACGCGGTGACTTCACATCGTAAACCACAGGGCTGCACAGGCAGTCCTCGTGGCATCTCCGTTGAGTAAAGACCTGTTTAGTTGTTCTCTTGTGTCGATCTCCGTTATTCGTTGGAATTCGTTAATTCCTACATTGGTGACCCCGTTTTTGTGAAGGTTTTCACATAAGAAGAGCACAGCATGGAAGCAAACGATGTTTCGCTAAAGTTACCGCAGTTCTGGGAGCAGCAAACGCCCTCGTGGTTTATTCAGGTCGAGGCCCAGTTCGCCCTGAGGAACATCGATGCGGATCAGACCAAGTACCTTTATGGGGTCTCCGCACTCGACAGCTCGTCAGCCTCCTCGAAAACCCCCCAACAGAGCGCACATATGAAACTCTCAAAGGGTGGTTACTGCAGGTTTTCGGGCTCACAAAATCGGAGCGCGCCCGTCGATTACTCGCTATGCCCGGGCTCGGGGACTCCAAGCCTTCAGAGTTGATGAGCCAAATGCTCACACTCCTGGTCTCAGAACGGGAATGTTTCCTATTCCGCGAGATTTTCCTCAGCCAACTGCCTGAACAGGTACATGTTGCCCTGGCCAGATCTGAAATTGAGGACTGCGCTACACTCGCTGCGGAGGCTGACAAAATTTTCGCTTTAACTTGGCAGCACTGCGCCGCCACGAGGCACCCATCCCCCGCAGATGCCGCCCCAGCTCGTCAGCCTGCTGGGCTGTGTTTCTACCACGCGCAGTTCGGCGGGAAGGTGAAGTGTTGCCGCCCTCCCTGAAGTTTTCCCAAAAAAAACAAACAACTGACACTGCGACCACCGACGAACGGGTCCAACGGGCACCCCGCGGCTGTGATGGCGATCGGCAATGCAGGAAAATTGCTGTTCATCACTGATACTCTCTCTGGTCGTCGTTTTCTGTGTGACACCGGGGCGCAGTGCAGCATTTTACCCGCGTCCGCCCTCGATGTGCAGACAGGGAATCATGGCCCCACCCTTGAAGCGGCCAATGGCGGAACAATTCGGACCTTTGGCAGACGGCGAGTGGAGGTTTGCCTCGGGGGGCAACGTTTTCACTGGGAGTTTGTTACGGCCAGAGTTTCCCAGCCCCTCCTCGGCGCGGATTTCCTGTGCGCCAACAGCCTCCTGGCCGATGTTAGGAACCGACGGCTGATCAACGCAGCAACTTTGAATTCTCTTCCATGTTACCGCAGTAACACTACGTCACACACCGTCTCCTGTGCGTTCCCAATTCCTGATGAGTGCGATCGCCTGCTCGGCGAGTTCCCCGACCTGACAAGACCCAAGTTCTCCTCCACAGCCACGAAACATCATGTGGAACACCACATCACCACCAACGGCCCTCCTGGTCTATGCGCGGACCCGGCGCCTGGAACCTGGCAAGCTGGCGGTCACAAAGGCGGAGTTCGCAACCATGGAACGGTTAGGGATTATTTGCCAGTCGAATAGTCCCTGGTCTTCTCCCCTCCATATCGTCCCGAAGCCTGGCGGCAGATGGCGGCCATGCGGCGACTATCGACGCCTCAACGACGCCACCACTGCTGATCGGTACACGACCCCCCACATCCAGGATTTCTCTGCCCATTTGGTAGGGAACACCGTGTTCTCAAAAGTCGACTTTGTCCGGGGCTACCACCAGGTCCCAGTTCATCCACAAGACGTCCAGAAGACCGCAGTCATCACCCCATTCGGCTTCTTCGAATTTTTACGAATGCTGTTTGGGTTAAAGAACACCGCCCAGGCTTTCCAACGCCTGATGGACTCCGTGCTGCGGGACCTCAAGTTCCTCTTCATCTACCTGGATGATATTCTAATTGCCAGTCCTACTAAGGAAGAACATACCTGTCACCTACGCACCCTTTTTCGATGCCTCAGTCAACACAGCCTGATTATCAACCCGGCCAAGTGTCAGTTCGGCCTGCACCAAATTGACTTCCTGGGGCATTGCATCACCTCAGACGGAGCGGTTCATTTACCTTCGAAGGTAGAGGTGGTGACATCCTTTCCATGCCCGCAGAACGTAAAGGCCCTGCAGGAATTCCTAGGCATCGTAAACTTTTACCACCATTTCGTGCCTAAGGCGGCACTACTCATGCAGCCCCTGCACGAGGCCCTCAAGAGCAAGGCAGGTAAGAACCTGGTAGACTGGACGGATGACATGGCCCGAGCGTTCGCCGACACCAAAAGCGCCTTAGCCAACGCGACTATGCTGGCGCACCTGCTGCCAGGAGCCACCATCGCCCTCACCACCGACGTGTCGGACTACGCAGTCGGTGCCGTGCAACAGCAGTGGGTGAACGGGACGTGGCAGCCGTTGGCATTCCTCAGCCGTCAACTACTGCAAGCCAAGAGAGCATACAGCACGTTTGACCGGGAGTTGCTTGCCCTTTTTCTGGCCATCCGCCATTTTCGGTTCCTACTGGAAGGACGTCCATTCACCGCCTTTGTGGACCATAAGCCGCTAACCTTTGCAATCGCCAAGACCGCCGAACCGTGGTCAGCCCGACAGCAGCGTCAACTGACCTACATATCCGAATTCACCACAGATATACAGCACGTGGCCGGTAAGGACAACCTGGTGGCAGACTGCCACTCCCGCGCGATCGTCAATACGGTTCATTTGGGCATCGACTATGCCCTCATGGCAGCAGACCAAGCCTCAGACCCGGAAGTCCAAGCTTACAGAACGGCCATCACTGGCCTCCAGTTGGCCGACATCAAGTTTCATTAGGCAGGTACCACGCTGTTGTGTGACGTCTCCATACAGGATCCTCGTCCTGTCATGCCGGTCGTCTGGCGCCGCAAAGTGTTCGACGCCATACATGGGTTGTCACACCCAGGAATGAAGACCTCTCAGAAACTGATGTCAGCTAAATTTGTATGGCATGGCATGCATAAAGATGTCCGCGACTGGGCCAGCACCTGCGTGGTCTGCCAAAAGGCCAAGGTACAGTGCCACATCAAAGCTCCGTTGGCCACCTTCACAGTTCTGGAGCGACGTTTTGACCATGTCAACGTGGACCTGGTAGGACCACTCCCACCCTCCCATGGTTTTTCACACATCCTGACCATGGTTGACCGCACCACCAGATGGCCGGAGGCGGTCCCCCTATCATCCACTACTTCGGCGGACATGGCCAGGCCGTTCATTTCCTCCTGCATCGCACATTTCGGAGTGCCCGCAGATATTTCTTCAGACAGGGGACCGCAGCTTTCCTCCGAACTCTGGAATGCAATGGCCCAAGGACTCGGTGTCAAATTACACCACACCACAGCCTACCACCCACAGGTGAATGGCCTCTGCGAACGCTTCCACCAGTAAATGAAAGCCACCCTGAGGGCCAGCCTCCAGGATGCTGGATGGGCAGACAAGCTACCGTGGGTCCTGCTGGGCCTTCGCACGGCCCCCAAAGAAGACCTTCACTCTTCATCAGCGGAGCTTGTGTATGATCAGCTGCTGCGAGTCCCAGGGGAATTCCTACCAACATCGACGGAGCCATGGTCCGCATCTGCCCAGCTTGCTAGTCACCAAGAGGCGGCCAGATGTTTCGCACCGGTGCCCAATTCGCACCACGGGCTGCAGAGGTCACACGTTCCCACGGAGCTTCACAAGGCTGAATACGTTTTTTTCGCCATGACGCACATAGGAATCCGCTCAAGGCCCCATATACCGGTCCCTTCCGCATGTTGGAAGCAGGGGACAAAACCTTCACGATACATGTTGGTGGTAAACCGGACCACATTTCGGTCGACCGCTTAAAGCCAGCACATTTAGACCTCGACCGCCCCATCGAGACAGCACAACCGCCAAGACGGGGTCGGCCACCCATCATCTTTACGGCAGATCAAGTGCGACCGCCCGCCAGACCGCCAGCCAACCAGCAGCCTCTGCTTCGAGAGTGCATGAGTCGTTCTAACAGGCTCGTCAGACCCACTCACCGTTTGACTTTGTCCGTTAAAGCGAATTCTGGAGGGGCGCATGTGGAAGAACCACTGAATGACTCTGGCTTGCTGTATATAATTCACTTTAACGATGTTCTAACACCAGCCTAAACCTGTACCATTGTGTTAGGCATTACTGTGTTTTGTATATAGCGTTTGCATGTATGGGGCGTGGCCCCTTTAAAAGCGCAGGTAAACGCGGGTAAATGCGATGACGTCACGTCGCAATCCATGGGGCTGCACAGGCAGTCCTCGTGGCATCTCCATTGAGTAAAGACCTGTTTAGTTGTGTTCTTGTGTCGATCTCCGTTATTCGTTGGAATTCGTTAATTCCTACAATTGTACTGTAAAATATTGCATTGAAAACTGGGATTGAACTGCAACAGATTATATTGAATACTGGGATTGTACTGTGAAGAATTGGAATGAATATTGGGTTTGCACTGTAAAGAATTGGAATGAATACTGGGTTTGTACTGTAACAGATTATACTGAATACCAGGATTGTACTGTAACATATTGGACTAATATTGGGTTTGTACTGTAATAGGTTGTATTGAATACTGGGATGCTACTGTGCAGTTTGTATTGAATACCAGGATTGTACAGTAACAGGTTGTATTAAATTCCAGGATTGAACTGTAACATTTTGGACTCAATATTTGGGTTGTACTGTAAAAGATTGTTTTAAAAACTGGGATTGTAATTTAACAGATTGGACTCAATACTGGGAAGGTAATGTAACAGATTGGATTGTATATTGGAATTGTAGAGTAACAGACTGTATTGAATGGTGGGATTGTACTGTATCAGGTTGGACTGAATACTGGGATTGTAGTGTAACAGAGTGTATTGCATGCTGGTCTTGTAATTTCACACATTTTATTGCATACTTGGATTGTACAGAAACAGATGGTATTGAATACTGGGACTGTAGTGTAAAAGATTGTATTAAATACTGGGATTGTTATATAAGAAATGATATTGACAACTGGGAATGTAATGTAACATATTGTGTTGAAAACTGGGATTGTAGCATGACAGATTGTATTGGATATTGGATTGTCTTACACCAGATTGCACTGAATACTGGGATTGTACGGCATCAGATTGTATGGAATACTGGGATTGTACTGCAACAGATTTTATTGAATACTGCGATTGTACAGTAACAGATTGTATTGAATACTGGGATTGCACTGTAACATATTGGGCCAGAAATTAGGTTCGGGGGCTTGCCGCGCGTGCAAGCGCCCGATGTGCACTTACCCAGTGCGCTGATATTTCAATCCTGGCCCGCATTGCATTTCATGTCACTGGCCCGCTTCAGGCCCTGCTGCACTGTGCGTGCGTGACCCAATGGCGTACTTAGTGTGATGAGCCGGCTGGGATCACGTGAGCACTGGGCAACCAATGGGAGGTTGCAAAAGTTCATTCATGAGTTTGATAGTAAGAACTGTCAAACTCATGAAAACTCCTGGCCCCAAAACACTACCTAAACTTGAAAGAAAATTTAAAAAAACATCGCACTACTTAAATAAACTATAAATAACCTTAAAAAACTATTTTAAACAATAATTTTAAATTTTGAAAAAAATTATTATATAAAAAATCGGGGCTAAAAATACACTTACCTTACTGTAAAGTCTTCAAAAAAGAAGAACCTGTGGAAAAATTTTCTAATTTAACTTAATAGACCACTTACCTGTTAAAAGTAAGTACTTACGGCTGCTTTTTCCATGCGTAAAAACCGGAGTCTTTTCCCCACGGGCAACTCTAATAAAAAAAAGGGAAGTTCAGCGCGCACGCACTGCCTGATACGTCGTACGTGTTCTGCCTCTTAACCCCTTGGGTCAGAGGAGAGGAATGTCAGTTTTCCCCGCATGCGCTGTGCATGCTGAAAACCGGCAATTGCTCCGGGCCCACGCGTGAGTACCCCGTCCATACTCACGCGTTGGGACAGGAATTACTGGCCCATTGTGTTGAATACTGGAATTGAACTGTAACAGATTGTATTGAACACTGGGATTGTACTGTAATGGATTGGAATGAATACTTCCTATGTACTGCAACAGATTGTACTGGGTATAAACATGACAGATTGCATTGAATACTAGTATAGTACTGTAATAGAGTGTATTGAATACTGGGATTGTTACATAACATATTATATTGAATACTGGGATTTTAGTGTAGCTTATTGTGTTGAATACTGGGATTGTAGCATGATAGGTGGTATTGAATATTGAACTGTAATATATCAGATTGCACTGCATATTGGGATTGTTATGTCACAGAAAGTATTGAAACTGGGGTTGTATTGTGAGAAATTGGACCCAATACTGGGATTGTGGCATGACAGGTTTGCCTGAATACTGGGATTGTTATGTAACAGATTTTACTGAATACCGGGATTGTAACGTGACAGATTGTATTGAATACTGGGATGGTAATGTAACAGATTGTATTGAATACTGGGATTGTACTGTAACAGATTGTATTGAATATTGGGTTTGTACAGTAACAGATTGTATTGAATACTAGGATTGTACTGTAACAGATTGTATTGAATACTGGGATTGTACTGTAACAGATTGTATTGAATACTGGGATTGTGCAGTAACAGATTATATTGAATACTGGGATTGTAGTGTAAAAGATTGTACTGAATACTAGGATTGTACTGTAACATATTGTATTGAATACAAGGATTCAAGGGCAGCACGGTGGCATAGTGGTTAGCACTGTTGCCTCACAGCGCCAGGGACCCGGGTTCGAATCCGGTCTCGGGTGACTGTGTGGAGTTTGCACATTTTCCCCGTGTTTGCGTGGGTTTTCTCCGGGTGCTCTGGTTTCCTCCCACAGTCCAAAGATGTGCAGGTTAGGTTGATTGGCTATGATAAATTGACCCTTAGTGTTAGGGGGATTAAATACGTGGGGTTACGGGGATAGGGTGAGATATGCGTTGGTGTAGGGGTTACGGGGATCGGGTGGGATATGTGTCAGTGCAGGCTCGATGGGCCGAAATGGCCTCTATCTGCACTGTGGGGTTTCTGTGATTCTGTGTGATTCTGTGATTCTGTGATTGTACTGTAACATATTGTATTGAATACTGGGATTGTACTGTTCCATTATGTAGTGCATACTGGGATTGTATTATAAAACATTGTATTGAATACTGGGATTGTACAGTAATAGATTGTATTGAATACAGGGATTGTACTGTAAAAGCTTGTATTGAATACTAGGATTGTACGGCAACATATTGTATTGAATACTGGGATTGTATTATAAAACATTGTATTGAATACTAGGATTGTATGGCAAAATATTGTATTGAAAACTGGATTTGTACTGTTAAAGATTGTATTGAAAACTGGGATTGTGCAGTAACAGATTGTATTGAATACTGGGATTGTAAAGTGTTAGGGTGAAAATTATATAGCTTAAAGCAGCAACATAAAGAGTTAAAGAATGCATTGTAAGAAGTGAACTTGTAAATAAGAAACAATGGCACAAGACAAAACAAACTCAGCTTAAGACTGGGCAGGAATTAACTGTTTGTGTCTGCTCCCATTAAAACTATTGTGCTTGACATTATTGTTGAACAGTTATTGAATGTGGGAAACACTAAATATTTCACAATTATTCAGTGGTGCAGCCTTCTGCAAACTATTTGCTGGAAGCCCTTTTGGATGTATTAATGTAATTCTACTATTCTATAATGCAAAGTAGATGAATCAAAATTGTGTGTATTGATGAGTTACAGTAATTGGTAGCTGCAAAACTACCCATTTTTGTAATTAACTATTAAAAGGCGCCCAGAGTTCTGGAAGGTTCAATATAATTCCTGTGAGGACAGGGGAGTTGTTGCTGAGGGAGCGTGATTGGTTGAAGACACCTATGTGTAATATTTTGCTCTAATGTATAAAAGAGGTTTCAATACCTTGTTGCTGGGGGAACGTGATTGGATGAGGACAATAGAATTGTTGCTGGGGAAACATAATTGGATGAACACATTTGTGTGAAGTTTCAATATCTTGTTGCTGGGGGAACGTGATTGGATGAGGGCAAGAGAATTGTTGCTGGGGGAACATAATTGGGTGAACACATTTGTGTGTAGTGTTTTGCCTGTATAAAAGAAGTTTGATATCACTGTAACGGTGAGAAGGTGATCACTAGACCGCGGGGTCTATGGCTCTTCTCCCAGAACGTTCTGTTAATAAACTGTGTACTTTTACTTTAAGACAGACTCAAGTGAATCAATTTTTCACCAACAAATTGGCGTAGTCGGCAGGATGCTCCGGAACTGAAAGACCGCCCGCACCAGTGAACCCAGACGAGAAGTCAAATTTTGACCGTCCAGAAATTGAGTCATCTGGGGAGGTGGAGGAACAGTGCCGTAGCATCACAAATCAAATAAATGTCTGCAAAAGGTAGGAGAACACAGTTGTATGGTGTGAATTATATGAAATAGGGAACACTGTGTTGCGATAAAAGTTGTGAAGGAATGAATGGTACTTGACTGACCGACACAGACAAGGAGGATACCTGTCTCATCGATCCTAGCCTGAGCCGGAATTAAGAGGGCAATTGGGCCCCACGTGATGGCCAGAATTAAGTAGGCTGAGAGACACAAAAGTATCCTAGGATCATGAGGTCGAGGACTATACATGTGTCTGACTGTGTGAGAAGGAAGAGAACATATGAGAAAGGGTAAGAGTAGGTCCAAATTGAGATACAAATGCCAAAATTGTCTAACCAGAAATTGTTTCAGGAGTCGCAGACCAGCCCGAATAGAGGAACTCAGCTGAAGGTAAGTCTGAAGTTGGACTAGTTATGGCATCGGGGAAAGAAATAGAGTGGGGACCCCCTGGTCTCTCTCGAGGTTCTATGCAGATGACCGGAAGGGTATGGTAGACAAGATGCGGAAGGACGGGTGGGACCCGTTTCAGACGCCAGCCGCTCAGAGGGAGCGGTGGGATAAACAGAAACAAAAAGAGACAATAAGGTGGGAGTCATTTTGGTAAATCAATTGGTATCAATGATACAAAAGAATAGCGAATTGTGCTGTAGATTGATGAGGCATAGAGAAAGGATAGAAGTATTGGAACAGGAAAATGAGTTCCTGAAAAATGGAACACAATGGAAAGATGGATATAGGATGGACAGGTCAGAACTTTGGAATGAAATAAATGTGGGACTATGCACCGCAGGAAGGGTGGTTGAGGAAAGGCCCCCACCTTGCAACAAGGTGGAAGCCACTGCACCACTAGAGGACTCAGAAAGTGAGGACGACATTAAGACCGTCAAGGCGGCACCACTTAGACGCACACAGAATGCCCAAAACCCTTTGACGTACAAGGCTTTCACGCCTGCTGAGAAACAGATGATTAATCTAGATTTAGGAGAGATGAAGGCGAGGACCCGTAACGTCCAGTTCTGGCAGAAATTACAGGAACTCTACGAGATCCATGACATGCACGAGAGAGATATTCATGAGTTGGTACGAGCTAAATGCCCCAGAGATAAGTGGGAACAAATAGCTGACTTATATAAAAGTGGGGATTCGATACCCCAAATTAATGAAACCGAAGCCAATCGAAACACAGCTAGGAATAACTTTAAGAATGCAGTACAACTTGTAATGGGGGCAGCAACAGCCAACTGGGGATTGATCATGCAAATAAGGCAAAAGAAAGGTGAGAACGCAAACACCTATGGAGAACGGCTGTGGTGTCAGTATCAAGAGTCATCAGGATAAGATAACCCCCTGCAGGATGATGCCGTGTTTATAAAAATGTTTAAAGAAGGGTTATCCGCAGAACATCAGAAAATATTGAAAATGGGTGTGGTGGTGGCCGACGCGTATGACACAGCCGTAAGATGGGCTTGCCAGATAGATGGGAAGGATGACCAGCCACATGAAAGACAGATAAAACAGGAACGGGTAGGCGCTGCTGGCACCCAGTCAGGACAGGCACCACAAAGGAAGAAAGGGGTCTGTTATAACGGCGGGAAAATGGGACATATAGCTAAAGAATGTAGGGGCCCAAAACAGAACCTCCTCAGTTGTAATAACTGCGGAAAATTGGGTCATACCACTAACCATTGTTGGACAAAACGGGAGACCCAAGTGAACACAACTACCCCAAGTACCCCAGTGGATTTCCAGCAGTTGCTCGACTTCCTAAAAGCACAGGGAACCAAATGACAAGCAGCAGCCCCCGTTGGGAGGGAGGCAGATGAGAACGGGGTCTATGTACCAGCATTGTTAGGGGGCCAACAGTGTGACAGTGTCTCTCACGAATCTGCCATTACCCGTCACTAAACACAAAATATATATAATAGGTCTGGGAGGAACCAAGATCCCAGCATATCGAAGTAAAGTGCAAACATTGGAAATAGCCGGGAAGTTACTACCGGCACAATTTTATGTATGTCCCAATAACGAAGGAACAATAATGGGCATTGATTTACTAAGACAGTTTAACTTACTAGTGGATCCCGGACAGAGTAAAATAATTTGGCCTCTGCCGGATGGGAATACGGCAAAAACAACCAAACCCTTGTCCCATTTGGCAAAGGTAGGGAGTGCCGGGGTATTGACCCAAGATTGGAATCAGGTGAAACAGCCATATAAGGTAATATGTGAAGCAGTAAAGGCAGTATGGGCAGAATCAAAACAAGACACGGGTTTGGCAAAAACGCCCCCTGTAGTAGTACCTGGCTCAAGTCACAAACCACATAAACAGTAGTCAATTAAGTCAGAGGCTCAGACAGCCATAGTTAAGATAGTACGTGATCTGGAAGAAAAAGGAATAGTTAGGGTTACAGAAAGTACTACTAATTCCCCAGTGTGGCCCGTCACGAAACCGGATGGGTCATTTAGATTAACTATTGACGACACGGAACTAAATAAGGTAGCCCCAAAACTGCACCCAATAGTGGCTAGTCCCGCCACGATTCTCAACGGACTGAGCCCAGAACATAAGGTATTTACAGTTCTGGACATAGCAAACGGTTTCTGGTCCTTACCCTTGGACCCAGAATCGCAGGAAAAATGTGCTTTTACAATCGGGGATAAACAGTATACTTGGACCCGATTGCCTCAGGGGTTCCACAACAGTCCGGCAATATTTCACCGGGTGATGAGTTCTTTATTGGAGCCGATCGACCTCACCCCGTACCAGAGCACAGTACTCCAATACGTGGACGATCTGTTGATAGCATCAGAGGACGAAGAGGGACATGCCGCAGCCCTGATCGTAATTTTACAGGCACTAGTGGAAGGTGGTTTTAAGGCAAACCCAAAGAAAGCACAGATTGCACAGAGCACAGTAGCATATTTGGGGCAACAGCTGTCCCAAGGGGACAGATCTATGCCCGAAGACCCTAAGAAAGCCATGCAGGACATGCCAAGGCCAGTAACAGTAAGAGGAGTCAGGAAGGTCTTGGGGTTGTTTAATTACAGCAGGAATTTCATCCCAAACTTTGCAGCAATAGCAGAGCCAATTCAGAGACTGGTAAAAGGAGGGAACCCCAGTAATGCCGGGATTGACTGGGGACCTGAGCATGAGAGCGCATATGGGGATTTGAAACAAGCCTTAATGGCGGCCCCCGGGCTGGGATTACCCGATATGGAGAAACCCTTCCATCTCCACTGTGAGAATGAGGGAGGATTCTACGCAGCAGTGGTGACCCAGCAACATGGGCACAGAAGATGCCCAGTAGCGTATTATTCTACGCAACAGTCACCAGTTGTGGCAGGACTATCACGGTATGTGGCGGCACTGGATTGTGTGGCCTGGGCAGTAAAAGTGAGTGAACCGACTGTGATGACTGGGGATATTATTTTACACACTAAGCACACTTTGGTACAAATGTTAAACAATAACAAATTACGGTCAGTGTCCAACATGCGCAGAGCGCATTGGGAGATGGTCCTGATTCCCCGAGGCAAGTCAGTTTTGATTGTCTGCGATACAGGGGAAAAACCAGCGGAAGGTATGTTGGGGGCAGGCGACCCCCATAGATGCGCTGACGTAGGCGAGGAAGTAGGGGAAGGAAAAATACGAGATGAACCGTTGGAAGGAGCACAAGTCACCTTGTACGTTGATGGGTCTAGAAAGTACATTGAGGGGGCCCCACGTACAGGATGGGCGGTGGTCAATGGGCAGTTGAAAACCGAGGCGTCAGGACGACTCAATGGTGGGTTATCGGCGCAGGTAGCGGAGATAGTAGCTTTAACAAAGGCGTTGGAATTGGCAAAGGGGAAAACAGCCAATATATATACCAGAATGGCACACACCAATCCCCCAGGATGATAAGAGTTGCGTCTGTGGTAACAGACAGAAAGAGAGAGGCATCCTCTACTTTGTCATTTTACCCCATACCTGCAGAGCCCTGGGAAGCGGGGGGATATTACATGAATACCTTCGAAGGGTGGTACCAACCAGGGTATGACTGCTCCCAACAGCCTCCCTTCCTCACCCTCACCAAGGCCACAGGTATGGGAAGGCTACCGGGGACAATATGTTTAGTAAGGAATTTGACTGGGGGAATATTCGTAGGCACTAGTCGGTGCGCGTATAATTTTACAGTAACTGGTACTGCTGACGGGTTTCCCCTTTATACCACGGGGCTGGACAGGATCATGTTACCTGGCATATGTGGTGCCATACATTTATCACTTGCCCTCTCTAGCGAATCATTATCATTATCAATCCAAAAGAGCTATTACTGAAACAGAACGATTCTTCGCTATCCTATTCCCCGGGTATGGAACGGCCAGGGCAATAAAAGAAATTCGGCTTGCAGCCTCGATTCTTGAGGAAGTAGCCAATGATACGGCTGAGTCACTGAGTAAAATTAACACCGAGATGGTGGCAATACGCACAGTTGCCTTACAGAATAGAATGGCTCTAGATTATCTGCTACCGGAGAAGGGTGGAACATGTGCCCTGATAGGATCTGAGTGTTGCACATACATTCCTGACAGTTCAGAAAATATAACTAATTTGTTCGAACATATTCAGAAGGAGGTGGGAAAACTTAGACAACCACCTGAATCGACACTGTGGAATTGGACAACCGGGTGGTTGGGATCAATCGGACCCTCATTGTTACATGGATTGATGTTGGTCTTTGTTATAATAATCCTAATGTACTGTGCATTCTTAGCGATAAAATGTTGTTGTGCCCAATTGGCAAAAGATGCTGTCCCTGCCGCAACAGTCGGACAGGAGTATTGTAACGTTGGAGAGAGAGCTTTGTTTATTTAGGAGTACAAACAGTTAGATGGAAAATGCTTATGCACAGGTAACGTTTGTATGAATATTTGTATAAGAAATGTCTTAGAGATAGAGTAGGGTTCAACCAGTGGTTATGGCATAAGGCACAAGAAGAAACAGATAAACAGATGAAAAAGGAAACACGAACAAAAGTAAAGGAGAAAATGGATATCAAAGAGAAGGACATGTTTTTGACACATCAGATAAGAATGAAGGGTCAAAATGGACAATAGCCAATAATGGCATAAAGGAATCATCAAGAGTGTCATAAACAATTGTGATCGTTGTTGGATTTCGTAAACGGATAACAAGGAGCTGCGTGCCACCATTTTTACTCTGGTACATTGGTTCCCAGGACAAATCAAGTTTTGATCAGGGACCAACAGGAGGGACTGTTAGGGTGAAATTTATATAGCTTAAAGCAGCAACATAAAGAGTTAAAGAATGTATTGTAAGAAGTGAACTTGTAAATAGGAAACAATGGCACAAGACAAAACAAACTCAACTCAAGACGAGGCAAGAATTAAGTGTTTGTGTCTGCTCCCATTAAAACCATTGTGCTTAACATTATTGTTGAACACTTATTGAATGTGGGTAAAACTAAATATTTCACAATTATTCAGTGGTGCAGCCTTCTGCAAACTATTTGCTGGAAGCCCTTTTGGATGTATTAATGTAATTCTACTATTCTATAATGCAAAGTAGATGAATCAAAATTGTGTGTATTGATGAGTTACAGTAATTGATAGCTGCAAAACTACCCATTTTTGTAATTAACTATTAAAAGGTGCCCAGAGTTCTGGAAGGTTCCATATCATTCCTGTGAGGACAGGGGAGTTGTTGCTGAGGGAGCGTGATTGGTTGAAGGCACCTGTGTGTAATATTTTGCTATAATGTATAAAAGAAGTTTCAATACCTTGTTGCTGGGGGAACGTGATTAGATGAGGACAAGAGAATTGTTGCTGGGGGAACATAATTGGATGAACACATTTGTGTGAAGTTTCAATATCTTGTTGTTGGGGGAATGTGATTGGATGAGGACAAGAGAATTGTTGCTGGGGGAACATAATTGGGTGAACACATTTGTGTGTAGTGTTCTGCCTGTATAAAATAAGTTTGATATCACTGTAATGGTGAGAAGGTGATCACTAGACCGCGGGGTCTATGGCTCTTCTCCCAGAACGTTCTGTTAATAAACTGTGTACTTTTACTTTAAGACAGACTCGAGTGAATCTATTTTTCACCAACAAAAGTAACAGATTGTATTTAATACTAGGATTGTACTGTAACAGATTGGAATGAACACTGGGATTGTACTGAAACAGATTGGAATGAATACTGGGATTGAACTTTAACCATTGTATTGGATACCAGGTGTGTACTGTAACGGATTGGAATGAATAGCTTGATTGTACTGTAACAGATTGTATTGCATACTGGGTATTTAATGTAACAGGTTGTAATGAATACTAGGTTTGTACTGTAACAGATTGTATTAAATACTGGGATTGTACTCTAACAGATTGTATTGAATACTGGGATTATACTGCAGCATATTGTATAGAATACTAGGATTGTAATGCAACAGATTATATTGAATACTGGGATTGTAATGTAACAGCTTGTATGGAATACTGGGATTGTACTGTAGCATATTGTATAAAATACTGGAATTGTACAGTAACAGATTGTGTTGCATACTGGGATTGCACTGTAACAGATTGTATTAAATACTGGAATTGCACTGTAACAGATTGTATTGAATACTAGGAATGTACTATAACATATTATATTGAACACTGGGATTATACTGTAACAGACTCTATGGAATACTGGGATTGTACTTTAACAGATTGTATTAAATCCTGGGATTGTACTGTAAAAGATTGTATTGATTACTGGGATTGCACTGTAACAGATTCTATTGAATACTAGGAAAGTACTAACCATATTGTATTGAATACTGGGATTTTACTCTAACAGGTTGTATGGAATACTGGGAATGGACTGTAACAGATTGTATTGAATACTGTGACTACATTGTAGCATATTGTATATGTAACTCCTTCATGGTTCTCTAGATATATGTGAGATGTGGTCTCTGTTGTAGACAGTATTCTATAGTCCAGTAAGGAGATCACTACTGCAATGGCTTAATTCTAATTATCTTACTTTATAGTTTTAACGTCAGACAGTATAAGAAGATTACGGGTCAATGACCTAAATTAGACATTTGCATACATTAGAATGAATCTAGACATAATAAACATACATTCTCCAGTTCGGGGGAGAGCAGCAGCGGAGGAGGAGCCCGGCTTAAAAACCGGCGCGAAGGCAGAGGCCCGACCAGTTCGGGGGAGAGCAGCAGCGGAGGAGGAGCCCGGCTTAAAAACCGGCGCGAAGGCAGAGGCCCGACCAGTTCGGGGGAGAGCAGCAGCGGAGGAGGAGCCCGGCTTAAAAACCGGCGCGAAGGCAGAGGCCCGACCAGTTCGGGGGAGAGCAGCAGCGGAGGAGGAGCCCGGCTTAAAAACCGGCGCGAAGGCAGAGGCCCGACCAGTTCGGGGGAGAGCAGCAGCGGAGGAGGAGCCCGGCTTAAAAACCGGCGCGAAGGCAGAGGCCCGACCAGTTCGGGGGAGAGCAGCAGCGGAGGAGGAGCCCGGCTAAAAAACCGGCGCGAAGGCAGAGGCCCGACCAGTTCGGGGGAGAGCAGCAGCGGAGGAGGAGCCCGGCTTAAAAACCGGCGCGAAGGCAGAGGCCCGACCAGTTCGGGGGAGAGCAGCAGCGGAGGAGAAGCCCGGCTTAAAAACCGGCGCGAAGGCAGAGGCCCGACCAGTTCGGGGGAGAGCAGCAGCGGAGGAGGAGCCCGGCTTAAAAACCGGCGCGAAGGCAGAGGCCCGACCAGTTCGGGGGAGAGCAGCAGCGGAGGAGGAGCCCGGCTTAAAAACCGGCGCGAAGGCAGAGGCCCGACCAGTTCGGGGGAGAGCAGCAGCGGAGGAGGAGCCCGGCTTAAAAACCGGCGCGAAGGCAGAGGCCCGACCAGTTCGGGGGAGAGCAGCAGCGGAGGAGGAGCCCGGCTTAAAAACCGGCGCGAAGGCAGAGGCCCGACCAGTTCGGGGGAGAGCAGCAGCGGAGGAGGAGCCCGGCTTAAAAACCGGCGCGAAGGCAGAGGCATACCAAATCAACAGCAGAGGAGAGAGGTAAAAAGTAATCAGTGTGTGACGTCACCAGGGAGCAGGTAAGTGATTGGTTGGTGAGTAGTTCTCTCTTTTCAATACAAGCTTGACTTCTGTGGTGTTAAATTTCTAGGGTCTCTGGTGTAGTGGGGACAGTTGGTAAATAAAGCGCCCTAGAGTATACCTGTAACTGGGGTATTGAATAAATTTTTAAATTAATTAAAGGAGTAAGTCATGGCAGGAGAGCTCAGACCCGTGTTCTGCTCCTCTTGCTCCATGTGGGAAATCAGGGACGCTGCCAGTGTCCCTGACGACCATGTGTGCGGGAAATGCATCCAGCTGCAGCTACTTGCAGACCGCATTGCGGCGCTCGAGCTGCGGGTGGATGAATTTTGGAGCATGCGCGATGCTGAGAGGCTCGTGGATAGCACGTTTAGCGAGTTGTTCACGCCTCAGGGCAGGGCAGCACAGGGGGTGACCATCAGGCGGAGCAACAAAGGCAGGCAGGTAGTGCAGGGAACCCCTGCGGGCATCCCCCTTTCAAACAAGTATACCGCTTTGGATACTGTTGAGGGGGATGACTCACCAGGGGAAGGCAGCAGCAGCCAACTTCCTGGCACTGGGGGTGCTCCTGCTGCCCTGGAAGGGGGAAAAAAGATTGGGAGAGCAATAGTGGTAGGGGATTCTATAGTAAGGGGAACAGATAGGCGTTTCTGTGGCCGTAGACGTGAATCCAGGATGGTTTGTTGCCTCCCTGGTGCCAGGGTCAAGGATGTCACTGAGCGGCTGCAGGGCATTCTGGAGGGGGAGGGTGAACAGCCAATGGTCGTGGTCCACATTGGTACCAACGACATAGGTAAAAAGAGGGATGAGGTCCTGCATCAAGAATTTAGGGAGCTAGGTAACAGATTAAAGAGCAGGACCTCAAAGGTTGTAATCTCTGGATTACTCCCAGTGCCACGTGCTAGTAAGTATAGGAATGGGAGGATAGAGCAGATGAATGCGTGGCTAAAGAGTTGGTGTAGGGGGGAGGGTTTTACTTTCCTGGATCACTGGGCCTGCTTCTGGGAAAGGTGGGACTTGTACAAGTCGGACGGGTTGCACCTGAACCAAAGCGGGACAAATATCCTTGCGGGGAGGTTTGCTAGCACTGTTGGGGGGGGTTTAAACTAACTTGGCAGGGGGATGGGATACAGAGGGGAGCTGAAATAGGGGGGGATGTGCTGCCAATTATAGAGAAAAAAACAAGTCAGCTTGGTAGACAGGGCAAATATATAAGGGCAAGGCTGGATGGCATCTATTTTAATGCAAGGAGTCTTGCAAATAAGGTGGATGAACTGAAGGTGTTGATAAACACATGGGAGTATGATATTGTTGCTATCACGGAGACATGGTTGAGGGAAGGGCAAGACTGGCAGCTCAATATTCCGGGGTACAGAATCTTCAGGCGAGACAGAGGGAGAGGTATAAGAGGAGGGGGTGTCGCAATATTAATTAAGGAGTCAATTACTGCAGTAAGGAGGGATGATATATTAGCAGGGTCCTCTAATGAGGCCATATGGGTGGAGCTTAAAAACAAAAAGGGGGCAAGCACTTTGCTGGGAGTGTACTATAGGCCTCCAAACAGTCAGGGGGAGATAGAGGAACAGATATGTAGGCAAATCTCAGAGAAATGTGCAAATAATAGGGTAATAATAATGGGGGATTTCAACTTCCCCAATATTAACTGGGATAGTCAGAGTGTGAAAGGCTCAGAGGGTGTAGAATTCTTAAAGTGCATCCAGGAGAGCTTTTTGAGCCAGCATGTAGAAAGTCCTACAAGAGAGGGGGCGGTACTGGACCTAATTCTAGGGAATGTGGCCGGCCAAGTGGAAAAAGTGCTAGTAGGTGAGCACTTTGGTGATAGTGACCATAATATGGTAAGATTTAAGGTGGTCATGGAAAAGGACAGGGATGGGCCGGAAATAAAGGTTCTAAATTGGGGGAAGGCCGATTTTAATAGGATAAGGCAGGATCTGGCCAAAATGGACTGGGATCAGCTACTTGTAGGAAAATCCGCATCGGAGCAATGGGAGGCTTTCAGAAGGGAGATTGAGATCATACAATGGCAACATGTTCCCGTAAAGGTCAAGGGTGGTTCCGAAAACCACAGGGAACCTTGGATGTCAGGGGATATACGAGAATGGATTAGGAAAAAAAGGAGGGCTTTTGGTAGATACAAAAGGCTAAAGACGGAGGAAGCCCTAGAGGAGTACAAAAAGTGCAGGGGGATACTTAAAAAAGAAATTAGGAGATCAAGGAGGTGCCATGAAATAACACTGGCAAGCAAAATAAAGGAAAATCCGAAGATGTTTTATAAGTATATTAAGGGTAAGAGGATAACTAGGGAAAAAATAGGGCCCATTAGGGACAAAAGTGGCAATTTGTGTGTGGAGCCGGAAGATGTAGGAGGGGTTCTAAATGAATTTTTTGCATCTGTTTTCACTATGGAGAAGGACGATGTAGACATAGAAATAGGGCGGGGGGACTGTGATATGCTCGAACATATTAACATCGAGAGGGAGGAGGTATTGGCGGTTTTAGCTGGCCTAAAAATGGATAAATCCCCAGGCCCGGATGAAATGTATCCCAGGCTGCTGTGTGAGGCAAAGGAGGAGATTGCGGGGGCTCTAACACATATATTCAGGACCTCTCTGGCCACAGGGGATGTGCCAGAGGACTGGAGAACCGCTAATGTAGCACCATTATTCAAGAAGGGTAGTAGGGAAAAACCGGGGAACTACAGGCCAGTGAGCCTAACATCAGTGGTAGGAAAATTATTGGAAAAAATCCTGAGGGACAAAATTTGTCTCCACTTGGAGAGGCAAGGATTAATCAGGGATAGTCAACATGGCTTTGTCAAGGGAAGATCATGTCTGACTAATTTGATTGAATTTTTTGAGGGGGTGACTAGGTGTGTGGATGAGGGTAACGCAGTGGATGTGGTATACATGGATTTCAGTAAGGCCTTTGATAAAGTCCCGCACAGGAGACTGGTCAAGAAGGTAAGAGCCCATGGAATCCAGGGTGCCTTGGCACATTGGATACAAAACTGGCTTAGTGGCAGAAGGCAGAGGGTGATGGTCGAAGGTTGTTTTTGTGACTGGAAGCCTGTGGCCAGTGGGGTACCACAGGGATCGGTGCTGGGTCCCTTGCTGTTTGTGGTGTACATTAATGACTTGGATATGAATGTAAAGGGTATGATCAGTAAGTTCGCGGATGATACAAAAATTGGTAGGGTGGTAAATAGCGAGGAGGGTAGCCTCAGTCTGCAGGACGATATAGATGGGTTGGTCAGATGGGCGGAACAGTGGCAAATGGAATTTAACCCGGAAAAGTGCGAGGTGATGCACTTTGGGGGTACTAACAAGGCAAAGGAATACACAATGAATGGAAAGACCCTAGGCAAGACGGAGGGTCAGAGGGATCTGGGTGTGCAAGTACACAGATCCCTGAAGGCGGCGGAACAGGTGGATAAGGTGGTAAAAAAGGCATATGGGATACTTGCCTTCATTAGCCGAGGCATTGAATATAAGAGCAAGGAGGTTATGATGGAGCTGTATAAAACACTGGTTAGGCCACAGCTGGAATACTGTGTGCAGTTCTGGTCGCCACACTACAGGAAGGATGTGATCGCGTTAGAGAGGGTGCAGAGGAGGTTCACCAGGATGTTACCAGGGCTGGAGCGCTTCAGCTATGAAGAGAGACTGGGCAGATTGGGTTTGTTTTCCTTGGAGCTGAGGAGGCTGAGGGGGGACATGATTGAGGTGTACAAAATTATGAGGGGCATAGATAGGATGGATGCTGAGGAGCTTTTTCCCTTAGTAGAGGGGTCAATAACTAGGGGGCATAGATTCAAGGTAAAGGGCGGGAGGTTTAGAGGGGATTTGAGAAAGAACTTTTTCACCCAGAGGGTGGTTGGAGTCTGGAACTCACTGCCTGAAAGGGTTGTGGAGGCAGAAACCCTCACAACATTTAAGAAGCATTTGGATGTGCACTTGAAATGCCATAGCATGCAAGGCTACGGGCCAAATGCTGGAATATGGGATTAGATTAGACAGGGCTTGATGGCCGGCGCGGACACGATGGGCCGAAGGGCCTCTATCCGTGCTGTATTACTCTATGACTCTATGACTCTATATGGATTCAAAGGAGAATCTGTCCCTGTGTCCAAATTCGAGTGCACTCTTTCATTGGCGCGCTTAAGTTGGAGCTCATGGTATGTATAATGTCTGCAAGACTCACGACTTCGAACCCCTTCGTTGAATTCTCTTCACGATCACTGAATCCCACTTTGAGTTCTGGATGCAGAGCTACTAATACGAAGGGCGGCGGCCGAGTTTGGAAGCCCGGGACGAGATGCGGCAGCCATTTGCCTCCTGAGCCCTCTTTTCAGAGCTCCTGCCCTCTTCTCTTCCAGTCGCTCCCTTTTCCCGCTCGAAAAACCCCAACTCCACCCCTTCCTCCTGGGGTTTCTGCCTGGAGACTGCCCAGCCTCACTGTCTGCAACAGTTGATACTGGTGCAGAATTATGGAAAGAATGCTCTTAGTCACATTGTGTCCTTAAAAGTTCTTGCCGTACCTTCACATGGGCAACTTTAACCCAGGGATTTATAACAATGATAATACAGTGTCTAAGTTAACGATTGACAACCATACTTAGCGTACATAACATTTCCAGTGGGTATTACACTCCCCCCCCTACCAAATATAGACATGTCCCCATGACTAATTAACTTTACACATAAGTGGTTGCATGCTTCCAAACCATATATAAAGGGAGGTAACATATCGAACCGTTGGGGCTATCATTACACTTGGCACTCCTAGTGTACTGTATGTCAATCTTTCAGGAACCTTCTTAACTCGCTGTGAGCTCCTTATTTCGGATACCCGGTCTTCAGTTCCTTCAACTATGTTGGAGGCATTGGTTCCTTTGTTATCATGCCTTTCAGTCTCTTTTATCTCCTTCTCGGAAGCATCTGGTTCTTCCCAGACCATGTCCAAGTCTGAGCTAAATGGTTCAGACAATTCATCCAGATTCTGTCTTATGCATCTTTCTGGGAGGTCGTACCATAGATCCCATTCTTCATCTTCCGACTCATCAGGTTCCTCATGATCCACACACTGTGTCATGGGTTTTCTATCTTCTGGAACAAAGTTTTCCTGGTTTCTCGTTTTTTTTCTTCTTCTTCTCTGCAGGGTTCTTCTACTAGGTGTCGGCTCATTATCCGCTGACGGATCCAGACGCACTTGCTGTCCCAATGGCAGGATATGATTCCGGTGCAGTATTTTTATGGGTCCATTCCCACCTGCAGGTTTCAGCCGAAACACAGGTAGTTGTGACATTTGACTTTCAACAAAGTAAGGTGTAGAAGCCCAGCGGTCTGCTAACTTATGTTTCCCTTGAAGTCCTAGGTTCCGTATGAGAACTCGGTCACCAGGCATGAGTTGGGAAAAACGGATCTTCTGGTCATACCTCTGCTTATTTCCTTTATTCTGTTTGGCAGAAACAGACTCAGCAAGTTCATAAGCAGCTTGCAATTCCTTTCTCATGTCAGATACATACTTGAGGTAAGTTCTCTGTGATGTGCCATCACTGGATACTCCGAAACACAAATCCACCGGCATCCTCGCTTCACGTCCAAACATGAGGTAGTACAGTGAAAAACCAGTAGCGTCATTTCGGGTACAATTATAAGAATGAACAAGATGTCCAAAGTGCCAACTCCACTTGTTCTTTCACTTTGAATCCAGCGTTCCAAGCATGTCTAACAAAGTACGGTTAAACCGCTCAGGTTGAGGATCTCCCTGAGGATGGTATGGAGTTGTTCTTGACTTCTCAATCCCGAGCATGGACAACAACTCATGTATAAGTCTACTTTCAAAGTCTCTACCTTGATCACTGTGTATTCGCTTTGGCAGTCCATAGTGGATGAAGTATTTCTCCCACAACACTTTGGCAACGGTGGATGCTTTCTAATCCTTTGTGGGAAAAGCTTGGGCATAACGAGCATAATGATCTGTAATGACCAAGACATTTGCGGTATTGCTGGAATCAGGTTCGATGGACAGAAAATCCATAGACAAGGTCTAGAGGTCCATCACTTTGCATGTGAAACAGAGGAGCAACTCTTTTAGGTAAAGTCTTTGTCTGGACACAACGTGCTCAGGACTTGCAGAACTCCTCAACCGCAGACTTCATACACGGCAAATAGAATCTGTCCTTGACCAACCCATAGGTCTTATCTACTCCCAGATGACCTGCGTCATCATGCAAAGACTTCATCACTATTTCCCTGTACTTTTCAGGCAGGACCAACTGTGAATGACATGGTTTAGTGGATGGGTGAGTGATTCTACACAACACTCCCTCTTTAATTTCCAAGTGGTCCCATTCTCTGAGGAGCAGCCGACAGTCAGGATGTTTTGATTTGTCGATCTGTGTAATATCACCCAGACGGAGAGCTGAAAACACCTCATGAATACAGGGATCCTCCTGTTGTGCTTTGGATATTTCCGATGAACACAACATGGGTAAGTTTTGTACATCCAAACTGGAAATGTTGCAAAATGCCTGGGGAACAGCATGCATTGACGCTCCCAAGTGGTCAATCTCTCGGGCATGAAATGAATTCTTTGGTCCAGATACCACGGACATCTGACACATTACTTTCACATCTGCTGAAGCAACATCTTTCCACTCTTGTTTCTGGTAGTGTGGGCGACGAGACAGAGCATCTGCGTCAATGTTCTGGTTCCCAGGTCTGTACCTGAGACTAAAGTCATAAGCAGATAGTGCAGCAAGCCAGCGGTGGCCGGTGGCATCAAGTTTTGCCGAAGTCAACACATAGGTTAATGGATTATTGTCTGTCCTCACTTCAAACTTCGCTCCATACAGATAATCCTGCAGCTTATCCACCACCCCCCACTTCAACGCCAAGAATTCTAGTTTATGAGCTGGGTAGTTACGCTCTGATGGCGTAAGACTGCGACTGATGAATGCTACGGGTCTCAGCCCTGCTCCTTGGTCCTGATACAACACACCATCCAACCCTTCTTGACTGGCATCCACGTGTAGCACATATGGCAGCTGTGGGTTTGCAAAAGCCAACACGGGGGCTTGAGTAAGACTTTGCTTTAAGGTGTGGAAGGCCTCTTCGCATTTCTCATCCCATCTGACACCAAAAGGCTCAGAGGGTTTGAAGTAGTCCTTGTTCTCTTTACCTTTAGCCTTTTTCTTCCTCTCGGCTGGTGGGAGGTAACCAGCCAGCAGCTGATTCAGAGGATGGGCCACTTTGGAGTAATCCTGCACAAAGCGCCTGTAATATCCGCAGAGCCCAAGAAATGACCACAAGACAGTCACTGTGTTCGGTTTGGGCCATGTGGTAACAGCTTCGATCTTGGATGGATCTGAGGCTACTCCATCCTATGATACAATATGCCCCACATAGGACACGGATGTTTGGCAAAACTGACACTTGTCCAATGATAGCTTGAGACCTTCATCCTCCAGGCAACCAAGCACTTTCAGCAACCGAGCTTCGTGTTCTTCAAGGGTTGTCCCAAACACAATGATATCATCCAAGTACACCAATACTTCGAGCAAGTTCATGTCCCCAACTGTTTGTTCCATTATTCTTTGAAAAGTTGCTGGAGCGCCTGAAACTCCCTGTGGTATCCTTTCAAATTGGTAGAACCCAACTGGACATAAAAAGGCTGTCTTCTCTTTGTCCGATTCACTCATCGGTATTTGGTAGTATCCACTTCTGAGATCCAACACACTGAACCACTTGCTTCCATTAAGACAAGCCAGTGCATCCTCAATTCTTGGAACGGTGTATTGGTCGGGAATAGTACGTCTGTTAAGCGTCCTAAAGTCCACACACATCCGAATCTTTCCGTTCTTTTTCCTCACCACCACTATAGGAGATGCATAAGGACTCCTGGACTCGGTAATGATCTCAGCTTCTTTTAACTGCGACAGGTGCTGTCTCACTGCTTCGATGTCAGCTGGTGCCGGCCGTCGAGACCTCTCCCAAAAGGGTTTATCCTCGGTAATTCTGATAGAATGGCGAGTACTCTTACTACAACCAACATCAAACTCATGAGTAGAGAAAACTCCTCTCCGCTCCATCATCTTCCTGACTAATCGGTCCTTCCATTCTTTAGGAACGAATGAATCTCCAAAGTTGAAGGAGGAGGGTGTCAGATCTCCGGTTGAGTTAACTTTGGACTCTTCCTTCACATGTGACGACAATACATTTACAGGAAACAGATGCGCAATCGGCATTCCTTTCCTCAATGTGATTCCTTTGCCTGACATATTCCTCATGGTCACTGTAACTCTCCTTGACATCACAGCTGTCGGGGTCTGCAACTCTGGTCTCACCAGAAGCTCATTTGGAAACCGTGACTCTTCTGCAGGATCATCAGGTGACTCTATCAGAATGGCTTCAGTACCTGGCGTTCCAGGGAATTTTGGTATTCCAGGGATTCTAGCCACTCCTCCAGGACGCAGGGTGATAGGTTTGGCTCGAACGTACCACACAGTTCCTCTTTTGCTATCATCTACGTCGGAAGAAAGTTCAGGCAGTTTCTCAAAAGCCTTTTTGAAAACAGGGTGAATGTGTCTGGTGCTCAAGAAGTTTTCACCTCCCTGCTCTTTGCAGCTTGTCAGGAGTCGTCTCACTATGGGTGTATTAATGCCAACCAGTATGGAAGCCTCACCTTTCACCATGGGGTCAGGGCAAACCAACACAAGTGCATCAATGGTCTCAGTGGTCCCTACATCAGCTTCCAAGAACTCCAACCTCAGCGACAAATAGCCATCATATGGGTAATCAGCAGGACTAAGGCCCCAGATCTGCAGAAGACTGATTGGGGTTAACGGCAAATGCGTCAGGTATCGGTTATAGAAGGATCTGTACAGTATGGTAACCTGAGAACCCGTGTCGAGGACAGCTTTAGTAGAAATGCCTTCAATCTGTATTGATACAGCAGAACTCGGCCCTACTAAACCTTCAGGTATGATGTCTTTCATATCCCCTCGTCTATTATTGCACTTAGCAGAACGTGTCTTAACTACAGGGACAGCAGGCCGTTCCGTTACAGTGCCCCTTTGTAGTTTCCCGACTTCTTGGTAAGTTTTATGAGACGGTCATTTACTTTTTTAAGATTTTCCTCACCTCTACATTCTCGCTTGAAATGTCCATCCTTTCCACAGTTATAACAAAAGACTCCAGGTCTATCTCCTTCATGGGGATATCCTTTAGAGGAATCATTCATTTTGCTGTTAGACTTTGCAGGGTGTTCAACCTTTTGGACCCGTGCGTCATCCCTTTCTGTGTTGGGCTTAGACCGAAAATATGCTATCTCGGCTCTCATGACATTTATTTCCTTCTTCAGCTGTTCCATCTCAGGGTTGACATCACCCTTAGGAGTAGGAACTGTAACAGGAGTCACAAGCTTGGACATCACAGCACTCTTTGCTATATTCCGGGCCTGAAGCATATCCTCCTCCTCTCTGACTTCCCTTAGCAGCTCAGTGAAGGTAGGTGGATCTCACAACTTATGGGTCATGCGTATGCGAAGAGCAGTCACGTCTTCAAGCAATGCACCTCGCACAACCTGTTCAATGCGGAACCGATTCATTTCAGGCAACTCAGTCCCTCTTTTCCGTAACATACAATGCAGCAGTTTGTCTATTCTCAGCAGGTGTGGAGATGCCGGAGTTGGACTGGGGTGGACAAATGTAAGAAGTCACACAACACCAGGTTATAGTCCAACAGCTTTATTTGAAATCACAAGCTTTCGGAGCGCTGCTCCTTCTTCAGGTGAAGTGGAGAAATGCATAAAGACACAACTTATATAGTCAGAGAATCATGTCAGATGTTTACAGGTAACCTTTCCAACTGCCATTTATCACACCTCGGCAGAGAGATAATCACAGCAGTCAAAGGTGTGAATGGTGTCCAAACAGGTCAGTCAGGGAAACATTACATCAAAGAACAATGGGGTGGGGTCACAAGGGGTCAAATATTGCAGATGCTGGGGTCTGTATGAAAAACAAAAAAACAGACAAAAAACATTTTTTTTGGCTGGAAATCACAGCAGGTCCGGCCGCATCTGTGTAGAGAGAACAAGCCAATGTCGACTCGAGTCTGGATGACCCTGCATCAGGTGGGGTTACATGTAGCGTGACATGAACCCAAGATCTCGGTTGAGGCCGTCCTCATGAGTGCGGAACTTGGCTATCAGTTTCTGCTCGACGATTTTGCGTTGTCGTGTGTCTCGAAGGCTACCTTGGAGAATGCTTACCCGAAGATCGGAGGCTGAATGTCCTTGACTGCTGAAGTGTTCCCCGACTGGGAGGGAACACTCCTGCCTGGTGATTGTTGCGCGGTGTCCGTTCATCCGTTGTCGCAGTGTCTGCATGGTCTCGGCGATGTACCATGCTCTGGGGCATCCTTTCCTGCAACGTATGAGGTAGACAACGTTGGCCGAGTCACATGAGTATGTACCATGTACCTGGTGGGTGGTGTCCTCACGTGTGATGATGGTATCTGTGTTGATGATCTGGCATGTCTTGCAGAGGTTGCTGTGGCAGGGTTGTGTGGTGTTGTGGTCGCTGTTCTCCTGAAAGCTGGGTAATTTGCTGCGAACGATGGTCTGTTTGAGGTTAGGCGGCTGTTTGAAAGCGAGTAGTGGAGGCGTGGGGATGGCCTTAGCAAGGTGTTCGTCGTCATCGATGACATGTTGAAGGCTGCAAAGAACATGGTGTAGTTTCTCCGCTCCGGGGAAGTACTGGACGACGAAGGGTACTCTGTTGGTTGTGTCCCGTGTTTGTCTTCTGAGGAGGTCTATGCAATTTTTCGCTGTGGCCCGTCGGAACTGTCGATCGACGAGTCGAGCGTCATATCCCGCCCTTACAAGGGCGTCTTTCAGTGTCTGTAGGTGTCCATCGCGTTCCTCCTCGTCTGAGCAGATGCTGTGTATTTGCAGGGCTTGTCCATAGGGGATGGCTTCTTTAACGTGGTTAGGGTGGAAGCTGGAGAAGTGAAGCATCGTGAGGTTGTCCGTGGGCTTGCGGTAGAGTGAAGTGCTGAGGTGTCTGTCTTTGATGGAGATTCGTGTGTCCAGGAAAGAGACTGATTCTGAGGAGTAGTCCATGGTGAGTTTGATGGTGGGATGGAACTTGTTGATGTTATCGTGTAGTCTTTTCAGTGATTCTTCGCCGTGGGTCCATAGGAAGAAAATGTCATCGATGTATCTGGTGTATAGCGTTGGTTGGCGATCCTGTGCAGCGAAGAAGTCTTGCTCGAACTTGTGCATGAAGTTGTTTGCGTATTGGGGTGCGAATTTGGTCCCCATGGCCGTTCCGTGTGTTTGGGTAAAGAACTGGTTGTCGAAGGTGAAGACATTGTGGTCAAGGATGAAGCGGATGAGTTGTAGGATGGCGTCTGGAGATTGGCTGTTGTTGGTGTTGAGTACTGAGGCTGTCGCAGCGATGCCGTCATCGTGGGGGATACTGGTGTAGAGTGCCGAGATGTCCATCGTGGCGAGGAGTGTTCCTGGTTCAACTGGTCCGTGGGTGCTGAGCTTCTGTAAGAAGTCTGTAGTGTCGCGACAGAAGCTGGGGGTTCCCTGTACGATGGGTTTCAGGATGCCCTCGACATATCCAGAGAGGTTCTCACACAGGGTTCCGCTGCCTGATGCGATAGGACGTCCAGGTGTGTTGGCTTTGTGTATCTTTGGGAGGCAGTAGAAGTCTCCCACGCGGGGAGTACGTGGGATGAGAGCATGTAGGATGCTTTGATGGTCTGGATCGAAGGTTTTGATCAGTCTGTTGAGTTGGCGGGTGTGTTCTTTGGTCGGATCTGCGGGTAACTGTCTGTAGTGTTCCTGGTTGTCCAGTTGTCGGTATACTTCTTTGCAACAGTCCGTTCTGTTCTGTATGACGATGGCACCTCCTTTGTCTGCTGGTTTGATGATGATGTTGCGGTTGGTCTTGAGAGCGTGGATGGCGTTGCGTTGTGCTCGGGTGACATTCTGAACTGTCTTGTGAGTGCGGCTGATGAATCTGGCGTTGATGCATCTCCTGACAGCTTGAGCATACATGTCAAGCTTAGGGCAGCGACACTCCGGAGGGGTCCAATTTGACTCTTTCTTCTTCGGTTGCTGCACTGTGGATCCCTCTGTCTACTGTTCCGTATCATTGATTGTCTCATTGGGTTCGCTGCTGACATCTTGGGATTTGTAAAAGAATTCCCGGAGCCTCATTCTCCTGATGAATTCCTCTGTGTCTGTCGCGAGACCGATGGGGTCCATTTTGGTGGCGGGGCAGAAATTGAGCCCTCGGCTGAGAACTTCAATTTCATCTGGTTGAAGGGTGTGGTCGGACAGGTTGACGATGGATTTCCCTGTGGTTTCAACCGTGGTACCGGGGGAGGCTTGGTTGTTGCTGCTGGTGATGCCAAGTTTCTCAAGCTTCCTGTTCTTGGTGTGCATGTAGGTAGCGTAGTTCCGTTGCCTTGTTTGTTTGGCGGTGTCTCGTAGCTGGTCTGCTGCATCCTGAGCACAGGCTGAGAACATGGACTCCATCTCGGTTTCGAGGTTGCGGCGTCTGCTGTAGAGCTGGTGTACGAGATGGTTGAGGAGTGTGCGAGAGGTACGACGGCAGAGTCTCTCAGCGTAGTCTGTGTTGTAGGTCGACTTGAGTGGGTTAGTGATCTGTAGTCCTTTTGGGATCTTGTCTGCTTTCTTGCATCTCTGTAGAAACTTGATGTCCGTGTCGATATGCGCGATCTTCTTGGAGATCCTCTCCACTTTGAGCCGGCAGTTTGTGGTGTCGATAGTAGCCATGGTGTGGAGATGCCGGAGTTGGACTGGGGTGGACAAATGTAAGAAGTCACACAACACCAGGTTATAGTCCAACAGCTTTATTTGACTGCTGTGATTATCTCTCTGCCGAGGTGTGATAAATGGCAGTTGGAAAGGTTACCTGTAAACATCTGACATGATTCTCTGACTATATAAGCTGTGTCTTTATGCATTTCTCCACTTCACCTGAAGAAGGAGCAGCGCTCTGAAAGCTTGTGATTTCAAATAAAGCTGTTGGACTATAACCTGGTGTTGTGTGACTTCTTACATTTATTCTCAGCAGATAAATGGACAGCTTCTCTCCCTCACACTGGAATGTGCTTCTGAATCTGACCATCAAATCTGAAATGGTTTCAGTAGTTCCAAAGGCAGTTTCTAGAGCCTGCATGTAGTCAAAGGAAGTAGCAGAGGTGTTCTGCGCCTTTAAGAATCTTACAATGTCAGCAGCAGGACCCTTAAGGCTTTCTACTATTCTCTGCCTCTTCACATTGTCACTGCACTGCCATTCCTCTAGCAGAGGCAGGGTCTGCTCAGCCCAGGCGTCGTACTCCTCTTCCCCACTGGGAGTTGGTCTCACTCCTGAGAACATACGGAGCTTACAGTATCCCTGAGCCTCGAAGGGCAGATTGGTGCATTTATCCACCAGAGAACTAATGGCACTGACCAACTGAGTGTTCATATCCAGGGCCGAAGGACCTATCAGACCTTTGACATCAGCAACAGTCTTTCCTTCTTGTCTCAAGAATGACAACAACTTTGTCTGAAACCGTTCTTCTTCCTTAGTAGTAATAGGGACAAACTGAACTGGCCAGGGACCAGCCTCTTCAGAAAGCCCAACTGCCTCAGGTAAACCATGACCTCTCAGGTTCTCTGATGTCTGGATCAACACAAACTGCTTCTTGGTAGCTGTATCCAAGCAGCGCTCAACTATCCTAACCTTTCCAAAGGCTTTGACACAATTCAGAGCCCTTAGCAAGACATCATCAGGGTCATCGTTAGCAACACCATTCAGCACAATGGCATGGGTAGTAGCTATCTGCTTCCGTTTGCACCAAGCTTCAACCTCAATAACATCCATCTTTTATGCTCAAACAGCCCAGTAGAAATCACAAACCACTCTCTTAGCAATGAGCATTCAATACTGTTAGTTTACTGACATAAATAGACCACAATCCCGGACGAGCCCCCAAAATGTAACCCCTTCACGGTTCTCTAGATATATGTGAGATGTGGTCTCTGTTGTAGACAGCATTCTATAGTCCAGTAAGGAGATCACTACTACAATGGCTTAATTCTAATTATCTTACTTTATAGTTTTAACGTCAGATAGTATAAGAAGATTACGGGTCAATGACCTAAATTAGACATTTGCATACATTAGAATGAATCTAGACATAATAAACATACATTCTCCATTTATATGGATTCAAAGGAGAATCTGTCTCTGTGTCCAAATTCGAGTGCACTCTTTCGTTGGCGCACTTAAGTTGGAGCTCATGGTATGTATAATGTCTGCAAGACTTACGACTCCGAACCCCTTCGTTGAATTCTCTTCACGATCACTGAATCCCACTTTGAGTTCTGGATGCAGAGCTACTAATATGAAGGGCGGCGGCCGAGTTTGGAAGCCCGGGACGGGATGCGGCAGCCATTTGCCTCCTGAGCCCTCTTTTCAGAGCTCCTGCCCTCTTCTCTTCCAGTCGCTCCCTTTTCCCGCTCGAAAAACCCCGACTCCACCCCTTCCTCCTGGGGTTTCTGCCTGGAGACTGCCCAGCCTCACTGTCTGCAACAGTTGATACTGGTGCAGAATTATGGAAAGTATGCTCTTAGTCACATTGTGTCCTTAAAAGTTCTTGCCGTACCTTCACATGGGCAACTTTAACCCAGGGATTTATAACAATGATAATACAGTGTCTAAGTTAAAGATTGATAACCATACTTAGCGTACATAACATTTCCAGTGGGTATTACATATAGAATACTAGGATTGTACTGTAACAGATTGTATTGAAAACTGCGATTGTACTGTAACAGATTGTATTGAAAACTGGTATTATAATGTAGCATATTGTATAGAACACTAGGATTGTACTGTAACAGATTGTATTGAATAATGTGATTGTAATGTAATAGATTGTACTGAATACCAGGATTGCATTGTAAAAGATTGTGTTGAATACTGGGATTGTACTGTATGTAAGGGGTTTTCCTCTCTGAGATCGCCGAGGTTTCTCTCGCCAGAGGCCTCTCTCTCTCTTTTGCACAGTAAAACCTTGAGTGGTTCGACCCACTCGCCCCTTAGATTCTAGACACTGGATTTAGGTTCAGGAACTACAATGCAGAGAAGACTGTGATAGACCAAGTTTAATGAAACAAAATGGAATTTTATTGCACATGGAAAAACAAATCAAATGCAAGCAAATGAGAGGGTACATGGGAGGGAAAAACAAATCATAACAATACACTACTGACTAAAATAGATACAGGCATATTATACTTTACAAAAATCATCTTGAAATGGGGAAACACACGGAACATCGAGGGACAACAACTCATGTTAATTATACCCAAAATGAACACCCCCTTTAACCTATCTAGATCCAATTATGAAGGGCCAGAAACATGCTCACCAATCCAACTAGGAATTGCAAGGTTATGAAACAGGTCTGCATTTTGATCCCTTCAGGAGTCCTGTCTCCTCGTGGTCAGTGGAGCCACAGCGGGCTGTGCCACACCTCTCTCTCTCTCTCTCTCTCTCTCTCTCTCTCTCTCGAGGTGAAGGTCATGGACAGAGTGGACACTGACGGGCCTGGATGTCGGCAGAGATCATCTGCTTGACCACGGTTGCAAGCCATTAGCCGGCTTTCATAAAGGTTTCTTCGGTACTTTTTCTACCCTCCCGTTTCGTCAACGGCCCGGGGTTGGTCGATGATCTCCCAATGTTTTACCTCGGGGTGGGACGCGGACTCGAACCATCTTCTTCTCCGAACTCCAGCTGCTATCGAAGGTAATGGCTATTACCGAAGGTCCCACCAAGATGATGAATAAAAGGAACCTCTCTCTTCCCAATATCTAAGGTGGAGCTTTTTTTCGCTACCCCCGGTGTCTCCAATTATACTTCTCAGAAGAAGCCTCTATCTCCTGCCAAATCAAGGTTAGTCTTTGTTTAATAACTTTTGGCGGGCTTATGGCACAGCGGGGTAGCTATTATATTTAAACTGTTTTCGGGATGGCCGGTGATGGCCATCTCTGGTCTGGAATGACCTGGTAATGTTTTAATGTCTTCTTGATATCTTTAACGGGTCCTTGATGCATTCCTTATGAATATGGAACTGTTCCCCTTTGTCTGTATAAACATTTAGATGGCCTTTATCTTCAGGCCGATCTGACTGGATCTGCATCCAATCTTTATGTGTGTATGCGTCTGGTTTCATTCTCTCAGAAACGACTTCTAGAACTTACTATGGGTTGAATCCACAAAGGCTGTCTGGGGACTGCAGGAACCATTTTAAAGTGTTCAATAAGTCAGTCACGGGGTCTGGTGGCCATTTTGTGTGTCCCTTTTCTGGGCTTCTTTTAAAACAGTCTTTTAAAATCTCGGCCTCTTCTGCCAGAGGGCCCTTATAGTACAATATAAATTTTGTGAATTCTACAGTTAACCTGATGATACTATAACTTGGTTGAAGTATCATAATTCTGGGTGAGCAAAATTTTCTGACCATCCATAATTAAATCATCCCCTGTGATTACCTATCTATGACCCCACGACACATGTATTTCCCATTTCAGAAAACCTACAGTGTAAATTAAGCATCTATTGATGGCAACACATTGGATATAAAGTCTGACACACTTATTTCCAGGCGTGGAGGGGGGCCTAATACTCCTACACCAACTGGTCCATACACATTATCATTTATTAACAACAACTCAAATTGGGCAGGGCTGCCTTGAGGATGAGTTCATTGAGTGTATTAGGGATGGGTTTCTTGAGCAGTATGTAACTGAACCGACCAGGGGGCAAGCAACCTTAGATCTGGTCCTGTGTAACGAGACGGGATTAATTAAAAATGTCCTAGTAAAGGATCCCCTTGGAATGAGTGACCATAACATGGTTGAATTCCATATTCAATTAGAGGGTGAGAAGGTTGGATCTCAAACAAGCATGCTAAGCTTGAATAAAGGAGACTATGAAGGTATGAGAGCGGAATTGAGTAGAGTGGATTGGGAAAATAGATTAAAGGGTAAGACGATACATGATCAGTGGTGTACATTTAAGGAGTTATTTTACAACTTCCAAAAAAAATATATTCCACTGAGAAGAAAAGGGTGTAAAAGAAAAGACAGCCATCCGTGGCTAAGTAAAGAAATTAAGGATAGTTATTCGACTAAAAACAAGGGCATATAAGGTAGCCAAATCTAGTGGGAGGATAGAGGATTGGGAAAACTTTAAAAGACAGCAAAAAATAACAAAAAGATTGATTAAGAAAGGGAAGATAGATTATGAAAGTAAATTATCAAAAAATATAAAAACAGATAGTAAGAGTTTTTATAGTTATATAAAAAGAAAAAGGGTGGCTAAAGTAAATGTTGGTCCCTTAGAGGATGAGACCGGGAAATTAATGGTGGGAAATATGGAGATGGCAAAAACACTGAATGAATATTTTACATCAGTCTTTACAGTAGAAGACACTAAGAATATCCCAACACTGGACAAACAGGGGGCTAAAGAGGGGGAGGAGCTAAACACGATCAAAATCACGAAGGAAGTGGTACTCGGTAAAATAATGGGACTCAAGGCGGATAAATCACCTGGACCTGATGGCTTACATCCTAGGGTCTTGAGGGAAGTGGCGGTAGGGATTGTGGATGCATTGGTAATAATTTTCCAAAACTCCCTGGACTCAGCAAAGGTCCCGGCAGACTGGAAAACTGCAAATGTAACACCCTTATTTAAAAAGGGCAGTAGACAGAAGGCTGGAAACTATAGACCAGTTAGCCTAACATCTGTGGTAGGTAAAATTTTGGAGTCCATTATTAAGGAGACAGTAACAGGACATTTGGATAATCATAAATTAATAGGACAAAGTCAGCATGGTTTTATGAAGGGGAAGTCATGTTTGACAAATTTGCTGGAGTTCTTTGAGGAAGTAACGTATAGGGTGGATAAAGGGGAACCAGTGGACGTAGTGTATTTAGACTTCCAGAAGGCATTTGACAAGGTGCCACACAAAAGATTATTGCTTAAGATAAAAAATCATGGGATTGGGGGTAATATTCTGGCATGGATAGAGGATTGGCTATCTAACAGAAGGCAGAGATTTGGGATAAATGGTTCATTCTCAGACTGGCAATCAGTAACTAGTGGTGTTCCGCAGGGGTCAGTGCTGGATCCCCAACTCTTTACAATCTATATTAACGATTTGGAGGAGGGGACCGAGTGTAACATATCAAAGTTTGCAGATGATACTAAGATGGGAGGGAAAGTAGTGAGTGAGGAGGACATAAAAAACCTGCAAGGGGACATAGACAGGCTAAGTAAGTGGGCAGAGATTTGGCAGATAGAATACAATACTGGAAAGTGTGAGGTTATGCACTTTGGCAGGAAAAATCGTAGAGCAAGTTATTATCTTAATGGCAAGAAACTGGAAAGTACTGAAGTACAAAGGGATCTGGGGGTCCTGGTGCACGAAACCCAAAAGGTTATTATGCAGGTGCAGCAAGTGATTAAGAAGGCCAATGGAAAGTTGGCTTTCATTGTTAGGGGGATAGAGTATAAAAATAGGGAGGTATTGCTTCAGTTGTACAAGGTATTGGTGAGACCGCACCTGGAATACTGCGTACAGTTTTGGTGTCCATACTTAAGAAAGGACATACTTGCTCTCGAGTCAGTACAAAGAAGGTTCACTCGGTTAATCCCGGGGATGAGGGGATGGACATATGAGGAGAGGTTGAGTAGATTGGGACTCTACTCATTGGAGTTCAGAAGAATGAGAGGCGATCTTATTGAAACATATAAGATTGTGAAGGGGTTGGATCGGGTGGAAGCGGGGAAGATGTTCCCGATGATGGGTGAAACTAGAACTAGGGGGCATAGTCTTAGAATAAGGGGCTGCTCTTTCAAAACTGAGATGAGGAGGAACTACTTCACTCAGAGGGTGTTAGGTCCATGGAATATGCTGCCCCAAAAAGCTGTAGAAGCTATATCATTACATAAATTTAAAACAGAAATAGACAGTTTCCTAGAAGTAAAGGGAATTAAGGGTTACGGGGAGCAGGCAGGAATTTGGACATGAGTCTAGGTTCGGATCGGTCATGGCCCTGTGGGTAGCGGAGCGGGCCCAGGGGCCGTGTAGCCTGATCCTGCTCCTATTTCGTGTGTCTAATTCTGTTAGATTCAGGAGATGGTTCTGTGATAGTGGATTGGCGGTTAGGATCAGATCAGCCATGATCTTATTGAATGGCGGAGCAGGCTCGAGGGGCCGATTGGCCTACTCCTGCTCCTATTTCTTATGTTCTTATGTTATCTCGCTTAACGAGTTTCAATAATAAAAATAAAGTACACACACAAAAATTACACATGACCAAACATTAAACAAAAAGGGACGGGGAGAAACTTTAACTTTATACACAGCAGCAAAAATCTAAACGGGTGTCTCTTCTTCTACCCGCACATAATGCTCTCTCCATCCTCCTCTATTCTCGTACTTCTGCGAAAGTCTGACCTTTTTACAGTGTACAAACAGTAAATAAACCACAATAAAAACCTGACAAACTACAAGGATGTGAGAGGCTATCCTAATCCAAGAAGGGACTTCTATATTAGTGAACAGGTCCCACCACGGTGGGGTTACTACATCCAATATGCTTGCCCCTATCTCTAAAGTCTTCTGCTCCAGTGTGTAAAAATGTTTCTGTGAAATGACAACGGTTTTTAATATCTTGGTGAGGTGTTCAGGGAGAAGGGGAATGATACATCCAAAATGTGAAACGAATTGTTGCAGATCGGTGAAATGCTCTTTAACAGTGATGTGAACAGTGGAAGGTTCAGGAATGGGGACAATTCGCTCTTGGGCCACTTGAACTTCTGCCTTGGGCTTGAAGCAGAAACTGCTGTCACTCACCGGACACCAGCCGTGCTGTCCATGTTGGTAGTGGGGCACTGCAGTGGTGACACAGTATGTCCCACCTCCTATATATGCCAGCTGCGGGGGCACATGGCCTTGTGCCATTGCCTCCATGGTGCAATTTATAGGCTTCGCTCCAGCAGTTCTGAACCTGCACTGTGGTTTTGAATAGGCATTCAAGTGCTGAGGACACAGGATGATGTGTGCTCCCTGGCTCCGGCACCCCGAGAGGTCGGTTCCTGTCATTGCAAGCTCCCATTGAATGACGTAAGGTGGGACTGCTGTATAGCGAATGTGTGCACCCCCCTGAATGACTCCAATGTTCTCCACCCTGTATACCGGGGCGGGTTTAGCTGCCTTTCTCATCACCGGCATTCTTACCACTATACCCATAATGGTGTGATTAGATCGTCCACAGTCCACTGGGACTGGGTAGGCTTCTGAAGCGAGTCTGAGCTGGCATGGACTTAATGCATTCTCAAAAGGGTGGAGGGCTGCGAGGTGCTTGTTGCTGATCCCGGAGGGGACTAAACCTTGTTTTAAATCCTTCAGATTACTGCGGCCCTCGCCCAGCACCCACGCCCCGTACAACACGCAAGCTTTGTTCTGCGCAGCCTGATCGGACACATTCCGATCCTCCCTGATGAGAGCATTTACCGTTTTGGCGTGTTTCTCCAGCTCAGCAATAATTTCTTTTTAGTGTAGTGTCATGGCCTGGTCTTCATGTAACTCAGAACCCACTACCTTGTTCTCGTCAGTCAGTATCTTTCGTAACTGTGTTTTTAAACCATTAATCTGGGTCTGCAGCTCCACGTCATCCAGAGTGTTGATGACGGAAGTCCCTGTGTTAAAAGCTGTGAAAATATCATTTACTCTACCTCTTCTTTGTCTCCTTATCCTGTCCAAGACCTCATGTGGTGTGGTGTACAAATCGGCTCTGTCTACATCAGCAAAGTCGAATTCGTAAAACTGCCTGAACATGTTTGTTAACAGTACCTGGTACAATTGCTCCGTTTGCTTGGGGCACCACTCTGGCAATCGCACCTCGGTGAGGTTTAAAATCACTGAGGCCACCACGTAGTGCACCCCTTGGTACAGCACCTGACCTGTGGGTACTAATACCAATCCGTTCCTGGGCCCCTTGGTAGTGGTGGGGCACCCTTCCTTGCGGGCTTTGGCTACCGGAATCGTGGGCAGGGGCTTGCGGGGGCGGGTGATGAGCTCAGTGGAGTTTACTGGGATCTGAGAGTATGGGACTCCGCACGCCCGTGTGCTGACATCCCACCTCATTCCTTTCCCAGCATTCTGCCACTGCCTTTGGAAAAAGATGGAGACGCCTGTGGGCAGGCGCGTTCTGAACCCCACATACAGATGTAAATCCCCTCATCTGGTTCCCACCATTTGGCCCAACAGACACTCAACCCCCCTTGGGTCCCCGTAATAGTCCGACGGGTATTGTTACCCAATCTCTCCCACTCGACCGTGGAGTTCTTCATGGTCTTACTCAGCTTCCGAAGCCACCACCAGTGGTCCAAAGGAACATGTCCATTACAAACCAGGCAAATCTTCTTCCCGACGGTGACGCTGACTCTGGGTGCGATGACCCTCACTCGGGGGCACATCAAAGAAGTCTCTCAGTACGCAAACCTGGACTGGCTGGAGTATTCCATAGAGTTCGACCGCAACCATCCAGGCCACCTCCCTTCATGGAAATAGGTGGCTATCTCCTCAACGTCCCACGCGCCCGAACCATTGGTTGCGATGGGGGCTGTGCTCCCCGAGCACCCGTAGATCGTGGAGTCCTTGGTGCGGCTCCGATAGGCCCAGCTACACCCGATCACCACGAACGCGACGAGAATTCCTCTCGTCATCTCTGTGGTACCTGTAACAAATTCTGGCCTAGGTGAAGGCATGATCGGGTCTTTCGACCTCGATCCCAAAACAGCACACATGCTGGGCAGATTCCAAAACTACTTATAACACTAATCACTTTAATATTTACACACCTTAAACTTAATTAAACTTAAACTTAACTTATGTACAGCGCCGCCCGTCCCCGGGTGACTTACCTAATCCCTGATTGGACTGCAGATTGCCGCTCCTTGTGGCGGGGCTGCACTATCCTGTGGCTTGGGTTCCCCGCAGCCTTTTGCTGTCAGTTGGGGGCTGCGTTTTGCCAGGGATTTTCCAAGTCTGCGTTTACTGAAGGTGGGGGAATCGGGCCAAGGTTTTACCAGCTGAGGCGTTCGAGCTGACCTGCGAAGAGGTATTTTGGGCGTGTCTTCCTTAGCGAGTGGACCTTCGGTTGGGACTTTAGCCCTCACAGCCCGTGGCACCTCCACGGCTGCCGGCTTCGGCTCCCTTCCCTCAGGCTCTGCCCCTTTGGGATTTGGGTCTGAGGCCGATGACTCCTACTCACCTGTCCCTACAGGTGGAGGATCCCAGCCCCCAATTTCTACCTCCCCTAAGCTTGAGTCGAGGGCAGGACCTCCGTCCTCCGACTCCACCTCCTCCAGAATCGTGTCGAGGGCGGGGCCTTGCTGTTCGGGCTCCCCCCCGATGGCGTTTAGATCAGGAGGAGGGCCTTGGTCTTCTGGCTCCTCCTCGTCCGAGTCCCAGGCCAGTGGGGAAACCTCCCAGGTGGGCGGGACAGTTTCTCTCTCCAGGCAGGCTGCGGTTCCAGCCTGTGTGGTCTGTGACTTATTGCACGCCTCAGGCTGAGGATTTTCACTTTCAGACCTGGCCTCAGTTGTCGGCTCCTTTGCACCCGACTTAAACAGTTTGCACTGATTGATGTGAAACCATTTAGTGCGCCGGGGCAGCTTCACTGCGTATACCATGGGGCTGGCTTTGTCTACAATACTGTAGGGCCCCATGTACAGTGGTTCTAAACTCCCCACTCGGGCATAGTTTCTCACCATGACCTGATCTCCAATTTCCCACTCCTGTGTCTTACGGGGTCCGAGCAGCAGTCGGTTGCCCTGATGCTGCTTTCCCATGTTCCCAGCCGTTTGCCCATAAACCTGTTTCAGGCGCTCCAAAAGGTTCTGGGCAAACTTGTCCCGATTCACCTCTCGAAGCTGACCCTCAGTGAGCACCGGGGCTAGTACATGGGTGGGGGTTCGCATGCCTCTCCCAGTCATTAATTTGTGCGGGGAGTACCCCGTACTTTTAGACTGGCTAGCCCGGATCCCCATGAGGACTAAAGGCAGGACCTCCGCCCAGTTCTGGGGCGAGCCCATTGTCTCTTTCCTCAGTTTTTCTTTGAGGGTGCGGTTCATGCATTCCACAATCCCGGATGACTGAGGATTGTGGGCCACGTGCCACTTCCCTTCGATGCCTAAGAGCATGAGGGTGTTCTGCATCACTTGGCCGGTGAAATGACTCCCTCGGTCGGACTCCACGAATTGTGGTAGTCCCCACCGCGAGAACACCTCCCGCACCAAGATCCTGGCAGTGCTAAGTGCCGTGGCTGTCCTACATGGGAAGGCTTCTACCCACTTGGTGAACACATCCACCAGGACAAGGCAATACTTATAGCCTCCCTGGGCAGTGGGCAGGGGCCCGATGTAGCTGAACTGTATCGACTGCCATGGTCCCTCTACTCTCCTGATGTGCCCCGTGGGCACCTTCCTTTTCTGGGGGACTGGGTTGTTTGCAGCGCACACAAGACAATTAGTGCAGAACTCGCGGACATCGTCCCGAAGTCCCAGCCACCATCCCACCTGTTCCACACGTTGCCAGGTGACCTCAGGCCCGGGGTGTCCTGCTCCTGGACCCTCATGGGCCAGTTGAAGGAATTCCCTCTGGTGCTGCTGCGGCACAACCCACTGTGCCCCTTGGAACAGCATGCCCTCCTTGATGAAGAGGGCTGCTGTACCGTAGGGACCCTCTACTTCTTTGCCCTCAGTAATGGCACTGAGGACTGTTTTTAGGGTGGGATCTAGGGTTTGGACGGTCTTGAGGTCTGGGGGCAGTGTTACCCCTGTGGCCCCCTGAGTCCCATCCCTGCCCTGGATTACTGCCATGGGTTTGGACCCATAGGGATCCCAGAAAGTGCCGCTGTGGGCACCTTCTCTGGCTAGTACATCCGCTTGCTGGTTGCCCTGGTTGCGGGGTTCCATGGAGGAATGGGCCTTCACCTTGTGGATAAAGACTTCCCCTTCCTCCCCCACTGCCGCCAGGATCTTTTCTAACAAGGGCTTTACGGTTAAGGGTCGCCCGTCCGCAAAGGTATATCCGCGGCGGGACCAGATGGCTAGGTACTCCGTACACGAGTTGCATGTGAACATGCTGTCCGAGCAAATCATGTATGGGGTGGGGAAGATTTTGGGGTGTGTAACGACGTACACTACCGCAGACAGTTCAGCCTGCTGGGCGCTCATAGTGCTGGGGAGCTTTATCGCCAGGGCAATGTCTGCCGCGGGGTCATAAACTCCACACCCTGTGAGTCGTTCGCCAGCAGATACCGTGCTGGAACCGTCTACGTAGATCTCGCAGCCCGTGGGATGTATCCCGGCCCGTAATCCTACGTTCACTTCCCATACCCCCTCTACAGAACACCGATGGACTGTTCCGGGATATACCATGTTGGCCGCGAGCTTGGGCTCACAGAGACCCTTCACCTTCAGCTCCATCTGTGAAAGGAGGAGGGTCCAGCATGCAATGCGGGCACTGCTTACTGTCCTATCCTTAATCTTTCAATCCAGAAGCATCCGAGTGGGTGTGTGATGGGTGAGGAGAGTGATGGGAGAGGTGCCTGTGAAGATCAGAGACCTTTTCACAGCCCAATGCATGGCCAAGAGATGCCACTCGTAATTGGAAAAGCTCCCTTCCACATCGGTGAGCACTCTGGAAGAGTAAACCACCAGCCTTAGCTTGCCGTGTCGCTCTTGAAGCAATACAGCGCTCAAGCTATCCCCGCTAGCCGCTACCTCCAGGAAGAACTCCTCCCCCCCATCTATGGCCCCCAGAGCTGGCGCGGTCTGCAAGTCCCTCTTGAGTTTTTCAAATGCCGCCTGACAACCCTCATCCCAGGACCACTCCACTCCCTTGTGTAGGAGTCGGAGCAGCGGGGCCGCTGTGGCTGCATAGCCCTCAATGAAGTCTCTGCAGTACCCGGTCAGTCCCAGAAAGGACCTCACACCTGTTACGGTGGTGGGGATCAGTACATCTTGTACTGATTCCTGTCTGGCCTTATCTATGGCTCTTTCACCGGCGCGGATGGTCAGACCCAGGAATTTTACTTCCTGCTGGCCGATCCGTGCCTTCTTCGGGTTCACCTTGAAACCCTTCCTGCCTAACAGCTCCAATAGCTCGGCCAATAGTGGGCCATGCTCCTCCCTGGAATCTGTGAACAGGAGCAGGTCGTCCACATACTGCACTAGCTGATTGGGCTGGCTGAACTCTTTTAAACTCCCTGCCATGCATTGATGGAAAATGCTGGGGCTGTTGTGGAAACCCTGTGGCAAGCAGCTCCAGGTGTACTGTTGCCCTTTAAAGGTAAAGGCAAACTTGTACTGATCCTCCCTCCTGAAAGGGATGGACCAAAACCCGTTGGAAATATCCAGCACCGTGAACGTGGTTGCGGAGGCTGGAATACTCCCTATCAGGTCGGCAACTGCTGCTACCGTCGGCGCGCAGGCTGGGATGTTGCTATTGAGGACTCTGTAGTCCACCGTGGCTCTCCAGGAATCATCCAGCTTCCTCACCGGCCACAAAGGAAAGTTTACATGGGTGGCTATCGGTCTCAACATGCCCTGCTGCACCAATGACGACATTGCCATCTCCATGTCGGGCTCCGCTTCCCGGGGGAAGTTATACTGTTTTTGGGGTCGGGCCATGGGGTCTCCGTCTACTCTGACCTCAAACCCGGTGACCCTCCCGCAATCGTGTTTGTGAGTGGCAAATGTAGTCAGGTGGCCTGACACGAATGCCTGCAGGTCTTGTGGGACGCCTGCGACCATGAGCTCGAGGTCATAGCCCTCTTTTGGCTTCACGGTGCACTGGGTCCCTCTTTCTCCTTTCCCTGGGATGACGACTACTTCGCCCTGTTTACCCTTACCGGCTCCCCAAAGACAATGATTTCTTAGGTCCACGAGAATCCCGTGTTCTGCCAAGAAATCGGACCCGAGGATCCCCTTTCCACCCTCCACCTCCCACTTCATCAGTATACCTTCCACTTGGTGCGGAGTGGTCCTAAATGAATGGAGAGGGGATTGGAAAATGCGCCAGCCTGTTCCTTGCCTGTGAAGCTCGACAGAATATATGGAACCCCGGTGTGCGCTGTGGTATGATGTATGGAGGTGACCCCTCGTGGAGATGGAGGTGGAGGAGGTAAAAGGGATCTATTTGCTGGATACGGGGGCATCATGCTCCGTGATCCACAGGTAGCGCACACAGGTAGACGGGCTGCGCCAGCTCTAGTCATTTGGGCACAGGGGTCGGGGTTTTGGGAATGACAAGACCAGTGGTGACGGCTATCTTCCCCTGCGCGATCATAAGGGACCGCATTGTCTCTAAAATTGATTCTATCGCAGCGGGATCCATAGCCGCACCGGCTCCCTTGGCTGGGACAGGAGCTGCGGCTTGGGTTTGGGCTGCAGGAGACTTCCCTTTATTATCCTTCCATGGATTTTTACAGTCCTTGCGCCAATGTCCATCCTTCCCACACCCGTAGCAATTGAGCTTGGCTTGGGCAGGGCGGTTCCCCTCCTGACGCCACTCCTTCTTGCTTGGGGCTGCGGGTTTTGCCTCATGCACTTTTCCCTTGGAGGGAGGTGTCTCCTGCCCTCTACAATGCTTGTATGCCATGGTGAGCTGGCGGAGCACCGTTTCCTCCGTGACACCGGGACCTTGGGGGTCAAACCAGGACCTGGCTAAGGCCTGTATCTGTGGCAAGCTGTTAGCAGCCAAGCAACGGAGCCAATGAACCCACTGTTCGGCGCTCATTCCAACCCATTCAGGCATGCCCGGACAACTGTATCGATACACTGGCCACAGCCCTTCTGCGAAAACCCGCGGGGGTTCTCCAGCTAGCTGCACAGTCCCTTCCACCTGTTGGAACAGATTACCGTCGTCCACTCCCATAACTTCCAAAACCTCATCCCTGAGATCCGCATATCCTTTTCACCCCCTCTTACTCTCGTCTGAGAGGCACTGAAGGATTGTGCTATCCAGGGGGAAGAGCAGCATCTTCGCCTGTTCAGGATCATCACAATCATTGATGGCGGCTGTCTCCTCTATCTCCCTGAAATGAACTGATGGATCTCCCTTTACTGTGAGTCTTGGGAGGTGGCTCACCATGGATCTTATTTGTGGGGCAGCATAGGGCACCACGATCTGGTTCACGTGGGGTCCGTTTGTGCCGTCTGTGGCGTTGGGACCGAACCTCTGGTGCCGAGTTGGACACATTGGTGCCGGCTCCGGCTGTGCTACCAGGGGTTGTTCCTCCTCCTGTACCACCTCAGCTACCCTTTCTTCCACCACCCCTTTTTCGGGCCAAGCCTCAATATAGCTTGGCGGGGCTGAGGGTTCAGTGGCTGGTGCTGCAACTACTTCGCAAGGAATCGGGTGTTTGGATTCCTGCAAAAAGTCAATCTGACTTGCTTTTGGGCTTACGAGGCATACCATGCCTTTTGCCTTAACCAGGGCCATTCTCAGGTGCTCTATGGTCTTTTGGCAGGGGCCATGGTCTGCGCTCTCAAACACATGTTCAAGGGATAGCTTGTAAGCTGCCTTGACTTCCACTACTCTCTCCTCCTGCGCTCTCAGCTGCTGTGCGAGGGGGGCGCTTTTCTCCTGTATTCTCGCTTCATGGATCTTTGGCTCAGTAACCTGGCATTCCAGATACTCTATTCTAGCCTGATGTTGGCTGGCTACAACTTGGTATTCCTGATTCAGCGCGTGAAGCACTGTGATGAGTTTTTTCCCACCCATGGCCTTTTCCTCTATCTCTGCTGCCTGGGCAGTGATCTTGGCTGCCTGTGCTGCAACAACCCGGTCCAAAATCTGGACCTGTTTCTGGTAGCACATCAGCCACACTGCCTTTTCCACTGACTTCTTATGCTCTTTGCTCTCTGTCCACCTGATGGCTGCGTCTACCGGACGCCCATCCAGTAAGAGATTGGAAATCCACTACTTAGTGAGATTTACCTTACCAAAGACATGGGCCTAGAAATTCAGTGGGCTTTGCGCCCAGTTACCGCCCAAAGAGGGCTTCTGTGCCAGTCTGCAAACTTCGGGTGAACTTCATTGATGCGCTAATTGCGGCGGTAGCCGTTAGCGCTGCGCCGCCACCGATGACATCATCGGTGAGCGCAGCGCCCCGGTACCGCCCCGACACCGGCCCGACCCCCATCTTCAGTAGCGGCCGCCTCTTCCGTGGCGGCCGCTAATAACATTTGGAGACCGGTCCGTACAGCAGCCTTAGTGGGGCGCTTTAAGGTGGAGGTGCGGCCGGCCGCTTTTTCGGCATATTATACTTTACAAAACTCATCATGAAATGGGGAAACACATGGAACATCGAGGGACAACAACTCATGTTAATTATACCCAAAATGACCACCCCCTTTAACCTATCTAGATCCGATTATGAAGGGCCAGAAACATGCTCACCAATCCAACTAGGAATTGCAAGGTTTTGAAACAGGTCTGCGTTTTGATCCCTTCAGGCGTCCTGTCTCCTCGTGGTCAGTGGAGCCACAGTGGGCTGTGCCACACCTCTCTCTCTCTCTCTCTCTCTCTCTCGAGGTGAAGGTCGCGGACAGACTGGACACTGATGGGCCTGGATGTTGGCGGAGATCATCTGCTTGACCACGGTTAGAAGCCCCTAGCCGGCTTTCATAAAGGTTTCTTCGGTAGTTTTTCTACCCTCCCGTTTCATCAACGGCCCGGGGTTGGTCGATGATCTCCCAATGTTTTACCTCGGGGCGGGACGCTGACTCGAACTGTCTTCTTCTCCGAACTCCAGCTGCTATCGAAGGTAACGGCTATTACCGAAGGTCCCACCAAGATGATGAAGAAAAGGAGCCTCTCTCTTCCCAATATCTAAGATGGAGCTTTTTTTCGCTACCCCCGGTGTCTCCAATTACACTTCTCAGAAGAAGCCTCTATCTCCGGCCAAATCAAGGTTAGTATTTGTTTAACTTTTGGCGGGCTTATGGCACAGCGGGGTAGTTATTATATTTAAACTGTTTTCGGGATGGCCGGTGATGGCCATCTCTGGCCTGGAATGACCTGGTAATGTTTTAATGTCTTCTTGATATCTTTAACGGGTCCTTGATGCATTCCTTATGAATATGGAACTGTTCCCCTTTGTCTGTGTAAATATTTAGATGGCCTTTATCTACAGGCCAATCTGACTGGATCTGCATCCAATCTTTATGTATGTGTATGCGTCTGGTTTCATTCTCTCAGAAACGGCTTCCAGAACTTACTATGGGTTGAATCCACAAAGGCTGTCTGGGGACTGCAGGAACCATTTTAAAGTGTTCAATAAGTCAGTCACGGGGTCTGGTGGCCATTTTGTGTGTCCCTTTTCTGGGCTTCTTTTAAAGCAGTCTTTTAAAATCTCGGCCTCTTCTGCCAGAGTGCCCTTATAGTACAATATTAATTTTGCGAATTCTACATGTAACATATTGTGTTGAATACTGGGATTGTACTGTAACAGATGTATTGAATACTAGGATTGTACTGTAAAATATTGTATTTAAAGCTGGGATTGTACTATAACAGATTTTATTGAATACTGGGATAGTACTGTAACAGATTTTATTGAATACTGGGTGACCTAAGAAAACTACTTGGCACTTGGTCCAAGCATTAAACAAAGCTTTAACCAACTGTATTACGACATGGAGGTCTAGTTGTTTCTTTCACTAGTTCCTGTTAAGAATGTCCCTGTGCATGCTGGACCCATGCCCGTGTATTTAAACACTCCCTGGACAGCGCCACCAGCAGGCTGCTCAGTATCATTTAATAAGTCTTTCCTTTATGAATGACTGATTCATTTCACTGGGTTTGCACGGTAATGAATTGGAATGAATACTGGGTTTGTACTGTAAAAGCTTGTATTGATTGCTGGGTACTTAACATGACCGATTGCATGAATACTAGGATACTACTGTAACAGAGTGTATTGAATACTGGGATTGTACTGTGAAAATTTTATTGAATACCAGGATTGTACTGTAACATATTGGACTAATATTGGGTTTGTACTGTAAAGATTGTATTAAATACTGGGATTGTATAGTAACAGATTTGACTGAATACTGTGATTGTACTGTACAGAGTGTATTGAATACCAGGATTGTACAGTAAAAGATTGTATTAAATGCCAGGATTGTACTGTGGCAGATTGGACTCAATATTGGGATTGTACTGTAAAAGATTGTTTTAAAAACTGGGATTGTACTTTAAAAATTGGACTCAATACTGGAATTGTAATGTTGTTGAGATACTGCGGCAAACATGGGAGTTGAGACCAGAGCTATTGAAAACTCAACTGCTTTATTCCAACCACATGACAAACAGGAACTAGAAAAGCCCGCGCATCCACTTAAATACTTCCCAGACAGGAAGTGCTCCTGGCAGCCTGTCCCTGCGGGAAACAAGTTGCTGGAGGAAAGGGCCCCCGGCTGGGGGCTTCTGCTTAGACTGTCTGTGCCGCCGTGAGCGGATTGTGTCCAGTGGTGGCGTGTCGCCACAGAGCTCCCCCCAGAATCCGCTTAGGAGGAGTGGACGAGTCGTGACGGTGGTCTAATGGTTCTGCCGCAGCGGCTCTGAGTGGTCGCCGGTCTGGTTGGTTGGGTCGGGCGGTTCGCCGCCGGCTGTGCTGGCTTGCCGGGGGGACGGCCTCTAGTTGGAGGCTGGGCCATGGGGACCTGTTCCCCTGGTTCTGTGTGTGCTGGTTTGAGCCGGTCGATGGAGACTGTCTCGACCCTGTCGCCGAGTCGCAGCTTGAAGACCTTGTCCCCGGATTGTAGAACCTCGTACGGACCGTCGTACGGGGGTCGCAGGGGCCCGCGGTGCGCGTCGTGTCGCACGAAGACGAAGCGCGCCTGCTGTAAATTTGGCGGGACGTGAGGTGTGAGTTCGCCGTGTCGGTTGACTGGAAGTGGGGCGAACTGCTGAGCGGAAGAGAAAGAGTCGAGCCGCTGCTGTTCAGACGACCAAGGCTTGGTAGGCTCCGGAAGGAATTCGCCTGGGACGCGCAGCGGTTGTCCGTAGACTAACTCCGCTGCCGAGGACTGGAGGTCTTCCTTGACCGCGGTGCATAGGCCGAGTAGCACCCACGGTAGGTGGTCAGTCCAGGTACTGTCCTGCAGGCCGGCGCGGAGTGAGGCCTTGAGTGACCTGTGGAAGCGTTCACAAAGTCCGTTGGCCTGCGGGTGGTACGCCGTGGTGCGGTGGAGCGTCACCCCTAGGTTGCGTGCTGTGGCCGTCCAGAGTTCGGAGGTGAACTGGGTGCCTCTGTCAGAGGTTATGTCGGCCGGTACGCCGAACCTCGCAACCCAGGTGTTAACGAACGCCCTGGCGATGTCGGCTGTGGTGGTGGAGGTCAGCGGCACTGCCTCAGGCCAGCGTGTGTAGCGGTCGACCATCGTGAGGAGATAAGTTTGGCCTTGCGATGGCGGCAGGGGACCGACGATGTCGACGTGTACGTGGTCGAAGCGGCGGCTGGGTACCTCGAAGTCTCCCAGGTGTGCTTTGGTGTGCAGCTGTACCTTAGCCCGTTGGCAGGCGAGGCAGGAGGTGGCCCAAATCCGAACATCTCTGCTGAGGCCGCGCCAGACGAAACGCTTGGAGAGGAGTTTGACGGATGCGCGGGAACCCGGGTGAGAGAGCCCGTAGAGCGCGTCGAAGACGCGGCGGCGCCAGGTCTCAGGAACGACCGGCCTGGGTTGGCCGAGTGAGACGTCGCACATGACTGCCGTGGCTTCGGGCCCGTGCGCGACCTTGGCTAGGCATAGCCCTGGCAGGCTGGTAGCCGCCGAGAGGAGGTCTGGGTCCGTGAGCTGGGCCGCTGCTAGTTGTGCGTAGTCGACTGCGAGGTGATTCGCAAAGACGGCGGGACGGGAAAGGCAGTCGGCGACCACGTTGTCTCTACCGGAGACGTGCTGAATGTCCGTAGTAAACTCGGAGACGGCCGCGAGCTGGCGTTGCTGCCTAGCGGACCAGGGTTCGGTGTGCTTGGCCATCGCGTATGTGAGTGGCTTGTGGTCCACATACGCGGTGAAGGGGCGGCCTTCCAGGAGGAACCGGAAATGGCGGACCGACAGATGGAGTGCGAGAAGCTCGCGGTCGAAAGAGGAGTATTTGACCTCCGGGGGGCACAGTTGGCGGCTGTAGAAGGCAAGTGGCTGCCACGCGCCATTGACCCACTGCTCGAACATGGCCCCGACCGCGTGGTCGGAGGCGTCGGTGGTGAGCGCGACCCGGGCATCGGCCCTCGGGTGCGCGAGCGGAGTGGCGTTGGCGAGCGCGTTTTTGGTGACGTCGAAGGCGGCTGCCGTGTCAGTGGTCCAGGCTACGTCTATCTTGCCGGATTTTCCTCGGAGGGAGTCGTATCGGGGCTTCATGAGGGCTGCGGCTCTGGGGATGAACCTGTTGTAGAAGTTCACCATCCCGAGGAACTCCTGGAGACCCTTGATGGTTGTGGGGCGGGGGAATTGCTGGACGGCCTGCACCTTGTTGGGCAGGGGGATGGCCCCAGCAGGGGTGATGTGGTGACCGAGAAAATCGATCTCGGTTAGGCCGAATTGGCACTTCACCGGGCTGAGGGTGAGACTGTGTTGGGCTAGGCGCCCGAACAGGATGCGAAGGTGTTCGAGGTGTTCCTGTTTGGAGGAGCTGGCCATGAGAATGTCGTCTAGATAGACGAATAGGAAGTTCAGGTCCCGGAGGACTGAGTCCATAAGGTGCTGGAAAGCCTGTGCTGCATTCTTGAGGCCGAATGGCATCCCCAGGAACTCGAACAGGCCGAATGGGGTGGTGACGGCCGTTTTGCGGATGTCCGCGGGGTGTACGGGGACTTGGTGGTAACCGCGCACCAGGTCGACTTTGGAAAAGACAGTTCGTCCGGCCAGTCGGGCCGAGAAGTCCTGGATGTGTGGCACCGGGTATCGATCGGGGGTGGTGGCATCGTTGATGCGGCGGTAGTCCCCGCAAGGGCGCCAGCCTCTGCCGGGCTTGGGGGCGATGTGGAGGGGCGAGGCCCAAGGGCTGCTGGAGCGGCGGATGATGCCGAGTTGTTCCATGTTGGTGAACTCGGCCCGCGCGATTTCCAGCTTGGCCGGGTTGAGTCTGCGGGCGTGGGCAGAAACTGGGGGGCCGGTGGTGGGGATATAGTGTTCCACACCGTGCTTGGCGGCTTTGGCCGAAAAGGTCGGGCTAGTGAGGGCGGGAAACTCAGCTAGGAGTGCCGAGTAGTCGTCCGTGGCTCTGGCGAGGCAGTGGGTCGTCAGGCCGGCCGAACGGGCCGGGGTAAAGGCGCCGGGGATGGGGGCCATAGTGTTGATGTCGATGAGGCGGTGCCTCGGAATGTCGACAAGGAGGCCGTGGGCGCGTAGGAAGTCGGCGCCAATGAGTGGGCAGAGGACCTTGGCTGTGAGGAACTCCCAGCGGTAGCGGCGGCCCGCGAGGTCGAGCGTGACCATGCGGGTGCCATATGTGCGGATTTCAGAGCCGTTGGCTGCAGCCAGTGTGATACCCCGTGTGCCGCGTTGGATCTCGAGGGCGGAGGCGGGGGTGACGCTGTGCTGGGCCCCTGTGTCGCACAGAAATCGGCGGTTGGTTCTGTCGTCAGTGACGTACAGTAGGGGCTCCTTCTGCCCCGCGGCCATCGCGGGGGCCGGTGCGGGGGGGTGTTTGAAGGTACACGGTGGCGTGCAGCATTGAGCCCTAGCGCCAAAACGGGTGTGGTAGTAGCAGTGACCCGGAGTGGTAGGGCGGTCGGGCCTAGCGGCCCGGGGAGATCGCGTGGTCGTTGCCGTGAGGTCGGGCGCGACGTCGCGAGCGGCCTGTGCAGAGAGCAGCCAGTTGGCCTTTTCGGCTATATCATTCAGGTCCGTGGAGTCAGACTCCACAATGAGCGGGCGGATGCTGGCGGGGAGCTGCCGAATGAAAAGCGTGCGAAAAAGGGCGCCGGGATTTTTGTCGTCTGAGAGGGACAGCTTGTGGGAAAGCAGGTCTGATGGTGAAGCATCACCAAGGCCGGGGAGGTCCAGGAGTTGGCAGTGGCGCTGGTAAGAGGACGTTTGAAATTTTTTAAGTAGCGCAGCCTTCAGATGTTCGTACTTGCCCTCCGTTTGTGGATTCTGCAGCGCTGCCCAAACCTTGGGGACTGTAGCGTAGGTGAGCGAGGCGACGAGGTAGTCGTGCTTCATGGCGTCGACTGTAATGCCTTTCAGCCGGAATCTGGACTCAGCTTGAACGAACCAGGCTTCGGCGAGGTTCTCCCAAAAGTCTGGTAATTTAACCGTGACTGCGTTTGTATCCGCCATGCTAGCTTAGGATTCGTCCTGAGCGTCGGGGTCACCAGTGTTGAGATACCGCGGCAAACGTGGGAGTCGAGACCAGAGCTATTGAAAACTCAACTGCTTTATTCCAACCACATGACAAACAGGAACTAGAAAAGCCCGCGCATCCACTTAAATACTTCCCAGACAGGAAGTGCTCCTGGCAGCCTGTCCCTGCGGGAAACAAGTTGGTGGAGGAAAGGGCCCCCGGCTGGGGGCTTCTGCTTAGACTGTCTGTGCCGCCATGAGCGGATTATGTCCAGTGGTGGCGTGTCGCCACAATGTAACAGATTGTATTGAATGCTGTGATTGTACTGGAACAGGTTGGACTGAATACTGCGATTGTAGTGTAAAAGAATGTGTTCCATACTGGTCTTACAGAAACAGATGGTATTGAATACTGGGAATGTAGTGTAAAAAATTGTACTGAATAATGGGCTTGTTATGTAAGAAATTATATTGAATACTGGGATTGTAATGTTACATATTTTGTTCAATACTGGAATTGTAGCATGAAAGATTGTATTGGATAGTGAATTGTACTGCACCAGATTGCACTGAATACTGGGATTGTACTTTAACTGATTGTATGAAATACTGCAACTGTACTGTAACAGATTGTACTGAATGCAAGGATTATAGTGTAAAATATTCTATAGAATACTGGAATTGTACAGTAACAGATTGTATTAAAACTGGAATTGTACTGTAACAGATTGCATTGTATACTAGGATTGTGCTGTAACATATTGTATTGAATACTGCGATTGTACTGTAACAGATTGTATTGAATGCTAGGATTGCACTGTAAAATATTGTATTGAAAACTGGGATTGTGCTGTAACAGATTGTATTGAATACAAGGATTATATGCTAACATATTCTATCGAATACTGGAATTGTACAGTCACAGATTGTATTAAACTGGGATTGAACTGTAACAGATTGTATTGAATACTAAGATTGTACTGTAAAATATTGTATTGAAAACTGGGATTGTACTGTAATAGATTATATTGAATACTGGGATTGTACAGTAACAGATTGTATTGAGTACTGGGTTTGCCCTGTAATGAATTGGAATGAATACTGGGTTTTACTGTAAAAGCTTGTATTGAATACTGAGTAGTTAAAATGACCCTTTGCATTGAACACTAGAATAGTACTGTAACAGAGTGTATTGAATACTGGGATTGTACTGTAACAGTTTGTATTGAATACCAGGATTGTACTGCAACATATTGTATTGAATACTGGGATTGTAATGTAACAGAGTGTATTGAATACTGGGATTGTACTATAACAGATTGTATTGAATACTAGTTTTGTACTGTAAAATATTATATTGAAAACTGGGATTGTACTATAACAGATTATATTGAAAACTGCGATTGTACTGTAACAGAATGTATTGAATACTGGGTTTGCACTGTAATGAATTGGAATGAATACTGGGTTTGTAATGTAAAAGCTTGTATTGAATACTGGGTATTTAACATAACCCTTTGCATTGAATACTAGGATATTACTGTAACAGATGTATTGAATACTGGGATTGTACTGTAAAAGATTGTATTGAATACTGGGATTATACTGTAGAGTTTGTATTGAATACCAGGATTGTATAATAACAGGTAGTATTAAATACCAGGATTGCACTGTAACAGATTGTATTGAATACCAGGTTTGTATTGAAACAGATTGTATTGAATACTGCGATTGTACTGTAACCGATTGTATTGAATACTAGGATTGTATTGTAACATATTGCATTGCATACTGGAACTTTACTTTAATAGATTGTATTGAATACTGGGATTGTACTGTAAAAGTTTCTATTGAATATTAGGATTGTACTGTAACATATTTTATTGAATACTGGGATTGTACTGTAACATATTGTATTGAATACCAGGATTGTATTGAAAAAGATTGTATTGAATACTAGAATTGTACTGTAACATAATGTATTGATTACTGGAATTTTACTTTAATACGTTATATTGAATACTGGGATGGTACTGTAAAAGATTGTATTGAATACCAGGATTGTATTGTAAGAGATTGTATTGAATAGTGGGATTGTACTGTAAAAGATTGAATTGAACATTAGGATTGTATTGCAACAGATTGTATTGAATACTGTGATTGCACTTTAACAGATTGTTTGAATATTAGGATTATACTCTAACAGATTGTATAGAATACTAGGATTGCACTGTAACAGATTGTATTGAATACTGCGATTGTACTGTAACCGATTGTATTGAATACTAGGATTGTACTGTAACATATTACATTGCATACTGGAACTTTACTTTAATATATTGTGTTGAATACTGGGATTGTATTGTAAAAAGTTTTATTTAATATTAGGATTGTACTGTAACATATTATATTGAATACTGGGATTGTACTGTAACAGGTTGTATTGAATAACAGGTTCGTACCATAACAGATTGTACTGAATATTGGGATTGTACTGTAATATATTGTATTGAATACCAGGATTGTATTGAAAAAGGTTGTATTGAATACTAGAATTGTACTGTAACGTAATATATTGATTACTGGAATTTTACTTTAATACATTATATTGAATACTGGGATTGTACTGTAAAAGATTAAATTTAATATTAGGATTGTACTGTAACATATTTTATTGAATACTGTGATTGTACTGTAACACATTGTATTGAATACAGGGATTGTACTGTAAAAGATTGTATTGAAAACTAAAATTGTACTGTACCATATTGTATTGAATACTGGGATTGTACTGTAACAGGGTGTATTGGATATTGGAATTGTACTGTAATAGATTGTATTCAATACTAGGATTGTACTGCAACAGGTTGTATTGAATACTGGGATTGTACTGTAACAGATTGTATTGAATACTGCGAATTTATTGTAAAAGATTGTTCTGAATACTGGGATTGCACTGTAACAGATTCTATTGTATATTGGGATTGTACAGTAACAGATTGTATTGAATACCAGGATTGTACTGTAACAGATTGTATTGAATACTGGGATTTTACTGTAGCAGATTGGACTGAATACCAGGATTTAACTGGAACAGATTGTATTGAATACTGGGATTGAACGGTAACATTTTTATTGAATACTGGGATTGTACTCTAACAGATTGTATTGAATGCTGGAATTGTACTGCAGTGGATTGGAATGTATACTGGGATTGTTTTGTAACTGTTTGTATTGAAAGATGGGTATTTAACATGACAGATTGTATTGAATACTAGTATAGTACTGTAATAGTTTGAATTGAATACTGGGATTGTAATATAACAGAATCTAATGAATACTGGGATTGTATTGTGACAGATTGGACTCATTAGGGGGATTCTTCTGTCACAGATTATATTGAATACTGGGATTGTAATGTAACAGATTCTGTTGAGTAGTGGGATTGCAGGGTAAAAGATGCTATGAAGTACTGGGATTTTAACGTGAAAGATTCTATTGAATACTGGGATTGTACTGTAACACATTGGGCTGAATACTGGGATGGTACTGTAACAGAATGGACTGAAACTGTGATTGTATTTTAACAGATTGTATTGAATACTGCATCTGTACTGTAACAGATTATTCTGAATACTGGGATTGAACTTCAACAGATTGTATTGAATAACAGGATTGTAATGCCACACATTTTAATGAATACTTGGATTGTACTGAAACAGATCATAATGAATACTGAGATTGTACTGCAAAAGACATTATTGAATAATGGGATTGTTATGTAACCTATTAAGTTGAATACTGGGATGGAAATGTAACAGATTGTATTGAATTATGGGATTGTAATGTAAAATATTGTATTGAATATTGGGATTGTACTGTAAAAGATTGTATTGAATACTGGGATTGTTATGTAAATGGTTATATTGAATCCTGGTATTGTACTGAACAGATTGTATTGAATACTGGCATTGTACTGGAACAGATTGTAGTGAATACTGGGATTGTTCTTTAACAGATTTTATTGAATACTGGGATTGTACTGTAACAGGTTGTATTGAATAATGGGATTGTACTACAATAGATTGTATTGACTACTTGGATAGTACTGTAAAATATAGTATTGATTTATGGGATTGTACTGTAACAGATTATATTCAATGTTGGAATTGTACTGTAACAGATTGTATTGAATATTGGGATTGTACTGTAATGAATTGGAATGAATTCCAGGTTTGTGCTGCAACAGCTTGTAATGAATACTGGGTATTTAACATTAAAGATTACATTGAATACTAGGTTAGTACTGTAATAGAGTCTATTGAATACTGGGATTATACTGTAGCATATTGTATAGAATACAATGTGTGTGCTGTATCAGATTGTATTGAATACTGTGATACTGCTGTAACAGATTGTATTGAATACTAGGATTGTACTGTAAGATATTGTATTGAATACTGGAATTGTACTTTAACAGATTATATTGAATACTGGGATTGTACTGTAACAGATTGTATTGAATACTAGGATTGTTCTGTAACAGATTTTATTGAATACTGGGATTGTTCTGTAACAGATTTTATTGAATACTGGGATTGTACTGCAACAGATTGCAGTGAATACAGAGATTGTACTGTAACTGATTGTACTGTATACTAGGTTTGCACTGTAACAGATTGTACTGAATACCAGGATTGTACTGAACAATTTGGATTAATATTGGTTTTGTACTGTAATAGATTTTATTGAATACTGGGATTCTACGTTCAAAGATTGTACTGAATACTGATATTGTACTGTAACAGATTGTATTGATGTGGAGATGCTGGTGTTGGACTGGGGTGGACAAATGTAGGAAGTCACACAACACCAGGTTATAGTCCAACAGCTTTATTTCAAATCACAAGCTTTCGGAGCGCTGCTCCTTCTTCAGGTGAAGTGAAGAGAAGCATACAGGCACAGCATATATAGTCAGAGAAAACTGCCAGATGATTACAGGTAATCTTTCTAACTGCCCTTTATCACACCTCGGCAGAGAGATAATCACAGCAATCAAAGGTGTGAATGGTGTCCAAACAGGTCAGTCAGGAAAACATTGCATCAAAGAACAATGAGGTGGGGTCACAAGGGGTCAAATGTTGCAGATGCTGGGGTCTGTATGAAAAACAGAAAAAAAACAAAAATTTTGCTGGAAATCACAGCAGAGAGAACAAGCCAACGACGACTCGAGCCTGGATGACTCTACGTCAGGTGGGGTTACATGTAGCATGACATGCACCCAAGATCCCGGTTGAGGCCGTCCTCATGAGTGCGGAGCTTGGCTATCAGTATCTGCTCGACGATTTTGCGTTGTCGTGTGTCTCGAAGGCTGCCTTGGAGAATGCTTACCCAAAGATCGGAGGCTGAATGTCCTCGACTGCTGAAGTGTTCCGCAACTGGGAGGGAACACTCCTGCCTGGTGTTTGTTGTGCGGTGTCTGTTCATCCGTTGTTGCAGTGTCTGCATGGTCTCGCTGATGTACCATGCTCCGGGGCATCCTTTCCTGCAAAGTATGAGGTAGACAACGTTGGCCGAGTCACATGAGTATGTACCATGTACCTGGTGGGTGGTGTCCTCACATGTGATGATGGTGCATCTCTCTGCACAGATGCGGCTGGACCTGCTGTGATTTTTTCATACAGACCCCAGCATCTGCAACATTTTACCCCTTGTGACCCCCAACTCATTGTTCTTTGATGTAATGTTTTCCTGACTGACCTGTTTGGACACCATTCACACCTTTGATTGCTGTGATTATCTCTCTGCCGAGGTGTGATAAAGAGCAGTTAGAAAGATTACCTGTAATAATCTGGCAGTTTACTCTGACTATATATGCTGTGCCTGTATGCTTCTCTTCACTTCACCTGACGAAGGAGCAGCGCTCCAAAAGTTTGTGATTTCAAATAAAGCTGTTGGACTATAACCTGGTGTTGACAGATTGTATTGAATACTGGGATTGCACTGCAACAGATTATATTGAATACCAGGATTGTACTGCAAAGTTTGGATTAATATTGGTTTTGTACTGTAACAGATTGCATTGAATACTCGGATTGTACTGTAACAGATTGGATTAATATTGGCTTTGTACTGTAACAGATTGTATTGAATACAGGGATTTTACTGTAACAGATTGAATTGTATACTAGGATTGTACTGTAATATATTGAATTGAATACTGGGATTGTACTGTAAAAGATTTTATTCAATACTGGGATTGTATTGTTACAGATTGGATTGAATACTAGGGTTGTCCGGTAGCAGATTGTATTGAATACTGCGATTGTACTGTAACAGATTGTGTTGAATACTGGGGTGAGACTGTAGCATATTGTATAGAATACTAGGATTGTACTGTAAAAGATTGTATTGAATACCAAATTGTACTGTAAAAAATGGTACTGAACACTGGGATAATACTGTAAAATATTGTATTGACTATTGTAATTGCACTGTAACATACTGTTTTACCTACTGGGATTTTACTGTAGCCGATTTGCCTGTAACTGGGATTGTACTGTAACAAATTGGACTGAATACTGGGATTGTACTGTAACAGATTGTATTGAATACTGGGATTGTACTGTAACAGATCGGACTGAATACTGGGATTGTACTGTAACAGATTGGACTGAATACTGGGATTGTACTGTAACAAATTGTATTAAATACCAGGATTGTAGTGTAACAGATTATATTGACTACTGGGATCGAACTGTAACATATAGTATTGACTATTGGGATTGTATTGTAGCATATGGTTTTGCATACTGGGATTTTACTGCAGCCGATTTGACTCTGTACTGGGATTGTACTGAAACAGATTGGACTGATTACTGGGATTATACTTTAGTATATTGTATAGAATACTAGGATTGCACTGTAACAGATTGTATTGAATATTGGGATTGTACTGTAACAGATTGTATTGAATGCCGTGAATGTACTGTAACATTTTGGACTAATATTGGCTTTATCCTGTAACAGATTGTATTGGCTACTGAGCTTGTACTGTAACATATTGTATTGACTATTGGGATTGTACTGTAACATATTTACATACTGGGATTATACTGTAGCTGATTTGACTGTATACTGGGATTGTACAGTATCAGATTGTATTGTATACTGGGATTGTACTGTAACAGATTTTAATAAATACTGGGATTGTACTGTAACAGATTGGAGTGAAACCTGGGATTATACTGTAACAGATTTTATTGACTACTGGGATTGAACTGTAACAGATTTTATTGAATACTGGGATTGTACTCCAACAGACTGTATTGAATATTGAGATTGTAAAGTAAGATATTGTATTGAATACTAGGATTGTACTGTAACATATTGTATTGAATACTGGAATTGTGCTTTAACAGGTTGTATTGAATACTGGGATTACACTGTAGCATAGTGTATAGAATACTAGGATTTTACTGTAACAGATTTTTTTTAAATTGGGTTTGTACTGTAACAAATGGTATTCAATTCCAGGATTGTACTCGAACAGATTGTATTGAATACCAAATTGTACTGTAACAGATGGTACTGAATACTGGGATTGTACAGTAACAGGTTGTATTGAATACTGGGATTGTACTGTAACAGATTGTATTGAATACTGGGATTGTACTGTAACAGATTGTTTTGAATACTGGGATTGTAATGTAAGATATTGTATTGAATACCAAGATTTTACCGTAACAGATTTTTTTGAATACTGGGATTGTACTGTAACAGATTGTATTAAATACTGTGATTGTACTGTAACAGATTTTATTGAATACTGGGATTGCACTGTAAAATATTGTATTGAATACCAGGATTGTGCTGTATCATATTGGATGGAATACTGGGATTGTACAGTAACAGATTGTATTTAATACCAGGACTGTACTGTAACATTTTGGACTAATATTGGCTTTTTACTGTAACAGATTGTATTGAATACTGGCATTGTACTGTAACAGATTGGACCGAATACTGGGATGTACTGTAACAAATTGTATTAAATACCAGGATTGTAGTGTACCAGATTGTATTGAATACTGGGATTGAACTGTAACAGATTGTATTGAATGCTGGGATTGTAATGTAAGATATTGAATTGAATACTGGGTTTGTACTGTAACAGGTTGTATTGAATACTGGGAACGTACTGCAACAGATTGTATTGAATACTCGGATTGCACTGTAAGAGATTGTATTGAATACTTGGATTGTACTGAAACAGATTGTGTTGAATACTGGGATTGTACTGTAATGGATTGGAATGCATACTTGGTTTGTACTGTAACAGTTTTTATTGAATACTGGGTATTTATCATGACTTTGTATTGAATACTAGGATAGTACTGTAATAAATTGGACTGAATACTGGGATTGCATTGTAACAGTATCTATTGAATACTGGGATTGAATTGTGACAGATTGGACTCAATATGGGGATTGTTCTGTAACAGATTATATTGAATACTGGGATTGAATTGTAACAGAATGTACTGAATACTGAGATTGTAATGTAACAGATTCTGTTGAGTAGTTGGGATTGTAGTGTAATAGATGGTACTAAATACTGGGATTGTAAAGTGAAAGTTTCTATTGAATACTGGGATTGTACTGTAATAGATTGGGCTGAATATTGGGGTTGCACTGTAACAGAATGGACTGAATACAGTGTGTTATGAATCTCATTATCATAAACTATTCATGAAATAACGCTGAACGGCCAGCTGGCGGCACCATCCAAGGAGGATAAATACTCGGGCATGGGCCCAGCTTGCCTCAGGGACATTTTATAAGACAGGAACTAGTGAAGTACAACTAGACCTCCATGTTCTTAAACAAGTTCATTAAAGCCTTGCTTTATATTCAAACCAAGTGTGTAGTGAGTTGTATTATGTCAATTTAATCAACTTGATATCGACTCCATGCTCTGAGTGATTTGGGAACAGCCAGCTATGACTTCAACTGCAGAAGGGAAACCTGGCGTAGTAATCAATCCATCATGGACAAACTACTCAGACCCGCCCGTCTTGACCTGGACCCGAATTCACCTACAACTGCTAAGGTATGGAAACATTGGTATCATACCTTCAGCAACTTCCTCAGGGTGTGTGGTGAGAATGTTCCTGATAAATTTGAGATACTTGCCAATTATGGATGTCTTGCTGCATTTGTACAGGGCCTTGGTGAGACCATACCTTGAGTATTGTGTGCAGTTTTGTTCACCTTATTTGAGGAAGGATGTTCTTGCCATGGAGGGAGTGCAGCGAAGATTCACCAGGCTGATACCTGGTATGGCAGGAATGACGTATGAGGAGAGATTGGGTCGATTGGGCTTATACTCGCTGGAGTTTGGAAGAATGAGAGGGGATCTTATTGAAACTTATAAAATTCTAAAAGTACTAGACAGACTAGATGCAAGAAGGATGTTCCCGATGGTCGGGGAGTCCAGAACTAGGGGTCACAGTCTAAGGATAAGGGGTAAGCCATTTAGGACAGAGATTAGGAGGAATTTCTTCACCCAGAGAGTGGTGAACCTGTGGAATTCTCTACCACAGAAGGCAGTAGAGGCCAATTCATTAAATATATTCAAGAAGGAGTTAGATATATTTCTTACGGCTAAAGGGATCAAGGGATATGGAGAGAAGGCAGGAACAGGGTACTGAACTTGTATGATCAGCCATGATCTCATTCAATGGCGGAGCAGGCTCGAGGGGCCGAATGGCATACTCCTGCTCCTATCTTCTATGTTTCTATGTTTCTATGTATCTCCTCATGTGTTTGACTAATTCGAAGACTGTGCAGATTATGACTCCGCTATCCTAATATTACAACGACTATATGTTAAGGCCCCAAACAAAATTTTTGCTCAGCACCTACTGGCCACAACTCGACAACAACCCATGGAATCACTTGACAAATTCCTTCAGAAACTTCGCAGGCTCAGCAAGGATTGAAATCTTAAAGCTGTCACAGCTGAGCAGTACCAGGAGGAGTTAATTTGTGATTCCTTTATTAATGGGATTGCATCTCCCTTCATACGCCAGCGTCTGTTGGAGAATAAAACCCTTGAGTTACAGGATGCCTATGACCAGGGATGTTCCCTGGACTTAGCAAATCGGAATGCAGATACCTATCTTTTACTTCGTGCACGGGCTGCTGCTATCACTTTTAATGACTCTACAATAGGTCTCGGGTGGAAGCCCTCACTGATGATGACTCTAACCTAGCGGATGACAACCCTACTCTAGAAGCCTTCACTGATGACGACCCTGCCCTAGCGGCATCTTGGCAATCTCATAGGAAGTGTTTCTTCTTTGGAAGTGCGTTCCATTAAAGGAAATTTTGTCCTGCTCATAACGCTACCTGCAACCATTGCAGCAAGAAAGGTCACTTTTCTAAGGTATGCCAGTCAAGAGCCTCTGTTAGTAAGAAAGGCCTCTTTTCTAAGCTATATCGGTCGAGAGCTCCTGTTAGTTTTGCAGCTAATATCTATAAAACTGCTCCTCCCCCAAGAGCCACTACTAAGGTTGCAGCTGCTCTCTCTGAAACTGCTCCTCCCCCAATAACCATTACTAAGGTTACAGCTGTCAAAGGTAAAATTGCCCCGCCTCCCATCATAGCTGTTTTTCCGCAAAGTCTGTCCCATGCAGCCATGAAGATTTCAGTAAATGGACACATTTTGAGCACACTAATCGACTCATGCAGCTCTGACAGCTTCATTAGTGAGCAGGCTGTCAGTAAGTTAAAACTGCGTGTTTACCCCTCAGACAGGGAAATTGCAATGGCTTTGACGACACTGACCACCAATTCTTCCGGCTTTTGTCTTGTCAAACTTATTCTCAAAGGCCGCACTTATTTCTCCACCCGGCTCGGGATGCTCAAGAACCTATGCAGTGATGTGCTCCTGGGACAGGATTTCCAGAAACAACACAAAAGACTCACTTTCGAGTTTGGAGGGTCAAAGCCGGAGATTACTATTTCCAAAGTACTGTTTTGTGCGCTTTCAGACGCTTCGCTCAATGAGCCCACCTTGTTTACCAATCTTTCTCCCCGATGTAAGCCCATAGTCACTAAATCACGACATTTCAGCCAAGATGATCGATCCTTTATCGAGGCAGAAATCTCTCGCCTTCTAGCTGACGGTATCATTGAGCCATGTTCATCTTCCTGGTGGGCTCAAGTCATCATTGTTAAAAATCCTCTGAAGCAACACAAGAAACATCTTTGCATCGATTACTCACAAACTATTAACCAGTATACCGACCTGGATGCCCACGCAATACCACGCATCGATGACATGGTCAATAACCTTGTCAACTACAAGGTATTTTCAACTTTTGATTTAAAGAGCACATATCATCAAGTACCATTAAAGGATTCTGACAAAGAGTATACGGCCTTTGAGGCCAAGGGTCGGCTTTACAAGTTTTGTCGCCTTCCATTTGGGGTCACCAATGGGGTGGCCATCTTTCAATGGGCAATGGATAGCCTAGTCAAACAGGAGAACTTAACGGACACTTTTCCATATCTGGATAATATCACCATTGCTGGTCATGACCAGAAGGAGCATGATGCCAATCTCCAGAAATTTTTTGACGTTCTCCGTCATCGCAACTTAACCTTAAATGATTCCAAATCTGTGAAATCAGTACCATCAGTCAACATCCTTGGCTACTGGGTAGGCAACGGTGTCATGAAACCGGATCCAGAGCGACTTTGTCCACTTCAGGAGCTCCCTCTCCCTATGAATCTCGGCTCTCTTCATCGGGCACATGGCATGTTCGCCTATTATGCGAAATGGATACCCCACTTCTCCGACAAGATCCAGCCCCTGCTTCACACAAAGTCATTTCCATTGGAGGCAAAGTCTATTTCAGCTTTCGACCTCCTCAAGCGACAACTGCAAAAAGCCACGCTTCGTTCCATTGATGAAAATCGTCCTTTCGTGGTCGAGTGCGATACATCGGATGTGGCGAACTCTGCTACCTTGACTCAAGGTGGTCGACCTGTTGCATTTCTGTCCAGAAATTTGCAGGGTAGCAAGCTCCATAATACTCCTGTCGAGAAGGAGGTTATGGCCATCATCGAAGCGATACGTAAATGGAGTCATTTTCTCGCTCGTCGCCATTTCACACTTATAACCGATCAGCGCTCCGTGGCCTTTATGCTGGATAACCGGAAACACACTTAGATCAAGAATAACAAAATACAACTCTGGAGGATGGAATTGGCTGCCTTTGGATACACCATACATTATCGACCTGGCAAAGAGAATGTGGCCCCGGATAACCTCACGTGGGCATTCTGCTCTTCTATGTCAACTACGACTCTGGCGGATCTTCATACTGACTATGCAATCCTGGCGTTACCCGTATGTTGCACTTTGTGCGATCTCAATATCTCCCATTTTCTACGGAAGATGTGAAAAGAATGTGCTCCTCCTGTAAAATTTGTGCGGAGTTAAAACCGCAATTCTTCCGTGCATCGGATGGCTCGCTCATTCACGCGATGCAGCCTATGCAGCGACTCAGCATTGACTTTAAAGGGCCATTGCCTTCCTCAACATGGAACACCTACTTACTGACTATGGTGGATGAATATTCATGCTTTCCCTTTGCTTTCCCCTGTCCCATTATGCTTACTTCCACAGTGATCAAATGCCTTGATCAAGTCTTTTCCCTTTGCGGTACAGCCAATTTCATCCACTCTGATCAGGGTCCCTCCTTCATGTCAAGCGAACTCAAAAGTTATCTCTCCCAACGGGGAATCACCACAAGTAAAAGGATACCGTACCATCCCATTGGTAACGGACAGGTTGAGAGATACAACGCTATCATTTGGAACACTGTTCGTCTTGCACTGAGGTCATGAAACCTACCAGACCAGCAGTGGGAAACTATGCTCCCTGATGTGTTGCATTCCATCAGGCCTCTTCTTTCTATGTCCACCAATGTCACACCTCATGAGTGATTCTTCAGCTTCCAGCGTCGCTCCACTCATGGGATGTCCCTACCATCATGGTTGGCAGCTCCCGGCCCCATGCTGCTCTGAAGATTCGTCCGATCTTCTAAAAACGATCCCCTCATCAACGAGGTTGAACTCACGGACATCAATCCCACGTACACGCATGTGCGGTACCCTGATGGCCGGGAGTCCACCGTTTTGCTCTGGGACCTGGCTCCCTGTCCAGCCGGTTCCATGGACCCAACTGATAGATAGACCCACAGTGATGATGCCGACACTCTGCGTTCCCTCGAAGTTGACGCCCTACCTGGGTCATCAAGAGATCTGCCGGCTGCCCCACTGGATCCACTCGTGGAGCTGAACGCTCCCCATGGGATGGCCACACGAGGCCAGGACGCTGGTCAATCCACGGCTATCAAACAGGATGAAGCCAACTCTGTGCCTGTGGGGACCAGCACCTGGAGTCACTATCTCCCCAGCCTCCCTCGGGCGATCAGGGCAACACGGGCCCTGTCAATCCACTGGTGCAGATCAAGCGGCCCAGGGACCAAGACACGGTCCAGGGAGACTTGCCTTCCAGCCATAAACAAAGATCTAAAAGACTGCGGCTATTCGTGGTCCACCTAATCTGTTAAGAGAAAGTCGTCGGACTTCCAAATCTTTTAGGCAGGAAGAATGTTATAAATCTCATCATCATAAAGAAACTACTCATGAAAAAATGCTGGACGGCCAGCTGGTGGCGCCGTCCAAGGAGTATAAATACTCAGGCATGGTCCCAGCTTGCCCAGGGATATTTTGTAAGACAGGAACTAGTGAAGTACAACTAGACCTCCATATTCTGAAACAAGTTTATTAAAGCCTTGCTTTATACTCAAACCAAGTGCGTAGTGAGTTTTATTATGCCACTACGATTGTACTATAACAGATTGTATTGAATACTGGGATTGTACTGTAACAGATTTTATTGAATACTTGAATTGTACTGTAAATATTATATTGAATACTGGGATTGTACTTTAACAGATTGTATTGAATAACAGGATTGTACTGTAACAGATTGGACTGAATACTGGGATTGTACTGTAACAGATTGGACTGAATACTGTGATTGTAATGTCACACATTTTAGTGAATACTTGGATTGTACTGAAACAGCTGGTATTGAATAGCGAGAGTGTACTGCAAAAGACAATATTTACTAATGGGATTGTTATGTAACATATTATTTTGAATACTGGGATGGTAATGTAACAGATTGTATTGAATTATGGGATTGTACTGCAACAGATTGTATTGAATACTGGGATTGTACTGTAAAAGATTGTATTGCATACTGGGCTTGTAATGTAACATATTGTGTTTAATACTGTGATTGTAGCTTGATAGATTGTATTGCTTATTGTATTGTACTGTACCAGATTGCACTGAATACTGGGATTGTTATGTAACAGATTGTATTGAATACTGCGATTGTAGTGTGACAGATTGGGCTGAATACTGGGAATTTAACGTGACAGATTGTACTGAATACTGGGATTGTAATGTCACAGGTTTTATTGAATACTGGGATTGTACTGTAACAGATTTTACTCAATACTGGGATTGCAATGTGACAGATTGTATTGAATACTGGGATTGTAATGTAACAGATTGTATTGAATACTGGGATTGTACTGTAGCAAATTGTATTGATTGATGGGTATTTAATCTGACAAATTCTGTTGAATACTAGGATTGTAATTTAACAGAGTATATTGAATAACAGGGTTGTACTGTAACAGACTGGACTCAATACTGGGATTGTACTGTAATGGATTGTATTGAATACTGCAATTGTACTGTAACAAATTGGACTGCATACTGGGATTTTTATGTGAAATATTGTATTGAATACCGGGCTTGTATTGCCAAACATTTTATTGAATATTGGTGTTTTACTGTAACAGTTTAGACTGAATACTGGGATTGTACTGTAAAAGATTTTATTGAATGCTGGGTATTTAACGTGACAGATTTTATTGTATACTAGGATTGTTCTGTAACAGATTGGACTGAATACTGGGATTGTAATGCTACAGATTGTATTGTACACTGGAATTATTCAGTAACAGTTTTGAGTGAATACTGGGATAGCACTTTAAAGTATTGGAATGAATACTGGGATAGTACTGTAACAGATTATGCTGAATGCTGGGATTGTAGTGTGACAGATTGTCCTGAATACTGGGAATTTAAAGTGAAAGATTGTATTGAATGCTGGGTATTTAATGTGACAGATTGTATTGAATACTCGGATTGTATTGTGACAGATTATATTGAATTGAGGGATTGTAGTATGAAAGCTGGTATTTAATACTGGGATTGTGCTGTAACAGATTGTATTGAATACTGGGATTTTTAGGTAACAGATTGTATTAAATACTGGGATTGTAATGTAACATATTGTATTGAATACTGGGATTGTTAGGTATCAGATTGTATTGAATACTAACATTGTAATGTGACAGATTGTATTGAATACTGGAATTGTACTGTAACAGATTCAAGTGAATACTGGGATTGTACTGTAAAATATTGGAATGAGTACTGGGATAATACTGTAATGATTGTATTGAATACTAGGATTATAGTGTGACAGATTGGACTGAATACTGGAAACTTAGCGTGGCATTGTATTGAATGCTGGGTTTTTAATGTGACTGATTGTATTGAATACCTGGATTGTATTGTAACAGATTCTTTTGAATACTGGGATTGTATTGTGACAGATTGGTCTCAATACTGGGATTGTGATGTAACAGATTCTATTGAATACTGGGATTGCAATGTAACAGAATCTACAGAATACTATGTTTGTAATATAACAAATTATATTGAATAGTGGGATTGTAGTGTAAATGATGGCATTGAATACTGGGAATGTTATGTGACAGATTGTATTGAATACTGGGATTGTTTTGCAACAGATATCATTGGATACTGGGATTGTACTGTAAAAGATCGTACTGAATATTGAGATTGTCCTGTAAAGTTTGTAGTGAATACTGGGATTGTTATGTAACAGATTATATTGAATACTGGGATTGGACTGTAACAGATTGGACAGAATACTGGGATTATACTGTAAAAGATTGGGCTGAATACTGGGATTGTATTGTAACATTCTATTGAATACAGGGATAGTATTGTGAACGATGGTATTTAATACTGGGATTGTAATGTGACAGGTTCTATTGAATACTGGGATTGTGCTGTAACAGGTTGTATTGAATACTGGGATTGTACTGTAACAGATTTGATTGGATGCTGGGATAGTACTGTAATGATTGTATTGAATACTGGGATTGTAGTGTGACAAATTGGACTGAATACTAGGAATTTAGTGTGACATTGTATTGAATGCTGGGTTTTTAATGTGACTTATTGTATTGAATACTCGGATTGTAATATAACAGATTCTTTTGAACGCTGGGATTGTATTGTGACAGATTGGTCTCAATACTGGGAATGTGATGTAACAGATTCAATTGAATACTGAGATTGTAATGTAACAGAACCTACAGAATACTAGGATTGTAATATAACAAATTATATTAAACTAGCTGGAGTGCCCGGCGGTGCCGAGGGTTTTTTGAGGGAATGTTGTTGTTGGAAGAGAGAGAGAGAGAGACTGGGGGGGGGAGAGAGACTGTGGGGGGGAGAGGGATAGACAGAGAGAGAGGGAGAGAGAGACAGAGAGAGAGAGGGAGAGAGAGACAGAGACAGAGGGAAGGAAAGAGAGAGACAGAGAGGGAAGGAGAGAGAGAGGGGGAAGGAGAGAAAGGGGAAAGGGGTGGGGGAAAGGGGTGGGGGGGTAAAGGGGTGGGGGGAAGGTGTGGGGGGACGGGGTGGGGGGAAATGGGTGGGGGAAAGGGGTGGGGGGAAGGGGTGGGGGGAAAGGGGTGGGGGGGAGGGTGGTGTGGGGGAAAGGGGTGGGGGGAAGGGGTGGGGGGAAAGGGGTGGGGGGGAGGGTGGTGTGGGGGAAAGGGGTGTGGGGGAATGGGGGGTGGGGGAAAGGGGTGGGGGGTGAAGGGGGGTGGGGGAAGGAGGGTGGGGGAAAGGGGTGGGGGGCAAGGGGTGGGTGGGGGGAATGGGGATGAGGGAATGGGGGGAATATGGGGGGAAGGGAGGGGGGGAAGGGAAGGGGGAAGGGGGAAGGGGGGAAGGGAAGGGGGAAGGGGAGGGCGGAAGGGGGAGGGGGGAAGCGAGGCGGAAGGGTTTGTGTGGGAGGGGGTGGGAAGGGGGTGGGGGGAAGGGGGGAAGAGGGTGTGTGTGGGGGGGGAAGGGGGGTGGGAAGGGGGTGTGGGGGGATAGGGGGCTGAGAAGTGGGTGTGGGGGGAAGGGGGTGTGGGGGAAGGAGGGGGGAAGGAGGGAAGGGGGGGAGCCAGCAGACCCTCTCCCCTCTGCCAGTGTTGAGAGTTGCGCTGCCGGCGGCGGTTGGAGAAGGCTAGGCCCCGGGGCCTCAGGCACCCGCACTGATATGGCCAAGCCGAGCCCAGCGCCCCGGGCAGCCTGAGCTCTGCAGCCGGCGTTCGGCCGCAGGCCACAAAGCACCCGAGCCCAGCGCCGGCGATGGCTCCGCGGAGCTCCGTACTGCCCCGCCAGCCTTTACAAAGATGGCGGCGGTGGCGATGCTCAGTTCAGGCCCACCCCGCCAGCCTTTACAAAGATGGCGGCGATCGCGGGCCACTTGTTGAGCGGGATGGGAGGTGCCTAGCTCAGGCGTGGCTGGGGAGGAGATGCCGAGGCTTCGAGGCCTGCAGGCAGGGTAACCCTGGAAGGTTGCGGCGCCCGGCGGAGGTAGCGAGTCAAGAGGGAAAAAAAAGGGTGAAAGGTAGGAAAATTAATGAGGTTAGAGAAAATACTTACAAATTAATTAACTTTTTTTTAAAACAATTTAATTGTCTTTTAAAAGCAACTTTTTTTTTGCTGGAATTCTAGATTTGAAAATAAACATGCAGAAAGTGGGAAAAAGAAATGAATAGTTAGGAATCAAGATGGCGGCCACTCACCTCAGCTCAGAAGGATTAGGCCCACCCGCACATGTAATGAAATGCCCCTCGTGATGCACCAATTGGTCAAGCATCAGGTTAATCCCCTGTACAATTGGTCAACCATCACGTCACTCAACGCTAATGAGCGGAATGTTGCCGTTTTTTGAACATTTTTTGTATACTGTCGGAACAATTTTTGTCTGACCAAAAAGTAAATATGCCTATTAGAGTCCCCTAATGATATGCTTTCTTTTGATATAACATATGTGTAGGTACGCTCTATAACTTTTGATTGTATAGCCGGACAGACAGACAAACAGACAGAAAGACAGAAAGACAGACAGAAAGACAGACAGACCATTTTATATATATAGATAGATAGATGGTGGGATTGTAGTGTAAAAGATGGTATTGAATACTGGGATTGTAACATAACAGGTTATATTGAAATAGGATTGCACTGTAACAGATTGTACTGAATACTGGGATTGTCCTGTAAAGCTTGTACTGAATACTGGGATTGTTTAGTAACAGTTTATATTGAATACTGGGATCTCCTGCAACAGATTGTATTGAATACTGGTATTGTTATGTAACGGATTATATTGAATACTGGTATTGTAATGTAACAGATTGAACAGAATACTGGGATTATACTGGAACACATTGGGTGTAGGGTTCTCAAAATTCCTACATTCCCCAAAAGTTATCAATAAAAGGGTCTTCATAACTAATAATAAGAAATTTAATTAATTACACAGATATGGGTGAACAGGTGATGTGTCACTGTTGCAAAATGTGGGAGCTGGTGGACCCCATTGAGGCTCACGGTGATTATATTTGTGGTAAGTGTTTGCTGCTAGAGGAACTCAAGCTCCATGTTAAAGAGCTTGAGACTGAGCTTCAGACACTGCAACACATCAGGGAGGGGGGGAATTTCCTGGACTCTATGTTTCAGGAGGTGGTCACACCTATGAAATTAATTACTGCAGATGTAGTCCATGGTCAGGGACAGGATGGTGTGACTACGAGTGAAGAAGGTACAGGGATCCAGGATGTAGTGTTGAAGGAGCCGCAGCCCTTGCTCTTGTCAAGCAGGATCGAGGTTCTTACTCCCTGTGAGGGCGGGAGCGGGGACTGCAGGAAGGATGAGCAACCTGGCCACAGCACCGTGGTACAGGGGGCCATTCAAATGGAGGGAGTAAAAAGAAATGTTGTAGTGGTAGGGGATAGTATCATTAGGGGGATAGATAGGGTTCTCTGCAGTCAAGAGCGGGAGTCCCGAAGGCTGTGTTGCCTGCCCGGTGCGAGGGTTAAGGACATCTCTTCTGGGCTGGAAAGAAACTTGGAGTGGGAGGGGGAGGATCCAGTTGTCGTGGTCCATGTTGGTCCAAACGACGTAGATAGGACAAGGAAGAAGGTTCTGTTAAAGGAGTATGAGCAGCTAGGGGTCAAATTAAAAAACAGAACCTCAAGGGTAATAATCTCTGGATTATTACCTGAGCCACGAGCGAATTTGGCTAGGATAAATAAAATTAAAGAGTTAAATGCGTGGCTCAAAGACTGGTGTGGGAGAAATGGGTTTTGCTTCTTGGGACACTGGCAGCAGTACTGGGACAGGAGGGAGCTTTTCCGTTGGGACGGACTCCACCTGGCCAGTGCTGGGACTAGAGTCCTGGTGAATCATATAACTAGGGCTGTAGAGAGGGCCTTAAACTAATTAGTGGGGGGGGGGAGGTTTCTAGAGAGCAAATAACAGAAATGACAATGGAGAAGGTCATAGACTTAGGTAGCAGTGGGGAAATTAAAAAACAGAACGTTTCAGGAAGGGACAGAAGGTATGGAGTAAAAGGTAAAGTAGGAAAAGGGGAAAAAACAGGAACTAAGTGTCACAAAACATATTTGAAAGTTCTTCATCTGAATGCACGTAGCATTCGTAACAAAATGAATGACTTAACGGCACAAATAACTACATATGGGTATGATCATGTGGCCATTACAGAAACATGGCTGCAGGGTGACCATGACTGGGAATTAAACATACCAGGTTATTTAACAATCAGGAAGGACAGGCAGGAAGGGAGGGGAGGTGGGGTGGCTATGTTAATAAAGGAAGGAATCACTATAATACAGAGAAATGATATTGGGTCAAAGGAGCAGGATAGTGAAACAGTTTGGGTAGAGATAAGGAATAATAAGGGGAAAAAAACACTAGTGGGTGTAGTCTATAGGCCTCCGAACAGTTGCAATTCTGTTGGACGGAGTATTAATCAGGAAAAAGTTGAGGCTTGTAATAAGGGAACAGCTATAATTATGGGGGATTTTAACTATCATATTAACTGGACAAATCAAATTGGGCAGAGCAGCCTTGAGGATGAGTTCATTGAGTATATTAGGGATGGGTTTCTTGAGCAGTATGTAACTGAACCGACCAGGGGGCAAGCAACCTTAGATTTGGTCCTGTGTAATGAGACAGGATTAATTAAAAATGTCCTAGTAAAGGATCCCCTTGGAATGAGTGACCATAACATGGTTGCATTCCATATTCAAGTAGAGGGTGAGAAGGTTGGATCTCAAACAAGTGTGCTGAGCTTGAATAAAGGAGACTATGAAGGTATGAGAGCGGAATTGATTAGAGTGGACTGGGAAAATAGATTAAAGGTTAAGACGGTACATTATCAGTGGTGTACATTTAAGGAGTTATTTTACAACTTCCAAAAAATATATATTCCACTGAGGAAAAAAGGGTGTAAAAGAAAAGATAGCCATCCGTGGCTAAGTAAAGTCATTAAGGATAGTATCGAACTAAAAACAAGGGCATATAAGGTAGCCAAATCTAGTGGGAGGATAGAAGATTGGGAAGTCTTTAAAAGGCAACAAAATATAACTAAAAGATTGATGAAGAAAGGGAAGATAGATTATGAAAGTAAATTAGCAAAAAATATAAAAACAGATAGCAAAAGTTTCTATAGTTATATAAAAAGAAAAAGGGTGGCTAAAGTAAATGTTGGTCCCTTAGAGGATGAGACCGGAAAATTAATGGTGGGAAACATGGAGATGGCAAAAACGCTGAACAAATATTTTGTATCAGTCTTTACGGTAGAGGACACTAAGAATAACCCAACACTGGACAAACAGGGGGCTCTAGGGGGAGAGGAGCTAAATACGATTAAAATCACTAAGGAAGTGGTACTTGGTAAAATAATGGGACTCAAGGCAGATAAATCCCCTGGACTGATGGCTTACATCCTAGGGTCTTGAGGGAAGTGGCGGTAGGGATTGTGGATGCATTGGTAATAATTTTCCAAAACTCCCTGGACTCAGCAAAGGTCCCGGCAGATTGGAAAACTGCTAATGTAACACCCTTATTTAAAAAGGGTAGTAGGCAGAAGGCTGGAAACTATAGAGCTGTTAGCCTAACATCTGTGGTTGGTAAGATGTTAGAGTCCATTATTAAGGAGACAGTAACGGGACATTTGTATAAACATAATTTAATAGGACAAACTCAGCATGGATTCATGAAGGGGAAGTCATGTTTGACAAATTTGCTTGAGTTCTTTGAGGAAGTAACATAAAGCGTGCCTAAAGGAGAACCAGTGGATGTAATGTATTTAGACTTCCAAAATGCATTTGACAAGGTGCCACACAAAAGATTATTGCTCAAGATAAAAAATCACGGGATTGGGGGTAATATTCTGGCGTGGGTGGAGGATTGGCTATCTAACAGAAAGCAGAGAGTTGGGATAAATGGTTCATTCTCAGACTGGCAATCAGTAGCTAGTGGTGTTCTGCAGGGGTCAGTGCTGGGTCCCCAACTCTTTACAATCTATCTTAACGATTTGGAAGAGGGGACCGAGTGTAACATATCAAAGTTTGCAGATGATACAAAGATGGGAGGGAAATTAGTGAGTGAGGAGGACATAAAAAACCTGCAAAGTGACATAGACAGGCTAAGTAAGTGGGCAGAGATTTGGCAGATGGAATACAATACTGGAAAGTGTGAGGTTATGCACTTTGGCATGCAAAATCATAGAGCAAGTTATTATCTTAATACAAGAAACTGGAAAGTACTGTAGTACAAAGGATCACAGAATCACAGAAACCCCACAGTGCAGATAGAGGCCATTTCGGCCCATCGAGCCTACACCGACACATATCCCACCCGCTCCCCGTAACCCCACGTATTTAATCCCCCTAACACTAAGGGTCAATTTTTATCATAGCCAATCAACCTAACCCGCACATCTTTGGACTGTGGGAGGAAACCGGAGCACCCGGAGAAAACCCACGCAAACACGGGGAGAATGTGCAAACTCCACACAGACAGTCGCCCGAGGCTGGATTCGAACCCAGGTCCCTGGCGCTGTGAGGTAACAGTGCTAACCACTATGCCACCGTGCTGCCATTTGACTGCAGTGAGTTTATAAATATTTGTGGTAGATTTTATTTTAGTTGTGGGAAAAATTTTTAATGTCAGAAGTGGGATTCGAACCCACCGCCTCCAGAGGAGGCTGCAACCTGAATGCAGTGCCTTAGACCGCTCGGCCATCCTGACTGGGGGTCCTGGTGCATGAAACTCAAAAAGTTAGTATGCAGGTGCAGCAAGTGATCAAGAAGGCCAATGGAATGTTGGCTTTTATTGCTAGTGGGATAGAATATAAAAACAGGGAGGTATTGCTGCAGTTATACAAGGTATTGGTGAGACCGCACCTGGAATATTGCATACAATTTTGGTGTCCATACTTAAGAAAAGACATACTTGCTCTTGAGTCAGTACAAAGAAGGTTCACTGGGTTAATCCCGGGGATGAGGGGGTGGTCATATGAGGAGAGGTTGAGTAGATTGGGACTCTACTCATTGGAGTTCAGAAGAATGAGAGGCGATCTTATTGAAACATATAAGATTGTGAAGGGGCTTGATCGGGTGGATGCGGTGAGGATGTTCCCAATGATGGGTGAAACTAGAACTAGGGGGCATAATCTTAAAATAAGGGGCTGCTCTTTCAAAACTGAGATGAGGAGAAACTTCTTCACTCAGAGGGTGGTAGGTTTGTGGAATTTGCTGCCCCAGAAAGCTGTGGAAGCTACATCATTAAATAAATTTAAAATAGAAATAGATAGTTTCCTAGAAGTAAAGGGAATTAAGGGTTATGGGGAGCGGGCTGGAAATTGGACATGAGTCTAGGTTCGGAATGGTCATGGCCCTGTGGATAGTGGAGCGGGCCCAGGGGCCATGTAACCTGGTTCTGCTCTTACTTCTTGTGTTCTAATTCTGTGTTAGATTTCAGGAAATGATTTTATTCATGTCCCTGGCTGGGGTGGAGATTGCCTTTACAGAAGGTAAGTACTGTAGAAAATATAGGGACAGAGTGATCTCCTGGAAGAGTTTCGATCGCCTAGATGGGTCGGAGAGGAATTTCCCAGATTTTTTCTCCCAAATTGGCCATTGGGTTTTTTAGCTGGTTTTTCGCCTCTCCCGGGAGATCACATGGGTTCGGGTGGGATGGAGAGTGATAGAAGATTTGAGGTTAGGATCAGATCAGCCATGATCTTATTCAATGGTGGAGCAGGCTCGAGGGGCCGATTGGCCTACTCCTGCTCCTATTTCTTATGTTCTTATGTTGGACCCTGAATGGACAAGTTATTAAAAGGGTGCCCAAAAGAAAATGGCTTCTGAAACCTCGTGACAGAAGCTTGCAGGATTTTTAAAAAAGCATGGCCCTGCAAGAGCAGGTACATTCAAAGCTGTGAAGAGAAATCTGGCAGGCATGGACCTGTGAAAGACTTTGTCATTTCTAAAGACAGACAGCTAGATAAACACAGAATATGCATTCTTCATCTTGAAACAGATCGACTCAGGATAGAGCTAATCTTGAGGCCATTAACTTTCTGCATAAATAATCGGTAACAGCTCAAAGTAGCTATCAAGCCAGGAAAAGACGATTAAACTTGATAAATGACAAACAGCCAGGATATTGAAGCCATTAAGCAAGGAGACAACTGCCCCAAAAGCAGTTAGGGTGAATGACTGTAATCACTTTCGACGAGCCCGCCAAAATTAAACAAAGAATTCCACCTGATTTGGCGCGCAGATAAGGGGTGAAGAACCGATATAATTGTAGGCCCACTGGTAGCCAAGGTCTCTTCCTCTTCTTCTTCTTCTCTCCTTGTCCCGCACAGATACTGAAGGAAATGCCCACCATAACACCGGGGGCGAAACGCGCGGCAGGAGAGGGCCAGCCATCGGGGCACGATGAGGAATTAGAGCCAAACAACAAGATCGAGGGCCAGCCATCAGGGCACGAAGAGGAATAGAGCCAAACAGCAAGATCGAGGTCGCAGCACGGCGGGGCAGGCTCAACCGAGGACAACTAGGCCGTAAAAGACCAAGCCTACACCAAAGACCACCAACCGAGCCCCAGCTGCAACGAAACTCAGCGACCAAACCACTACGAGAAGAACAAAACCCGAAGTTTCCACTCTACAACCTAAGGTATCAAACAAAAGACTTTACTGTCCCTATTTCTAGCCAAAGAAAAGGGGACTTACTGGACAAATCCATAACCCTGCCCTTACTGCATCAGCGGACTCAACCCAACTGAGGGACCTTCACAGTTCCCAAGACTGAGACTACGTGGGGACGGCAGGCCCCAAAGGACACAGAGAGCATACCCCAAAACCGCAAGTGGCTTAACTGACAGGTTTCGAACTGTCAAGGAAACCCCATCGGTGAGCATAAATCCCTGGTCCTTCTTAGCGCAATCTAGTTAGGTATTGGGGGTGGGACAAGGGTAGGGGGATTATTAATGTGATTGTTCCCTCATTGTGCCGTGTGTTCCCCATTCCCAACTAAGTGTACTTTTATATGTCTGTAATTATTCTAGTAATTTCCAGTGTTGTAATATTGTTGTGCCTGTAATAAAATTACGGTTTTCTGGTACCAACCCAGTTGTCTACTGTAATTCTGTATCGCCACCTGTACCTAAGTCCCGTGTCTAGAATTCAGGGGTGTGGGAGCGATTCGAACCGCTCAGAGACAGTCAGGGGCACACGCCACCCCCTACAGAAATGGTGACCGTGGCAGTACACTGGCAACAGGGGTGCGATACAGTAGACAATGGTTCGGAAGAGCAAACCATGATGGAGGAAAGGATTTCTGATTATGTGTTCAGCAAGGTGAATATCACGAAGAAGTGGATCACCAACCTGTTAAAGGTTAGGCATCCGGTAGATGCCGCAGCTAAGTGGACAGAAGGGAAGGATCACAAGAAATCCCTAGAGAAGACAATCTGGCTGATGTGCTTCAAGAAGCAGGTCCAGCTTTTGGACAGGCTCGTTGAGGCACAGGCAGCCGAGATACGGGAGTCAGCCCTGGAGGTCCAAGACAGGACTCCAGCAGGGGAGAAGTTACTGATAGCATTGGAGGCCCTAAACCAGGAAAGGGTACAATTAATGGGGGAACATAAGGCCAGGTTGGAATACCTACAGTGCCAGGTCACCGAGGCCAAGAGCAATGAGCTGAGGTTGCGGGAGAAGAATGTCCGCCTAGTGAAACAATTAAGACAGCAGGAGGAGAAAGTGAAAGACGTAAAGGCAGCCTATAAGTTAGCGAGTGAACAGGAGTTTGAAGATGCAGATCATGGCCCCTGCAAGGAACAGATAGAGAGTCTGAGCCTTGCCCTAAGGAAGGCAAAGGGCATGGTGTGCCTCATAAGCCCGAAGGCAGCCCAGGCGGATTTTACAGGGACCGAGGGGAGAACGGTTCAGACACCACAGGTAGTGCCATGGGATGAACCAGTTGAGGAACAGGAGGTCCCACGACCACCACCCGTAGCGCCAGGTTTTAGCGAAGTCTGGCAGCAAGGGTGGGTGGAGTTAGGGGTAGAAGCAGAGGTGGAACAATCCCCGCAAGAGAGGCTGGAGCCGGGGCCGATGTGCCCAGCCCGGTGTAATGATCAATAACATGTCATTCTATAGTGGACACTAGGTGGAGCCGTAGAGCTGTGTAGAGCTGTATATAGCTGTATGTATAAGACTACACTACCCAGCTGTATGTATATTAAGCTTACATTACCCATGAGGCACTAGGCTACCCACAAGGCAGCAGTCAAGATGGAAGCCTCTACAGATACTGTACCTAGTCCACATGTGCTCAACAAAAGTGTCTAGCAAAAGCTAGCTGTGTTCATAATAAGAATGTCTATTTATTAATGAACATAAGACCCGGCAGCGGAGGTTTGGCCCACCCGCTAATGACGGGGAAGAGGGACCCCTCCAAAACCAGTTCGTAGTACCCTACGGCACCCAACAGCTTAGGGCTATGGTGAGCTATATCCCAAAGCTCACCGAAAAAGGGGACTCCTCGGTCCACCTCAGGGAAGTGGAACAGGCAGCCAGCATCAACGAATGCGATGATGCTGAGCAGACCAAAATGCTGCTGTTCTCTTTGGAGGGTAAGCTCCTCCAGTCCCTCTCTGACCAGTGTAAGAGGGGGCAGTGTGCATATGGGGAGCTCAAGGAGGAAGTTCTGGAGGCCATGGGGATGAATGAGGGAAGTCCTTTCTCCCATGTGGAGAAGACAGTGCAGCTCGCAGGAGAAACCCCGCAGGCTTTCGCGGACAGGTTATGGCTGGTATATAGGAGTGCCTGTACAGGGTCACCTAACCGGGCATTCCTGGACCGGGATCAGCTGGCCCACTGGCTCCGCTGCCTGGTGGCCAACAGCTTGCCACAGGTCCGGGCCAAGGCGGAAGTCTGGTTCGACCCTAAGAATCCACTGACCACCGAACTTACGGTGATCAGGCAGTTGACCCTAGCCTATAGGAATGGTAGGGGAACCGATGCACACCCACCTAAGGGGAAGGTGCATGAGGTAAAACCTGGACAGGGTAGGAAGGAGTGGCATCAGGAAGGGAATAATCCTTCTAGCACAAAGCTCAATTGTTACGGGTGTGGGAAGGACGGAGACTGGAGGAAGGAGTGCAAAAACCCTTGGAAGGATAACAAGGGAAAGAATTCCACAGCCCCAGCCCAAAAGACAGAGACAGGAATCCCTCCCACCACGGTCGAGTCATTTCTGGATGCCATGAGGTCCCTATTGACTGGGCAAGGGAGAGTAGCAGCCACTACAGGTGCTCTTACTCCATCAGCTCAATCCAACCCACAGCCCTGACTAGAGCCAGCGCAGCCTGTCGACCTGTGTTCCCTTCAGTACAATGTATGGAAGAGACCCCTCATGGAGATGGAGGTATAAAAGGTGAAGGGGACCTATCTGTTGGACATGGGGGCATCATGCACCGTGATCCATTCAGCTAACCCCACCACCTCACCTCTATCCAGCGGGGTCTCATACAGCCTGTCGGGATTCACAGGCAGAGAACAGGCCGGCTCATTTTCCATCCCACTCTCCATTCATTTAGGTACACTCTGCTCTAAGTGGACCTGTATCCTAATGAAGTGGGAAGTAGAGGGTGGAAAGGTGACCTAGGGAGCCGACTTTATTGTAGGCCACGGGATCCTGGTGGATTTAAGAAATCATTGCCTATGGGGGGCAAGTATAGGAAAGGAAGTCAGATTAGTAGTCATCCCAGGGAAAGAAGGGAAGGGGACCCTGTGCACCATGAAGCCTAAAGAGGGTTATAACCTCGAGCTCATGGTCAGTAATACCCCAAAGGAGTTCCAGGCATTTGTGCAAGCCCACCTAGCCACATTTGCCACACACAAGCACAACTGTGGGAGGGTCAACGGGTTTGAGGTCGGCGTAGACAGGGACCCCATGGCCCGACCACAAAAACAGTACAAGTCCACCAGGGAAGCGGAGCCAGACATGGAAGCAGCCATGTCCTCCTTAGTGCAAGAGGGAATCCTGAGACCGATAGCCACCCACGTAAACTCTCCATTGTGGCCGGTTAGAAAGCCAGACAACTCCTTGAGGGCCACGGTGGACTATCGGGTGCTCAACAGCAACATCCCAGCCTGTGCACCCACAGTAGCAGTAATTGCTGACCTGATAGGAAGTATCCCAGCATCCGCGACCACTTTCACGGTGCTGGATATTTCCAACGGGTTTTGGTCCATCCCTTTAAGGAGGGAGGATCAGTACAAGTTTGCCTTTACCTTTAAAAGGCAACAGTACACCTGGAACTGTTTGCCTCAGGGCTTCCACAACAGCCCGAGCATTTTCCATCAATGCATGGCAAACAGTTTAAAGGGCTTCAGCCAGCCCAGGCAGCTGGTCCAATATGTGGATGACCTGCTCCTCTTCGCGGATTCGAGAGAGGAGCATGGCCCACTACTGGCCGAACTGCTGGAGTTGCTCAGGCAGGAGGGTTTTAAAGTAAACCCGAAGAAAGCGCAGATCGGCCAGCAGGAGGTGATATTCCTGGGCCTGACCGTACGCGCTGGGGAGAGGGCCATAGATAAGACTAGAAGGGAAGTGGTACAGGAGTTACCAGTCCCCAACAGAGTCACGGGTGTGAGGTCGTTTCTAGGGCTAAGCGGGTACTGTAGAGACTTTATTGAGGACTATGCAGCCACAGCAGCCCCTCTGCTCCGACTCCTACACAAGGGGGTGGAGTGGGCATGGGATGAGGGTTGCCAGGCAGCATTTGTCAGGCTCAAGAAAGACCTGCAGACCGCACCAGCTCTAGGGGCCATAGATGGGGGAAAAGAGTTCTTCCTGGAGGTAGCAGCCAGCGGGGACAGCCTGAGAGCTGTGCTGCTCCAAGAGCGGCATGGCAGGCTGAGGCCGGTGGTCTACTCCTCCAGGATACTCATGGATGTGGAGAAGAGCTGCTTCAATTGTGAGAGGCACATCTTGGCCACGCATTGGGCTGTGAAAAGATCGCTGATCTTCACAGGCACCTCTCCCATCACCCTCCTCACCCATCAACACACCCACCCAGATGCTCCTGGACTGGAGAATCAAGGATGGGACAGTGAGCAGTGCCCGCATTTCTCGCTGGACCCTGCTTCTCTCACAGATGGGCCTAAAGGTAAAAGGGCTCTGCGAGCCAAAGCTCGCAGCCAACTTGGTATATTCTGGAACAGCCCATAGAAGGGGTTTGGGAAGTGGACATAGGTTTACGGGCCGGGATGCACCCCACAGGCCGCGAAGTCTATGTGGATGGCTCCAGCACAGTATCTGCTGGTGAGCGACTCACAGAGTGTGGAGTTTATGACCCAGCGACAAACATTGCCCTGATAATTAAGCTCCCCAGCACCATGAGCGCTGGGCAGGCTGAACTGTCCGCGGTAGTGTACATTGTTACACACCCAGAAATCTTCCCCACCCCGTACGCAATTTGCTCGGACAGTATGTTCACATGCAATTCATGTACGGAATACCTGGTCATCTGGTCCCGCCGTGGATACACCTCCGCCGACGGGAGGCCCCTCACAGTGAAACCCCTGCTGGAGAAAATCTTAGCAGCAGTGGGGGAGAAAGGGGAGGTTTTCATCCATAAGGTGAAAGCCCATTCCTCCACAGAACCCCGTAGTCAGGGCAACCAGCAGGCTGACATGCTAGCTAAGGATGGAGCCCGCACCGGCACTTTCTCTGATCCATATGGGTCCAGTCATGTAGCAGCAGTCAGGAGTAGGAATGGGACACCAGGGAGTGCAGGGGTAGGTTTAGCCCCAAACCTTAAGACAGTCGAAACCCAAGACACCGTCCTCAAGGCAGTCCTAAGTGCAGTGACTGAGGGAAAAAGGGTAGAGGGCACTTACGGCACAGCAGCCCTCTCTGTGAAAGAAGGCATGCTGTTTAGGGGAGAACAATGAGTAGTACCACAGCAGCACTGGAGGGAATTCCTTCAACTGGCCCATGAGGGTCCAGGTGCAGGGCATCCCAGGCCTGAGACCACCTGGCAGCGGGTGGAACAGGCGGGATGGTGGCCAGGACTCAGGGAAGATGTCCGCGATATGGTCTGGTGTGTGCTGCTAACAACCCTGACCCCCACAGAAGCAAGGTACCTATGGGACACATCAGGAGGGTAGAGGGACCATGGCAGTCGATACGGGTCGACTACATCGGGCCCCTGCCCACCGCCCAGGGCGGCTATAAGTACTGCCTAGCCCTGGTAGATGTGTTCACGAAATGGGTAGAAGCCTTCCCCTGCAAAACAGCCACAGCTCTGGGTACAGCCAGGATCCTGGTCCGGGAAGTGTTCTCACGATGGGGACTACCACAGTATGTGGAGTCCAACCAAGGGAGTCACTTTACCGGGCAGGTCATGCAGAATACTCTTATTGTGCTCGGCATTGAGGGGAAGTGGCACGTCGCACACAACCCACAGTCCTCAGGGATTATGGAAAGAATGAACAGGACCTTGAAGGAAAGGCTGAGGAAAGAGAAGGTGGACTCGCCTAGCAAATGGGCCGAGGTCCTACCATTGGTCCTGATGGGGATCCGAGTCAGCCAGTCAAAAAGCACGGGGTACTCCCCGCACGAGCTGATGACTGGCAGGGTTATGCGGACCCCCACCCATGTTCTAACCCCGGTGCTCACAGAAGGTCAGCTCAGGGAGGTAAACCAGGACAGGTTCGCCAGGAACCTCTTTGAGCACATTAAGCAGGTCCACGGGCAGGCGGCTGGGAACATGGGAAAGCAGCATCGGAGTAACTGCTTGCTGTTGGAACCCCGAAAACACCACGAGTGGGAAATAGGGGACCAGGTTATGATGAGAAATTTTGCTCGGCTAAGAAGTCTAGAACCATTATACATGGGGCCCTACAGCATGGTAGACAAGGCCAGCCCCATAGTATACGCCATTAAGATGCCTCAGCGCACCAAATGGTTCCATATTAATCAGTGTAAACTGTTTAAACCCGAGAGGAGAGAACAGCCCATTGGGATAAGGTCTTAGGATAGAAACCCACAGCCTGCAGCAGGAGCAAGTTCACAGACTGCACAGGCAGGCGAAGTGGCTTGTTTTAGGGGAGGGGCCATCCCGCCCACCGCTTGGGACACTCCCCCACTCTTCTGGGATTTAGATGAGGAGGGACGTAAGAGCGAAGATCCCGCCACTGACCCAAGTTTAGATGAGGTGGGACCTGAGAGCGAGGATCCCCAGCCCGCAGCATCAGGCTGCGAAGGGCTACCTGCCCCTAGCCCAGGTTCAGGAGAGGTAAAGCCTGATGAGGAATATCCCCAGCCAGCGGTAGTGGGAAGCCCACAGACCACACCGGAGGGGGCAGTGGCTCGGGTTAAAGGCCCACCAGCCAGAAAAACCCCACCCACCAAAGTCCCTAGTAGGTCCCCATGAACGCCTCAGCCAAGGAAACCGTGGTCACCGGTTCCCCAGTTTAAAGGGACAGCCTCCCGAGTCAGGGGTAAATCTAAGGACAGAGGTCCCCAGCCAGCAGCCACAGCATGCGAGGGACTGAAAGTACAGGGCAGTGCGGCCACACCGAAGGGAATAGTGTGCCGCAACCCGAACAGGGATTAGGCTGGCCGCCCAGACGGGCAGCGGATGTACATTGTTATGTAATTTTAGATATTGTTAAGTTTGGGTGTTTAGTTTATGTTTAAACGATGTGACTGGTAGTTTAAATAGTTAGTATTGTTAAGAGTGTTTGTATTAAGTCGAGGTCGCGAGACTCGACTATGCTTCACCCAAGCCAGAGAATCTCCTCGGGACCTGGCTATATGCTATTGTGTCTGTTTGCAGGAGAGAATTTCAAGATGAAAGGGGGCATACTCCTACTCGCCCAGATAGGAATGAGCATTGGGTAGCGAGGTGACATGGTGGACTCCCTCATCGATGGGTGCTCAGGAGAGAAAGCATCGGTTGTGACTTCTGGGGGCGGCGAAAGAGACGTGGAGGAGCTCGCTATTTATTCCCATGAGGGAAGATGGCCAGGGTGGCTGGGATACAACTCCACCCGGTACTCCAGCCAGACGGGGTTCACCTATGGGGAGGCCTTCCTCCCCTGCCACAGCATACAGGTTGTGGCCTCACGGGTCGGGGTCACTGAGGGGAAACGCATGTGCCTGACTTGCAGAGGACAGATTCCCCTGGGAAGGTGGTGGTGGCTCAGGAAGCTGAGCACAGATATGGGGGACCATACAGCTGACTGGGAATGAATGGGGAACGATACCTACCAGATGGTCACAGGGACCCAAGGAGGGACTATCGTATGCTGGGATAAGTGGTGGGAGTCAGAACAGGGAATTTATGTCTGCATGTGGGGGTCACAAAGGACCTGCCCCACAGGCATATCCATCATCTTCTCCGCACCATGGCAGGATAAGGGGGAGGGGCTGGAATGGGATTCCCACCTGCACACTTGCATAGTCCCACGTTACCCAGCCCCAGTCAAGGCCAGTGAACTCATGGCACGCGCCCGAAAGCCCCTGCCCACGACTCAGGCAGCAAGGACACACAGAGAGGGATGCCCTGCCACCACCAAGGGACCAGGGAATGGGCTGTTACTAGTGACAACGGAAAAGGTACTATACCAGGGGGTACACTACGTGGTAGCTTCCATGATTTAAAACCTTACCGAGGTACACTTACCAGAGTAGTGCAGCAAAGAGACAGAACAGCTATACCAGGCCCTGTTAAAATAAATGTTCAGGAAATTCTACAAATTCGATTTTGCCAATGTAGACAAAACAGAACTGTACACCACACACAATTAGTATTTTGGTAATGCGGGGAGACAAAGAAGTGGAGCCTGGAGCGTTTAACACAGGATCCTCTGTTATAAACAGTCTGCATGTCATAGAATTGCAGACACAGATAAACGGTGTAGGGGGTTCTGTGGTTGGCGGGTGCGCCCAGTCAGTTATGCCCCTGATTGTTTGTGAGCGGTTCGAATTGCTCCCACGCCCCTGGGTTCTAGACACCGGACTTAGGTACAGGCGGGCGATACAGAAAAGACTTGAGTAGACAGGTGGTTTGGATGTGAGAAAACCAAGATTTTATTGAAATAGAAATTAACACAGTCTTATGAGAAGTTACTAGTATAAAATTACAGGTAAATACAAAATAACTATATAATTATACAAGGAATGGGGAACACACGGCACATCAGGGGAAAACAACTATCTTAACAATCTCCTTATCCTTATCCCACCCCCTATACCTAACCAGATTAAGCTATGAGGGGCCAGAATTCACGCTCACCAATCCAAGATAAAGCCAACTGTTAACAAATGCGAGTTTTGAAGTCTGGTTTCTGGTCCTTCTAGGTACCCCGTCGCCACGTGGTCTTCAGGGGCGCGGTGCTGGGTCTGCTACTGTGACACACCTTCTCCCCTCCACTGCCGTCATCACCTCATCGTGATGGGTTCTCCTCTTCTACTCCCTCGGGCGGTCGTCGGCGGCACCGTCGTGCCTGCAGGGCAGTTGGCAGTTTTAACTGCCTAGATTTTCCTACCCATGCTTAAGAAAGCCGGTCTATTCGTCATGGCGCGGCCACCTGAGTTTTCGCAGTGTTCAACGAGATACTTGTCTTCCCAAGCGCCAGCTTATAACTAGGCGCTTGGTTTACTTATCGATACGTTTTTCGCTGCCCTGCTCTGCCCTTATCGAGTTATTATCGTCTTCTTCGTCTCCACTCGTCTCATCTCACTGGACTTCTATACAATTCCTGGGCTACCTGCTCGACTTCGTCTCGCCCCTTTCTGCGGCCTGGGCATCCTGGATGGCTCTGGACTTGGGTCTCGTTCCCCTTCCTTGCAGTTGGTATGGTATAACTGGCTACTGAAAATCTGCTCCGGGGAGAGAACCCGCCACGAGCCCAGGGCACGAGTATGAGCGGCAGCCCACGAGGCCTGAGCCACGAGAGCAGAGAGCAGAGAGCAGAGTCAAGTGCAAGAGCAAGAGAGCGAGATTGCTACCTGGGGCCTTCCGTTATATTCCTTACGAAAACACTTATCTGCGTGCCAAATCAGGTTAGTTCATTGTTCCAATCTTGGCGGGCTAGTTTAAATAATTGTAGCAATCTAAACTAACCGATTTTAGATGGCCGGTGATCACACCTACTGGCCTGATTATCGAGTTGTTTTGTTATTAATGCATCTTAATCGGCCTGCCCAGCCTCGATGGCTTCCTTAAGCTGTTTCTGATTATTTATGTAAACAGCTTGATGGCCTCAAGTACAGGCCTAACTGGTTTTGGTCTGTCTACGGTTTAGCTTTATGCATAATTCAGAGTCCTGTCTGCTTTTCAAAATACAAAAGTCCTTTTTCACAGAAACTGCATTTAGGTTTCGATTTCCCCAAAAGCTGCTTGTACCACACAGAGTCCAAGCATTTAAAAATCCTGCAGGCTTTTGTCCACGAGGTGCGGACACCATCTTTGGGTACCCTTTTTCATTAAAATGTACATGCAGGGTCCCTTTTATTATTAATAACCTTTGGGAAATGTGTAAATTTTGCAAATCTTACACTCCCCCCTGTGATACTAGAACTTGTTTGAAGTATCATACTTACAAGTTGAGCAAAATTTTTCTGACCCTCCATAGTCAAAAGCTTTTATAAGTGTAAAAGCTTTTATGACTGTAAAAGCTTTTACAGATATGTGAAGAGAAAAAGATTGGTGAAGTCAAGCGTAGGTCCCTTGCAGTCAGAATCAGGGGAATTTATAATGGGGAACAAAGAAATGGATGAACAATTAAATACATTTTTTGGTTCTGTCTGCACAAAGGAGGACACAAATAACCTCCCAGAGATGTCGGGGAACATAGGGTCTGATGAAAGGGAGGAACGGAAAGAAATCAGTATTTGTAGGAAAATGGTGCTAAGGAAATTGATGGGATTGAAGGCCGATAAATCCCCAGGGCCTGATAATCTACATCCTAGGGTACTTAAGGAAGTGGCCCTAGAAATAGTAGATGCATTGCTGATCATCTTCCAACATTCGATGGAATCTGGAACAGTACCCATGGATTGGAGGGTAGCTAATGTTACCCCACTATTCAAAAAAGGTGGTAGAGTGAAAACGGGGAATTACAGACCGGTAAGCCTGACATCGGTAGTGGGGAAAATGCTAGAGTCCATTATAAAAGATGTAATAGCAGAGCACTTGGAAAACAGTGACAGGATCGGACAAAGTCAACATGGATTTACAAATGGTAAATCGTGCTTGACTAATCTACTGGAACTTTTTGAGGATGTAACTGGTAAAATAAATAAGGGAGAACCAGTGGATGTGGTGTATTTGGACTTTCAGAAGGCTTTCGATAAGGTCCCGCATAAGAGATTAGCGTGTAAAGTTAAGGCACATGGGATTGGGGGCAAGGTACTGACTTGGATAGAGAACTGGTTGACAGACAGAAAGCAAAGAGTTGGAATAAACGGGTCTTTTTCCGAGTGGCAGGCAGTGACTAGTGGGGTACCGCAGGGATCTGTCCTTGGACCCCAGCTATTCACAATATATATTAATGATCTAGACAAGGGAACTAGATGTAATATCTCCAAATTTGCAGGTGACACAAAGCTGGGTGGGCGTGTGTGCTGTGAGGAGGATGCCGAGAAACTCCAGGGTGATTTGGACAGGTTGGGTGATTGGGCAGAAGCATGGAAGATGCAATATAACGTGGATAAATGTGAGGTTATCCACTTTGGTAGCAAAAACAGGAAGGCAGATTATTATCTGAATGGCAATAGATTGGGAGAAGGGGAAGTGCAACGAGACCTGGGTGTCCTTGTGCACCAGTCGCTGAAGGTAAGCATGCAAGTGCAGGAGGCGGTTAAGAAGGCAAATGTTGGCCTTCGTAGCGAGAGGGTTTGAGTACAGGAACAAGGATGTCTTGCTGCAGTTGTACAGGGCCTTGGTGAGACCACATCTTGAGTATTGTGTGCAGTTTTGGTTGCCTTATCTGAGGAAGGATGTTCTTGCCATGGAAAGAGTTCAGCGAAGATTCACCAGGCTGATACCTGGGATGGCAGGAATGACTTATGATGAGAGACTGGATCAATTGGGCTTGTACTCGCTGGAGTTTAAAAGAATGAGAGGGGATCTCATCGAAACTTATAAAATTCTAACAGGACTAGACAGACTAGATGCTGGAAGGATGTTCCCAATGGTCGGGAAGTCCAGAACCAGGGGTCACAGTCTAAGGATAAGAGGTAGGCCATTTAGGACAGAAATGAGGAGGAATTTCTTCACCCAGCAAGTGGTGAACCTGTGAAATTCTCTACCACAGAAGGCAGTAGAGGCCAATTCATTAAATATATTCAAGAAGGAGTTGGATATATTTCTCAAGGCTAAAGGGATCAAGGGGTATGGGGAGAAAGCAGGGACCGGGGACTGAATTTGGATGATCAGCCATGATCACATTGAATGGCGGAGCAGGCTTGAGGGGCCGAATGGCCTACTCCTGCTCCTATCTTCTATGTTTCTATGTTTCTATGTCAACCTTCCCCTGTAATTACCTATCCAATATACCCACGACACATGCACTTTCCATTCCGCGAAAATGTAGTGTACGTCAGCATATAGAGAGTAAATTACAGGCTTTTACACACATCCAAGCATGGACGGGGTCCAACACCCCTGCACCACTTGGTACACATACATCTTTATTAAACGCGTCGCAAAAAAATCAACAGAAAAATCTTTATTAAAAATAACAAACACAAAAAAAACAACAATCTTTTAATCAGAATACAAGGAAAAAGGGTTAAACAGGCGTATCTCCCTCCACCTTCACGTAATGTTCCTTCCAGATTTTCTGGTTTCGAAATTCTAACAACTGACCCTTTCCCTTACACTGAATGCAAACTAGATACAACACTATCCCTAACTGACAAACCACGAGAATGTGGGAAGCCAGTCTGATCCACAAAGGGACCTCTATGTTATTGAAAATGTCCCACCAGGGTGGATTCACAATATCCAATATCTTAGTCGCTATTTCTACTGTTTTCTGCTCTAGAGTGTAAAAATGTTTCTGCAAAACTGTAACGGCTTTGAGTATTTTGGTAAGGTGTTCAGGGAGAGGGGGAATTTCGTAGCCAAAGTGCGCTACATACTTTTGCAAATTCGTAAAATTCTCCTTCACAGTGAGGTTAACAGTGGAGGGTCCAGGAATGGGGACAATTCGCTCCTGGGCCACTTGAACTTCTGCCTCGGGTTTAAAACAGAAACTGCTGTCACTAACCGGACACCAGCTATGCTGTCCATGCTGGTAGTGGGATGCGCTGGTGGTGACACAATATGTCCCACCTCCTATATATGCTACCTGCGGGGGAACATGGCCTTGTGCCATTGCCTCCATGGTACGATTTATAGGCTTCGCGCCAGCAGCTCTTAAACCACACTGCGGTTTTGAATAGGCATTCAAGTGCTGGGGACACAGGATTATGTGTGCTCCCCGGCTCCGGCACCCTGAGAGGTCAGTACCTGTCATAGCGTGCTCCCACTTTATGATGTAAGGCGGGACCGCTGTGAAACGAATGTGTGCACCCCCTTGAATAACTCCAATGTTCTCGACCCTGTATACCGGTACGGGTCGGGCTGTCCTACCCATGACCGGCATCCTAACTACTACTCCCATGATTGTGTGGTTGGACCGTCCACAATCCACAGGGACTGGGTAGGCTTCAGAACCTAGCCGGAGTTGGCATGGGCTTACTGCATTCTCAAATGGGTGGAGGGCTGCTAGGTGCTTGTTCTAATCCAGGAAGGGACTAAACCCTGTTTTAAATCCTCCAGATTACTGCGGCCTTCACCCAGTAACCACGCCCCGTATAACACGCACACCTCATTTTGCGCAGCCTGGTCAGAAGCATTTCTATCCTCCCTTATGAGAGCATTTAACGTCTTTGCATGCTTTTCCAACTCGGATATGATTTCCTTTAAATGGACCATCATGGCCTGGTCCTCATGCAACTCCGTGCCCACTACCTTGTTCTCATCCAGTAATATCTTCTTTAACTGTGTTTTTAAACCGTTTATCTGGGTCTGCAGCTCTATGTCATCTAAACTGTTGATGACAGAGGACCCAGTATTAAACGCAGTAAAAACATAATTCCATACTCCCCTTCTTTGCCTCCCTGCATTACCCAAAAACTCTTGGTGTGTGGTGTACAATTCGGTTTTGTCCACATGTGCGAAATCGAACTCATAGAACTTCTTGAACAAGTCCTTAAATAGGGCCTGGTATAGCTGCTCTGTTTCTTTGGGACACCACTCCGGCAAATGTACCTCGGTGAGATTAAAATCATGGAGGCTACCGCATATTGTACCCCCTGGTACAGCACCTGATCGGTGGGGACTAGTACCAACCCATTCCCTGGTCCCTTGGTGGTGGTGGGGCAACCTTCCCTGTGTAACCTCGCCACCTGCGCCGTGGGTGGGGGCTTACGGGGGTGGGTTACAAGTTCAGTGGCATTGACTGGGATCGGGAAGAATGGGACAGCGCACGCCGTCAGGCTTGTATCACACTTCATCCCTTCCCTGGCGTCTTGCCACTGCCTGTGGAAAATGATGGATATGCCTGCGGGGCAGTCCTCCTCTGACCCCCACATACAGAAATAAATCCCTTGATCCGGTTCCCACTGTAATGTATGTACCTTTAAGGGGGCGAACTACTTTTTACAGCTCCTGTATCCTGTAGTACCGGCAGTTACCACACCTGTATATAAACCCTGAGTAGTGATCTGTACAGTCAGTTGCAGTTTGAACCACGTTGAGTAAACACCTGTTGTACCGTTCTCTGCAGTCCTTTTCTTATTATTACATGGATGTAACAGTGGCGACGAGCAGATTCGAACCTACCTGCAACTCTGCATCACCTCCCAGGGATTCGCTCCTGGAAAACAGTGGAAGGAGGTCGAGTCCAGAAGCACGGGCGTCGACCACGGGCAACCGACCAGTCATCCAGCGGAGATTTGAGATTCGCAGGGGAGGCTGTCGAGAGCCAGGCTTGGCTTTCCAGTCATGGTGGTCCAGCGAAACGGGCTGGCAACAGATACTGCGCAGACCCTTCCCGGACAGCGGCGGCTAGAGCCCGACCGAGCGGCACAGAAAAAGGCAGAGCAGCGTCGACGGGGGAGAGAGGGCAGAGCGCACAGGGCGCAGCCGGTATTCAGGACTGAGCGGCGTCAACGGGGAGAGAGACGAGAGGGAGCAGAATGCAACAGGTGTTCAAGGGCCGAGCAGCGTCAACGGGGGAGAGAGGCGCGCAGGAAAATGCGAGGCGCTGCCAGAGCGCAGCCGGTGTTCAAGGGCCGAGCAGCATCAACGGGGGAGAGAGGCATGCAGGAAAACGCGAGGCGCTGCCATTGCCATGAGGACCGCAGAGAGCGGCATTGGCAGCAGCGCAGGTGCAGCGCACAAAACCCACAGGGCGTCGCCATTTGCCACAAGGACCGCCAAGAGCGGCATTGGCAGCAGCGCGGAAGACGCCATTTTAGTCCACAGCGGGGAAGAAAGGAAAGCGCGGGAGACACCATTTTAAGCTGCAGCGGGGAAGAAAGGAAAGCGCGGGAGATGCCATTTTAAGCCAGTCTAACCACACCCAAAAATGCCGAAGAGTGGCAGTATCACAGCGTTCGACAATGAAGTCGAATTGGACGACATATGTCGAACGCATAGAAGTATACTGCAAGGCGAATGAAGTGCCAGATGACAAGAAAGCGCTGGTATTGTTGAATTCAATGGGTGCAAAAACGTATGGCTTGCTACAAAAACTAGTAACCCCAGATAAGCCAGTAGAAAAGGATTTTGAAAACATAGTGTCAATCCTACAGGACCACTCAAACCCCACACCGCTGCTGATAGCAGAAAGATTTAAGTTTCACAAAAGGAACCAGCATAAAGATGAAAGTAATGCTGAGTATTTAACGGAACTGCGCAAGCTATCGAAACACTGCCAGTTTGGAATGGGACTAGCAGATACTTTAAGGGACAAGTTTGTGTGTGGGCTTCAAAGTGAAGGAACCCAGAAACAGCTTCTATCAAAAAAGGATCTTATGCTGGACAAGGCTTTCAGCATTGCAGTATCACACTAAGCAGCAGCACGGGGCACTGCGGAGATACAACGGAGACCGCAAGAATATGGCACAAATGAAATGTCATACGGAACAGTGAAGTGCTATCGCTGCGGCAGAACAACACACGACCATAATGATTGCTGGTTCAAGGACAAAGTGTGCAGACAGTGTGGAAAAGTAGGACACATAGCAAGAGGCTGCAGGTCGGGAAAGAAAACCAGCAGCAAGAAATCTCCACAGGAGAAGTACAAGAAGGTACATAAGGTGACGGAGAGTAGTTCAGACGAACAGAAGAGTGAAACAGAATCCGGAAGCAAGGCGCTGGGTTGTCTGAAACTACATAATGTGATCAAAACGGAGGATCACCAAACTATCTGGGTCACGCTCAAGATAGCAGGAGTCCAAGTGAAAATGGAATTGGACACAGGATCAGCCCTAACAGTCATAAACCGAAGGGACTACAAGCGGCTATTCTCATATATACCCTTGAGAGATACAAAAATTGTCTTGAAGACGTACACGGGGCAAAAAGTCTACTCCAAAGGAAAAATAAGGGTGAACGTTATATATAACGGCAAGGAAACACCAAAAATGGACCTATATGTATTGCCAGATGGAGGACCACCACTACTAGGACGTGAATGGATCCGGAAGATACAGCTAGATTGGCATTCCATACAAGCACTGACAGTAGATGCCAAAAATGATGACGATGTCACACCTGGACGACTGTCAAAAATGCTAACTGATGCACAAGAAGTGTTCCAGCAGGGACTCGGAACACTAAAAGGCATAACAGTGATGATCAAAATAGAGGAAAATGCAAGCTCAAAGTTTTTTAAGGCCAGACCGGTAACTTATGTGATCCGCCCAGCCGTCGAAGCAGAGCTGGAAGGTTTGGAACGTTCAGGAGTACTGTCCAAAGTGGACTGGAGCGAGTGGGCTACACCCATCATTCCTGTAATGAAGAGGTCATTGAGTAATACGCCTGGGGAACCAAAGAAGGTTCGCATCAGTGGGGACTTTAAGGTGACAGTGAACCCAGTCCTTCACACTGTACAATATCTGCTTCCGCTGATTGAAGATATTTTCACCTCGCTATCTGGAGGGAAACGCTTCACTAAGATTGATCTGGCCCAGGCGTACCTGCAAATGGAGGTAGAAGAAGCCTCAAAACAGTACCTCTCGATCAACACTCATAAAGGTCTCTATCAATACAACCGGCAGGTGTTTGGGATAGCATCAGCTCCGGCTATTTGGCAAAGGGCAATGGAACAAGTCCTGCAAGGGATTCCAAGGACCCAGTGTTATTTGGACGACATCCTGGTCACGGGCGAAAATTACAGTGATCACCTCGCCAACCTGGATCAGGTGCTCACTTGATTGAAGGAATATGGGCTCCGAGCTAATCGCCACAAATGCGAGTTTTTCCAGAAGCAGATCTCGTATTGTGGCCACGTTATTGATAAAGAGGGGGTTACATAAGTCCCCTGAAAAGATTGAGGCAGCAGTCAAGGCTCCAGCACCGGAAAATGTGTCAAAACTGAGGTCGTTCCTCGGGCTGGTGAACTACTACCATAAGTTCTTGCCGAATTTGTCTACCGTACTACACCCACTGAACACCCTACTGCAAACGGGGGTACAATGGAAGTGGAGTGACGAATGTAAACGAGCTTTCCAGAAGAGCAAAGCATTGATCACATCAAAAGAGGTGTTGGCTCATTTCAACCCAGCACTACCAATTCGGATGGCGTGTGATGCATCACCCTATGGCATTGGAGCGGGGCTGTCGCACAAATTCCCAGACGGCTCGGAGAGGCCAGTAGCCTTTGCGTCTCAGTCACTAACCACAGCCGAGCGTAACTACGCCCAGGTTGACAGGGAGGCCCTCAGCCTAGTGTGGGGAGTGAAAAAGTTCAATCACTATCTGCACAGGCAGAAGTTTACCTTGCTGACTGACCACCAACCACTTGTCTCCATCTCTAATCCAAAGAAGGGCGTTCCGGTGATGACTGCACAACGGCTACAAAGATGGTCCCTTTTTCTAGGGGCGAACCAATATGAAATCGAGTATAAGGGGACGAAACAGCATGGAAACGCTGATGGGCTTTCACGCCTGCCACTGCCTACTGCGGTGGAAGCACCAGCAGTGGATCCTGTCGAAATATTTCATTCGACTATAATTGAATGCTTGCCAGTAACTAACGCTGGTATAGAGAAGGAGACCCGAAATGACCCGACACTGTCTCGGGTATATGATTTGACGGTGAAGGGGTGTCCAGCACTTGGCGACTCACTGTTGCCAGCATTCTCATCCAGAAGAGAACAGCTGTCAGTATGCCAGGGGACCTTGATGTGTGGATCCCGAGTGGTAATTCCACCCAAGTTAAGGGAGAGAGTGCTCAATGAGCTTCACGAATGTCATCTGGGAGGGGTGAAATGAAAAGCCTTGCTAGGGCTTATGTGTGGTGGCCGGGGATCGATCAGCAAATCGAGGACCTGACAAAGAGCTGCTCAGGATGCCAGAAGGTCCAAAATGCACCACCACATGCCCCTCTACACCCATGGGAGTGGCCCTCATCTCCATGGCAACGGGTGCACATTGATTTTGCTGGTCCATTCATGGACTCAATGTTTTTAATAGCCGTGGATGCGCACTCGAAATGGCCTGAGGTGATCAAAATATCCTCCACCACCATGGAGAAAACTATTGCAGTCCTACGGACCATTTTTGCCAGGAACGGCTTGCCAGAGCAGATTTGCTCTGATAACGGACCACAGTTTGTGTCCGAAGAGTTTCAAAGATTTATGAAAAGGAATGGGGTAAGGCATTACACATCCGCCCCGTATCATCCAGCCACAAATGGATTGGCTGAGAGGTTCGTACAAACCTTTAAAAAAGCAGTAAAGGCCATGTGCAATGACGACATTCCACTGCAGCATAAGGTGGACAATTTCCTGTTAGCCTACAGAAATGCGACACATGCAGTCACCAACCAGGCCCCGGCCATGATGTTCTTTAACCGAAGGTTGAGATCTCGTCTGGATTTGCTCAGACCAAATGTACGAAGAGATGTTGAGAGTAAGCAATTCCAACACATCAATGAGAAGCCGACAAGGAGCTTCAATGTAGGGCAACCAGTCTTGGCCCGTGACTACCGAATGGAGAAATGGCAACCAGGAACGATATGCACACGGCAGGGGCCACTAATGTACACAGTGGATGTTGGGGAGAACATTGTGAGACGCCACGCTGACCAGATCCTAGAGTCACAGGAACGAGTCAACCCCATGTCTCGGCCATATGTACCTGGTGAGGAACCCAACGTACAGGTCGCATCTACCTCAGAAACAATAGCATTGGAAGTTGATGAATCAACTGACGACAGGGTGTTAGAATCACCTCCGCAGCAAGAGTGAGACACTCGGGAAAGGCGTTATCCAGAAAGAATCAGGAAGCCTCCCCAAAGACTGAATTTATAAATAGACTATTTTCAGTTAATGTTGCATGTTAAAAGTGTTATGGTACTGTTAATCTAAAAGGGGAGGAATTGTAATGTATGTACCTTTAAGGGGGAGAACTACTTTTTACAGCTCCTGTATCCTGTAGTACCGGCAGTGACCACACCTGTCTATAAACCCTGAGTAGTGATCTGTACAGTCAGTTGCAGTTTGAACCACGTTGAGTAAACACCTGTTGTACCGTTCTCTGCAGTCCTTTTCTTATTATTACACAGACGTAACACCCACCACTTGCCCCAACACACAATTAATCCTCCATGAGTCCCTGTAATCGTCCGGTGGGTGTTGTTCCCCAACCGTTCCCACTCAACTTCGGGGTTCCTCATATCTTTGCACAGCTTACTGAGCCACCACCACCTATCCAGAGGAAAGTGTCCTTTACACGTTAAACATATACACTTTCCAACGGTGACGCTGACCCTCGTGTTAACGACCCGTACCCTGGGGCACAGGAGGGATGTCTCCCCGTATGTGAATCCGGCTTGGCTGGAGTACTGAGACGAATTGGACCCCAGCCATCCTGGCCACCTTCCCTCGTGGACGTAGACGGCGGTTTCCTCCGCACCCCGTTCACCGCTTCCGTCAGTCATTATAGTCGCCTTGTCTCCCGAGCACCCGTAGATGTGGGAATCCTGTACATTGCCTCGCCTCCCAATGCCCATCCCAATCAGGGTGAATAGGATCACGATCCCCTTCATCCTGAAAGTCTTTCTGCAAAAAGATACAAAAACATGCAGCCAGGTCCCCAAGAGATTCTCTGGCTTGGTGAAGCATGGTCGGGTCCTGCGACCTCGACCCAAATATACACACTCTTACCAGATTCCTTACTTACAACTACCCATCACCTTATTTAACTTAAACTAAATCACCCAAACTTAAGCTAAATAATTAAACTTAACAATAACCGAAACTTAAACTAAAACTATATACATCCGCCGCCCGTCTCCGGGCGGCCAGGCTAATTCCTGGTTAGACTATGGCGCGCCGCTACCCCCGGCATGGCCGCACCGTCCTGCACTGTTGGTCCCTCGCAGCCCGTGGCTGCTGGCTGAGGACCTCTGTCCTTGGACCTCTCCCTGACTCGAGGGGCATCCCTTGGTAACTGGAGGGCTGGTGACCATGGCTTTCTCGGCTGGGGTGTCCGTGGGGAACTTCTAGGGGCCTTGGCGGGTGGGGCTTTCTTGGCTGATGGGCCTTTAACCTGAAACGCCGCCCCGTCAGGCTTGACCTCTCCCAAACCTGGGCTAGGGGCAGGTAACACTTCGCAGCCTGCTGCTGCGAGCTGAGAGTCTCCGCCCCCAGGTCCCATGGCTGGGCCCGGGGCGGGGTTTTCGACCACAGGTCCCTCCCTCTCTACACCTGGGTTAGGGGCGGGGTTTTCACCCTCAGGTCCTTCCCCCTCACCTGGATCCCAGAAGAGCGGGGGAGTGTCCCAATCGATGGGCGGGATGGCCCCTCTCTTCAAGCAAGCCACAGCGCCTGCCTGTGCAGTCTGTGAACTCACTCCTGCTGCAGACTGAGGATCTTTATCCTCAGACCTTACCCCAAAAGGCTGTTTTCCCCATTCAGGGGTAAACAGCTTACACTGGTTGATATGAAACCATTTTGTACGCCGGGGCATCTTAACAGCGTATACCATGGGGCTGGCTTTATTTACAATGCTGTAGGGCCCCATGTACAATGGGTCCAACCTCCATAATCGGGCATAGTTTCTTACCATGACCTGATCTCCTATCTCCCACTTGAGGTGCTTTCTCGGTTCGAGCAGCAATCGGATACTCTGATGCTGCCTTCCCATGTTCCCAGCTGTTAGATCCGTGTATTTTGATGTTGTGTGTCCTTCAATAACTAGACACGAGGCTGCAGGGAACAATCAACAGGTGTTTACTGGATGAGGGTTACTCTAAAACTAAACGTACAGATCCCTACTCAGGGTTTATATACAGGTGTGGTCACTGCCAGTACTACAGTATACAGGAGCTGTAAAAAGTAGTTCTCCCCTTAAAGGTGCATACACTACAATTCCTCCCCTTTTAGATTAACAGTACCATAACATTCATTTAACAATTAATACTTTTAACATGCAGATTAACTGAAAATAGTCCATTTATAAAATCAGTCTTTGGGGCGGCTTCCTGATCCTTTCTGGGTAGCGCCTTTCCTGAGTGTCTTGCTCTTGGTGCAGAGGCCCCCTGTCGTCAATTGTTTTATCAGCTTCCGATGCTACTGTTTCTGGGGTAGATGCTACCTGTATGTCGGGTTCATCACCAGGTGCGCGAGACATGGGGTTGACTCGTTCCTGTGACTCTAGGATCTGGTTGACATAGCATCTCACAATGTTCTCCCCAACATCCATTGTGTACATTAGTGGCCCCTGCCGTGTGCATATCGTTCCTGGTTGCCATTTCTCTGTTCGGTAGTCGCGGGCCAAGACTGGTTGCCCTATATTGAAGCTCCTTGTCGGCTTCTCATTGATGTGCTGGAATAGCTTATTCTCAACATCTCTTCGTACATTTGGTCTGAGCAAATCCAGACGAGATCTCAACCTTCGTTTAAAGAACATTATGGCTGGGGTGTGGTTGGTGACTGCATGTGTCGCATTTCTGTAGGCCAACAGGAAATTGTCCACCTTTTGCTGCAGTGGAATGTCGTCATCGCACATGGCCCTTACTGCTTTCTTAAAGGTTTGCACGAACCTCTCAGCCAATCCATTTGTGGCTGGATGATACGGGGCGGATGTATAATGCCTTACCCCATTTCTTTTCATGAATCTTCGAAACTCTTCGGACACAAACTGTGGTCTGTTATCAGAGCAAATCTGCTCTGGCAAGCCGTTCCTGGCAAATATGGTCCGTAGGACTGCAATCGTTTTCTCCGTGGTGGTGGACGACATTTTGATCACCTCAGGCCATTTCGAGTGCGCATCCACGGCTATTAAAAACATTGAGTCCATGAATGGACCAGCAAAATCAATGTGCACCCGTTGCCATGGCGTTGAGAGCCACTCCCATGGGTGTAGAGGGGCATGTGGTGGTGCATTTTGGACCTTCTGGCATCCTGAGCAGCTCTTTGTCAGGTCCTCAATTTGCTGATCGATCCCCGGCCACCACACATAAGCCCTAGCAAGGCTATTCATTTTCACCCCTCCCAGATGGCCTTCGTGAAGCACATTTAGCACTCTCTCCCTTAACTTGGGTGGAATTACTGTTAAGTATGTGTATTGTATTGAACAATTAACACAAGGACTTAAACGTATAACTCAAACAGGTCTTTACTGGTTGGAGGTAGGGACTATACGTAGGTCTTTACTTCATGCCCACAGGCGGGAACTGAGGGGAGATCAGTACCCACAGTACTATTTATACCCCTATGGCCAGGAGTGGTACTGCGTATCACTACGCCCTACAAGTAGTGCAGTCCTGTCCATAGGTTCAAAGTAGCACACATATTACATACACAACATTCCTCCCTTCTTAGCTTTACAGTCATCTCCCCATTTAACATAACGTAATAACATATATACATGTATAACTTCAGGTTTACATAACAGAATAACATAGATACATAGATAACTTCATGTCAAAACAGATCACAGATTCAGTCTCTGCGGAAAACAGTTCACAGATTCAATCTCTGTGGTGTAGTCGGTTCACGTTGCTGGAGTGACTCATTCAATAGTCCTTCCATGGATTTAACAGTTTGAACTTCCGAACTGAATTGGCTCCGTTCGGAGGGACCACGTGTGTGATCTGGTAGAGGTAATAATGGTTCAGATGGGTCATCTTCTGTTTCGACTTTTCCTTTTCTGCTTCTTGGAGACTCTCTGGGCTCCACTGTCAGCTGCCAGCTGCATGCGCAATTCCTCCTTCTCTTCCTCCTTTTTCCGTAGTAGAGCCACCTTCTCCCGATTTCCGTAGACTTTCGGTGCTCCTCCATGATTTCTGTATGGTGGGAGTCGAAGTTACAAGTTGGGCAGGACAGGACATAGTAATATTCGGTGTCGTCCTGATCTAGGCCAGCGAGAGGGTCTTCTATTTCCTCCATACCCAGCTGGGCGTTAGCCAGCTTTTGTTCCAAGTCCAGACATCTTTCCTGAAGAGACTTCTTCATGCGTACCTCTTCATCCAGCTTTTTCTGGGCTTTCAGCAAGTCGTTTACTAATGACCTCATTTGAGATTTTACTACTTCAACTTCTTTTGGAGATTGATTGATCGGACTATTCAATCCCTCTACCAGAGCAGCTGTTTCAGCGGTCTGTTGTTCTACGTTGACGTGAGTCAGCGTACTTTTGGCATCCAAGGGCTGCTCTGTTGCAGTCATCTCAGTCTGTGTTGCCACCTCAGCTCTTCCAATAACCTTTGAGAGCTCCGAACCCCTTTCGTTTGAATATTGAAGTTCGTGTTCAAGTTTTTCCCATTTCAGAGTCCTGTCCTTCAGCATATGCAGGAGTTGGCTGACCGTTAACTCCTCTGACATCAGACGTTTTGTGTGCTCCTGCTCCATTTTCTCCATCAGCTGCTTCTGTTGTCTTTCCAGATTCTCCAACTCTATATCAAAGAACTCTTTCGTTGCATTCAACTCTTGCTCAAAACGGCGAAGCATTTGTTCTAATTGCTTTTGTAGTTTGAAATGGAGTTGAGTTCGAGCCCGGTGTCCCTCAGAAATGGGCACATCAGTAGACTTGCCAGACTCAGAATCCACAGTTAAACTATGTTGTTGTTGCTCAGTGGAATTCTGTGCTGAAACTTTGTCTTTTGCACCTGAGTTGGGCTTACCATCATCCGTTCCAGAGTCTGGGCCGACTATCTTCACCGAGTTCTCACTCGTTATTGTTTGTAGGAAATGCCAGTCCATATTCATTTTCCTAATCCACTCCCGTCCTAGTAGTGGAGGACCTCCTTCAGATATCACATATAAGTCCATTATTTGACTGTCTTCGCCCTTGTGGACCACTGCAACCTCTATTTTCCCGATGGGGTACACTCTTTGCCCCGTGTATGTTTTCAATATAATCCCCGTATCCTGTAGGGGAATATGTTGGAATAACTTTCCGTAATCTTTCTTATTTATGACCGTCAATGCCGATCCAGTGTCCAATTCCAGTTTTACTTGGACTCCTTCTATCTGAAGAGTGACCCAAATTGTCTGGAGGTCTGCACCCTTACCAGCGTTGAGTACTCTTCAGCTAGCCAGTTCATTACAGCTTAAGCTAGCCAGTTCATTACTGCTAGTGCCTGAATCGGACTCCTGTTCGGTCACCTTGTGTACCTTTGCGTATTTTCCTTGCGGTGACTTCTTGTTGCTGGTCTTCTTCCCTGACCTGCATACTCTAGCTATATGTCCAAGCCTACCACAAGTTCTACATTCTTGGTTTTTAAACCAACACTGGTTCTGATCATGCGTTGTCTTTCCACAACGATAACATTTGCCAGAACTCACACCCAATTTGTGTGCACTGAGCTCCAGTGACCGTAGCTGCATTACTGCCGTGCCTCTCGCTGCGGCTTCGTGTGCTGCTGCCATAGTGACCGCCTTCTCAAGCGTCAGCTCATTCTCCTCAAGCAGTCGCTTTTGTGTATCCTGTTTAAATAAACCACACACAAATTTGTCTCGTAGTGCATCTGTCAGTCCCATTCCAAACTGGCAATATTTCGCTAATTTACGCAATTCCAGCAAATATTCAGCATTGCTTTCATGCTGTAGCTGCCTTCTGTCATAAAATTTAAATCGTTCCGCTAGCATCAGCGGCGTGGGGTTTAGATGATCTTTCAGGACAGTAACAATCTCATCGAACGTCTTATCCGCCGGTTCATCTGGTGATAACAGGTGTTTCAATTGCCCGTATGTCTTCGCACCCATTAAATTTAATAATGTTAGTGCTTTATCAGCCTCACGAATTTTATTGGCCTTACAATAATTTTTAACTCGTTCAACATATATGGCCCAATCTTCGATGTCACTATCAAAGTTGCTAATATTCCCGTGTTTAGGCATTGTAGTACTTTATCAGATTTGCAATTTCTCAGATTTTTTTTTTTTTACTGCTATCCAAGATGGCGGCTTCCCGCTCTTGCCGTCGTCCTCCGCCCACAAAATGGCGGTTTTCCCGCGCTTGGCGGTCTTCACCCGTCCCCCGACGCCATCTCCCTTCAGCCCCGAGTGCGGCCCTTATCTCCGCCGCGATCGATGGCCCGCGCTTTTCACCGCGGCTCTCGCGCCCTCAGTGTCTGCCGACGCTGCGCCTTTCAGTCCGAGTGCGGCCCTTATCTTTGGTCCCGATCGCTGGCCCGCGCTGCGCCTCGCACTTGAAGCGGCTCCCGGCCTCTGGCTCACCCGCTCGCGCGTCTCTTGCTCGCTCCCTCCCGGGCTCTGGCTTACCCGCTCGCGCGTTTCACCGCAGCTCTTATCAGGGATTGCGATCGCCCTTATCTCCTCCAACTTCCCCAGCCCTGTCTTTGCAGCCAACGCTGCACGGCTTACCCCACCACCTAGGTTGAACAAGGAAACTGCAGAAAGACTTCTGTCAGTCGCTGGAAGCTGTCAGGATGGCTGCTGCACTCCAGTGCTCAGTCGCTGATGGAGGCTTCAGAGTCCTAAAGCCTGTCGCTTCTAGTGGGGTGGTGATGTTTGAAACCTCTCTTCAACTGCCGCAGGGTAAGAACCTGACTCGTCGCCAGTGTTAAGTATGTGTATTGTATTGAACAATTAACACAAGGACTTAAACGTATAACTCAAACAGGTCTTTACTGGTTGGAGGTAGGGACTATACATAGGTCTTTACTTCATGCCCACAGGCGGGAACTGAGGGGAGATCAGTACCCACAGTACTATTTATACCCCTATGGCCAGGAGTGGTACTGCGTATCACTACGCCCTACAAGTAGTGCAGTCCTGTCCATAGGTTCAAAGTAGCACACATATTACATACACAACAATTACCACTCGGGATCCACACATCAAGGTCCCCTGGCATACTGACAGCTGTTCTCTTCTGGATGAGAATGCTGGCAACAGGGAGTTGCCATGTGTTGGCCATCCCTTCACCGTCAAGTCATATACCCGAGACAGTGTCGGGTCATTTCGGGTCTCCTTCTCTATATCAGCGTTAGTTACTGGCAAGCGTTCAATTATAGTCAAAAAAAATATTTCGACAGTGTCCACTGCGGGTGCTTCCTCCGCAGTAGGCAGTGGCAGGTGTGATAGCCCATCAGCATTTCCAGGCTGTTTCGTTTCCTTATACTCGATTTCATATTGGTTCTCCCCTAGAAAAAGGGACCATCTTTGTAGCTGTTGCGCAGTCATCACCGGAACGCCCTTCTTTGGTTTAAAGATGGAGACAAGTGGTTGGTGGTCAGTCAGCAAGGTGAACTTCTGCCCGTGCATATAGTGGTTGAACCTTTTCACTCCCCACACTAGGCTGAGGGCCTCCCTGTCAATCTGGGCGTAGTTACGCTCGGCTGAGGTTAGTGACCGAGACGCAAAGGCTACCAGCCTCTCCGAGCCGTCCGGGAACTTGTGCGACAGCACCGCTCCAATGCCATAGGGTGATGCATTAGACGCCAACCGAATTGGTAGTGCTGGGTTGAAATGAGCCAACACCTCTTTTAATGTGATCAATTCTTTGCACTTCTGGAAAGCTCGTTTACATTTGTCATTCCACTTCCATGGTAACCCTGTTTGCAGTAGGGTGCTCAGTGGGTGTAGTACTGCAGACAAATTCGGCAAGAACTTATGGTAGTCGTTCACCAGCCCGAGGAACGACCTCAGTTGTGACACATTTTCCGGTGCTGGTGCCTTGACTACTGCCTCAATCTTTTCAGGGGGCTTATGTAACCCCTCTTCATCAATACGTGGCTTCTGGAAAAACTTGCATTTGTGGCGATTTGCTCGGAGTCCATATTCCTTCAATCTAGTGAGCACCTGCTCCAGGTTGGCAAGGTGATCACTGTCATTTTTGACCGTAACCAGGATGTCGTCCAAATAACACTGGGTCCCTGGAATCCCTTACAGGACTTGATCCATTGCCCTTTGCCAAATAGCCGGAGCCGATGCTACCCCAAACACCAGCCGGTTGTATTGGTAGAGACCTTTATGAGTGTTGATTGTGAGGTACTGTTTCGAGGCTTCTTCTACCTTCATTTGCAAGTACGCCTGGGCCAGATCAATCTTAGTGAAGCGTTTCCCTCCAGATAGCGAGGCGAAAATATCTTCAATCCGCGGAAGCGGATATTGTACCATGTGAAGGACTGGGTTCACTGTCACCTTAAAGTCCCCACAGATGCGAACCTTCTTTGGTTCCCCAGGCGTAATACTCAATGACCTCTTCATTACAGGAACGATGGGTGTAGCCCACTCGCTCCAGTCCACTTTGGACAGTACTCCTGAATGTTCCAAACCTTCCAGCTCTGTTTTGACGGCTGGGCGGATCGCATAAGGCACTGGTCTGGCCTTAAAAAACTTTGGGCTTGCATTTTCCTCTATTTTGATCGTCGCTGTTATGCCTTTCAGTGTTCCAAGTCCATCCTGGAACACTTCTTGTGCGTCAGTTAGCATTTTTGACAGTCGACCAGGTGTGGCGTCATCATCCTTTTTGGCATCTACAGTCAGTGCTTGTACGGAATGCCAATCTAGCTGTATCTTCCGGATCCATTCACGTCCTAATAGTGGTGGTCCTCCATCTGGCAATACATATAGGTCCATTTTTGGTGTTTCCTTGCCGTTATATATAACGTTCACCCTTATTTTTCCTTTTGGGTAGACTTATTGCCCCGTGTACGTCTTCAAGACAATCTCTGTATCTCTCAAGGGTATATGTGAGAATAGCCGCTTGTAGTCCCTTCGGTTTATGACTGTTAGGGCTGATCCTGTGTCCAATTCCATTTTGACTTGGACTCCAGCTATCTTGAGCATGACCCAGATAGTTTGGTGATCCTCCGTTTTGATCACCTTATGTAGTTTCAGACAACTCAGCTCCTTGCTTCCGGAGTCTGTATCAGCTTTCTGTTCATCTGAACTACTCTCCGTCACCTTATGTACCTTCTTGTACTTCTCCTGTGGAGATTTCTTGCTGCTGGTTTTCTTTCCTGACCTGCAGACTCTTGCTATGTGTCCTACTTTTCCACACTGTCTGCACACATTGTCCTTGAACCAGCAATCATTATGGTCGTGTGTTTTTCTGCCGCAGCGATATCACTTCACTGTTCCTTATGACGTTTCATTTGTGCCACATTCTTGCGGTCTCTGTTGTATCTCTGCAGCACCCCGTGCGGCTGCTTCGTGTGATACTGCCATGCTGAAAGCCTTGTCCAGCGTAAGATCCTTTTCTGATAGAAGCCTTTTCTGGGTTCCTTCACTTTGAAGCCCACAGACAAACTTGTCCCTTAAAGTATCTGCTAGTCCCATTCCAAACTGGCAGTGTTTCGATAGCTTGTGCAGTTCTGTTAAATACTCAGCATTACATTCACCTTTATGCTGGTTCCTTTTGTGAAACTTAAATCTTTCTGCTATCAGCAGCGGTGTGGGGTTTAAGTGGTCCTGTAGGATTGACACTATGTTTCCAAATCCTTTTCCACTGGCTTCTCTGGGGTTACTAGGTTTCGCAGTAAGCCATACGTTTTTGCACCCATTGAATTCAACAATACCAGCGCTTTCCTCTCATCTGGCAGTTCTTCTGCCTTGCAGTACACTTCTATGCGTTCGACATATGTCGTCCAACCTTCGACTTCATTGTCGAACGCTGTGATACTGCCACTCTTCGGCATCCCTGGGTGTGGTTAGACAGGCTCAAAATGGTGTTTTCCCGCGCTCTCCCTTCTTCTCCGCTGCGGCTCAAAATGGCATTTTCCCGCGTTCTCCCTTCTTCTCCGCTGTGGCTCAAAATGGCGTTTCTCGCGCTCTCCTTTCTTCTCCGCTGCGGCTGCTCGGCCCTTGAACACCGGCTGCACTCTGCGCATTTCCCTTCCGCACCTCTCTCTCTTCTCCCGTCGACGCCGTTCGGTCCTGAACACCGGCTGCGCCCTGTGCACTCTACCATCTCTATTCTCCCGTCGACGCCGCTCGGTCCTGAACACCGGCTGCGCCCTGTGCGCGCTACCCTCTCTCTTCTCCCGTCAACGCCGCTCGGTCCTGAACACCAGCTGCGCCCTGTGCGCTCTACCCTCTCTCGTCTCCCGTCAATGCTGCTCGGCCTTTTCTGTGCCGTCGGTCGGCTCTAGCCGGCGCTGTCCGGGAAGGGTCTGCGCCGCACCTGTTGCCAGCCCATTTCGCTGGACCACCGTGACTGGAGAATCAAGCCCAGCTCTCAACAGCCTCCCCTGCGATGCTCAAGTCTCCGCTGGATGGTCGACGTCCATGCTTCTAGACTCGGCCTTCTTTTTTTTTCTTTTCTCCAGGAGCGAATCCCTGGGAGGCCATGCAGAGTTGCAGGTAGGTTTGAATCTTCTCGTCGCCATTGTTAGACCCGTGTATTTTGATGTTTGTGTCCTTCAATAACTAGACACGAGGCTGCAGGGAACAATCAACAGGTGTTTACTGGATGAGGGTTACTCTAAAACTAAACGTACAGATCCCTACTCAGGGTTTATATACAGGTGTGGTCACTGCCGGTACTACAGTATACAGGAGCTGTAAAAAGTAGTTCTCCCCTTAAAGGTACATACACTACACCAGCCACCAGCTCAAGGACCTGCTTCAGGTGCTCAAAGAGATTTCGGGCGAACCTGTCCCAGTTTACCTCTCTGAGCTTACCCTCTGTGAGCACCGGGGCTAGTACATGGGTGGGAGTCCGCATAATCCTGCCAGTCATTAGCTCGTACGGGTGTACCCCATGCTTTTTGACTGGCTGGCCCGGATCTCCATCAAAACCAGCGGTAGGACCTCGGCCCATTTACGGGGCGAGTCTACCATCTCCTTCCTTAGCCTTTCTTTCTGGGTCTGATTCATGCGTTCCACAATCCCAGATGACTGGGGGTTGTGGGCCACGTGCCATTTCCCTTCAATGCCTAACAGCATAAGGGTGTTCTGCATCATCTGTCCGGTGAAGAAACTCCCTTGGTCGGACTCCACATACTGTGGTAGTCCCCACCGCAAGACACTTCCCAGACCAGGATCCTGGCAGTACCCAGAGCTGTGGCTGTTCTGCAGGGAAAGGCCTCTACCCATTTGGTAAACACGCCCACCAGGCCTAGGCAGTATTATAGCCTCCCTGGGCGATGGGTAGGGGCCCATTGTAGTCGATTTGTATTGTCTGCCATGGCCCCTCTACCCTCCTGACGTGTCCCATAGGTACCTTCCTTTTGTGGGGGTTGGGGTTATTCGCAGCGCACACAAGACAGCCTGCACAGAGCTCGCGGACATCGTCCCTGAGTCCCGGCCACCAACCCGCCTGTTCCGCCCGCTGCCAGGTGGTTTCAGGCCCGGGGTGACCCTCTCCTGGACCCTCATGGGCCAGTTGAAGGAATTCCCTCCGGTGCTGCTGTGGCACAACCCACTGTTCCCCCCGGAACAACATACCCTCTTTAACGGAGAGGGTCGCTGTACCGTACAGACCCTCTACTCCCTTTCCCTCAGCTACAGCGCTGAGGACTGCATTGAGGACGGGGTCTTGGGCTTGGACCGTCTTAAGGTCTGGGGCTAAAGCTACCCCTACACTCCCTTGGGTCCCGTCCCTACCTCTGACCGCTGCCATGGGTCTGGACCCAAATGGGTCCCAGAAAGTGCCTGTGCGTGCACCCTCCTTGGCGAGCAAGTCAGCCTGCTGGTTGCCTTGGCCGCGGGGTTCTGTGGAGGAATGGGCTTTCACCTTGTGGATGAAAACCGCCCCTTCCTCCCCCACTGCTGCCAGGATTTTTTCCAGCAGGGGTTTTACTGTGAGGGGTCTCCCGTCAGCGGAGGTGTATCCGCGGCGGGACCAGATGGCCAGGCACTCCATACACGAATTGCACGTGAACATGCTGTCCGAGCAAATCATGTAGGGGGTGGGGAAGATTTCGGGGTGTGTAACAACGTACACCACCATGGACAGTTCAGCCTGCTGTGCGCTCATGTTGCTGGGGAGTTTAATCGTCAGGGCAATGTTTGCCGCTGGGTCGTATACTCCACACCCTGTGAGACGCTTGCCAGCAGATACCGTGCAGGAACCGTCTACATAGATCTCGCGGCCTGTGGGATGTATCCCGGCCCGTAAACCTATGTTTACTTCCCAAACCCCTTCAATGGAACACCGGTGGGCTGTTCCAGGATATACCAGGTTGGCTGCGAGCTTTGGCTCGCAGAGACCCTTCAGCATCAGATCCATCTGTGAGAGGAGCAAGGTCCAGCGGGCAATACGGGCACTGCTCACTGTCCCATCCTTGATCCTCCCGTCCAGAAGCATCTGGGTGGGTGTGTGATGGGTGAGAAGGGTGATAGGTGAGGTGCCTGTGAAGATCAATGATCTTTTCACAGCCCAATGTGTGGCCAAGAGGTGCCGCTCACAGTTGGAGTAGCTCCTCTCCACATCCATGAGTATCCTGGAGGAGTAGCCCACCGGCCGCAGCCGGCCGTGCCGCTCTTAGAGCAGCACAGCACTCAGGCTGTCCCCGCTGGCTGCTACCTCCAGGAAAAACTCTTCCCCCCATCTATGGCCCGTAGAGCTGCGGTTTGCAAGTCCTTCTTGAGCCTGACAAATGCTGCCTGGCAACCCTCATCCCAAAGCCACTCCACTCCCTTGTGTAGGAGTCAGAGCAGAGGGGCTGCAGTGGCTGCATAGCCCTCAATAAAGTCTCTACAGTACCTGGTTAGCCCTAGAAACGACCTCACACCCGTTACTGTGTTGGGGACTGGTAGTTGTTGTACCGCTTCTCTCCTAGACTTATCTATAGCCCTTTCTCCAGTGCGCACGGTCAGGCCGAGGAATTTGACCTCCTGCTGGTCGATCTGTGCTTTCTTGGGATTCAATTTGAAACCCTTCTGCCCTAGCAGCTCCAGCAGTTCGGCCAATAGTGGGCCATGTTCCTCTTTTGAATCAGTGAACAGGAGCAGGTCGTCCACATATTGGACCAACTGTCTGTGCTGGCAAAATCCTTCAAACTGTTGGCCATGTACTGATGGAAAATGCTGGGGCTGTTGTGGAAGCCCTGCGGCAAACAGTTCCACGTGTACTGTTGCCCTTTAAACGTGAAGGCAAATTTGTACTGATCCTCCCTCCTTACAGGGATGGACCAAAAGCCATTGGAAATATCCAGCACCGTGAAAGTGGTCACGGATGCTGGAATACTCCCTATGAGGTTGGCAACTGCTGCTACTGTGGGTGCATAGGCTGGGAAGTTACTATTGAGCACCCGGTAGTCCACCGTGGCCCTCCAGGAATTGTCCGGCTTTCTGACCGGCCATAATGAAGAATTCACATGGGTAGCTATCGGTCTCAGCACTCCCTGCTGCACTAACGAAGACATGGCTGCTTCCATGACTGGCTCTGCTTCGCTGGGGAAGTTATACTGTTTCTGTGGTTGGGCCATGGGGTTCCCGTCTACGCTGACCTCAAACCCTGTGACCCTCCCGCAGTCGTGTTTGTGAGTGGAAAATGTGGTCAGGTGGGCCTGCACAAATGCCTGGAACTCCTGTGAGGTGTTGCTGACCATGAGCCTGAGGTTATAACCCTCTTTGGGCTTCATGGTGCAGAGGGTCCTCTTCCCTTCCTTTCCCGGGATTACTACGATCTCTCCGTTCTTTACTTTACCTGCCCCCCTTAAGCAATGGTTCCTCAAATCCACTAGGATCCCGTGGCCTAAAATAAAGTCGGCCCCCAGGATCCCTCTTCCACCCTCCACTTCCCATTTCATCAGGACACAGGTCCACTTGGAGCAGAGCGGTCCTAACCGAATGGCGAGCGGGATGGAAAATGAGCCAACCTGTTCCCTACCCATGAACCCCGATAGACTGTATGGGACCCCGTTAGAGAGAGGTGAGGTGGTAGGTTTAGCGGAGTAGACCACGGTGCATGATGCCCCCGTGTCCAACAGATAAGTCCCCGTCACATTTTCTACCTCCATCTCCAAAAGGGGTCTTTTCCACTCATCATACCGGAGAGAACACAGGTAAACAGGCTGCGCTGGCTCTAGTCATGGTTGTGGGTTGGATGGGGTGGATGGGGTGAGAGCACCGGTGGCAGCTGCTACTCTCCCCTGGCCAGTCAATAAGGACCTCATGGTGTCCAAAAGTGACTCGACTTCTGCAGGAGGGATCCCTGCCCCCGCCTTTTGGGCTGGGGCTGTGGGATGCTTTCCCTTGTTATCTTTCCAAGGGTTTTTGCACTCCTTCCGCCAGTGACCATCCTTCCCACACCCGTAACAATTGGGCTTTGTGTTGGGGGGGTTACTCCCTTCCTGGTGCCACTCTTTCCTACCCGGTGCGGGTTTTACCTCATGCACCTTTCCCTTGGGTGGGTGTGCATCGGCTCCCCTACCGTTTTTATAGGCCAAAGTGAGCTGCCTAATCACCGTGAGTTCGGTGGTCTGAGGATTTCTGGGGTCGAACCAGGCTTCTGCCTTGGCCCTGACCTGTGGCAAACTGTTCGCCACCAGGCAACAGAGCCAATGGGCCAGGAGATTCCCGTTCAGGAACACTCGGTCCGGCGACCCCGGACATGCCCTCTGGTACACTGGCCACAGCCGGTCTGCAAAAGCGTGCGGGGTTTCCCCTGGGAGCTGGATCGTCTTCTCCACATGGGAGAAAGGACTTCCCTCATTCATCCCCATGGCCTCCAGAACCGCATCTCTAAGCTCCTCGTACCCGCTCTGCCCCTTTTTACACTCGTCAGAGAGGGATTGGAGGAGACTACTCTCCAGGGAGAATAGCAGCATCTTGGCCTTCTCAGCATCATCGCAGTCGTTGATGCTGGCTGCCTGCTCTACTTCCCTGAAGTGGATCGAGGGGTCTACCTTTTCGGAGAGCCTCGGGATATGGTTGTCCATAACCCTAATCTGTTGGGTGTTAAAGGGTAATACGAACTGGTTTTGAAGGGCCCCTCATTGTCGCCATTGGCGGGTGGGCCGAACCTCCGATACCGTGCTCGGCACATCGGTCCCGGTTCCGACCTCTCGGGCGGGGGTTGCTCTACCTCCGCCTCCACCTCTGGCTCCACCCCCCCTTGCTGCCAAACCTCGCTGAAACTTGGCGCTACGGTTGGTGGTCGTGAGATCTCCTCTCTCTCAACCGGGTCGTCCCTAGGCACTACCGGTGATGTTGGAACTGTCCTCCCCTCGTTCCCCATAAAATCTGCCTGGCCTGCCTTTGGGCTTATGAGGCATACCATGCCTTTTGCCTTCCAGAGGGCCTGGCTCAGATTTTCTATCCTCTCTTTATAGGGGCCGTGGTCTGCCTCCTCAAACCCCTGCTCGCTCGCTAGCTTGTAAGCGGCCTTTACCCCCTATACTTTCTCTTCCTGTTCCCTAATCTGCCTTGCCAAACGGGCGTTCTTCTCCCACAACCTTAACTCATTTCCCTTGGCCTCAGTGACTTGGCACCGTAGGTATTCCAACTGGACCTTATGTTCTCCCAGTAAATGCACTCTCTCCTGATTCAAGGCCTGCAAAGCTACTAATAAATTCTCCCCTGCCAGAGCCTTATCCTGGATCTTCAGGGCTGACTCCCTTAACTCGACTGCCTGTGCTGCAATGAGCCTGTCCAAAAGCTGGACCTGCTTTTTAAAACACATCAGCCAAACTGCCTTCTCTAAGAACTTCTGGTGTTCCTTTCCCTCTGTCCACTTAGCTGCTGCATCTACCGGATGCCCAGCCTTTAACAGAGTGGTGATCCACTTCTTAGTGATATTCACCTTGCTAAACACACAATCAGAGATCCTTTCTTCCATCATGATTTGCTCATCTGAACCATTGTCTACTGTATCGCAACTCTGCTGCCGGAGTCCTGCCGCGGTCGCCATTTCTGTAGCGGGTGGTGTGGTTAGTGCATGCGCCCAGTCAGTTATGCCCCTGACTGTTTGTGAGTGGTTTGAATCGCTCCCACGCCCCTGGGTTCTAGATACCCGAATTAGGTACAGGTGGCAATACAGAAAAGACTCGAGTAGACAGGTGGTTTGGATGTGAGAAAACCAAGATTTTATTGAAATAGAAATTAACACAGTCTTATGAGAAGTTACTAGTATAAAATTACAGGCCAATACAAAATAACTATACTTATACAGGGAATGGGGAACACACGGCACATCGAGGGAAAACAACTATCTTAACAATCCCCTTATCCTTATCCCACCCACTATGCCTAACTAGATTAAGCTATGAGGGGCCAGAATTCATGCTCACCAATCTAAGATAAAGCCAACTGTTAACAAATGCGAGTTTTGAAGTCTGGTTTCTGGTCCTTCTAGGTACCCCGTCGCCACGTGGTCTTCAGGGGCGCGGTGCTGGGTCTGCTACTGTGACACACCTTCTCTCCTATGCTGCCGTCATTGCCTCGTCACGATGGGTTCTCCTCTTCTTCTCCCTTGGGTGGTCATCGGCGGCACCGTCGTGCCTGCAGGGCAGTTGGCAGTTTTAACTGCCTAGATTTTCCTACCCAAGCTTACGAACACCGGTCTATTCATCATGGCGTGGCCACCTGTGTGTTCGCAGTGTTCAATGAGATACTTGTCTTCCCAAGCGTCACCTTATAACTAGGTGCTTGGTTTACTTATAGATACGTTTTTCGCTGCCCTGCTCTGCCCTTATCGAGTTATTATCGTCTTCTTCTTCTCCACTCGTCTCGTCTCGCCGGACTACTAAAGAAGTCCTGGGCTACCTGTTCGACTTCGTCTCACCCCTTTCTGTGGCCTGGGCATCCTGGATGACTCTGGACTTTGGCCTCGCTGCCCTTCCTAGCAGTTGGTATGGTGTAACTGGCTACTGAAAACCTGCTCCGGGGAGAGCACCCGCCACGAGACCAGGGCATGAGTACAAGTGGCAGCCCACAAGGCCGGAGCCACAAGAGCAGAGAGCAAAGGTAAGAGCAAGAGCAAGAGAGCAAGATTGCTACCCGGGGCATTCAGTTATGCTCCTTACGAAAACCCTTATCTGCGCACCAAATCAGGTTAGTTCATTGTTCCAATCTTGGCGGGCTAGTTTAAATAATTGTAGCAATCTAAACTAACTGTTTTTAGATGGCCAGTGTTTGCACTTACTGACCTGATTATCGAGTTGTTTTGTTATTAATGCATCTTAATCGGCCTGCCCAGCCTCGATGGCTTCCTTAAGCTCTTTCAGATTATTTATGCAAACAGCTTGATGGCCTCAAGTATAGGCGTAACTGGTTTTGGTCTGTCTATGATTTGGCTTAATGCATAATTCAGCATCCTGTCTGCTTTTCAAAATACAAAAGCCCTTCTTCACAGAAACTGCATTTAGATTTCAATTTCCCCAAAAGCTGCTTGTGCCACAGAGTCCAAGCTTTTAAAAATCTTGCAGGCTTTTGTCCACGAGGTGCGGATGCCATCTTTGGGTACCCTTTTCATTAAAATGTCCATGCAGTGTCCCTTTTATTACTAATAACCTTGGGGAAATGTGGAAATTATGTGAATCTTACAACGGTCAAAAAACACAATTGAGGAAAATCCTAATGGATGAAAATAAGGTAGTAGGCTCAAAGTTACATGAGGACCAGGCCATGATGGTCCATTTAAAGGAGATAATAGCTGAGCTGGAGAGATATGCCAAGACTGTAAATGCCCTCATAGAGAGGACAGAAATGCTTCAGATCAGGCTGCACAGAACGAGATGTGCGTACTGTACGGGGCATGGTTGCTGGGCGAGGGCCGCAGTAATCTGGAGGATTTAAAACAGGGTTTAGTCCCCTCCTGTATCAGCAACAAGCACCTCGCAGCCCTCCATCCATTTGAGAATGCATTAAGCCCGTGTCAACTCCGGCTAGCTTCTGAGGCCTACCCAGTCCCAGTAGATTGTAGATGTTCAAACCATGCTATCATGGATATATTAGTAAGGGTGCCGGTCATGGGTGGGACAGCCCGACCCGCACTTGTATACAGGGTAGAGAACATTGGAGTCATTCAAGGGGGTGCACACATCTGTTTCACAGCGGTCCCACCTTATGTCATAAAGTGGGAGCACGCTATGACAGGTACTGACCTCTCGGGGTGCCGGAGCCGGGGAGCACACATAATACTGTGTCCCCAGCACTTGAATGCCTATTCAAAACCACAGTGTGGGTTTAAAGCTACTGGCGCAAATCCTATAAACTGTACCTTGGAGGTAATGGCACAAGACCATGTTCCCCCACAGGTAGCATATATAGGAGGTGGGACATATTGTGTCACAACAGGTGCACCCCACCACCAGCATGGACAGCATAGTTGGTGTCTGGTAAGTTACAGTAGTTTCTGCTTTTAACCCGAGGCAGAAGTTCAAGTGGCCCAGGAACAAATTGTCCCCATTCCTGAACCCTCCACTGTTCACGTCACTGTAAAAGAGAATTACACCAACCTGCAAAAACATGTAGCACATTTCGGCTACGAAATCCCCCTCTCCCAGAACACCTTACTAAAATACTAAAAGCAGTAATAGTCTCACAGAAACATTTCTACACTCTGGAGCAGAAGACGATAGAGATAGGGGCCAAAATATTGGATATTGTGGTCCCACCCTGGTGGGACCTTTTTGAAAACATAGAGGTGTCTTCATGGGTTCGACTGGCTTCCCACGTCCTCGTGGTTTGCCAGCTGGGAATAGTTTTGTACCTAGTGTGCACTCAGTGCAATGGAAAAGGCCAAATGCTAGAATTCTGAAACCAAAGGACATGGAAGGAACATTATGTTAAGGTGGAGGGAGATACATCTGTTTGAATTTTTTTGTATTTCTGAATAAAGATTGTTGTTTTCTTGTGTTTTTGTTATTTTTAATAAAGACTTTTAACGTGTTATTTTTAATAAAGATGTGTATGTACCGAGTGGTGCAGGGGTGTTGGACCCCCTCCATGCTTGGATGTGTGTAAATGACTGTATTCTGCCTATGTATGCTTATGTACACTACATTTTAAAGAATGGGAAATGCATGTGTCATGGGATCATGGGTAGGTAATTACAGGGAAGGTTGACTATGGAAGGTCGGGAATTTTGCTCACCTTAAAAGTATGATACTTAAAGCAAGTTTAGTATCAACAGGGGGGAGTGTAGGGTTCTCAAAATTCCCACATTCCCCAAAAGTTATCAATAAAAAGGACCCTGAATGGACAAGTTATTAAAAAGGGTACCCAAAAGAAAATGGCTTCTGAAACCTCGTGACAGAAGCCTGCAGGAATTTTTAAAAAAACGCAAGGCCCTGCAAAAGCAGGTCCATTCACAGCTGTGAAGGGAAACCTGGCAGGCATGGACCTGTGAAAGACTTTGTAATTTCTAAAGCCAGACAGCTAGTTAAACACAGAAAATGCATTCTTCATCTTGAGGCCATTAACTTTCTGCATAAATAATCAGTAACAGCTCAAAGTAGCTATCAAGCCAGGAAAAGATGATTAAACTTGATAAATGACAAACAGGCAGGATATTGAAGCCATTAAGCAAAGAGACAACCACCCCAAAAGCACTTTAGATGAGCCCTCCAAAATTAAACAAAGAACTCAACCTGATATGGCGCGCAGATAAGGGGTGAAGAACCGGTATAATTGTAGGCCCACCAGTAGCCAAGGTCTCTTCCTCTTCTTCTTCTTCTCTCTTTGTCCCACGTTGATACCAAATAAAACGCCCACCATAACACCGGGGGCCAAACGCGCAGCAGGAAAGGGCCAGCCATCAGGGCACGACGAGGAATTAGAGCCAAACAACAAGATCAAGGGCCAGCCATCGGGGCATGAAAAGGAACGAAGGCAAACAAGATCGAGGGCCAGCCATCAGGGCATGAAGAGGAATAGAGCCAAACAGCAAGATTGAGGTCGCAGCACGTCGGGGCAGGCTCAACCGAGGCCAACTAGGCCATAAAAGACCAAGCCTACACCAAAGCCAACCAACCGAGCCCCAGCCGCAACAAAACTCAACGACCAATCCACCACGAGAAGAACAAAACCCGAGGTTTCCACTCTACAGCCTAAGGTATCCAACAAAAGACTTTATTGTCCCTATTTCTAACCAAAGAAAAGGGGACTTACCGGACAAATCCATAACCGCGCCCTTACTGCATCAGCGGACTCAACCCAACTGAGGGACCTTCGCAGTTCCCAAGACTGAGACTACGTGGGGACGGCAGGCCCCAAAGGACACAGAGAGCGAACCCCAAAACTGCAATCGGCTTAACTGACAGGTTTCGAACTGTCAAGGAAACCCCATCGGTGAGCATAAATCCCTGGCCCTTCTTAGCGTAATCTAGTTAGGTATTGGGGGTGGGACAAGGGTAGGGGGATTATTAATGTGATTGTTCCCTCGTTGTGCCGTGTGTTCCCCATTCCCAACTAAGTGTACTTTTATATGTCTGTAATTATTCTAGTAATTTCCAGTGTTGTAATATTGTTGTGCCTTTAATAAAATTACGGTTTTCTTGTACCAAACGTTGTCTACTCTAATTCTGTATCGCCGCCTATACCTAAGTCCGGTGTCTAGAACCCAGGGGTGTGGGGGTAATTCGAACTGCTCAGAGGCAGTCAGGGGCATAGCTGACTGGGCATACGCCACCCCATACATGGGCTGAATACTGGGGTTGTTATGTAACAGGTTATATTGAATACTGGGATTGTACTGTAATAGTTTGGACTGAATACTGGGATTGTATTGTAACAGATTCTATTGAATACTGGGATTGTATTGTGACAGCGTCACTCAATACTGGGATTGTTATGTAACAGATTGTATTGAATACTGGGATTGTACTGTAACAGATTGTATTGAATACTGGGATTGTTAGGTATCAGATTGTATACTAAGATTACAACATCATAGATTGTATTGAATACTGGGATTGTACTGTAACAGATTCGAGTCAATACTGGGATAGCACTGTAAAATATTGGAATGAATACTGGGATAGTATTGTAATGATTGTATTGAATACTGGGATTATAGTGTGACAGATTGAACTGAATACTGGGAATTTAATGTGGCATTGTATTGAATGCTGGGTTTTTAATGTGACTGATTGTATTGAATAATGTATTGAATAATGGGATTGTATTGTAACAGATTCTATTGAATACTGGGATTGTTATGTAACAGATTGTATTAAATACTGGGCTTGTGATGTAACATATTGTATTGAATACTGGGATTGTTAGGTGTGACAGATTGAACTGAATACTGGGAATTTAATGTGGCATTGTATTGAATGCTGGGTTTTTAATGTGACTGGTTGTATTGAATAATGGGATTGTATTGTAACAGATTGTATTGAATACTGGGATTGTAACGTGACAGATTTTATTGAATACAGTACTGGGATTGTACTGTAACAGATTCGATTGAATACTGGGATTGTAATGTGACAAATTGGACTGAATACTGGGATTGTATTGTAACAGATTCTATTGAATACTGGGATTGAATTGTGAACGCTTGACTCAATACTGGGATTGTTATGTAACAGATTGTATTGAATACTGGGATTGTACTGTAACAGATTGTATTGAATACTGGGATTGTTATGTAACATTTTATATTGAATACTGGTATTGTAATGTAACAGATTGGACAGAATACTGGGATTATACTGGAACACATTGGACTGAATTGTAACAGATTGTATTAGCCCAGAAATTCAGGTCGGGGGCTTCCCGCGGGTGCAAGCCCCCGATCTGCACTTATCTAGCGCGCCCGCCATTGAGATATGGGCCCGCGTGGGATTCCGATCCTGGGCCTCCTCCAACTGCCGGCGCGCAGTGCTTGCATATCCCAGGGGCGCAGTTAGTTCGATGCATCCCCTGGGATCACTTGGGCCATTGGGAGCCAATGGTAGCAGGGAATGCTTCATTCAAAATTTGACAGGACCTGTCAAACCTATAAATACTATAAGCCCCAAAACATCACTAAATCTTCAAATAAATTATTCAAAAATAATCACATTTTAAAAATAACTATAAATTACATGAAATAACTATTTAAAAAAATAATTTAATTTTTTTTTTTAATTAATTACTTTTTCTAACGGGGCTAAAATGAAACTTATCTTTCTTTAAATTATTTAAAAATAATAACCCTGTGGAAAAAATGTTTTAATTTTAATTAATTCACCACTTACCTTGTTAAAAGCAGGCCTTACGCCTGCTATTTAAAAGTGTAACTCCTGGAGACTTACCCTCCCGGAAAAACCTGGAAAAAAATGTAAGTTCGATGTGCACACGCTGCCTCTCCTGTGCACGCATTCCACCTCTCAACCCCTTCTTTCAGGGGAACGGAAGTGCCGGTTTCCCGCGCATGCGCAGTGCATGCACAAAACTGGCACTTCCATTGGGCTTCCATTGACCCTGTGCGTACTCACCCGTGGAGACCTGAACTTCTGGGCCGTTGAACACTGGGATTGTAGTATGACAGATTGGACTGAATAATGGGATTGTTATGTAACAGATTGTATTGAATACCGGGATTGTACTGTCACACATTGTATAAAATACTTCGATCGTTATGTAGGAGATTGTACTGAATACTGGGATGTAGTGTGACAGATTGGGCTGCATATGAGGAATTTAATTTAACAGTTTATATTGAATACTGGGGCCTAGAAATTCAGTTGCGTGCGCCAGCCGTTAGCGCCTTAAGAGGAGTAGACTTCGAGCGCTAGGCACTTAGCGGCCGGGCGCAGCGCGATCTGCGCCTATGCCCAACTTCAGTAGACATTTAGCGCCGGCGCAAAGTGTTTGCGCGCGCTCAGCTGCGCGCGCAGCTTATGACGTCATTTCGTCGTGCAACGCCCTTTGTGCGCCCCAAACCGGAACTTCAGTCACGCCCGCCCAATGTGGGCGTGGCGGTGCTAAGAACTGTGAAGTGGAACGCAGCAGAGGCCCTGTGGGCCTCGGGGAGCGCTAATTAAAGGGCACTTACACTGAACTATAAAGGCCAGCCATTTTGCTGCAATGACTTTTGTGCAACGGATTTCTGGACAGAGACCAAGGAAGAGACCTTACTGATTTGGCCCAACATAGGAGAGGTATTTTTGGCTTCTGGCCAGAGCTTGGAAATTTGCCTCATTGTGATTTCATTGTTTGCCAGTATATTATGGGGGCTGCATGGGGTGCCAACCCTCAGTTCCAGCATTATGTGCGAAGGGCTCGCAGACGCTGTGTGAGAGGGGCAGCCATGCCTAGACGCAGAGGGGGCATCAGGCGTCGGCAACGTAGGCCTTACCCACTCAGGGAATACCGCCAGCAGGTGTCCTATCTCACCATGACTGCCGCGCAGTGTGTTAAGAGGCTGCGCTTCAGAAGGGAGGTGGTTGCAGAGATCTGCCAGCTGCTTCACAGAGATCTCCGTCCACAGCTGATGTGCAGGACGTCTCTGTTGGTGGAAGTGAAGGTCACGGTGGCTCTGAACTTTTATGCAAGCGGCTCCTTCCAAGCCGCTGCTGGGGACATAGCTAACATCTCCCAGTTCGCCATGCATCGCTGCATCCGGCAGGTCACCGATGCCCTTTTCACAAGGAGACACCAATTCATCTCCTTCCCCATGACCCTGGAGAGGCAGGAGCAGCGTGCAGTCGGATTTGCGAGGATCGCGGACTTCCCCATGGTGCAGGGCGCCATTGATTGCATGCATGTGGCTTTGCGGGCACCTATCGACAATGCCGAGGATTACCGCAACCGGAAGGGCTACCATTCCCTCAATGTACAGCTGGTGTGTGACAACAGGCAGCGCATCCTAGTTGTCAATGCCCGCTTTCCAGGCAGCAGCCACGATGCATTTATCCTGCGCCAGACTACTGTGGCTGACATGTTCCAGGCACAGCCTCCCCCAAGAGGATGGCTTATCGGGGACAAAGGCTATCCTTTGTGTACATGGCTCATGACCCCGCTCCGCGCGCCCAGGACCCCTGCTGAGGAGGCATACAACGAAAGCCATCAAGCCACAAGGAACATCATAGAGCAAACGATTGGCGTCCTCAAGCAATGGTTCCGCTGCCTGGATCGCTCCGGCGGATCTCTGCAGTATTCGTCGGATAGAGTCTCCCAGTTCGTCGTCATTTGCTGCATGCTGCACAACCTGGCTATCCGCAGGACTCAGGCACTGCCACCTCACGTTGGACCACCACCTCAGGAGGACGAGCAGGAGGACCATGAGGAGGAGGAGGAGGAGGAGGAGGAGTACCAGCCCAGGAGGGAGCCACAAGGTCCAAGGGCCGTCCATCGGCGGCTTATTGAACAACACTTCGAGGCCCCCTGTCAGGGAATGGCTTGTGGCAATGAAGGGACATGAATGCAGCAGCTCCACAAGGCCTCAGCCGGTTAACGCAACAACCACTTCAAACATCAAACATGGACAAACTGAATAAAGAAAAAGCTTTATTGAACAAACTCAGGGCCCTTCCCACATGAAACCCAAAAACAGACAACGCCCCCAAAAAACAGTCAAACACATGACTCACTCCCACAACCTGGGGAGGAATAACAAAACTTTTCCATCCAAATGGCCTTCATCCTCGGCCTTACCAAAACAACCCCCCCCATAGACAACACAACCACCCCCATATAAAAAAACATTTGGCAACACCCTCTACTTTGTGTGCCGAGAGGGCGAGTCCTTGTCCAGCCTTTTCCGGCCCCTGGCCGACCTGCTGCTCCGTCTCAACCTGGGCCCTGTGGGTGCTGCAAGGCTGGGGGAAGGCTCCTGAGGGGCACATGGCATGACGGCAGATGCCCTTGGGGGTCGGCCTAGACGAGGTCTGGCCCTCGAGGGGCCGGCTGCTGACTGCTGCAGCTGTGGCTGGGCAACATCAGTCTCTCCAGCAGCTCGTGGCAGCTTCATTGGGGGAGTGGCAGTGGCGGCTGCAGCAATGGGGGCAAGCTGGCTGATGCCAGGCGCTCGCTGCTCGCCTGAGACACTGGCTCTCGGCCGGGCTGGCACTGCAGCAAGCGCAGCAATTTGCTGAAGGCCAGACCGCTGTGCTGCTGCAGCGCGGCGGGTGCCCTGGCGATGCCTGGCTGACACAGCGAGTGTGGCAGCAGTGAGTGCCCGTACTGCCGTGGTCTGTGCCCGTATCAGACCAGCCAGTGACTGCACGGCACCACTGATCAACTGGCCACTCGCTGCCTGTGCTGCCCTGAAGTCGTCCCGACTCACATCCTGTGCTGCCCTGAATTTGGCCCGACTCGCGTCCTTTGCTGCCCCGAATTCGGCCCGACTCGCATCCTGTGCTGCCCCGAATTGTTCGAAACCCCTGGCCTGTGCTGCCCCGAGTTGCTCAAAACCCCTGGCTTGTGAGGCCCCGAAATCGGACACACTATGAGCCAGGGACTCGATGGCCTCAGGCAACCGTGCCACAACCCCCATGAACTCGGTGTGCCGGCGATCCGAGTCCGCGGACATTTGATCGAGGAGGCGCACCTCCTGGGCGAGGACCGTCTCCGGACTGGAGGCCGGACTCTCCCTCTGGGGAGAAGGCCGCCGAGCTGCCCGACCCTTCCCGCATGGCTGGACGCCACTGGGCCCAGCAACTACACTCCCCTGCAACACTTCCCCCCTCTGGGGAGAAGGCCGCCGAGCTGCCCGACCCTTCCCGCATGGCTGGACGCCACTGGGCACAGGAGCTACACTCCCCTGCAACACTTCCCCCTCTGGGGAGAAGGCCGCCGAGCTGCCCGACCCTTCCCGCGTGGCTGGACGCCACTGGGCACAGGAGCTACACCCCCCTGCAACACTTCCCCCTGGCTCTCCTCCAGGGAAGACGTGTCCCCTCCATTGCCATCCCCTGGCGCGGATGTGGGTTCCCCCAATGGGCCGCCTTCCTCTTGCTCCTCCTCGTCCTCCTCTTCCGAGGGACTGTCACTGGCAGCTTCAGGGACCTCCTCCTCACCAGCTGAAAGCAGGAAGGCACAAGAGTAGCTTTAGAGTGAGGGCAGGGCATCAGCGAGGGAGGCATGAGTGGTGGCATTCAGCGCATTGGTCGGACAGTGGCAAAGGATGTAGATCTGAAGCGCAAGGGGAACGAGAGAGGTCCAAAAGGTGATGTCCTTACCATTGGGGCCCAGCACAGGGTCGGCATCTCCACATGCAATGGGGCCAATCAGCCGGCCACCCATGAGTCGACCCACGCGCTCCTCCAGGTCACTGAGCTGCTGGAACTGGGGACGGCCTCCCCCGGTGTCAGTCCGGCTCCTCAGATTCTGGGCCAGCTTGGCCTGCAAGAGAAAGGACGGCCTCTAAGTACAGTATGGTGCCCTGTTGTTGTGTGCACTGCCGCCCATGGTCGAATAGCTTGGCCAGTGTGGTGCCCTGTTGTTGTATGCACTGCCTCCCATGGTAGAATAGCTTGGCCAGTGTGGAGCCCTGATCTGGTGTGCACTACCTCCCATGGTCGAATAGCTCGGCCAGTGTGGTGCCCTGTTGCTGTATGCACTGCCTCCCATGGTCGAATAGCTTGGCCAGTGTGTAAAGTGCAGAAAGTGCAATTGATGTTCATGCCAGTGCCATAGCTGCTGGATGAGGGCTGGCCATTAGGGCTTTGAGGTCCCTTTGCCCATAATGTGAGGTGCACATGCAAGGATGAGGAGGACACTGGAAAGGGTACTCACCCTGACAATCCGAGTGAGGTCGTTAAACTTTTTCCGGCATTGGACACCAGTCCTCGGGACATCGCAGGTGGCTGTGACCCTCTGGGCGATATCCCTCCAGGCTCTCCTGTACACCCTGGTGGCAGGCTTCTTGCCACTGTCCGGGAACAAGATATGGCGTCTCCTCTCCAAAGCCCTAACCAGCACCTTTAAATCATGGGCAGAGAAGCGCTGCGCTCGCTCACGGGCCCTCTGCATCCTTCCTGGCGCTATTTCTCTCCAGCAGCAGTGTTTAGGCCTAGCTGGAGGGCTGCAGTATCCAGGGCGTGGCAGCAGACCAAGTCGACCCTTCCCCCTTTAAGAGCTGGCCGGCGCCAGGGTGTCTGCTGCCAATCAAGAAATGACCACACCTGCGCTGTGCCCGGCCTCGGCGGTATCACTCTGCACCGCCGGCTTAGCGCCTAAAGATAGCCGTGCATCGCCAGTTTTAGCGCTCGAGCAAACTCCTTGGCAAACTTTAGCGGCCGCCTGACTTTACCGCCCCAAAAGTGGCTATACTGAATTTCTAGGCCTGGGTTTCTACTGTCACACTTTGAATTGAATACTGGGATCATACTGTAACATATTGTACTGGATTGTACTGAATACTAGGCTTGTAATGTAACCGATTTTATTGAATATTGGGATTGTACTGTAACCTATTGTATTGGTTACTGTGATTGTACTGTAAAACATTTGTGGGACGCATCAATATTTATTGTGAAATTATATATGGTGAACAAACTCAAATAATCCATCAGGCATTATTTCTCCTTGACTTTAATCTTTGTGACTTTTTTTCAAATCCATGATGTCAACCAAATTAAAAGCTCCGTGGTTTTGCAATGCTGTAATTGAGCAGATTTTTCATCCTCACTTTATTCTCCTTTGTTTCAACACACAAGCCAGAGTATTTGCTGATCCCTCCCAAAAGGACAACATAGCAGCGACTATAACAAGTGCATCACTCAGATTTTATTGCAAAAAGGATCCTCTTGCATGTTGCTCTGAGGGAACTATATTATATGGGAATCTTATCAAGATACTGGCAGTGCACGTACATTGTCACTCGTGTATGTAATATGTGTGCTACTTTGAACCTATGGACAGGACTGCACTACTTGTAGGGCGTAGTGATACGCAGTACCACTCCTGGCCATGGGGTATAAGTAGTACTGTGGGTACTGATCTCCCCTCAGTTCCCGCCTGTTGGCATGAAGTAAAGACCTACGTGCAGTCCCTACCTCTAACCAGTAAAGACCTGTTTGAGTTATACGTTTAAGTCTTTGTGTTAATTGTTCAATACAATAATCATACTTAACACTGGCGATGAGTCGGTTTGAACCCTGCGGCAGTTATTCCACGGCGGCTTCGTCCAAAGACAGGACGTTGAAGAGAGGTTTCAATCCTCAACACCCCACTCAAAACTGAAGGGCAGCAGAAATCCTGACAGCTTCCAGCGACTGGAAGCGACAGGCATTAGGACCCTGAAGCCTCCATAACCTCGTGGGTAAGCCAGAGCCCGGGAGGGAGGGAGCAAGAGCCGCGCGAGCGGGTGAGCCAGAGGCCGGGAGCCGCTTCAAGTGCGAGGCGCAGCGCGGGCCAGCGATCGGGACCAAAGATAAGGGCCGCACTCGGGCGATCGCGGCGAAGATAAGGGCCGCACTCGGGGGCTGAAGGGAGACGGCGTCGGGGACGGGTGAAGACCGCCAAGCGCGGGAAAACCGCCATTTTGTGGGCGGAGGACGACGGCAAGAGCGGGAAGCCGCCATCTTTGATAACAAGTAAAGAAAATAAAATCTGAGAAATTGCAAATCTACAATGCCTAAACACGGGAATATTAGCACCTTTGATAGTGACCTCGAAGATTGGGCCATATATGTTGAAAGAGTAAAAAATTATTGTAAGGCCAATAAAATTCGTGACCAAGATAAAGCTCTAACATTATTAAATTTAATGGGTGCGAAGACATACGGGCAATTGAAACACCTGTTATCACCAGATGCACCGGCGGATAAGACGTTCGATGAGATTGTTACTGTCCTGAAAGATCATCTAAACCCCACGCCGCTGATGCTAGCGGAACGATTTAAATTTTACGACAGAAGGCAGCTACAGCATGAAAGCAATGCTGAATATTTGCTGGAATTGCGTAAATTAGCGAAATATTGCCAGTTTGGAACGGGACTGACAGATGCACTACGAGACAAATTTGTGTGTGGTTTATTTAAACAGGATATACAAAAGCGACTGCTCGAGGAGAATGAGCTGACGCTTGAGAAGGCGGTCACTATGGCAGCAGCACACGAAGCCGCAGCGAGAGGCACGGCAGTAATGCAGCTACGGTCACCGGAGCTCAGTGCACACAAATTGGGTGTGAATTCTGGCAAATGTTATCGTTGTGGAAAGACAACGCATGATCAGAACCAGTGTTGGTTTAAAAACCAAGAATGTAGAACTTGTGGTAGGCTTGGACATATAGCTAGAGTATGCAGGTCAGGGGAGAAGACCAGCAACAAGAAGCCACCGCAAGGAAAATACGCAAAGGTACACAAGGTGACCGAACAGGAGTCCGATTCAGACGCTAGCAGTAATGAACTGGCTAGCTTAAGCTGTAATGAACTGGCTAGCTTAAGAGTACTCAACACTGGTAAGGGTGCAGACCTCCAGACAATTTGGGTCACTCTTCAGATAGAAGGAGTCCAAGTAAAACTGGAATTGGACACTGGATCGGCATTGACGGTCATAAATAAGAAAGATTACGGAAAGTTATTCCAACATATTCCCCTACAGGATACGGGGATTATATTGAAAACATACACGGGGCAAAGAGTGTACCCCATCGGGAAAATAGAGGTTGCAGTGGTCCACAAGGGCGAAGACAGTCAAATAATGGACTTATATGTGATATCTGAAGGAGGTCCTCCACTACTAGGACGGAAGTGGATTAGGAAAATGAATATGGACTGGCATTTCCTACAAACAATAACGAGTGAGAACTCGGTGAAGATAGTCGGCCCAGACTCTGGAACGGATGATGGTAAGCCCAACTCAGGTGCAAAAGACAAAAGTTTCAGCACAGAATTCCACTGAGCAACAACAACATAGTTTAACTGTGGATTCTGAGTCTGGCAAGTCTACTGATGTGCCCATTTCTGAGGGACACCGGGCTCGAACTCAACTCCATTTCAAACTACAACAGCAATTAGAACAAATGCTTCGCCGTTTTGAGCAAGAGTTGAATGCAACGAAAGAGTTCTTTGATATAGAGTTGGAGAATCTGGAAAGACAACAGAAGCAGCTGATGGAGAAAATGGAGCAGGAGCACACAAAACGTCTGATGTCAGAGGAGTTAACGGTCAGCCAACTCCTGCATATGCTGAAGGACAGGACTCTGAAATGGGATAAACTTGAACACGAACTTCAATATTCAAACGAAAGGGGTTCGGAGCTCTCAAAGGTTATTGGAAGAGCTGAGGTGGCAACACAGACTGAGATGACTGCAACAGAGCAGCCCTTGGATGCCAAAAGTACGCTGACTCACGTCAACATAGAACAACAGACCGCTGAAACAGCTGCTCCGGTAGAGGTTTTGAATAGTCCGATCAATCAATCTCCAAAAGAAGTTGAAGTAGTAAAATCTCAAATGAGGTCATTAGTAAACGACTTGCTGAAAGCCCAGAAAAAGCTGGATGAAGAGTTACGCATGAAGAAGTCTCTTCAGGAAAGATGTCTGGACTTGGAACAAAAGCTGGCTAACGCCCAGCTGGGTATGGAGGAAATAGAAGACCCTCTCGCTGGCCTAGATCAGGACGACACCGAATATTACTATGTCCTGTCCTGCCCAACTTGTAACTTCGACTCCCACCATACAGAAATCATGGAGGAGCACCGAAAGTCTACGGAACATCGGGAGAAGGTGGCTCTACTACGGAAAAAGGAGGAAGAGAAGGAGGAACTGCGCATGCAGCTGGCAGCTGACAGTGGAGCCCAGAGAGTCTCCAAGAAGCAGAAAAGGAAAAGTCGAAACAGAAGATGACCCATCTGAACCATTATTACCTCTACCAGATCACACACGTGGTCCCTCCGAACGGAGCCAATTCAGTTCGGAAGTTCAAACTGTTAAATCCATGGAAGGACTATTGAATGAGTCACTCCAGCAACGTGAACCGACTACACCACAGAGATTGAATCTGTGAACTGTTTTCCGCAGAGACTGTATCTGTGATCTGTTTTGACATGAAGTTATCTATGTATCTATGTTATTCTGTTATGTAAACCTGAAGTTATATATGTATATAGGTTATTACGTTATGTTAAATGGGGAGATGACTGTAAAGCTAAGAAGGGAGGAATGTTGTGTATGTAATATGTGTGCTACTTTGAACCTATGGACAGGACTGCACTACTTGTAGGGCGTAGTGATACGCAGTACCACTCCTGGCCATGGGGTATAAGTAGTACTGTGGGTACTGATCTCCCCTCAGTTCCCGCCTGTGGGCATGAAGTAAAGACCTACCTCCAACCAGTAAAGACCTGTTTGAGTTATACGTTTAAGTCTTTGTGTTAATTGTTCAATACAATACACATACTTAACAGCGGGCAAACTGGAATTGGCAGTAAAAAGAATCTCTTGTCTTTATAAAATTACCCTTGACTCCAGCACTCCACTATCCCTGGGAAATGTAATTTTTATTTTGCTGGTTGATTCTGGACAGCCTGGAAGGGAACAATATACTTTAAAGATCAGACTTGCATTGATACATCCCCAGGATGTCTGAAAGTGCTCCACCACCAATGAATTATTTTAAAGTGTGGTCACTGTTGGAATATATAGGTAAAAATACAGCAGCCAATCTGTGCAAAACAAGATCCCACAAACAGCAATTAAATGAATGACCAATTAGTCTGTTTTGCTGGTGTCAGTTGAGATTAATGTTGGTCCATACATCAGAAGCACTCCCCTGCTCTTCTTCAAATAGTGACTTTAGGGGAGAGAAATTCCTCATCACCCCAGTTGGGGGCGGTAACTTTTGAAAGCCAGGAAACTTAACGCCAGGCGCTAATGAGTCCCAGCTTTCACAAAATTGGGTTTAGCGCTCCAGGACGGAAGTGGAATGCTAAATCAAGCGCTCCACGTCCATCCTGGAGCAAAACAGGAAGCAGGCAGTAGTTGTGCAGCACTGCACACTGGGCCGTGCAGTACTGTCACGTTCCAAGGCTCCTTCCCTCCCTTAAAGGGAAGGGCCATCGCTACAGGCTCTGCATTGGGACCAGTTAGCTGGTCCCCGATGGCGGCGGTGATCCAGCTCGATCAGCCCCATGCACTCCAGCAGATGCCGGGCTGATCGATCGTGACCCAGGACAAGGAAAAAAAATTGAGCAAAACCTTTTCAGAAATGGATGTACTGACCTCGGCAACCTCCCCTTTAACTTTCACCCTGAAGCACCCGGCCTCTCAATCAACGCCTCCTGTAGCTGCTGCTGTCATCGCCTGGCGATGCTATAGGGGACGGAACCGAAGTTTGGATCCAGGGCACTACCGGGGCGATGCGCACAGCAATGGTGTCACGATCTCCGGGTGAAGGAGATCGAGGCACGAAGTGTTACCGGCGCCGCAAACATCTCACCGAAGTTCACGGGAGTCGTTCAGCCCGGGCAGTAAGTCAATTGCCCTGAGTGGCAATAACGGGACCTGCTAAGGAGGCCAAGTTCTAGCCCCAAGGACCGTCGGGGCTTCAGTTTAACATCACAAAATATGCGTTTGGTAATGCACTGAACTGCCAGCCTCGATTTTGTGCTGGAGTCCATAACCAGGCATTTTCTTGTATTTTAGATGTGTAGGCCTAGAAATTCAGTCTGGCCACTTTTGGGGCGGTAAATTCGGGCGGTCGCTAAAGTTAGCGCCCGCCGGAAAGTGTAGGCCACTTCGCCGAAATTCAGTAGATTTGGCCAAGAGTTTGGGCGAGCGCTGAAACTGGCGTTACACTGCTATCTTCAGGCGCTAAGCCGGCGATGCGGACTGATAACGCCGAGGCCGGGCGCAGCGCAGGTGCGGTCATGTTTTGATTGACAGCAGACACCCTGACGCCGGCCAGCTCTTAAAGGGGGAAGGGTCGACTTTGACTGCTGCCACGCCCTGCATAGTGGAGCCCTGCAGCTAGGCCTCAACACTGCTGGTGGACCCAAATAGCGCCTGGAGCCATGGAGAAGGCCCGTGAACGAGCGCAGTGCTTCTCCCAGCATGCTTTGAGGGTGCTGGTTAATGGTGTGGAAAAGAAAAGAGAGATCTTGTGCCCGGACAGTGGCAAGAAGGCTCCCAGGAGGCAGTACAGGAGAGCCTGGAAGAAAATCGCCCACAGGGTGTCATCCACCAGCGATGTCCCCAGGAGTGCGGACCAATGCCGCAAGAAGTACAACGACCTCAGTCGGTTGGTCAGGGTGAGTACCCTTTCCAGTGTCCTCCTCATCCTTGCATGTGCACCTCACATTATGGGCAAAGGGACCTCAAAGGCCTAATGGCCAGCCCTCCTCCCGCAGCTATGGCACTGGCATGATCATCAATAGCACATTCTGCACTTAACACACTGGCCAAGCTATTCGACCTTGGGAGGCAGTGCACACAGCAACAGGGCACCACACTGGCCAAGCTATTCGACCATGGGAGGCAGTGCACACAGCAACAGGGCACCACACTGGCCCAGCTATTCGACCATGGGAGGCAGTGCACACAGCAACAGGGCACCACACTGTACTTAGAGGCCGTCCTTTCTCTTGCAGGCCAAGCCGGCGTGGAATTTGAGGAGCCAGTCTGCCACCGGGGGAGGCCGTCCCCAGTACCAGGCGCTCAGTGACCTGGAGGAGAGCGTGGCTCGACTCATGCGTGGCCGGGTGACTGGCCCTGTTGCCATTGGAGATGCGGACCCTGTACTGGGACCCACTGGTAAGGACATGACCGGTTGGACCTCTCTCATTGCCCTTGCGCTTCAGATCTACATCCTTTCCCACTGTCCGACCAATGCGCATAATGCCACCACTCATGCCTCCCTCGCTGACGCCCTGTCCTCACTCTAAAGCTACTCTTGTGCCTTCCTGCTTTCAGCTGGTGAGAAGGAGGTGGTCCCTGAAGCTCAGAGTGCCAGGCCCTTGGAGGAGGAGGACGACGAGGACCAGGAGGAAGGCGGCACATCGGGGGAACCCTCATCCGCGCCAGGGGATGGCAATGGAGGGGAGATGTCTGGCCTGGAGGAGAGGCAGGGGGAAGTGTTGCAGGGGGGTGTAGCTCCTGGGCCCAGTGGGGTCGAGGCACGCGGGAAGGGTCGGGCAGCTCGGCGGCCTTCTCCCCAGAGGGAGAGTCCGCCCTCCAGTCCGGAGATGGTCCTCGCCCAGGAGGTGCGCCTCCTTGATGAGATGTCCGCGGCATCGGAGCAGCGCCATAAGGAGTTCATGGGGGTTGTGGGACAGTTGCCTCAGGCCATTGAGTCCCTGGCTCATAGTGTGGTCGCTTTCGGGGAATCACAGGCCAGGGGAGTCGAGCAACTCGCGGCAGCACACGACAGGGGTGTCCAGCAACTCGCGGCAGCGCAGGACAGGGGTGTCCAGCAACTCGTGGCAGTGCAGGACAGGGGTGTCCAGCAACTCGCGGCAGTGCAGGACGCGAGTCGCGAGTCCATGAGTGGTGCCGTCCAGAAACTGGCAGATCTGATGCGGGCACATACCAGGGCAGTTCGGGCACTCACTTCTGCCACACTCGCTGTGGCGCGGAAGCATCGCCAGGGCACCCGCCGCCCTGCTGCAGCACAGTGGTCTGGCCTCCACCAGATTGCTGCGCTTGCTGCACTGCCAGCCCGGCCGAGTGCCAGTGTCTCTGGCGAACAGCGCGCGCCTGGCATCAGCCAGCTTGCCGCCATTGGTGCAGCCGACACTGCCACTCCCCCAGCCAAGGTGCGACGAGCTGCTGCTGAGACTGATGCTGGCCAGCCACAGCTGCAGCAGTCAGCAGCCGGCCCCTCCCGGGCCGGGCCTCGTCTCGGCCGACCCCCAAGGGCATCTGCCGTCACGCATTGTGGCCCTCATGAGCCTTCCCCCAGCCTTGCCACACGCACAGGGCCCAGGTTGAGGCGGAGCAGCAGGTCGGGCAGGGGCCGGAGAAGCCTGCATAAGGACTCGCCCTCTCGGCACACCCAGTAGAGTGTGGTGATAGCGTTTTTTTTTATATGGGGTGTTTGTGTTCTGGGGGGGGCTTATTTTGGTAAGGCCGAAGATGAAGGCATTTTTTGTTTTTATGGGGGTGTTTGTGTTGTGGAGGTGGGGGCTTATTTTTGTAAGGCCGATGATGAAGGCCAATTGGATGGGCAAGTTTTGTTATTCCTCCCCAGGTTGTGGGAGTGACAGATGTTTTTGACTGTTTTTTGGGGGTCTCGTCTGTTTTTCTGTTTCATGTGGGAAGGGCCCTGAGTTTGTAAAATAAAGCTTTTATTTATTCAGCATGTCCAGGTGTCATGTTTCAAGTGGTTGTTGCGTTAGCCGGCTGAGGGCTTGCGGAACGGCTACATTCAGGTGCGTTCATTGCCACAGGCCATTCCCTGACAGGGGGCCTAGAAGTGTCGTTCAATAAGCCGCCGGCGGACGGCCCTTGGACCTTGTGGCTCCATCCTGGGCTGGTACTCCTCCTCCTCCTCCTCCTCCTCCTCATGGTCCTCCTGCTCGTCCTCCTGAGGTGGTGGTGCAACGTCAGGTGGCAGTGCCTGAGTCCTGCGGATAGCCAGGTTGTGCAGCATGCAGCACACAACGACAAACTGGGAGACTCTATCCGGCGAATACTGTAGAGATCCGCCGGAACGATCCAGGCAGCGGAACCGTTGCTTGAGGATGCCAATCGTTTGCTCTATGATGTTCCTTGTGGCTTGATGGCTTTCATTGTATGCCTCCTCCGCTGGGGTCCAGGGCGCGCGGAGCGGGGTCATGAGCCATGTACACAAAGGGTAGCCCTTGTCCCCAATAAGCCATCCCCTTGGTGGAGGCTGTGCCTCGAACATGTCAGCCACAGTAGTCTGGCGCAGGATAAATGCATCGTGGCTGCTTCCTGGAAAGTGGGCATTGACAGCTGGGATGCGCTGCCTGTGGTCACACACCAGCTCTACATTGAGGGAATGGCAGCCCTTCCGGTTGCGGTAATCCTCGGCATTGTCGATAGGTGCCCGCATAGCCACATGCGTGCAGTCAATGGCGCCCTGCACCATGGGGAAGTCCGCGATCCTGCCAAATCCGACTGCACACTGCTCCTGCCTCTCTAGGGTCATGGGGAAGGAGATGAGTTGGTGTCCCCTCGCGAAAAGTGCATCGGTGACCTGCCGGATGCAGCGATGCGCGGCGAACTGGGAGATGTTCGCTATGTCCCCAGCAGCGGCTTGGAAGGAGCCGCTTGCATAAAAGTTCAGAGCCACCGTGACCTTCACTTCCACCAAGAGAGACGTCCTGCACATCAGCTGTGGACGCAGATCTCTGTGAAGCAGCTGGCAGATCTCTGCAACCACCTCCCTTCTGAAGCACAGCCTCTTAACACAATGCGCCGCAGTCATGGTGAGATAGGACACCTGCTGCCGGTATTGCCTGAGTGGGTAAGGCCTACGTTGCTGACGCCTGATGGCCTCTCTGCATCTAGGCATTGCTGGCCCTCTCACACAGCGTCTGCGAGCCCTTCACACATAATGCTGCAACTGAGGGTTGGAACCCCATACAGCCCCCATAATAAACTTGCAAACAGTGAAATCACAATGATTCAAATGTCAAAGCTCTGGCCAGAAGCCAAAAATACCTCTCCTATGTTGTCCCAAATCAGTAAGCTCTGTTCCTTGGTCTCTGCCCAGAAATCCAAAGCAGTAAAGTCATTGCAGCAAAATGGCTGGGCTTTATAGGTCAGTGTAAGTGTCCTTTAATTAGCGCTCCCCGAGGCCCACAGGGCCTCTGTTGCATTCCACTTCACAGTTCTTAACAGCGCCATGCCCACATTGGGCGGGCGCCACTGAATTTCCGGTTTGGGGCGCACAAACAGCGTTGCACGACGAAATGACGTCATAAGCTGCGCGCGCAGCTGAGCGGGTGCAAACACTTTGCGCCGGCGCTAAATGTCTACTGAATTTGGGCATAGGCGCAGATCGGCCTGCGCCCGGGCGCTAAGTGCCTAGCGCTGGAAATATACCCCTCTTATGGCGTTAACGGCTGGCGAACGCAACTGAATTTCTAGGTCGTAGTCTTCTGATGTCAGCAAGGGCCATGAGGGATTTTCACTCTAAAGAGAGCAGAAGTTTATCTGTGTGTAATTTTGATACCACAAGTCACCTGTTGTGTGCAGAACTGCCTTCATGTGACCTCATTAACTGTGCATTATACGATACCTCAAAATTTATCCCAATTTCCTGTCTGGATGACAAATGGCTTTTACTGAACTGGAAAGAGAGCACTGTAAATATTCCTTTTGAGCAGCGCCAATGGGACTGCTCAATAATCCGGAATGTTCTGCCATCTAATTTATAGGCATGATGAATAAAGATGGTGAAGATCAAACATTGGGTTGAACAGAAATATTCTGTGGAATCAGTTGGACTCATTCAGAGTAGAAATAAGCTGGGCTCCTGTCCCATGTGTAGCACTGGATCACTCCAGCGATTAGTCTATTTCATTGACAATGCTGCTCAAAGACTGGTGTGTTAATGCACATGCCATCAACCTGAAACGTTAACACTGTTTCTCCCTTCCCAGATGCTACGTGACCTGCTGAGTTTCTCAAGCTTTTTCTGTTTTTATGCCATACATTATATTCAGCAGTGCCCCATAACCTCCTCTTTGGCTGCAATGCTGCTGTGCTGTACACTTGGCACATTACACATTGGTGCTTTATATCTTAATGTTTTATTCCTTGGTGTTTTACCACTTGGTGTTTTACCCCTTGGTGCTTTACCCTTGGTGTTTTACCCCTTGGTGTTTCACCCCTTGGTGTTTTATGCCTTGGTGTTTTACCTCTTGGTGTTTCACCCCTTGGTGTTTTACCCTTGGTGTTTTACCACTTGGTGTTTTACCCCTTGGTGTTTTACCCCTTGGTGTTTTACCACTTGGTGTTTTACCCCTTGGTGTTTTACCCCTTGGTGTTTTATCTCTTGGTGTTTTACCCCTTGGTGCTTTACCCCTTGGAGTTTCACCCCTTGGTGTTTTACCCCTTGGAGTTTTACCCCTTGGTGTTTTACACTTGGTGTTTTACCTCTTGGTGTTTTACCCCTTGGTGTTTTACCCCTTGGTGTTTCACCCCTTGTTTTACCCCTTGGTGTTTTACCCCTTGTTGTTTTACCCCTTGGTGTTTTACCCCTTGGTGTTTTACCCCTTGGTGTTTCACCCCTTGTTGTTTTACCCTTGGTGTTTTACCCCTTGGTGTTTTACCTCTTGGTGTTTTACCTTTGGTGTTTTACCCCTTGGTGTTTTACCCCTTGGTGTTTTACACTTGGTGTTTTACACTTGGTGTTTTACCTCTTGGTGTTTTACACTTGGTGTTTTACCCCTTGGTGTTTTACCCTTGGTGTTTTACACTTGGTGTTTTACCTCTTGGTGTTTTACCCTTGGTGTTTTACCCCTTGGTGTTTTGCACTTGGTGTTTTACCCTTGGTGTTTCCCTCCTTGGTGTTTTACCCCTTGGTGTTTTACCCCTTGTTGTTTTACACCTTGGTGTTTTACACCTTGGTGTTTTACCCTTGGTGTTTTCCCCCTTGGTGTTTTACCCCTTGGTGTTTTACCTCTTGGTGTTTTACCCCTTGGTGTGTTACCCCTTGTTGTTTTACACCTTGGTGTTTTACCCTTGGTGTTTTCCCCCTTGGTGTTTTACCCCTTGGTGTTTTACCTCTTGGTGCTTTACCCCTTGTTGTTTCACCCATTGTTGATTTACCCCTTGATGTTTTACCCTTTGGTGCTTTAACCCTTGGTGTTTTATGTAAGATTCACAAAATTCAGCAGATCCCCCAAAACCAAGAAGATTACCCTAAAGAAGGGATCTTTGAACTGTTAATAAACCATGTCAGGATGGTATAAGAATATTGGGGCTAAGTGTAGGGTTCTCAAAGTTCCCACATTCCCCGAAAGTTATGGATAAAGGGACCCTGTATGGACAAGTTATTAAAAAAGGGTACCCAAAATGGCTTCTGAAACCTCGCGACCAAAACCAACAGGATTTTAAAAGCAAGGCCCTGCAAAAGGCAGGCCCTGAAATGAAACCTAACATGCATGGATCTGTGAAAAGACTTTGTAAAACCAGACAGCTAGGTAAACACAGAATATGCATTCTTCACCTTGGAACAGATCAAGTCAGGATGGGCCTAAACTTGAGGCCATCAACTTCTTGCATAAATAATCGGTAACAGCTCACAGTTAGCTGCCAAGCCAGGAAAGACGATTACGTTTCATAAATAACAAACAGCCAGGATATCGAAGTCATTAAACAAGGAGACAACTGCCCCAGAAGTCGTTAAAGTAAATGGCTGTAATCATATTAGACGAGCCTGCCAAAATTTAGACAAAGGACTGACCTGATTTGACACGCAGAAAAGGGGTGAAGAACCGGGTATAATTGTAGGCCCACTGGTAGTTCTCGCTCTCTTGTCGCTTGCCTCTCTTGCCTCCTGCCTTTCGCTCTCGCTTTGTGCCTCGTTGCATGCTCTCTTCTCCCTCCCCGTGCCGCTCGACACCAAGGACGCCCATTACTACATCGGGGGCCAAACGCGGGAGGAGAACGAGACACGAATCAAAAACGCACAGGACCTACGGGACCACGAACAGACGAGATGAGACAAGAAAAATGTTAAAACTGGTAAAGGCAGAGAAGGCGGAAAGACACGTTGGGGGACAAACGGCTGAGTTATAAGCTGGCGTTTGATGAAAAAGTTGGTGTTTGAAGCATGGATAGTGACATCAAGACAAACGGCCTAATTATAAGCTGGCATTTGATGCTTGGACAGTAAAACCCAGTTAAGAATAAACTTGCGTTCGAAGCTTGGGTAGAAAAATCACATTAACAGTAAAAGCTGCCAACCGAGCCCCAACGGCAGCAAAACCGTCGGCGACTGAACCACCCGAAGAAGAAGACCCATCACGACAAAGTGCTCAACAAAGGCGTTAATGGAGGAAAAGGAGGGTGCTTCGCACAAACAACTCCATCGCAGCACCCTGTGACCACGTGTTAACGAAAAACCCCAAAGGACAACAAGAGTGAACCTCAAGATCCACAAACAGTTACTGTTATGTTCATTAATAACTAGACATTCTTATTATGAACAGCTAGCTTCTAGCTAGACATTTATTCAGTACACGTACTCTAGGTACAGCATCTGTAGAGATTCAGCATGTGTGCTGTGTGCAGGCAGCCATCTTGACTACTGCCTTCTGGGTAGCCTAGTGCATCCTGGGTAGTGTAGTCTTAAACACATACAACTAAATATACAGCTCTACAGCTCTATAGCTCTATAGCTCCACCTAGTGTACTATTCTAGAATGACATGTTATTGATAATTACATCCCCCTTTCTTTGAGGTTAAACAAAATCAACATCAATCAATATCAATCAACTTTCAAGAAAAACGATAAAGATGATATCAGTAACACTTTTGCTAGTGCTCTATAAATGTAAACATTTTCAAAGCTTTAGTTTATACTCAAAGATTAAGTCTATCAGGCTTTTTTTACTTCATGTGTGGATCTTCTATCATTGATTCCTTTGCTTGTTTGTTTTGGTGTTTCTGACATGTCTCACATTTGCCTATCATGTTCTCAATGTCCTTATTTATGCCAGGCCAATAAACAGTGTCTCTTGTTCTCCTTTTGCATTTTTCAATTCCGAGGTGTCCCTCATGAATCCTTTTGAGCATGTCTTGACGTAGAGCCTGTGGAATGACTATTCTGTTCTGTTTTAGTAAAAGTCCACTTACGACACTCAACTCTGACCTTATGTGATAGTATTTTGGACAGGAACCTTTTGGCCAACCGTGATGAATGTTCTCTATTACTGTTTGTAACACTGTAGCTTTTACTGTTTCTTCTGCTATTTGCTTTTATTTTGTGTCTGACACGGGCAGCGCAGCAGTGACCATACTCACATGAACATCCACGTCTTCCTCAGTAGAGCTCACATGACTCATTGTGGCTGCTCGGGATAGTGCATCTGCTAACACTATGTATTTGCCTGGTGTGTAGATCAGTTCAAAGTCATATCTTTGCAGCTTCATCATGAGTCGTTGAATCCTTGGAGACATCTCATTCAGATTTTTTTTTATGATGGCAACCAGTGGGCTGTGGCCTGTCTCAACTGTGAAGGTGGGAAGTCCATATATGTAGCCATGGAACTTTTCTAATCCAACTACCAAGCCTAGACATTCCTTTTCAATCTGGGCGTATCGACAGTCAGTATCAGTCATAGACCTGGAGGCATAGGCAACAGGCTTCCAATCTTCACCCTCTGCTTGTAGCAAGACCGTGTCTAGGCCATCTTTTGATGCATCCGTTGACACTTTGATTCTCTTTGTTGGGTCAATGAAAGTGAGTACAGGTATGGTTGTCAGCACTTTTTTAAGATTCATCCACTCTTGTTCATGTCTTTCTGTCCATGCGAACTCATTTGTTTTATGTAGCAGATCTCGCAGACAGGCTGTCTTGGCTGACAAGTTAGGAATGAACTTTCCAATGAAGTTTATCATCCCCATGATGCGTAGTACTCCTTTTTTGTCAGTGGGTCGGGGCATTTTGAGTATGGCGTTTACTTTTTCCATATCTGGCTCTATTCCTTTACCAGATAGATTATCTCCTAGGAAAGTGACTTCCTGGACGCCAAACTGACACTTGGCTTTCTTGAGCTTCAGTCCATTCCGGCGTATGCTCTGTAGCACTTTAGTCAGTCTCTCATTGTGTTCTTTCAGTGTGGAGCCCCAGATGATGATGTCATCAACATAGACCCGAACTCCTTCCAGACCTTCAATTATGTGTTCCATCGCTCTATGAAAGATTTCAGATGCAGATATTATCCCAAAAGGCATTCTGAGGAAACAATACCTGCCAAATGGTGTGTTGAAGGTACAGTATTTGGTGCTCTCTTCATCCAGTTTTAGTTGCCAAAATCCTTGTGAGGCATTGAGCTTTGTAAAGTATCTGGCACCTGACATTTCACTGGTGATTTCTTCTCGCTTGGGAATCTGGTAGTGTTCACGTTTTATGTTTGCATTTAAGACCTTTGGATCCATGCATATTCTTAGATCATTGTTCTTTTTCTTTACACATACCATGGAGTTAACCCAGTCTGTTGGCTCTTCGACTTTCCTGATGACTCCTAATGTGGTCATTCTGTCCAGTTCTTTCTTGAGCCAGTCACGCAGGGGTGCTGGAACTCTTTGCGGAGCATGTACCACTGGCTGAGCATCCTCCTTTAGCTGGATCTTGTAAGTGAATGGTAGAACTCCAAATCCTTTGAACACATCCTGGAAATTATTTACGACAGAATCCACTGAGTCATCTGGTCTGTTTATGGCACAGTTTATACGGTATACTCTCTTGACCAGTTCTAAGTCCTCACCAGCTTTGTCACCCAGTAGTGAATCAAGTCCTTCAGCCACAACAGAAAACATGAGATGATGCACTTTGTTTTTGACTGTCACTTTAAGTCTGCATACACCTAAGCTATCTATTTTCTGTCCATTATAGTCCTCCAGTAGTGCTGACTTTTTCTGTATTTTGGGCTTTTCTTTCATGTTTTTAATGTCACTCATACTGATTAAGTTTGCTTTTGCCCCAGTGTCCAGTTTCAATGTTACTAATGCTCCATTTATCTGCAGTGGGATCATCCATTTGTCCTCTTTTACTGCATTAATTTTATGTTCAGCATTGTCCATATCTGAGGGCTGCACATTTTCTGTATCATTTTTGACATTGTCACATGACACCATTCGTACAAAAAATGTCTCACTTAAATCAGAGTCCTCAATCATATTGACTTGTTGTCCTTTCTTTGTTGTTACTTTTGAAAAGCATTGTTTGGCAAAGTGATTCGTTCCATGACATTTTGTGCACATTTTTCCAAACGCTGGGCATTGTCTTAACTGGTGTTTGTAACCACAGCGTTTACAATTAAAATTTCCTTCCTCCGATTGCTTTTCATTTCTGTTCTGCCCATGTTTCTTCCCCTTGTAGGACACAGCACCGACAGCAGCACTTACTACAATCGCATCATTATTGATTTCACTGAAAGTCTTCGTGTGCTGTCGAGCTAGCTCACTGGCTTGGCATATTTTCACAGCATTTTCCAATGTCAGTTCGGTTTCTCTCAACAGACGTTCCCTGACCTTTTTATCATGAATACCAAACACAATTTGGTCACGAATCATGGATGATTTCAGCTCAGGGAAATTTCATGTCTGTGCTTTCAGTTTCAGATCGGTCACAAAGCTATCAAAAGTCTCATTTTGCTGCTGTGTCCTTGAACAGAACACATATCTTTCATAGGTCTCATTCTTTTTGGGAGAACAATGTGTATTAAATTTCTTTAGCACATCATCTAAATTTTCTCTGTTCTCCTCTGGATTAAATACAAATGTATTAAATACCTCTATCGCCTGTGGGCCTGCAACCATGAGCAGCAATACTATTTTCCTTGCACCTGGCCTCATACCAAACCAGATGGCAGCAATGTAGAGTTCGAATAGTTGTTTGAAAGTCTGCCAATTGTAGTCGACATTTCCCGTGAGATTCAAAAACTCCGGTGGCTTCAAATTCTCCATGTCGCATTTCACAATTTTGAGCAGATCTTCACCAATCCTGGTACCATGTTATGTTGATTAATAACTAGACATTCATATTATGAACAGCTAGCTTCTAGCTAGACATTTATTCAGTACGCGTTCTCTAGGTACAGCATCTGTAGAGATTCAGCATGTGTGCTTCTGTGTGCAGGCAGCCATCTTGACTACTGCCTTCTGGGTAGCCTAGTGCATCCTGGGTATTGTAGCCTTAAACACATTCAACTAAATATACAGCTCTACAGCTCTATAGCTCTATAGCTCCACCTAGTGTACTATTCTAGAATGACATGTTATTGATCATTACAGTTATATCAACAGGTTTCGAATTGGTGAGCATGAATTCCTGGCCCCTCAGAGTTTAAGCTAGTTAGGTATTGGGGGTGGGAGAAGGATAAGGGAATTTTTAATGTATTTGTTTCCCTCGATGTGCCATGTGTTCCCCATTCCCATATAAGTGTAATTTTATATGCCTGTAATTGTTTCAGTAATTCTCAGTAAGATTGTGTTTTATTGCATCTTTAATAAAATTTGTGGTTTTCTTGCACCAAACCACTTGTCTACTTGATTTTCTGTATCGCCGCCTGTACCTAAGTCTGGTGTCTAGAACCCATAGGTGTGGGAACGATTCGAACCACTCAGAGACAGTCAGGGGCAGAGCTGACTGGGCACATGCCACCCCCTACAGAAATGGCGAGCATGGCAGGACTCAGGCAACAGGGGTGTGATACAGTAGACAATGGTTCGGAAGAGCAAACCATGATGGAGGAAAGGATTTCTGATTATGTGTTCAGTAAGGTGAATATCACAAAGAAGAGGATCACCAATCTGTTAAAGGCTGGGCGTCCGGTAGATGCCGCAGCCAAGTGGACAGAAGGGAAGGAGCACAAGAAATCCCTAGAGAAGGCAGTCTGGCTGATGTGCTTCAAGAAGCAGGTCCAGCTTTTGGACAGGCTTGTTGCAGCACAGGCAGCCGAGATAAAGGAGTCAGCCCTGGAGGTCCAGGACAGGACTCTAGCAGGGGAGAAGTTACTGGTAGCATTGCAAGCCCTGAATCAGGAAAGGGTACAATTAATGGGAGAAAAGCCAGGTTGGAATACTTACAGTGCCAGGTCACCGAAGCCAAGGGTAATGAGTTGAGGTTGTGGGAAAAGAACGCCCGCCTAGCAGGACAAGTAAGAGACCAGGAGGAGAAAGTAAAAGAAGTAAAGGCGGCCTATAAGTTGGCAAGTGAACAAGGGTTTGAAGATGCAGATCATGGCCCCTGCAAGGAACAGATAGAGAATCTGAGCTTGGCCCTAAGGAAGGCAAAGGGCATGGTGTGCCTCATAAGCCCAAAGGCAGGCCAGGCGGATTTTACAGGGAACGAGGGGAGAACGGTTCAGACATCACTGGTAGTGCCAAGGGACGACCCGGTTGAGGAACAGGAGGTCACACGACCACCACCCGTAGCGCCAGGTTTTAGCGAGGTCTGGCAGCAAGGGGGGGTGAGGTCAGGGGTAGAAGCAGAGGTGAAACAACCCCTGCAGGAGAGGCTAGAACCAGGACCGATGTGCCCAGCCTGGCATCGGAGGTTCGGCCCACCCGTTAAAGGCGAGGACGAGGGACCCCTCCAAAACAAGCTCGTTTTACCCTACGGCACCCAACAGCTTAGGGCTATGGTGAGCTATATCCCAAAGCTCTCTGAAAAAGGGGACCCCTCGATCCAATTCAGGGAAATTAAGCAGGCAGCCAGCGTCAACGACTGCGATGATGCTGAGCAGGCCAAAATGCTGCTAATTTCCCTGGAGAGTAAGCTCCTCCAATCCCTCTCTGACGAGTGTAAGAGGGGGCAGAGTGGGTACGAGGAGCTCAGGGATGAAGTTCTGGAGGCCATGGGGATGAATGAGGGAAGTCCTTTCTCCCGTGTGGAGAAGACAGTGCAGCTTGCAGGGGAAACCCCGCAGGCTTTCGCGGACAGGTTATGGCCGGTATATAGGAGCGCCTCTCCTGTGGCACCTAATCGGGCATTCCTGAACACAATGAGGTCCTTATTGACTGGCCACGGGAGAGTAGCAGCCGCTACCGGTGTTCTGACCCCGTCAGACCCATCCAACCCACAGCCCTGACTAGAGCCAGTGCAGCCTGTTTACCTGTGTTCCCTTTGGTACGATGAATGGAAGAGACCCCTCATGGAGATGCAGGTAGAAAAGCTGAAGGGGACCTATCTGTTGGATATGGGGGCATCATGCACCGTGATCCATTCAACTAAGCCCACCACCTCACCTCTATCTAACGGGGTCCCATAAAGTCTGTCGGGATTCACAGGCAGAGAACAAGCTGGCTCGTTTTCCACACCGCTCTCCACTCGTTTGGGTACACTCCACTCTAAGTGGACCTGTGTCCTAATGAAGTGGGAAGCGGAGGGTGGAAGAGGGGTCCTGGGAGCTGACTTTATTGTAGGCCATGGGAGCCTGGTGGATTTAAGAAATCATTGCCTATGGGGGGCAAGTACAGGAAAGGAAGGTGAGGTAGTAGTCATCCCAGGGAAAGAAGGGAAAGGGACCCTATGCACCACGAAGCCCAAAGAGGGTTAAAATCTCGAGCTCATGATCAGTAATACCCCAAACACGAATGCGGGAGGGTCAACGGGTTTGAGGTCAGCGTAGACGGGGACCCCATGGCCCGACCACAGAAACAGTATAACTTCCCCAGGGAAGCGGAGCCAGACATGGAAGCAGCCATGTCCTCTTTAGTACAGCAGGGGGTTCTGAGACCGATAGCCACCCATGTAAACTCTCCACTGTGGCCGGTTAGAAAGCAGGACAATTCCTGGAGGGCCACGGTGGACTATCGGGTGCTCAACAGCAACATCCCAGCCTGTGCACCCACTGTAGCAGCAGTTGCTGACCTGATAGGGAGTATCCCAGCATCCGTGACCACTTTCACGGTGCTGGATATTTCTAACAGATTTTGGTCCATCCCTTTAAGGAGGGAGGATCAGTACAAGTTTGCCTTTACGTTCAAAGGGCAACAGTACACCTGGAACTGTTTGCCTCAGGGCTTCCACAACAGTCCCAGCATTTTCCATCAGTGCATGGTGAACAGTTTAAAGGATTTCAGCCAGCCCAGACAGTTGGTGCAGTTTGTGGATGACCTGCTCCTGTTCACGGACACGAGAGAGGAGCATGGCCTACTACTGGCCGAACTGCTGGAGCTGCTCAGGCAAAAGGGTTTTAAAGTAAACCCAAAGAAAGCGCAGATCAGCCAGCAGGAGGTGAAATTCCTGGCTGACGGTACGCGCTGGGGAAAGGGCCATAGATAAGGCTAGGAGAGAAGCGGTACAGGGGTTACCAGTCCCCAACACAGTCACGGGTGTGAGGTCATTTCTAGGGCTAACCGGGTACTGCAGAGACATTATTGAGGCCTATGCAGCCACAGCAGCCCCTCTGCTCCATCTCCTACACAAAGGAGTGGAGTGGGTTTGGGATGAGGGTTGCCAGGCAGCATTTGTCAGGCTCAAGAAGGACTTGCAGACCGTACTAGCTCTAGGGGCCATAGATGGGGAGAAGAGTTTTTCCTGGAGGTAGCAGCCAGCGGGGACAGTCTGAGTGCTGTGCTGCACCAAGAGCGGCATGGCAGGCTGAGGCCGGTGGTCTACTCCTCCAGGATACTCACGGATGTGGAGAAGAGCTACTCCAATTGTGAGAGACACCTCTTGGCCACACTTTGGGCAGTGAAAAGATCGCTGATCTTCACAGGCACCTCTCCCATCACCCTCCTCACCCATCACACACCCACCCAGATGCTCCTGGATGGGAGGACCAAGGATGGGATGGTGAGCAGTGCCTGCATTGCTCGCTGGACCCTGCTCCTCTCACACATGGACCTAAAGGTGAAGGGACTCTGTGAGCCAAAGTTCGCAGCCAACCTGGTATATCCTGGAACAGCCCACCGGTGTTCCATAGAAGGGGTTTGGGAAGTGGACATAGGGTTGCGAGCCGGGATACACCCCACAGGCCGCGAAATCTATGTGGATGTCTCCAGCATGGTATCTGCTGGCGAGCAACTCACGGGGTGTGGAGTTTATGACCCAGCCGCAAATATTACCCTGGCAATTAAGCTCCCCAGCACCATGAGCACCCAGCAGGCTGAACTGTCCGCGGTAGTGTACGTCGTTACACACCGCGAAATCTTCCCCACCCCATACACGATTTGCTCGGACAGCATGATCACGTGCAATTCGTGTACGGAGTACCTGGCCATCTGGTCCTGCCGCAGATACACCTCCGTCGACGGGAGACCCCTCACAGTGAAACCCCTGCTGGAGAAAATCTTAGCAGCAGTGGGGGAGGAAGGGGAGGTTTTCATCCATAAGGTGAAAGCCCATTCCTCCACAGAACCCCGTAGTCAAGTCAACCAGCAGGCTGACATGCTAGCTAAGGAGGGTGTCCGCACAGGCACTTTCTGGGACCCATATGTGTCCAGACCCATTGCAGCAGTCAGGGGTAGGGATGGGACACAAGGGTGTGCAGGGGTAGCATTAGTCCCAGACCTCAATACGGTCCAAACCCAACACCCCGTCCTCAAGGCAATCCTCAGTGCAGGGACTGAGGGAAAAAGGGTAGAGGGTCCTTACGGCACAGCAGCCCTCTTCGTGAAAGAAGGCATGCTGTTTAGGGGAGAACAATGGGTTTTACCACAGCAGCACCAGAGGGAATTCCTTCAACTGGCCCATGAGGGTCCAGGAGCGGGGCATCCCAGGCCTGAGACCACCTGGCAGTGGGTGGAACAGGCGGGATGGTGGCCAGGACTCAGGGAAGATGTCCGCGAGTTCTGCGCTGGCTGGCTTGTGTGTGCTGCTAACAACCCTGACCCCAACAAAAGCAAGTTACCTATGTGACACATCAGGAGGGTAGGAGGACCATGGCAGTCGATACAGGGAGGCTATCAGTACTACCTAGTCCTGGTAGATGTGTTCACAAATGGGTAAAAGCTTTCCCCTGCAGAGCAGCCACAGCTCTGTGTACTGCCAGGATCCTGGTCTGGGAAGTGTTCTCGCGGTGGGGGCTACCACAGTATGTGGAGTCCGACCAAGGGAGCCACTTTACCACGCAGGTAATGCAGAATACCCTTATGCTGCTCGGCATCGAGGGGAAGTGGCACATGGCCCACAACCCACAGTCCTCAGGGATTGTGGAGAGGATGAACAGGACCTTAAAGGAAAGGCTGAGGAAAGAGACGGTGGACTCGCCTAGAAAATGGGCCGAGGTCCTGCCGTTGGTCCTGATGGGGATCCGGGCCAGCCAGTCAATAATCACGGGGTACTCCCCGTACGAGCTGATGACTGGCAGGGTTATATGGACCCCCACCCATGTACTAGCCCCGGTGCTCACAGAAGGTCAGCTCAGAGAGGTAAACCGGGACAGGTTCGCCCAAAACCTCTTCGAGCACCTTAAACAGATCCATGGGCAGCCGGCTGGGAACATGGAAAAGCAGCATCGGAGTAACCGATTGCTGTTAGAACCCCGAAAACACCACGAGTGTGAAATAGGGGATCAGGTCATGGTGAGGAATTTTGCTCGAGTAGGAAGTCTGGAACCATTATACATGGGGCCCTACAGCATTGTAGACAAGGCAAGCCCCATGGTATACGCCATTAAGATGCCTCGGCACACCAAATGGTTCCATATTAATCAGTGTAAACTGTTTAAGCCCGAGAAGAGAGAACAGCCAGTTGGGGCAAGGTCTGAGGATAGCAATCCTCAGCCTGCAGCGGGAGCAAGTTCACAGACTGCACAGGCAGGCGCTGTGGCTTGTTTAAGGAGAGGGGCCATCCTGCCCAACGCTTGGGACACTCCCCCACTCTTCTGGGATATAGATGAGGAGGAACTCAAGGGCGAAAACCCCGCCCCTGACCCAGGTTTAGAGGAGGAGGAACCCTAGGGTGAAGACCCCGCCCCAGACATAGGTTTAGAGGAGGAGGGACCCGAGGGCGAAGACCCCGCCCCGACCCAGGTTTAGATGAGAAGGGAACTGAGGGCGAAGACCCCGCCCCCTAACCCAGATTTGGGACCTGAGGGCGAGGATCCCCAGCCTGCAGCACCAGGCTGCGAAGAGTTGCCTGCCCCTAGCCCAGGTTCAGGAGAGGTAAAGCCTGAGGATGAAGATCCCCAGCCAGTGGCAGTGGTAAGCCCACCGACCGCACCGGAGGGGGCAGTGGCTCGGGTAAAAGGCCCACCAGCCAAGAAAACCCCACCCGCCAAAGTCCTCAGAAGGTCCCCACGGACGCCCCAGTCAAGGAAATCGTGGTCACTGGCTCCCCATTTTAAAGGGGCAGCCTCCCGAGTTAGGGGTATGTCTAAGGACAGAGGTCCCCAGCCAGCAGCCACAGGCTGCGAGGGACTGAAAGTACAGGACAATGCGGCCACACCGAAGGGAGCGGTGTGCCAAAGCCCGAACAGGGATTAGCCTGGCCACCCGGAGACGGGCGGTGGATGTACATAGTAATGTAATTTAAGTGTGATATTATTAAGTTTGGGTGTTTAGTTTAAGTTTAAACGAGATGATGGGTAGTTTTAAATAGTAGTAGTATTTTTAAGAATGTTTGTATTTAAGTCGAGGTCGCGAGACTCGACTATGCTTCACCCAAGCCAGAGAATCTCCTCGGGACCTGGCTATATGCTCTTGTGTCTCTTTGCAGAGAGGATTTCAGGATGAAGGGGGGTGTACTCCTACTCGCCCTGATAGGAATGAGCATTGGAAAGCAAGGTGACGTGGAGGACTCCCACATCTATGGGTGCTTGGGAGAGAGAGCACCTATAGTTACCAACGGAAGTGCCGAACAGGATGCGGATGAGCTCGCCGTTTACTTCCACGAGGGTAGGTGGCCAGGGTGGCTGGGGTCCAATTCGACTCAGTACTCCAGCCAAGCCGGGTTCACGTACAGGGAGGCCTCCCTCCTGTGCCCCAGGGTACAGGTCATTGCCACAAGGGTCAGCGATATCATAGGGAAACATGTATGTTTAACATGCAAGGGACGGATTCCTTTGGAAACTGAGCAAAAATATGGGAAACCCCGCAGTCAGGTGGGAATGATTGGGGAACAATGCCCATCGGATGATTACAGGGAGTCACGGGGGATTGAGTGAGTGCTGGGACAGGTGGTGGGAACCGGATCAGGGGATTTAATTCTGTATGTGGGGGTCAGAGAAGGCCTGCCACTCAGGCATATCCATCATTTTCCACCGGCAATGGCAAATTGCAAGGGAGGGGGTGGAGTGGGATTCCAGCCTGCAGGCGTGCGCGGTCCCATACTCCCTGATCCCAGTGAATGCCACTGAACTTGTGACCCGCCCCTGAAAGCCCCTACCCACGACCCAGGCAGCAAGGACACACAGGGAGGGGTGCACCGCCACCACCAAGGGACCAGGGAATGGGCTGGTACTGGTGCCTACGGATCAGCTGCTATACCAGGGGTTACAATATGCGGTAGTCTCCATGATTTTAAACCTCACTGAGGTACACTGACTGGGGTGGTGCCCCAAAGAGACAGAACAGCTATACCAGGCCCTGTTAAAAGAGCTGTTTCGGAAATTTTACGAGTTCAATTTTGCTAATGTAGACAAAACCGAACTGTACACCACACACCATGAGTACTTTGGTATTACGGGAAGACAAAGAAGGGGAGCATGGAATGATGTTTTTACAATGTTTAACACAGGGTCCTCTGTCATCAACAGTCTGGATGACATAGAGTTGCAGACACAGATAAACGGTTTAAAAACTCAATTAAGAAAAATATTGATGGATGAAAACAAGGTAGTAGGCTCAGAGTTACACGAGGACCAGGCCATGATGGTCCATTTATAGGAAATTATAGCGGAGCTGTAAAGACACACCAGAACTGTAAATGCCCTTATCAGAGAGGACAGAAATGCTTCTGACCAGGCTGCACAGAATGAGGTGTGCGTGCTGTACAGAACATGGTTGCTGGGCGAGGGCCGCAGTAATCTGGAGGATTTAAAACAGGGTTTAGTCCCCTCCTGGATCAGCAACAAACACCTTGCAGCCCTCCATCCATTTGAGAATGCATTAAGCCCGTGTCAACTCCAGCTAGCTTTTGAGGCCTATCCCATCCCAGTAGATTGTAGACGGTCCAACCACACCATCATGGGTATAGTAGTAAGAATGCCAGTCATGGGTGGGACAGATGGACCCATGCTGGTATACAGGGTAGAGAACATTGGAGTCATTCAAGGGGGTGCACACATCCGTTTCACAGCGGTTCCATCTTATGTCATAAAGTGGGAGCACGCTATGACAGGTACTGACCTCTCGCGGTGCCGGAGCCTGGGAGCACACATAATACTGTGTCCCCAGCACTTGAATGCCTATTCAAAACCACAGTGCGGGTTTAAAGCTACTGGCGCAAAACCTATAAATTGTACCATGGAGGTAATGGCACAAAACCATGTTCCCCCACAGGTAGCATATATAGGAGGTGGGACATATTGTGTCACCACAGGTGTACCCAACTACCAGCATGGACAGCATAGCTGGTGTCCGGTAAGTGACAGCAGTTTCTGCTTTAAACCCGAGGCAGCAGTTCAAGTGGCCCAGGAACGAATTGTCCCCATTCCTGAACCCTCCACTGTTCACCTCACTGTAAAAGAGAATTTCATCAACCTGCAAAAGTATGTAGCGCATTTCGGCTACGAAATTCCCCTCTCCCAGAACATCTTACCAAAATACTCAAAGCAGTAATAGTCTCACAGAAACATTTCTACACGTTAGAGCAGAAGACGGTAGAGATAGGGGCTAAGATACTGGACATTGTAGACATTTTTGAAAAGATAGAGGTTCCTTCGTGGATTAGACTGGCTTCCCACATCCTCGTGGTTTGCCAGCTGGGAATAGTATTGTACCTAGTACGCACTCAGTGCAAGGGAAAAGGCCAAATACTAGAATTCTGAAACCAACGGACCTGGAAGGAACATTATGTGAAGGTGGAGGGAGATACACCTGTTTGAATTTTTTGTATTTCTGAATAAAGTTTTTTTTTTTTGTGTTCTTTTGTTGTTTTTAATATAGATTATCAATGTGTTGTTTTAATAAAGATGTATGTGTACCAAGTGGTGCAGGGGTGCTGGACCCCCTCCATGCTTGGATGTGTGTAAACAACTGTAATTATTTTATCTATGCTTATATACAGTACACTTTTACAGAATGGGAAATGTATGTGTCGTGGGATCATAGATAGGTAATTACAGGGGAAGATTGACTATGGAGGGTCAGAAATTTTGCTCACCTTGTCAGGATGATACTTAAAGCGAGTTTACTATCAACAGGGGGGAGTATAGGGTTCTCAACATTCCCACATTCCCTGAAAGTTATGGATAAAGGGACCCTGTATGGACAAGTTATTAAAAAGGATACACAAAATGGCTTCTGAAACCTCGTGACCAAAACCGACAGGAGTTTAAAAGCAAGGCCCTGCAAAAGGCAGGCCCTGAAACGAAACTAAACATGCATGGATCTGTGAAAAGACTTTGTAAAGCCAGACAGCTAGGTAAACACAGAATATGCATTCTTCACCTTGGAACAGATCATGTCAGGATGGGCCTAATCTTGAGGCCATCAACTTCTTGCATAAATAATTGGTAACAGCTCACAGCTGGCTGCCAAGCCAGTAAAGATGATTTAATTTCATATATAACAAATAGTCAGGATATCGAAGGCATTATACAAGGAGACAACCGCCCCAGAAGTCGTTAAAGTAAATGGCTGTAATCATTTTATACGAGCCCGCCAAAAGTTAGACAAAGGACTGACCTGATTTGGCACACAGATAAGGGGTGAAGAACCGGGTATAATTGTAGGCCCACTGGTAGCTCTCACTCTCTTGTTGCTTGCCTCTTGCTCCTGCCTCCAGCCGCGCACTCTCGCTTTGTGCCTCGTTGCGGGCCCTCTTCTCCCTCCCCGCGCCGCTCGACACCAAGGACGCCCATTACTGCACCGGGGGCCAAATGCGGGAGGAGAACGAGACACGAATCGAAAACGCACAGGACATACGGGGCCAGGAACAGATGAGGCGAGATGAAAAAAATGGTAAAACCGGTAAAGGCAGCAAAGGGCAGCAGAAAGGCGCGTTGGGGGACAAACGGCCTAGTTATATGCTGGTGTTTGATGAATAAGTTGGCGTTTGAAGCATGGATAGTGAAATCCAGACAAACGGCCTAGTTATAAGCTGGTGTTTGATGCTTGGACAGTAAAACCCAGTTAAGAATAAACTGGCGTTCGAAGCTTGGGTAGAAAAATCACATTAACGGTAAAAACCGCCAACCGAGCCCCAACCACAGCAAAACCGTCGGCGACCGAACTGCCCGAAGAAGACCCATCGCAACAAAATACTTAACGAAGGCGTTAATGGAGGAAAAGGAGGGTGCTTCGCACAAACAACTCCATCGCCATGCCCTGTGATCACGTGGCAATGACGAACCCCAAAGGACAACAAGAGTGAAACTCAAAACCCACAACCAGTTAAATCAACAGGTTTTGAGTTGGTGAGCATGAATTCCTGGCCCCTAGTAGCTTAATCTGGTTAGGTATTGGGGGTGGGGTAAGGATAAGGGGATTTTTAATATATTTGTTTCCCTCGATGTGCCGTGTGTTCCCCATTCCCATATAAATGCAACTTTATATGCCTGTAATTTTTTCAGTAATTCTCAGTAAGATTGTGTTTTATTGTGTCTTTAATAAAATTTGCAGTTTTCTTGCACCAAACCATTTGTTTACTCCATTTTCTGTATCGCCGCCTGTACCTAAGTCTGGTGTCTAGAACCCAGGGGTGTGGGAGAGATTCGAACCACTCAGAGACAGTCAGGAGCAGGGCTGACTGGGCACCCGCCACCCGCTACATAAGGGAGATTTAAAATCAAAGACCCCAGGATTTTGGTTTTATTTTTCAAAAGCATGTTCGAACCTGTGGAAGGAAAAAGGCTGCAACAATAGAATTGGGATTGGCCTCTGTAAATGGACAATTTTGGTTATTGGCATTAACTGAGCTGTCTGGGGACTATCTAGACTGTCTCAGTTATTTTACACTAGCAGGGGGGGCCCGGCATTGCCAGGGCAGTTTAGAGGGCCGCGCGGTTGACGGCCGGCCTCTGCCGCTCCCCCGCTTTGTGTGTCGGGCCACGCGGTTGACGGCCGCCTGCTGCCGCTTCCCCGCTCTGTGTCTCAGGCCGAGCGGTTGTGAGGCCCAGCCCGAGAGACCGCAACTCACCTCCCGCTCCGGCGGGCCGACGCACTCTCGGGCTGCGCGGTTCACGGCCAGCCGCTGCTGCTCCCCCGCTGCCCCGCTCTGTGTCTCGGGCCGAGCGGTTGTGAGGCCTGGCCCGAGTGACCCCAACTCACCTGCCGCTCTGGCGGGCCGACGCAGCTGCCCCGCTCGCTGTGGAGGAAAAGCAGGGGAAAAAATAGCGCCGAAGTTTCGGGAGACTGCAGGATTAGGTGCCACCCATGATGCATCAATTGGTCAACCATCAGGGCACTGAACTGTAGGATTGGTCAACCATCACGCCACTCAACGCTAATGAGCGGTAGGATTGGTCAACTGCTAATGAGCGGATTTTTGAAAGTTTTTTGTATACTGTCGGAACAATTTTTGTCTGACCAAAAACTAAATACACCTATGACACTTCCCTGATCATCAGCTTTCTTTTGATATAACATATGCATAGATACGCTCTATAACTTTTGAGTATACAGCGGACAGACAGACAGACAGACGGATGGACAGAGCGACAAATGGTGGACCGCTTTATATATATAGACTAGCTCAAGTGCCCGGCGGTGCCAAGGGTCTTTTGAGGGCATGTTGTTGTTGGAAGAGAGAGAGAGAGCGACTGGGGGGAAGAGAGAGAGCGACTGGGGGGAAGAGAGAGAGCGATGGGGGGAAGAGAGAGAGCGACTGGGGGGAAGAGAGAGAGCGACTGGGGGGAAGAGAGAGAGCGAGGGGGCGAAGGGGGGGGAGGGCGGAGGGGGGATTGGGAGGGGGAAGGAGAGGGGGGAAGGGGAGGGGAGGGGAGGAGGGGGGAGGGGAGGGGGAGATGGGAGGGGGGGAGGGGAGGGGAGGGGGAGGGGAGGGGTGAGGAGGGGCGAGGGGAGGGGGCAAGGGGGGAGGGGATGGGGAGGGGGAGGGAAGGGGGGAGGGGGATGGGGGAGGGGAGGGGGAGGGAGGGGAGTGGAGGAGGAGGGGGGAGGGGAGGGCGGCAGGGGAAGTGGAGGGGGGCAGGGGAGGGGGGCACGGGAAGGGGAGGGGGCAGGGGAAGGGGAGGGGGGAGGGGAGGGGAAGGGGGAGGAGGGAGGGGGAGGAGGGAGGGGAGGGGGGAGGGAAGGGGGAGGGGGAAGGGGAGGGGGGAGGGAGGGGAGGGGGAGGGGCGGGGAGGGGGGAGCGGGAGAGGGGAGGCGGGAGGGGGGAGGGGAGGGGGGAAGGGGGAGGGGAGGGGAGGAGTGGAGGGGAGGGGGAGGGGGGGAAAGGGGGGGAGGAGGGGATGGTGGGGGGAAGGGGGGTGAAGGGGGAGGGGAGGGGAGGAGTGGAGGGGGAGGGGGAGGGGGGGGAAGGGGGTTGAGGTGGGGAAAGGGGGGAGGGGGGAGGGGGAGGAGGGGGGAGGGGGGGAAAGAGAGGGGGGAGGAGGGGGGGAGTCCCCGAGCCCCGCGCCCCGATGTCCCGAGCCCCGCACCCCGATGTCCCGAGCCCCGCCCCCCGATATCCCGAGCCCCGCCCTCCCGAGCGCCGATCTCCCGAGGCCCAATCTCCCGAGGCTCGCCCCCCCTCCATGATCTCCGGAGCCCCGCCCTCCCGCTGCGGTCTCTCGAGCCCCGAGCCCTGCGCGCGCGCCCTCCCAAGCTCCGCCTTCCCGAGCACCGGCCTCCGGAGCCCCGCCCTCCCGCTGTACCGCTCTCCCGGAGCCCCGCCCTCCCGCTGCGCTCTCCCGACCCCCGCGTGCGCGCCCTCCCGAGCTCCGCCTTCCCGAGCACCGGCCTCCGGAGCCCTGCCCTCCCACTCTACCGCTCTCCGGAGCCCCGCCCTCCCACTGTGCTCTCCCGACCCCTGCGCGCGCCTTCCCGAGCTCCACCTTCCCGAGCCCCGCCCCCCACCCGAGCCGGCTTCAAGACCAGAGAGACGCCGCCGCGCAACCTACCGCGTGAGTCCCGGCCGGACTCAAGTCGCGCTCCGGGCGGAATATGACGCGGACGCTGACTCCCGCCCCGCCCGCCTTTACTAAGATGGCGGCGGTGGCGACGCTCAGCTCAGGCCCGCCTCCTCCAGCCTTCACAAAGATGGCGGCGATCGCTGGCCTTTTGTCAATCGCGACGGGAGGCGCCTAGCTCGGGCGTGGCTGGTGAACAGACACCCAGGCTTTGAGGCCTGGAAAAACGGTGAAAGGTAGGAATATTATAGAGGTTAGACAAAAGATTTATAAATGAATTAACTTTTTTAAAAAACAATTTGTCTTTTATAAGCAACTTTTTTTTTGCTGGAAATGTAGATTTGAAAAGAAACACGCAGAAAGCGGGAAAAAGAAATGAAAAGTTTGGAATCAAGATGGTGGCGACTCACCTCGGTTCAGAACGATAAGGCCCGCCCACACATGCACCGATTGGTGGACCGTCAGGTCACCGAACCGTAGGATTGGTCAATCGTCCCGTCACTCGACCGTAGGAGGGCCCGCCCGCATGCGCCAGGAACCCGCCGTACGATTGGTCGACCTCGACGTCACTCGATGCTAATGAGCGGATAATGAGCGGAAGGTTGAACATTTTTTGGATACCGCGGGCGCAATTTTTGTCTGGCTGAAACGTAAATACACTTAGGACGGTTCTGGAATCGTCAGCTTTCTTTCGATGTAACACACGTGTAGGCACGCTCTATAACTTTTGAGTTTATTCAATACAGACAGACAGACAGACAGACGGAATGACAGACAGACAGATGTATCCTTTTATAAAAATAGATACTGAAAATAGACCAACGGAAAAGCAGTTCCCATCAAAATTACAGAACCATCCAAAACCTTGCATAATGCAAAACATGCCACCAACCAACAAAAGAACCTTGGCGCCCACAGGAAAAGACAACTTTACTGCAATTAAGCAGGAGGTTAAACAATCGATGGGACCATCCCGAAACCACTTCACATGTTTTTAATACAACTTAAGATCGATGGGACCATCCCAAAACCAATTAAACAATTCAAACCAATTAAAATTAACGAGCCCGCCAAAACTAACAATAAGCCAGAACTGAATTGGTGCGCAGATTAGCAGGCCTCAATCAGTATAATTGAAGGCCTGTTTCTCACAGAAGAAAGTTCAAGAAAGCAGTCCAAGAGGAAGTTAGTTCGAGTTCAATTTCGAGTAAGAAGATTCGCCGACCCAGAAGAGATCCACCAACATCGGGATCAAGAAGTGCATCTTGAAGCAATTCTCCCTCTCTAAGAAGTAACACACCATCGCGGCAGACCAGGGCCCCACGAAACAAACAACCAAAAATATTACCAGCAACCAGGTAATATTGGGCCACCGCGACCAACATGAAACCAACTTGGAAGAAACCTAATATCCGTAAGTTTTTTTTCCCACTCTACACACTATCCTGACTTACCCCTGGGTAAGCTTTTACTGAAAAGACTCTAAACCCTGCTTCTAACCAAAAGAAATTGGGTACTCACCTGATAGATCCAATACGCACCCAACCGCATCAGCGGGCACGCGAAGACTGACCAGCAATGCAGGTGAAGTCCTCTCCTGCGTCCGGGGTATGGCAGGCCCCAACCGCCACATCTAGAGAACCCCGAAATCGTGAACCTCTACAACTGTCAAAAGAAGTCGTTTTGGTGAGCAATATCCCTCGTCCTCTGGAGCCCGACTTAGCTAGTGAAGTGAAATTGGGAAGGGTGAAGTATGCTCTCTATTGGTATTTTCCCTCGTATATTCCGAAGTGTTCCCCCAATTTAGAGTTGTAAGATTATTGTGTTGTGTATTTTCTTTCTCAAATAAAGATCAAAGTTCTTTCACCAAAATTCGGTAGTCTGCTGCAATTTCATTAGAAACTCCAAATAAGTCCAAGGTGTAGAACCAAGGGGGTGGGAGCGATTCAAACTGCTCATAAGTCAGAGGCACCAGCCCCTACAGAAATGGCGACCGTGGTAGGACCTTGGCAAAAGGGATGTGATGCAGTGGACACTGTTTTTGATGAAAGAGATAAGATGGAAGAGAGGATTTCCTCTTATGTGTTTGAGAAGGTGAATATCACCAAGAAATGGGTGACCAGTCTGTTGCGCACTGAGCACCCCATGGACGCTGCAGCTAAATGGACTGACAGCAAGGATCATAAAAGGTCTGTGGAAAAGGCCATCTGGTTGGTCTGCTCCCAGCGACAGATCCAGCTTTTAGATAAGAGAATTGAGGCACTGACAGAACAGCTGCGGGAATCAGCTCAACTGTCTCAAGCAAGGGCTCTAGCAGGGGAAGGATTATTGCAGGAATTAAAGGCCCAATGTCAGGAGAAATTACAGATAGCGGAAAAGCACGGTAACAGACATGAATATTTTCGGTGTCAAGTCACCGAGGCAAAAAGTAATGAGTTAGTGTTACGAGAGGAGAACGCCCGCCTTACCAGGCAAATAAAAGAACAGGAAGAGAGGATAAGAGACGTACAGGCAGCTTATAAGGTAGCAAGCACTAGGGGTTTTGAAGCGGGAGATCACGGCCCCTGGCAAAAGCAGATCGACAGTTTAAAACTTGCTCTGTCCAGGGCAAAAGGCCTGGTATGCCTAGTGAGCCCGGGTGAGGCCCGGGTGGGCCTGGAAATAGAAGTGGAAACCGTTCAGATGTCACCTGTGGTGCTGGGGAACAACTCGGTTGGGCAGCAGGAAGGACAGGCAATCTGTAAGGAAGGCAGGGAAGAGATCACACCACCACCACCTGTGATGCCGGGTTTTAACTCGGTTTGGCAGCAGGGAGAAGGGGGCAAGCCAATGCAGGAAAGGTCGGAGCCGGGGCCGATGAGCCCGGCTCGGCAACAAAAGTTTAGCCCGCCCGGTGGCGGTGGGGGTCGGGGACCCCTTGAAAGCCAATTTGTGATTCCCCATGGTACCCAACAGCTTAGGGCTATGATAAGCCACCTGAACAAACTCATCCACAAGGGAGACCCCTCAGTCCACTTCATGGAAGTTGAACAGGCAGCAGGCATCAAAGAGTGCGATGGCTCTGAGATGGCCAAAATGCTCCTGTTCTCTCTGGATGGCAAGTTGTACCAGTCCCTCTCTGCAGAGAGCAAGAAAGGGCAAGGGGGGTATGCTGCCACCCGGGAGGAAGTTCTAGAGACCATAGGTACGAACGATGGTAGTCCTTTCTCCCGGGTGGAGAAGACTACACAGTTAGCAGGGGAGATCCCACAGGCTTTCGCAGACAGGCTGTGGCCTGTGTACAAGAGTTCCTGCAATGGGGATCTCAACCGGACTCACATGAACCAGGACAAGCTGGCCCATTGGCTCCGAAGTCTAGTGGCAAACAGCTTGCCACGGATCAGGGCCAAGGCTGAGCTGTGGTTTGACCCGAAAGGCCCCCAGGTCACCGAGGAGAAAGTGGTCAGACAACTGACCCTGGCTTACCGCAAAGGTAGAGGGGTAGAAGAACACCAAACAAAAGGAAAGGTTCACGAAATAAAACCTACTAGCAAGAAAGACTGGCACCAGGAAGGGGGTAACCCTTCCGATATGAGGCATAACTGCTTCGGGTGTGGGAAAAGTGGGCATTGGAGAAGGGACTGTAGAACTCCATGGAAGGATAATGTAAGGAAAAATTCCCCAGCTCCTGCCCCGAAAACAGAAACACCGACCTCTCCTCCCACGCTTAATTCAATAGTAGCTGCGCTCCAAGTTTTATTAGCTGGCCCAGGGAAGGTAGCCACCGCCACTGGTGCTTTAACTCCATCTGCCCCACCCAACTCAGACCTATGACTAGAGCCAGCGCAGCCAGTCTACCTGTGTCCACTTGAATATGATGCATGGAAGAGACCGCTTGTTAAGATGGAGGTGTTGCTAATCCAGGAGGGGACTAAACCTTGTTTTAAATCCTCCAGGTTGCTGAGGCCCTCGCCCAGCAACCATGCTCCGTATAGCACACACACCTCATTCTGTGCAGCCTGATCCGAAGCATTCCTGCCATCCTGTATGAGTGCATTTACTGTTTTAGCGTGTCTCTCCAGCTCAGCAATTATTTCTTTTAAATGGACCGTCATAGCTTGGTCCTCGTGTAGCTCTGAGCCTACCACTGTGTCCTCCTCTGTTAGGATCTTTTGCAATTGGGTCTTTAAACCAATTATCTGTGTTTGCAGCTCTATGTCATCCAGGCTGTTTATTATAGAGGATCCTGTATTATAAGTGGTGAAAATATCGTTCCAGGTTCCCCTTTTTTGTCTCCCCGCACCCATAGTATGCTCAGCACGTAAATTGTACAGTTCTGCTTTGTCTACTTTGGCAAGTCAAATTCATAAAATTTCCTAAACATTTCCTTTAGCAGGGCCTAGTACAACTGTTCTGTCTCCTTAGGGCATCATGCAGGTAAGTGTACCTCGGTAAGGTTTAGGATCACTGAAGCTACCACATAGTGTACCCCCTGGTATAATACTTTATCGGTCGGCACTAATACTAACCCATTCCCTGGTCCCTTGTGTTATGTTCATTAATAACTAGACATTCTTATTATGAACACAGCTAGCTTCTAGCTGTCATTTATTCAGTACACGTTCTCTAGGTACAGTATCTGTAGAGGCTTCCATGTGTGCTCCTGTGTGCAGGCTGCCATCTTGACTGTTGCCTTGTGGGTAGCCTAGCCTCATGGGTAATGTAGTCTTAATGTATGTATAGCTAGGTAGTGTAGTCTTAATACATACAGCTATATACAGCTCTACTGCTCCACCTAGTGTCCACCACAGAATGACATGTTATTGATCACTACATCCCCCTTTCTTTGGAGGTTTAACAAAATCAATATCACTCAACTTTCAAGAAAACAATAAAGATAATATCAGTAACACTTTTGTTAGTGCTCTATAAACATAAACATTTTCAAAACAGTCAACACATTTTCAAAGCTTTACATTGTACTCAAAGATTAAGTCTATCAGGCTCTTTTACTTCACGTGTGGATCTTCTCAACACGGGTAAGTCTGATGTGTCTTCATGAGATTGTTCTGGTGGTGAATGACAAGATGCAGTTGCGGCATTGTCATCAATCTGCTCTTGTATAGATCGAGGTCTCCTTGCGATCTTTGCTTGGAGAGGGTTTCAGTGTTTCCTTCACTCTTCATGCCATAACTCTCAATGTAGTCAATGCACTCTCGAAAAACTGCCGGCAGCTGGATCCCATCATACAGCATAGTCCTCTCAGCAGCCTCGGCTAATGGAACACCAAAGATTGGCCTGAGGGAAGAAGGAGTATCCACCGGAACTGCTTCCTGCTCTGGTGCAGGCTTCTTCTTTTTCTTTTTCTCTTTCCACTGCTAAACAACATCTGCTGCGGTTATATCTTTGGACTTTTTCTCCTTGTGTTTTTCCTCTTTGTGCTTTTCGTCCTTTGGCTTCACTTTGACCTTAAAGTATTTTTCTTTCTTCTTGGAGAAACTAGGCTTTTTGAAGATATGGATACCCTTTGGCCTTTTCATCCTTGATGGGCTCTCTGCTTCATCACCTGATTCATCTGGTCTGCTTATGGCACAGTTTATACGGTAGACTCTCTTGACCAGTTCTAAGTCTTCACAAGCTTTGTCACCTAATAGTGAATCAAGTCTTTCAGCCAAAACAGAAAACATGAGATGATGCACTTTGTCTTTGACTGTCACTTTAAGTCTGCATACACCTAAGCTATCTATTTTCTGTCCATTATAGTCCTTCAGTAGTACTGACTTTTTCTGTATTTTGGGCTTTTCTTTCATATTGTTAATGTCACTCATACTGATTAAGTTTGCTTTTGCCCCAGTGTCCAGTTTCAATGTAACTAATGCTCCATTTATCTGCAGTGGGATCATCCATTTGTCCTCTTTTACTGCATTAACTTTATGTTCAGCATTGTCTATTTCTGAGGGCTGCACATTTTCTGTATCTTTTTTGATATCGTCACATGACACCATTCCTACAAAAAATGTCTCACTTAAATCAGTATCCTCAATCACATTAACTCGTTGCCCTTTCTTAGTTTGTACTTTTGAAAAGCATTGTTTGGCAAAGTGATTCTTTCCATTACACTTTGTGCACATTTTTCCAAACGCTGGGCATTGTCTTAACTGGTGTTTGTAACCACAGCATTTACAATTAAAAATTTCATCCTCCGATTGCTTTTCATTTCTGTTCTGCCCACATTTCTTCCCCTTGTAGGACACAGCACCGACAGCAGCATTATCACTCCTTACATTTGCATCATTATTGATTTCACTGAAAGTCTTCGCGTGATTTTGAGCTAGCTCGCTGGCTTTGCATATTGTCACAGCATTTTCCAATGTTAGTTCGGTTTCTCTCAACAGATGTTCCCTGACTTTTTTATCATGAATACCAAACACAGTCTGGTCACGAATCATGGATGCTTTGAGCTCAGAGAAATTACATGTCTGTGCTTTCAGTTTCAGATCAGTTATAAAGCTAACAAAAGTCTCATTTTGTTGCTGTGTCTGAGAATGGAAGATGTATCTTTCATGCGTCTCATTCTTTTTGGGAGAGCAATGTGCATCAAATTTTTTTAGCACATCTTCTAATTTTTCTCTGTTCTCCGCTGGATTAAATACAAATGTATTAAATACCTGTATCGCCTGTGGGCCTGCAACCGTAAGCAGCAATGCTATCTTCCTTGCATCTGGCTTCGTACCGAATCCGATGGCTGCAATGTAGAGTTCGAATTGCTGTTTAAAAGTCTTCCAATTGTAGTCGATTTTTTCTGTGAGGTTCAAACGCTCTGGTGGCTTCAAATTCTCCATATCGCTTTTCACAATTTTCAGCAGATCTTCACCACCCTGGTACCATGTTATATTCATTAATAACTAGACATTCTTATTATGAACACAGCTAGCTTCTAGCTGTCATTTATTCAGTACACGTTCTCTAGGTACAGTATCTGTAGAGGCTTCCATGTGTGCTCCTGTGTGCAGACTGCCATCTTGACTGTTGCTTGTGGGTAGCCTAGCCTCATGCGTAATGTAGCCTTAATGTATGTATAGCTGGGTAGTGTAGTCTTAATACATACAGCTATATACAGCTCTGCTGCTCCACCTAGTGTCCACCACAGAATGACATGTTATTGATCACTACACCTTGGTGGTGGTAGGACACCTTTGTACTATGGTCCGTGATGTCGTGGTCATGGCAGGGGCTTTCGGGTGCATGCCACGAGTTTGGAGGCATTGACTGGGATCGGGGAGTGTGGGACCGCACATGCATGCAGGCTAGAATCCCACCCCAACACCTCCCTGGCATCTTGCCATTGTCTGTGGAAGATGAGGGATATGCCTGTGGGGCAGACTCTCTCTGACCCCCACATACAGACATAGATTCCCTGCTCCGACTCCCACCACTTATCCCAACACACACTCACTCCCCCTCGGGTCCCTGTGATCATACGGTTGGTGTCATTCCCCAATCGTTCCCAGTCGGCTGTCCGGTCCCCTATGTCCCTGCTCAGCTTTCTGAGCCACTACCACCTGCCCAGGGGAATCTGTCCCTTGCATGTAAGACACACACGTTTCCCCTCAGTGACACTGACCCTTGTAGCAACGACCTGTACCCTGGGGCACGGGATGGAGGTCTCCCCATATGTGAACCCGGTCTGGCTGGAGTATTGTGTCGAGTTAGACCCCAGCCACCCTGGCCACCTTCGCTCATGGAAGTAGATGGCGAGCTCCTCCACACCCAGTTTGCCACCTCCAGCGGTAACGATTGGTGCTCTCTCTCCTGAGCACCCATAGATGTGGGATTCCTCCATGTCTCCTAAGTCACGGATGCTCACCCCCACCAGGGCGAGCAGGAGCAGAACCCTCCTCATGCCGATTTCCTCTCTGTAGGGACACATTAAACGGATGGCCATGTCCCGAGAAGGTTGGCTGGCTTGACACAGTTACCAAGTTTCGAAAACTTAAACTTATCATAAACTAAATTAAATAATAATAATCCTAAAACTACCAACTGTAAAACACACTTAAAAATTACCAGAAAGCTATGTACATCTGCCGCCCGTCTCCGGACGACCAGGCTAAATCTTGTTTGGTCTCCGTCTTTTGTGGCCTCTGTGCAGCTTGTACACCTGGACGTAAGGTGGCCTGTGCCACCGGACCCGGAGAGTCCTCCTTAAAGGATCTGGGAGTACCTCTGAATCCCAGATGGTCGGGGGAGTGTGCCCTCCTGTGCTATAGCACGCTACCCCCTTCAGTGTGGCTGCTGGCTCCCTGTCCTGTCCTGTGGGTTCCGCGCAGCCTGATGCCACAGGCTGGGGACCCTTGTCTCTCTCTCTCTGCCCAACGCTACCTCTCCTGTGAGTCCCTCACCATTGGAAGCGGCAGGCTGGGGATCCCTATTTTTAGGCTGATCCCTTACCTTGGGCATTCCCTTTTGGGCTGTGGCCCTCCCAGGGCTAGACCGTTTAAACTGATACACAGGTGACCACGGTAGTTTAGGCTGTGGTATGCGAGGAGACCTCCTTAGGGCTCTGGTTACTGGGGGCGTGTCCCAATTAATTGTTGGGAGGGCCCCCTCCAGTGCGGTCTGTGAGTCTGCCACAGCTGCAGGCTGATGATCTCTATTTTTAAAACGGTTCACCCTCTCTGGCCGTTCCCCTTTCTTGGGTATAAACAGTTTACATTGATTAACGTGGATCCCCTTTATGCGGCGGAGCATCTTTATGGCATAGACCTTGGGGCTTGCCTTGTCCACAATGCTGTACGGCCCCATGTACAATGGTTCAAAACTCCCAAACGGGGCAAAGTTCCTCACCATGACCTGATCCGCTATCTCCCACTCGTGGTGACTGTTGGGTTCTAGCAGCAGTCGGTTACTCCAGTGCTATTTTCCCATGTTGCTAGCAGCCTGCCAGTGAACCTGTTTAAGGTGTTCAAACAGATTACAGATGAAGCTGTCCCGGTTCACCTCTCTGAGCTGACCTTCTGTGAGCACCGGGGCTAGCACATGGGTGGGGTCCGCATAATCCTACCAGTCATGAGCTCGTGTGGGGAATGCCCCGTGCTTTTTGACTGGCTGGCTCAGATCCCCATTAGGACTAATGTTAAGACTTCTACCCACTTCTTGGGTGAGTCTCCCGTCTCCTTAGGCAACCTTTATTTGATGGTACGGTTTAAACACTCCACAGGACCCGATGACTGCGGGTTGTAAGCGACGAGCCATTTCCCCTCGGTGCCGAGTACCATGAGGGTCTCTTGCATGGCCTGTCCAGTAAAGTGACTCACTTGGTCCGACTCCACATACTGTGGCAGTCCCTTTTGTAAGAACACTTCCCTGACCAGGATCTTAGCTGTACCCAATGCGGTAGCTGTTCGGCAGGAAAAAGCTTCCACCCACTTTGAAAACACATCCACCAGGACTAGGCGGTACTTGTAGCATCCCTGGGCGGTGGGTAGGGGCCCGATGTAATCGATCTGGATCGACTGCCATGGTCCCTCTACCCTCCTGATGTGTCCCAAAGATACCTTCCTTTTCTGGGGGTCAGGGTTATTGGCAGCACACACCAGACAGCTGGCACAGAACTCGCGGACATGTTCCCTCAGTCCTGGCCACCATCCTGCCTGTTCCACCCGCTGCCAGGTGGTCTCAGGCCCGGGATGCCTCGCTCCTGGACCCTCATGGGCCAGTTGAAGGAATTCCCTTTGGTGCTGCTGCGGCACCACCCATTGCTCCCCCCTGAACAGCATGCCTTCCTTGACGGTGATGGCTGCTGTACCGTAAAGGCCCTTTACTTTCTTCCCTTTCGTGAGCACATTCAGGATGGTTCTGAGGACGGGATCCCGTACCTGGGCCTGCTTTAGGTCTGGAACCAAAGCTACGCCCTGTGTCACTCCCTTGTCCTGGATTGCGGCTACCGAACCTGTTCGGTAGCGATCCCAGAACTCTCCTTCCCTGGCCCCCTGCTTGGCCAATTCATCTGCCTTTTGGTTGTCCTCCCGCATGGATTCTGTCTTTGAATGGGGTTTAACGTTATGGATATAGACCTTCCCTTCTTCCCCCATGGCTGTCATGATTTTCTCCAGCAAAGCTTTATTGCCAGGGGTCTCCCCTCAGTGGAGGTGTATCCGCGACGGGACCAGATGGCCAGGTATTCCATACACGAATTGCATGTGAACTTTCTGTCCGAGCAAATCGTGCATGAGGTAGGGAATTTCTCGGGGTGTGTAACCACGTACATTACCACGGACAGTTCAGCCTGCTGGGCGCTCATGGTGCTGGGGAGTTTAATTGCCAGGGCAATGTCCGCCCCTGGTTGATAAACTCCACACCCTGTAAGTCGTTCCCCAGCAGATACTGTGCTCGAACCGTCTACATAGATTTCGTGGCCTGTGAGGTGTATCCCGGCCCATTTAGTAATTCACTGAGCCCATGTCAGCTCTGTCTAGCCTCTGAAGCCTACCCTGTCCCAGTGAATTGTGGATGTTCCAACCATACTATCATGGGGATAGTAGTGAGGATGCCGGTCATGGGTGGGACAGCTCGATCTGCACTGGTATACAGGGTGGAGAACATTGGGATCATTCAAGGGGGTGCACACATCCGTTTTGCAGCGGTCCCACCATATGCCATAAAGTGGGAGCACGCTATGACAGGTACAGGCCTCTCCGGGTGCCGGAGCCGGGGTACACAGATAATACTGTGTCCCCAGCACTGGAATGCCTATTCTAGACCACAGCGCGGGTTTAAAGCTGCTGGCGCACAACCTGTGAACTGTACCATGGAGGTAACGGCACAAGACCATGTTCCCCCACAGGTTGCATTCATAGAGGGTGGGACATATTGTGTCACCACAAGTGCACCCCACTATCGGCATGGAAGGCACATCTGGTGTCCGGTAAGTGACAGCAGTTTCTGCTTTAAACCCGAGGCAGAAGTTCAAGTGGCCCAGGAATGGATTGTCCCCATTCCTGAACCCTCAACTGTTCACCTCACTGTCAGGGAAAACATCACCACCCTGCAAAACTATGTCGCACATTTCGGCTATGAAATTCCCCCTCTACCCGAACATCTTACTGCCCTACTAAAAGCAGTTGTTATAACACAAAAACATTTTTTACACATTAGAACAGAAGACAGTCGAGATAGGGGCCAAGATCTTGGATATCGTAGTTCCACCCTGGTGCGATATTTTTGAAAATATAGAGGTCCCTTCTTGGATCAGACTGGCTTCCCAAATTTTAGTAGCCTGCCAGCTTGGTATAGTTTTCTACTTACTGTGCACAAAGTAGAAGGGGAGGGGCAGAATGCTCCGATCTCAACATGAGAGAGCATGGGACCAGCATCAAAATAAAGTCTATGACCAAGTATAAAACAAACCTTAACCATTATTAAAAAATAAAGATTTTATGACTAGGTGTTATTTTTTCTATGTGTATGCTATATTTTTCCAAGTGGTGCAGGGGTGTTGGACCCCCTCCGTGCTTGGATGTGAATGTAACCGTATTTTCGTACCTTGTATATATTTTGGACAGAACACCTAGAAGGGGAATATAAGTGTTTTTGGGTTTTAGATAGGTAATATGCAGGGGAAGGTTGGCTCTCGGGGATCAGAAATTTTGCTCACCCAGTGTGATACTCTAGCGAATAGAGTATCACAGGGGGGAATGTAATATTCTCAAAATTCAGCAGATCCCCCAAAACCAAGAAGATAACCCTAAAGGAGGGATCTTTGAACTGTTAATAAACCATGTCAGAATGGTATAAGAATATTTGGCCTGAGGGAGATTTAAAATCAAAGACCCCAGGATTTTGGTTTTATTTTTAAAAGCATGTTTGAGCCTGTGGAAGGAAAAAGGCTGCAACAAAAGAATTGGGATTGGCTTCTGTAAATGGACAGTTTTGGATATTAGCATTTACTGAACTGTCTGGGGACTATCTAGACTGTCTCAGTCATTTTACATACTGACAATAGACCAACAGAAAAGCAGTTCTCACCAAAATTACAGAACCATCCAAAACCTTGCATAATACAAAACATGCCACCAACCAACAAAAGAACCTTGGCCCCCACAGGAAAAGACAACTTTACTGCAATTAAACAAGAGGTTAAACAATCGATGGGACCATCCCAAAACCACTTCACATGTTCTTAAAACAACTTAGGATCAATGGGACCATCCCAAAACCAATTAAACAATTCAAACCAATAAAAAAAAAGAGCCCGCCAAAACTAACAATAAGCCAGAACTGATTTGGCACGCAGATTAGCAGGCCTCAATCAGTATAATTGAAGGCTTGTTTCTCACAGAAAGGAGTTCAAAGAAAGAGTTCAAGAAAGCAGCCAAAGAGGAAGGTAGTTCGAGTTCAAGTTCGAGTAAGAAGATTCGTCAACCCAGAAGAGATCCACCAACATCTGGATCAAGAAGTCCATCTCAAAGCAGTTCTCCCTCTTGAAGAAGTAACACACCATCGCAGCAGACCGGGGCCCCACGAAACAAACAACCAAAAATATTACCAGCAACCGGGTAATATTGGGCCACCGCGACCAACAAGAAACCAACTTGGAAGAAACCGAAGATCCGCAAGTTTTTTTCCACTCTACAAACTTTCCTGACTTACCCCTGGGTAAGATTTTACTGAAAAGACTCTAAACCCTACTTCTAACCAAAAGAAATTGGGTACTCACCGGATAGATCCAATATGTACCCGACTGCATCAGCAGACAAGCGAAGACTGACCAGCAATGCAGGTGAAGTCCTCTACTGCGTCCGGAGTATGGCAGGCCCCAACCGCCACATCTAGAGAACCCCGGAATCATGAACCTCTACAACTGTCAACAGAAGTCATTTTGGTGAGCATTATCCCTGGTTCTCTGGAGCCCAACTTAGCTAGTGAAGTGGGTTTGGGAGGGGTGAAGTATTCTGTCTATTGTTATTTTCCCTCATATATTCTGTAGTGTTCCCCCAATTTAGAGTGTTAAGATTATTGTGTTGTGTATTTTCTTTCTCAAATAAAGATCAAAGTTCTTTCACCAAAATTCAGTTGTCTGCTGCAATTTCATTACAACCCCCAAATAAGTCCCAGGTCTCGAACCAAGGGAGTGGGAGCGATTCAAACCGCTCATAAGTCAGAGGTGAAGTTAACCCCAAACACCACCCGCTACAAGCCAGAAGAGAAGCAGCGCAGGAGTTACCAGCCCCCAATACAGTAACAGGAGTGAGAACCTTTCCAGGGCTAACCGGGTACTGTAGAGATTTTATTGAGGATTATGCAGCCACAACAGACCCTCTGCTTCGACTCCTACAAAAGGGAGTTGAGTGGGTTTGGGATGAGGGTTGTGAGGCAGCATTTGTAAAACTCAAACAAAATCTGTAGACCGCGCCGGCACTAGGGGCTATTGATGGGGGAAAAGAGTTTTTCCTGGAGGTAGTAACCAGCGGGGACAGTCTGAGTGCAGTGCTGCTCCAGGAGCGGCACGGTCAGCTGAGACCAGTGGTTTACTCCTCCAGGATACTCACAGATGTGGAGAAGGGCTACTCCAACTGTGAGAGACACATCCTCGCCACTCACTGGGCTGTTAAAAGATCATTGATATATCCAGGGACAGCCCACCGGTGTTCCATTGAAGGGGTATGGGAAGTCAACATAGGTTTTCAGGCCAGAATACACCACACAGGCCGCAAAATCTATGTAGATGGTTTGAGCACAGTATCTGCTGGGGAACAACTTACAGGGTGCGGAGTTTATCACCCAGGGGTGGACATTGCCCTGGCAATTAAACTCCCCAGCACCATGAGCGCCCAGCAAGCTGAACTGTCCGCGGTAGTGTACATGGAGTTTTGACCGATTGTACATGGGGCCGTACAGCATTGTGGACAAAGCAGGCTCCATGGTCTATGCCATAAAGATGCCCCGCCACACAAAGTGGTTCCACATTAATCAAGGCAAACTGTTTAAACCCGAGAAAGGGGAACAGCCAGAAAGCTGAACCGTTTTAAAAATAGAGATCATCAGCCTGCAGCTGTGGCAGACTCACAGACCGCACCGGTGGGGGCAGTGGCTTGTGTCACTGGAGGGGCCATCCCACCGATTATTTGGGACACGCCCCCAGTAACCGGAGCCCTAAGGAGGTCTCCTCGCATACCACAGCCTAAATTACCGTGGTCACCTGTGTACCAGTTTAAACGGTCTAGCCCCGGGAGGGCCACAAGCCAAAAGGGAATGCCCAAGGTAAGGGATCAGCCTAAAAATAGGGATCCCCAGCCTGCCGCCTCCAATGGCGAGGGACTCACAGGAGAGGTAGCATTGGGCAGAGAGAGAGACAAGGGTCCCCAGCCTGCGGCATCAGGCTGCGCGGAACCCACAGGACAGGGAGCCAGCAGCCACACTGAAGGGGGTAGTGTGCTGCAGTCCAGGAGGGCACACTTCCCCGATCATCTGGGATTCAGAGAAACTCCCAGTTCTTTTAAGGAGGACTCTGGCACAGGCCACCTTACACCCAGATGTACAAGCTGCCCAGAAGCCACAAAAGACGGATCACAAACAGAAATTAGCCTGGTCACCCGGAGATGGGCGGTGGATGTACATAGCTTTCTGGTAAATTTTTAAGTGTGTTTTACAGTTGGTAGTTTTAGGATTATTATTATTCAATTTAGTTCATGATAAGTTTAAGGTTTCGAAACTTGGTAACTGTGTCAAGCCAGCCAACCTTCTCGGGACATGGCCACCCGTTTAATGTGTCCCTACAGAGAGGAAATCGGTATGAGGAGGGTTCTGCTCCTGCTCGCCCTGGTGGGGGTGAGCATCCGTGACTTAGCAGACATGGAGGAATCCCACATCTATGGGTGCTCAGGAGAGAGAGCACCAATCGTTACCGCTGGAGGTGGCAAACTGGGTGTGCAGGAGCTCGCCATCTACTTCCATGTGGGAAGGTGCTTTTCCCCTTGGTGCTTTACCAGTTAGTGTTTTACCTCTTGGTGTTTTACCTCTTGGTGCATTATCCCTTGGTGTTTTACCCTTGGTGTTTAACCCCTTGGTGTTTTACCCCTTGGTGTTTTTCCCCTTGCTATTTTACCCCTTGGTGTTTCACCCTTGGTGTTTTGCCCCTTGGTGTATTAACCTTGTTTTTTTAACCCTTGGTGTTTTACCCTTGGTGTTTTACCCATTGGTGCTTTACCCCTTGTTGCATTACCCTTGTTTTTTTACCCCTTGGTGTTTTAGCCTTGGTGTCTTACCCCTTGGTGCTTTACCCCTTGGTGCTGTAAGAAATAGCTGTTAGATTCAAAGATGGGTTTTAATTCTTATAACAGAGACTGACAGCATGCAACCAGGAACAGATAGCAAGGTCGAATATCAAGCATCAAAAGACAAATAGAAGTGATAAGGGAATCATAAAATGCAAGGAAACAGGGAGGATAGCACCTGCTAGATAACAAGGAGCCATGAAGCCATAAAATGCCCTTGAAGAAAGTTGACAAATCATTCCTCAGAAAGATAAGAGGGAGGCCTTGTCAGTCACGCCGAAAGGGATGGCGAGGGTTGCCTTCCTGCTTCACAATTGGACAATAGGATGGGGATCAAATGATTGACACCAGCTGATTACCAGCCCACCGATATAACTATAAATATAGACGACCGAGAGAGGAACTCAGGCAGTCAGGGGCGAAGGCTTCCCCAAAATGGCTACGGCCTAACACCTTGGTCAAGTTTAGCCCCTGAGGTGGCTGAAAGCCTCACGCCTCCAACAGCTTGAGAGATGACCCAACGGAAGTGACCGCTGCAGCAGACTGCAGGAATCCACCCAATCCGAGACCACCGTACTGCCTCCCCATCCGTCCGGTCGTGGCATTCTGATTTGGGAGTCGTAGATCGCTCCTACTGTCATGGATTGTATGTCTATTATACTCAGCTTAAACTATATGTAATATCTGATTATGCTTTAAAACTGTAGGGCCTAGAAATTCAGTATAGCCACTTTTGGGGCGGTAAAGTCGGGCGGCCGCTAAAGTTTGCGCCCGGCGCAAAGTCGAGCCCCCTTCGCCGATATTCAGTTGCATCGCCCTAAGAGGTTGCTGCTGCGCTAAAACAGGCGATGCACGACTATCATTAGGCGCTAAGCCGGCAGCCTGGGGCGCTAACACCAGAAGTTGGGCGCAGGGCAGGTGCGGGAGCTGCTGATTGCCGGCAGATACTCTAGCTCCGGTGAGCTCTTAAAGGGGGAGGGTGGATTTGTTTTTTTGAAAGTCCGAGACGAGTGTATTTGTGGAGGGCTTCTCTCCATCAGTTTGTTATGCCTCCTCCTCCTCCTCCTACTCCTCCTCCTCCTCCAGTGTTGCAAAATGGCTGCCTTTTCTATTGCAGGAGTGCCCTTTAATTTGCGCTCCCCGCGGCCCGCATCGGCTGAGCACCGTTCGACTCAACAGTCGCTAGGGCCGCCAGGCGCACAATGGGGCGGCGCGAGTGAAGTTCCGGTTCCGGGCGCACAAAGGGCGTTGCATGACGAAATGACGTCATGATCTGCACGCACAGATGAGCGCGCGCAATGACTTTGCGCCGGCGCTAAATGTCTACTGAAGTTGGGGCGAGGCGCAGATCGCACTGCGCCCGGGCGCTAAGCGCCTAGCGCTCGAGATCTACTCCTCCTAAGGCGCTAACAGCTGGCGCAGCCAACTGAATTTCTAGGCCTAGCTCTTTAATAAAAGCCTTACAACTTCTAAAGCCCTGTTGGGTAATCTGTGTAAGCCTGTGACCCTAATCTTACATTGGTGTCAGAAGTGGGATCACCGGAGGTGTACGGATAGCCGTAGCTGTCGTAATGACAGCGGGGTTTGATTGACAGCTGGTTGATGGCTGATGTCATATCCGGGGGTGGGGGGGGATCCGACGCCATCTTGGCCATGCTTGAAGGACTGTGCTGGAGACGCAGAGTCAGGACTGAATAAATGGCACTCCACTACAACTATTGGGAGACTCGTAATTACATTATTAAGATAGCATTACATGGTACCAGGATTTATAGAACTCACGATAAGGACATACTACAACAATGGAAGGAATAAAACCTCTGGCTAGCCTGCAACTAGAAGGAAATGTGGATGAAAATTGGCGTGTCTTCAAGCAACGCTTTCTTCTCTACCTCACAGCGATTGACGCTTCGACTAGCTCTGGAACACGTAAAGTAGCTTTGTTGCTAACAGTGGCTGGCTCACAGGCAATCGAGCTGTTTAATACATTTACGTTTGCAGCCAAAGATGATAAAAATGATCTGGACAAGGTGATAGAACGGTTCGACGAATACTGCACTCCAAAAAAGAATGAAACGTTTGAGAGATTCGTGTTTCGCTCCCACGTGCAAAAGCAAGGAGAATCCTTTGATGTTTTCTTGATGGACTTGAAAATAAAAGCACAAACATGCAACTTTAGGGACCTGAAGGAATTGATGTTACGCGATCAAGTCGTTTTTGGAATACTCGACAAGAAGGTGAGGGAGAGAATGCTTAGAGACAATGACCTAAATTTGGATGCAGCAGTGAAAATATGTCATGCTAGTGAACTCTCAGCCATGCACACGAAAACTTTCGAAGGGAGCAGCACAGCAGCGGGCGGGGGCGCCCTGGGGCTGAAAAACCTGCCGGTGGGTGTGGTACACAAAAGGGACACAAGAGGACCCACAGAGTTCAAGACGATGATGCCTTACGAATGCAGACGGTGCGGTAATAAACACATAGCCAGACAGTGTGGCGGCGCGCACGGACGCAGCGGCTTTGTCTCTCCCGAGACTGAGCGTTTTCACCCTCTTTCTGAGTCTCTTCTGGACTCTGCTGATACAGGAATTGAGGGCAGACCTACTGTACAGCCGGCAGACGCTCCTCGACATCGGGGCTGACTGCGTGTGGCTCACACTCGGTGCCATCGATCTGCCTCCCGACATCGCCCGACCCCCGGGACCAGCGTGGCGTCCTTCCCCAGCCGGAAGTCGGTGCAGACCGCGCAGGGAACGCAAGCAGAAGTGGGGTAAGAGGGCCGGAATCCAAAATAGGCTGAAGAGGGCCCCACACAAACCCTCCCTCCCAAGTATTTCCTGGCCAACGTCAGGTCACTAGAAAATAAAATGGATGAGATCAAACTCGATCTCTCCTCACAGAAAAGGACAAAGGAATGCCGCGCCATGATCTTCACAGAGACCTGGTTGAACAACGGCATCCCTGACACCACCATCCATCTAGAAGGATGCACGGTCTTCCGCGCCGACAGAACTGCAGACTCCGGTAAGAGCAAGGGAGGCAGTTTATGCATTTACACGAACAATGCCTGGTGCACTAACACGGACATAATCGATAGATCCTGCTCGGCTGATTTGGAATTCCTCATGGTAAGGTGCAGACCCTTCTACCTGCCTCGGGAATTCACGGCTATTATCATCACTGCGGTCTACATCCAACCACACGTTAATGCCAAACTAGCACTGAAGGACCTCTACAGGGCCATCAGCGAACAACAAACTGCACACCCAGACGGAGCTTTTATCGTCGCGGGGGACTTCAATCACGTAAACCTAAAAACTGTGCTACCGAAATTCCACCAGAATGTTTCCTGCCCCACAAGAGGGGAGAACACACTGGATCAAGTCTACACGAGCATTGTAGACGCTTATAAGGCTATTCCCTGCCCCCACCTTGGGAAGTCTGACCACCTCTCCCTGTTTCTAGCCCCGGCATACAAACCGCTCATCAAAAGAGTGAGAACATCAGTGAGATCAGTGGAGGTATGGCCAGAGGGGGCAGTCTCGGAGCTTCAGGATTGCTTTGAACGCACTGATTGGGGCATGTTTGCCCATAATGACATCGAGGAATACGCATCCACAGTGCTATTCTACATTAACAGTTGCGTTGAGGTCGTCACGACTCATAAAAATATCAGGACATACCCCAACCAGAAACCCTGGATGAACGGAGAGGTCCGCTCGCTGTTGAAAGCACACGATGCAGCATTTAAATCTGGCGACGCGGCGGCTTACAGTGCAGCTAGGAACAACCTAAAAAAGGGTATCAGGACTGCCAAAAGGAAACAGACACTGCGGATAGATGATCATTTCCACAACAACTCGGACCCCCGGCGCATGTGGCAAGGCATCCAGTCCATCACTGACTACAAGAGCAAAAACACCAGCCCCCCGGTTAGCGATGCCTCCCTTCCGGAGGAGCTTAACAACTTCTACGCTCGCTTCGACAGGGACAACAGGGAGTCGGCTACCAAAGCCTTGCCACCCCCAGAAGACCAGGTGCTCACTCTGTTGACCTCCGACGTAAGGGGTGTTCTACGCGGAGTGAACACACGAAAGGCTGCTGGGCCGGATAGCATCCCTGGACGGGTACTCAAGGAATGTGCTGATCAGCTGGCTGATGTCTTCACCGCCATCTTCAATCTGTCATTGGCCCAGGCAGTAGTCCCTACATGCTTCAAGACCGCTACCATTATTCCTGTGCCAAAACAAACGGCTGTGACGTGCCTGAATGACTATCTACCTGTCGCACTCACACCCATCATAATGAAGTGTTTTGAGAGACTGGTCCTGGCTCACATCAAAGCCATTGTTCCCGCCTCTCTTGACCAACACCAGTTTGCCTATCGTGCAAACAGATCAACGAAGGATGCAATCACAACTACTCTACACTCTGCACTGAATCACTTAGATGGTAAAGAGACCTACATCAGAATGCTGTTCATAGACTACAGCTCAGCATTCAACACTATCGTCCCCAACAAGCTGGCCACCAAACTCCACACCCTTGGCCTGAACACTTCCCTCTGCAACTGGACCCTGGACTTCCTAACAAACAGACCCCAGTCTGTCAAATTAGGTAACCACACATCCCCCCCCGACCCTGAACACAGGGGCCCCACAAGGATGTGTGCTGAGCCCCCTCCTCTACTCCCTCTTCACCCACGACTGTGTGGCTGTTCATGGTTCCAGCACCATCATCAAGTTTGCGGATGATACCACGGTAGTAGGCCAGATCACCAACAACGATGAGTCAGCCTACAGGGAGGAGGTCCAGCATCTCGTGAAGTGGTGCGCCGATAACAACCTGGCCCTTAACATCAAGAAAACCAAAGAAATCATTGTGGACTTCAGGAAGTCTAAAGGCGGAAGTCACACCCCCATCCACATCAATGGGGCTGTGGTGCAAAGGGTGGACAGCTTTAAGTTCCTCGGAGTCCACATCATGGAAGACCTCTCCTGGTCCCTCAATACCTCCTCTCTGGTGAAGAAGGCCCAGCAGCGCCTATATTTCCTAAGGAGGCTGATGGGATGTACACTGTCACCCCTGATCCTCTCTAACTTTTACCGCTGCACAATAGAGAGCATCCTGACGAATTGTGTCACAGTATGGTATGGCAGCTGTAGCTACTATGGCCGGAAAGCCCTGCAGCGGGTAGTCAAAACTGCCCAACGCATTACCGGCACCCGGCTACCGACCATAGAGCACATATACCAGAAACGCTGTTTACGGAGGCCACGTCCATCATCAAAGACCCTACCCACCCCAGCCACAGTCTGTTCACCCTCCTGCCATCTGGGAGATGCTACAGATGCATTCGCACCCGTATGACCAGATTTAGGAACAGCTTCTTTCCCAGGGCTGTCATCCTACTGAACTCCACAAATAAACTCTAAAGCCTGCACATCTGCCAATGCACTTTATTATGGTTATGTTTATGTTAATGTATTACAAGCCAAATGTATGTTGAATGTTTAAATGTCTGCACTTGTGCACTAACAATGACAATAAAGTTGATTATGATTATGATTATGATTATGGGAAGAACTGTGCAAAATTTAAAGGCAGGAATCACTTTGACAAGATGTGTTTTTGGGAAGAGAAAACTGAAGGTAAAAAGACAGTGAATGCTATTGAGACTGAAGAGACAGGAGCAGAGACTTTGTTTGTTGGAATGGTGCAAAATGAGTCAAAACAGGGCAAAAATGCTAATGAAGTGCACTCTGTAGGGCCAAAGACTGAAGTTTGGATAGCTCCCTTGCTGGTAAATGGCACCATTGTTCCCTTTAAGCTAGATACAGGTGCTAAGGCAAACCTCATAATTTGGAGTGATGCACGGAATCTCAAAGTGCGACCTAAAATACTGAACAAGACAATGTCTTTGAAGGCATACAATGGACAAAGCATTGAAACAAAAGGAACGTGTAGGCTGAATGTTAAGGTAAAAAATCACATTCACCCTTTGACCTTTGTTATAGTGCCTGAAGGACATGAGTCACTGTTGGGGGATAAGGCCTGTGTGCATTTGGGCTTGGTAAAACGAGTCTATGCTATCAATGAACTGAACTGTGTGCAGAGTGCCCCCCAATATAGTACAAATCTGACTCATGAGACTATAGCACACAAATATGCAGATGTATTTCAGGGTTTCGGAGCACTGCCCTTTACATACTCCATCAAACTGAGAGAGGATGTACAACCTGTGATTCACGCACCAAGGAGAGTTCCAGTGGCTCTCCGTGAAAAACTGAGGAAAGAGCTAAACCGCATGGAGGGACTAGCTTTTATAAAGAAGATTGAGGAACCGGCTGACTGGGTAAATTCCATGGTTTGCGTCAATTCAAAGAAAACTGATAAATTACGTGTCTGCATGGATCCCAAGGACCTTAACACCAATATCAAAAGAGAGCACTACCAAATTCCAAAGAGAGAGGAAATAGTCAGCGAAATGACAGAAGCGAAAGTCTTCTCCAAGATGGACGCTTCGCATGGTTTCTGGCAGTTGAAACTTGATGAAGAAAGTGCTAAGCTGTGCACTTTTAACACCCGGTTTGGTCGATACTCCTACTAGCGTCTGCCCTTTGGTATTAGCTCCGCCCCAGAAATCTTTCACAGAGCAATGGAGCAAATCATCGAGGGCCTAGAGGGAGTGCGGCTGTACGTGGATGATCTGGTAGTATGGGGCTCCACTCAGGGGGAGCACGACACCAGACTGGAGAAAACACTTCAGAGAATACAGCAGTATGGACTCAAACTAAATAAAGACAAATGTCAGTTCAGTGTCAATGAAATCACATTCCTCGGAGACAAGATCTCTACAGAGGGGATTCAGCCAGACAAGTCAAAGGTAAAGGCTATACATGACATGGAGAAACCAAAGGACAAGAAAGGTGTTCAGCGGGCCCTTGGCATGGTTAACTACCTAGGAAAATTCATTCCAAATCTAGCAGTGAAAACTGTTCATCTGAGAAAACTGCTGCATCAAGAGACAGAGTTCCAATGGGGACATGAACATGAGAGAGAATGGAAGGGGCTGCTACACATTCTAGCAAGTGAACCCCTACTGAAGTCCTTCTGCCCTAAAAAGAGGACAAAAGTGTCCACAGATGCCTCTAAGAATGGATTAGGGGCTGTCCCTCTACAGGAAGATGAAGGAGAATGGCGGCCAGTGGCATATGCGTCACGCTCCATGACGGCGCAATTCGAGAAGGAGTGCCTTGGCTTGGCATTTGGGTGTGAAAAATGTCATACCTACATCTATGGTCTTCCCAAGGTTATCCTAGAAACGGATCATAAGCCACTGCTAGGGATCGCAAAGAAGAATCTGTGTGACATGTCACCACAGATACAACGCCTAATGATGAGACTTCAATGTTACAATTTTGAGCTAACATATGTGCCAGGGACACAAATGTTCATTGCAGACACACTATCCAGGACTGCGCCTTACGCTACACAAAACAGTGAATCAGAAGAGGATGTGGCTCTTCATGTGGATATGGTCTACGCAGCATTGCCTGCCACACAGGAACAACTATCAGTGATAGTCACAGAGACATCAAAGGACCCAGTCCTGAGTAAAGTAATGAGAAATCTTCAAGAGGGCTGGAAGAAAGGGTCATGTAAACAATATTATCACATTCAGTCTGAGCTCTCTGTGGTCAATGGACTACTGCTTAAGTGTAACAGGATAGTAGTGCCCACCTCTATGCGATGAGAAATGCTCAACAGGATACATGAAGGGCACCTGGGTGCGGAAAAGTCAAAAAGGAGAGCACGTGAGGCACTCTACTGGCCAAACATGAACTCTGATATTGACCAGTTGATCAGCGAGTGTGCTACATGTCAGGAGTATCACTACGAGCAAACAAAAGAGCCCCTCATTACAACAGAGCTCCCATCACAACCTTGGGAAAAGGTCGGAACTGATATATTTCACTATGAAGGAAAAGACTATTTGTTAGTTATTGATTATTATTCCAATTATCCGGAGATGGCTCTCTTGTCCAGTACCACATCAAGAGCTGTGATAACTCACCTGAAGTCAATCTTTGCCAGGCAGGGCATCCCTCTAACCCTGGTCTCTGATAATGGCCCTCCTTATGCCAGTCATGAGTTTCAGTCATTTGCTTCAGAGTATGGATTTAATCATGTAACCTCCAGTCCGCTCTATCCTCAGGCTAATGGAAAAGCGGAGAAGGGGGTACTGATTGTGAAAAGACTATTAAAGAAAGCAGCACACAGCAACACTGGCCCATATCTGGCCCTGATGTCGTACAGGGCGGGCCCGCTAGCAAGTGGCAAGTCTCCAGCTGAGCTCTTACTGGGTCGGAAAATCCATACACAATTTCCCAGTTATGTCACCCCTGATCACAGAGATGAGGTGTGGGCAGACAAGGCTCAGAAACTACAACAGAAATAAAAAACACTTCATGACCACACAGCCACTACACTAGTGCCTCTACAGGAGAAAGATATAGTTCACATTGAAGGGCCTGAGTCATGGCCTAAAAGAGCCACCGTTCTACAACAGTTCGCCCCCAGGTCATACAGTGTCATGACAGAGAACGGCAATGTGTTTCGCAGGAACAGGAGGCACCTACTGAAAACCACAGAGACCTTTCAGCCTCAGGAGGACGGAAAGGATGACGAGATGAGGGAAATGCCACAAAGAGACGAGATGAGGGAAATGCCACAAAGTGACGAAGGACACAATAGTGATAATGTGACAAGGGACCTGTGTGGTGCAGACATGAACTTAAGGGATACAACTGGGGTGATTCAGCAAACACCCATTCAGCCACGCAGGTCACAGTGCACCAGAAAGCCTGTAGTTAAACTTGACTTGTAGACAGGGATTGATAAGACTGTAAACAGTTAATGGACTCCTGGGTGTGGGTAAGGTTTATACCTACCTGCAATTAGTTCAACGGTGTAGTTACACTGACTGTTTCTATATGATGTTAACAAGTGTTCAAAGTGTTATGTTATGTTATGTTGTTACTGTGTTATGTCTTCATTGAAGGGGAAAGATGTACGGATAACCGTAGCTGTCGTAAAGACAGCGGGGTTTGATTGACAGCTGGTTGACGGCTGACGTCATATCCGGGGGGTGGGATCCGACGCCACCTTGGCCATGCTTGAAGTACTGTACTGGAGACACAGAGTCAGGACTGAATAAATGGCACTCCACTACAACTGCTTGGGAGACTCGTAATTACGTTATTAAGATAACATTACCGGAGGGACCAGTCAAACGCACGTGATCGTTGCTTAGCCTGTGTATAGTGGTTTTTTCTCTCTGAAAGAAGGGAGCGGTCCGGTCGAATGCACGTGATCGTTGCTTAGACTACGTACAGAGTTTTTTTTCTCTGAAAGAAGCGAGCGGTAAAGAACTTGTTGAAAGGTAAAACCAGAAATACAATGGTGTTGGCATATCATCGGGAACAGTTGATAGATAGCCTGAAGGAGGTAACGCATAAAGTACAGGAGAGAGAGGGAGAGATAAAGAAGGAAAAAGATCTAATTTGCAGGCTAATCAATCTGAAAACTCAGCAAAGGAAGGGAAAAAACAGGGATTTGGAAAGCCAGGAAAAGTTGCTGAGACACCAATGTAAAAGGAGAAAAAAAAGAGAAATGTAAAGTTTTACCGACATGGAAGTTATTAACATCTGTGCTGAGACAAATAAAACACAAGATTGCTGAGTGAAAGGAACGCTAAAAAGATGCTAGAATTTCAGTTTGTGTGAAAGTGTGTGTTAAAGTGTGAGGGGGAGAAATTCAGTATCGCCACGTTTGGGGCGTAATACTTGAGCTGGCGTGAAATTTAGCACCCGGCGCAAATTATCGGCACCTACTGCTAAATTGACCTGCTTCGCCCCAGGAGGTGCTTGGAGTGCTAAAACAGGTGCTGCACGACTGTCATAAGGTGCTAAGCTGGAGAAGCGAGGCGCTACCACCGAGGGCGGGCACAGCACAGGTGCGACCAGTTAGCGATTGCACGCAGACACGCTGGCGCTGGTCAGCTTTTAAAGGGAAGGGTCGATCTTGGATTGCAGCCACACCCTACGCATCGGAGCCCTGATTCTCGGCCTGGACAGATCTGCTGCCACATTCTAATGCCTAGGACCATGGAGAGGGCCAGTGAGGGGGCCTTGCAGGTTCTGGCTGGTGCAGCGGAGCGCAGGCGATCTATCCTGTTTCCGGACAGTGGCAGGAGGCCGCTGCCCAATGATTATCGCAAAGCTTGGAGGGAGGTGGCTCACAGAGTGACCTCCAGCAGCAGGGTGCCTAGGACCCCTGTGCAATGCAGGAAGAAGTTCAATGACCTCACTCGGGTCATCAGGGTGAGTACCCTTTTCAGTATCCTCTTCATCCCTGCATGACCACCTCACTTTATGGCCAAAGGGTCCTGAAAGCCCCAATGCCCAGCCCTCATCCAACACCTATGGGCCTTTCATGAAACTCACACACTCATTCACCACTTTACACACTGTAAGAGCTAATCGACCATGGGAGGCAGTGCAGCCTAAGGTCAGGGCTTCACACTGTACTCAGAGCCTGTCCTTTCTCTTGCAGGGCAAGCTGGCCCATAACAGGAGGCAGCAGCAATGGACCGGGGGAGGCCGACCTCACCTTCAAGACCTCAGTGATCTGGAGCAGCGAGTCCAGCGGATTATGGCAGGCCGGATGATTGGCCCCGTCGCCACTGGAGATGCCGACCCCGTTCTGGACAGCAATGGTAAGGTCATCACCTTTTTGACCTCTCTCCTTCCACTTGCGCCTCATACCAGCATCCATTGCCTCCCTCACTGCCGCCCTGTCCTCATGCTAAATCAACTCTTGTACCTCCCTGCTTTCAGATGCTGATTCACCAGGTGAGGAGGCGGGCCCTCAAGCTGCCACTGTGAGTGACTCTGAAGGCGAGGCGGAAGAGGAAGCCGGACCATCAGTGCCACTCTCAGTCGAGGCAGCCATGGCCATAATGGGGACACGTCTTCCCTGGAGGGGAGCAGGGGGAATGGTCTGAGGAGGGTGAAGCTCCGGGGCACATGCCAGCGGGCTGCAGCAATGCGGGGGGTGGGTAGGGAAGCTCGGCGGCCTTCTCCCCGGAGGGAGAGTCTGGCCTGGTCCGAGTCCTGCTACAGTGAGCACAGAAGAGGTGCGGCTGCTCACTGAAATGAGCGCCCAGGCCGAGCACAGGCACACTGAACTCATGGCTGCAGGGGCAAGGATGCCCGAATCCATTGAGTCACTGGCAAGGAGCTCTGTCCAGGACTTCGGCGCAGCAATGGCAAGAAGTCTGCAGGACTTCGGTGCAGCACAGGCAAGGAGTCTCCAGGACATCGGCGCAGCACAGGCAAGGAGTCTGCAGGACTTCGGCGTAGCACAGGCGGCTTCCACGCAAGTGCTTATTGGTGCAATGCAGTCAGTGGCTGGTCTGATGCAGACGCAGATTGAGGCCACAGGAGCACTGACTGCTGCCACCCTCGCTGGATCGGGCACAAATCACCGGTGCCCTCGCTGCACCACAGCAGGCCAGCAGTCTGTGCTTCAGCAGATTGCTCCGCATGCTGCAGTGCTGCCCCATGGCAGTGCCAGTCTGTCGTCCGACCAGGGAGTGGCTGTCCTCTGTCAGGATGGCAGCATTCCTGCTGCCAACACTGTCACTTCTCCACTGCAGCTGCCACCACCTGTAGGACAGACTGCTGCCGCCCATGCAGAGTTGGAGCAGTCAGCAGCCGGGCCCTCCAGGCCCAGAGCTTGTCCAGGCCGTACCTCAAGGGCATCTGCCGACTCAGTTTCTGACATTCAGCAGCCTTCCCCCAGCCTTGCTGCAGCCACTGGGATCACATTGCAGAGGAGCTGCAGGGTGGGAAGGGTCCAATCTCGCAAGCGAAGCAGATCACCCTCGAAGGGCAAAAAGTAGGAGGTGTGGCAAAATGCTGTTAATTTTTTTTTGAAGGCTGAGGATCGTGGTCATTTTTTGGTTACTCTTTTGTTCATTGTCTCCAGGTTGTGAGAGCCAGTTATCTGTCTGGCTGCTTTTTTGGGGTTTCTCTCTATTACTTTGTCATGCGGGATGGGCACACAGTTTGTTAAATAAAGAAGTGTCTTTATTCAGAATGTGCATGTTTGCTCTTTGAACTATTTGTTGCCTTTACCGGCTTTGGGGTTGCGGAACGGTTCCATTCATATTCTTTCAATGGCACAAGCCATTCCCTCAGAAGGGTCCTAGAACCGACTTGCAATAAGCCGCTGATGGACGGCCCTTGCACTTTATGCCTCCCTCCCGTCTTGGTGCTCCTCCTCCTCCTCCTCCTCCTCCTCTGCTGGTGCTCCAATGTCTGGTGGCAGTGGCTGAGTCCTGAGGATTGCCAGGTTATGCAGCATGCAGCACACTACAATGAAATGGGAGACTCGCTCAGGTGAGTACTGAAGGGCTCCCCATCTGAATGGTCCAGACAGCAGAACCATTGCTTGAGCACGCCGAATGTGTGCTCAATGATGTTCCTGGTCGCTTGATGGCTCTCATTGTATCATTCTTCAGCAAGGGTGCTGGGTGCATGGAGCGGAGTCATCAGCCAGATGCACAGAGGCTAGCCCTTGTCCGCAAGAAGCTGGCCTCCTGGGGGAGCCGGGGCTTCAAAAAGGTCTGCCACAGAAGTCTTGCGCAGGATGAAGGCATCGTGGCTGCTGCCTGGAAAGCGGGCATTGACAGTGAGTATCAGCTGTCTGTGGTCACACACCAACTGGACGTTCAACGAATGGAACCCCTTCAGGTTGCGGTAATCCTCAGCATTCTCTTGCGGCACCCGCAAAGCTACATGCATGCAGTCAATGGTGCCCTGGACAATGGGGAAGCCCGCTATTCTTGCAAATCCCATTGCGTGCTCTTGCTGCTTGTCCAGGGGCATGGGGAAGGAGATGTACTGACATCTCCTTTTAAAAAGGGCATTCGTGACTTGACGGATGCAGCAATGCACTGCGAACTAGGAGATATTGGCAATGTCCCCAGTAGCGCATTGGAAGGAGCCGGTGGCTTAGATGTTGAGAGCCACTGTCACCTTCACTGCCACTGAAAGAGACGTCCTGCTCCTCAGTTGAGGCTGCAGATCTGGCTAAAGCAGGTGGCAGAGCTCAGTGACCACCTCCCTGCTGATTTGCAGCCTCCGAAAACACTGCTCCTCAGACATGTTGAGGTATGAGAACTGTTGGCGGAAAACACTGGGATGGTAAGGTCTTGTGTGCTGCCACCTGTTGGCCCTCCTCCATCTGGCCATGACTGCCACTCTCTCTCGGCATCTCTGTGACTTCTCAATGTAATGGAGAAGCTCAACGTTTCCACCCATTGCAGCCCCCATAGTATTTGGCCACTCAAGGTTATGCCAGTGAAAAAGCAAACCAGATACAAAGTTCTGGTCAGAAGCCAGAAGTACCTCTGCGAGCGCTGACTCAATGCAGAAAGCTCTTGTAATGATATCAGCAAATAGTGATGGTATTTGCCTGTTTAATTATTTATGCCTTACCAGCATATTTGCCTGATTGATTATTTATGCCTGACCAGCAGAGGACAAGCAGTTTAGTTTTAGTTTCGTTTTAGATGGATCTCTAAGATGGTGTCTCCTGTAATGCTGTTAACATAGTTAAACAAACTTTAGATTAAAAGACATTCTCTTTCATAAATGTCTCGTCATTGAACCCACATACAAATCAATACATGGTGTCAGAAGTGATTGAAAGAGATGAAGAGGAAAAATCTGAAGTTAAATCAGCTCTCCACATATTAGCAAGCCAAAAGAGAACATCGTTACTTACTTTTGGAGAATAGCTAATGAAGTAAAAAATGGAAGGTTTACACCCACCGGCGAAGCTTCAGTTGACAGGTAATGTGGCTGAAAATTGGAGGAGATTCAAACAACGTTTGGAGTTGTATTTAGCGGCAATTGGAGCTGACGAAAAAAGTGATAAAATGAGAGCGTCAGTGTTCTTACATGTCGTGGGTGATGAAGCGCTGGAGGTGTATAGAAACATAGAAGATAGGAGCAGGAGTAGGGCATTCGGCCCTTCGAGCCTGCTCCGCCATTCAACGAGATCATGGCTGATCATCCAAACCCTAGCACCCGGTCCCTACACCGACAGCCATCCCACCCAAGCCCTAGCCCCATAACCCTGTAACCCACGTATTTAATCCCACCTAACACTAAGGGTTAATTTTTATCATGGCCAATCAACCTAACCTGCACATCTTTGGACTGTGGGAGGAAACCGGAGCACCCAGAGAAAACCCACGCAAACACGGGGAGAATGTGCAAACTCCACACAGACAGTCACCCGAGGCCGGATTTGAACCCGGGTCCCTGGCGCTGTGAGGCAACAGTGCTAACCACTATGCCACCGTGCTGCTAATAACTTGACATTCGCTGCTGATGGAGACAAAATGAAGCTGGATAAAATAATGGAACAGTTTGAGGCCTACTGCATACCTAAACGTAACGTGACTTTTGAGAGGCACAGATTTTTCACATGTGTACAGATAACGGGAGAGACTATTGATCAGTATGTGACTGAACTGAGAAACAGAAGCAAAACATGTGAATTTGGGGGACTGACAGACTCGCTGATAAAAGACAGACTGGTGTGTGGTATTCCAGATAATGGTCTAAAGGAAAGACTGCTAAGAGAGCAAGATCTAGACCTGGGAAAAGCCATAGCACTGTGTAGGGCTACAGAGACTGTGAAGTCGCAGGCAAAGGAGCTGTTCAGTGACAGTAGCTGCAACGTGGATGCAGTGAGAATGAACGGACACAAACCGTTTAACAAAAAGAGTGCCAATGTGAAAAAGAGGCATGGCCAGTGAACAAAAATGAAAGTGGCAATCGAAAGTCATGTAGTCGATGCGGTACACAGCATCCACCAAAAAGTGTTCAGCATATGGGAAAACATGCAATAGTTGCAACAAAAACACCATTATGCCCGTTGCTGTAAGAACCAAGAGCAACAAAGCAAGGTCCATGCAGTAGATGAAAGCGAGATAGAGGAGTTCTATGTAGATGTTGTGTCTGAAAACAAAAAAGAAGAAAAAAGAGACTGGATGTTGACACTAAAAGTGAATGACATACACATTCCATTTAAATTGGATACTGGAGCACAAGTTAATGTGATATCAGAGACTGATTTTAAGAAAATTAGACCCAGACCAAAGATACATGGAATAAAAGTGAAAGTGACAGGATACTCAGGTACTGATATACCAGTGAAAGGAAGATGCATTGTCAAAGTAACACACAAGGACAGAGAGCACATGCTAGCATTAATCGTGGTGCCAAAGGATGTGCAAGCCATACTAGGTTTAAAAGCCTGTGAGAGACTGAACCTGGTAAAGAGAGTCCTCGTTGTGGAAAGCGAAGGAGAGACAGTCTATGATGAACTCATGAAAGAGTACAATGACCTATTTCAGGGTCTAGGCTGCCTTCCAGGAGAACACACGATCAGAGTAGATAAAAGTCTGCCAATGGTCATACATCCATGCAGAAAAGTTCCGTTTGCTCTTCAAAAGCAACTGAAGGCAGAGTTGGACAGGATGGAAAGCCTGAGCATGATTCAGAAGATAGATGAGCCAACTGAGTGGGTGAGCTCCCTCGTCATTGTGGACAAAAAGAATGGAAAGCTCAGAATTTGCCTGGATCCAAGAGATCTAAACAGAGCAATAAAGAGAGAGCACTTCAAGCTTCCTACACGTGAGGAAATCATGTCACAGTTTGCAAATGCAAAGTATTTCAGCAAGTTAGATGCATCATCAGGATTTTGGCAGATGAAACTGGACGAGGCAAGTTCAAGACTGTGCACGTTCAACAGTCCATTTGGCAGGTACAGATTCCTAAGGTTACCATTTGGCATTGCCTCAGCTCCTGAAGTGTATCACAAAACTATCCATATGATCTATGAGCACCTGGAGGGAGTGGATACATCAATGGATGACATCATAGTATGGGGAACCACGAGAACTGAGCATGACGAGAGACTGAAAAAAGTGCTGGAAGCAACAAGGAAAACAAACCTGAAGCTGAATAGAGAGAAATGCCAGCTCGGGGTGACAGAACTGACATTCGTGGGAGATATCCTTAGCGGTGAGGGCATCAGACCAGATCCCAGAAAGGTGTCCGCCATTGAGAATATGCTAAAGCCACAATGCAAAAAGGACGTGCAGAGGTTTAATGGAATGATCAACTACATGGGTAAATTCATATCCAACCTCTCAGAAAAGATGGCGCCACTGAGGTGACTAACTGAAAAGAACATAGAATGGGAATGGAATCATGAGCATGAGAAGTCATGAAGCAATCTAAAGAAACTGCTCACAGAGGAACCAGTTCTGAGGTTTTATGACCCAGCGAGACCCATCAAGATATCATCAGATGCATCACAGAGTGGGCTCGGTGCCGTTCTTCTGCAAAAATATGACTACTGGCAACCTATTGCATATGCATCGCGCTCAATGACAGACGCGGAGACGCGATATGCTCAAATAGAAAAGGAGCTGCTCAGCATCACATACGCCTGTGAAAGATTTCACCAGTTTGTGGCAGGACAAGCAATCAGTGTAGAGACTGACCATAAGCCCTTGATTGCATTGTTCCAAAAGCCACTAAATAGCTGTCCGCTTAGAATACAAAGAATGATGATCAGGCTGCAACACTATACACTGAATGATAGCAAAATACTGCAGATGTTGGAAATCCGAAATAACAACAGAAAATGCTGGATAAACTCAGCAGGTCAGGCAACATCTGTGGAGAGACATTTGAGTTGACGTTTCGGGTTTGACCCTTCTTCAAAACTGGAGAGAAAAGGAACTAGATCGAAGGCAGGGCTGCGATCGGACAAAAGAATAAAAGAACCAAAAGAAGTAAAAGAGATTAGAAGCTAGACGAGATGGTAATAGGCTGGGATTAGGTGTAAAGTGTTGCGTACACACCGGGTAAGCTGATGTATAAAGCAGACACGTTGTCCAGAGCTGTTGACCCAGGAGAGCCCGCAAACACCAAAATGGATGAAAAAGTGAACGCCTACGTGGACATGATCACAAGTGCACTGCCCATAGCAGATGCAAAAATGGAGCTCATAAAGACTGAGACAAACAAAGATGAAACAATGAGACGACTGAGGAAAAGCATCTTGGATGGATGGCCCAACATGAAGCAAGACTGCTCACCTGACATGGCAGAGTACTGGAACTGCAGGGCGGAACTATCAGTGGTCGAAGACATCATCTACAAAGGAAGTAAAATAGTTATCCCAAAGAGCCTGAGAAAAGAGATGCTAAAAAGTATCCATGGAGGACATCTGGGAATCGAAAAGTGTAAGAAAGAGCACGAGAGGTGATGCACTGGGCACGAATCAACCAAGATGTGACAAATGAGGTGTCAAACTGCACAATATGCCTGAAATATCGAGCAAGCAATCCGGTAGAACCACTAAAGCCACACCCAGCGCCAGACAGACCTTACCAGAAGGTAGGCGCTGACCTATTCGTATGTCAAGGGAAGGACTATCTTGTAGTCACAGACTATTACTCCCTGTATCCAGAGGTGTGTAGACTGTACACCACCACTGCAGATGCTGTGATAACATGTATGAAAGCCATATTCTCCAGACATGGCGTGGCAAGCGAGGGCTTCACAGACAACGGACCCCAGTTTTACAATGCAAGTTTCCGACACTTTGCCAAAGATTGGGACTTTGTCCACACAATGTCAAGTCCTCACTTTCCACAGTCCAATGGACTACTGGAAAAATCGGTCCAGACAGTGAAAAGACTGATGTACAAGGCAAAAGACAGTGGAACTGACTTCTACCAGAGCATGCTTGTATACCGCACAACGCCGCTCGAGTGTGGTATGTCACCAGCCCAACTCCTTATGGGGCGTCTGCTAAGGTCAAACCTACCCATCCTGGAGAACCTCCTGAAAACAAAAGAGGGGGAGAAAGTGAGGAAGTTCAAAGAACAACAGAAAGAAAAGCAAAAGTACTACTATGACAGAGGAACACAAAACCTACCTGAACTCCACACTGGTGACCAAGTAAGGTTCAAAGACAAAACAAACATATGGACTCAGAAGGGAACTGTCCTGAGTGAAGTTCATCCAAGATCATACACCATTCAGACAGATGAGGGTGCTGTTCTGCGAATAAATCGTCGGGATCTTCTCATGGGACCAGCCACAGCAGGTCAAAAGACTGATACTGTTGAACAACCTGATCACACAGCAGGTCAAAAGACTGATACTGTTGAACAACCATCATCTGAGGCAACAACTCAGATTCAAGGACAATCAATCAGAAAATCCTCAAGACACGTGAAGCCTCCTGAGAGACTCATTGAGCAAGTTTAAGGACTCTTGTTATAGAAGGAAGTAATGTTATCTTATTCTCTCTTCAAGTTCTAGGTATTTACATATATCATGTGAACACACAAAACAAGGTTAAAAAACCTTGATCATGATAATGATAATGTAAGTTCATTAAGTGTTACAGTTAAAATGCAGAGTAATACAAAGAAAATATGTTGTTAGATAAAAGTAAAATACTTTTGTTTTAAGAAAGGGAGATGTAATGATATCAGCAAATAGTGATGGTATTTGCCTGTTTGATTATTTATGCCTTACCAGCATATTTGCCTGATTGATTATTTATGCCTGACCAGCAGAGGGCATGTGAGAGACAAGCAGTTTAGTTTTAGTTTTGTTTTAGATGGATCTCTAAGATGGTGTCTCCTGTAATGCTGTTAACATAGTTAAACAAACTTTAGATTAAAAGACATTGGCCTAGAAATTCACTGGCCTTAGCGCCACTTTTGAGGCGCTAGAGGGCCTAGCGGCGAAGTTATGGCCAGTTTTGAAATTGACAGGGGCCCTAAATCGGCGTTAGGCCGGTAGCGCTGCGCCGGCACCGATGACGTCATCGGTGTGCGCAGCGTCCCGGTTGCCATGGTAACCCGCCCGAACTCGGAAATTGAGTTGCGGCCGCCTCGCCCGTGGCAGCCGCAAGCAACGTTCTGGCAGAGGTGCCTTACAGAACGTTGCGCCGGCGCATTAAAGGCCCCGCGGCGGCCGGCCGCTTTCCCGCCGCCCGCCTGGCCGCAGCTCCCTCCCCGGACTTCCCCCCCCCCCCGGAACAGAAGCAAGCCCGGCACTTGTCCGAGGTGCCGGGCTCATTTTTAAAAAGATTATCGCGGGCCGCGGCCGGGTGCAGGCAGCTCCTCCTTAAGGGAAGGAGGAGGCCTGCACTTCCCGAACCTGCCGCACCGCAGCGGGCGCCGCAGCGCCGGAATAGCGCCGAAATTCAGCGCATAGCGCCAGTTTTCAGGCGCTAACAGCTTTCAGCAGCGCCGGCAGCCGTTTAGGCGCAGAAGTAGTGAATTTTTGGCCCGCCCAGCGCGACTTAGCTCCGGCACTAACTTCCGGCGCTAAAGCCGTCGCTGCGCCAAAACCCAATTTCTAGGCCATTCTCTTTCATAAATGTCTCGTCATTGAACCCACATACAAATCAATACAGCTCTCTCCCTTTGTCTCTCTGCAAATCTCTCTCTCTCTCACAGAAGGAGTGGTCCAAAAATGGCTACCACAAAGAAGCCAGGAAGCGCCCCCTTTAAATTGCACCCCCCCAGCCCCACAGCCACTGGGAACCGTTTCAGTCAACTAGTCGCTGGGAGCGCCAGGCGGAAAGGAGGGGGGCGCCACTGAATTTCCGGTTCGGGGCGCCCCAAGGGCGTTGCACCATGATATGACATCAGGAGCTGCGCGCGCAGCTGAGCGGGCGTTGCAGTTTTTCGTCGCCGCTAAATGTCCGCTCAATTTCACGAGAGGCGCAGGTCTTGCCGCGCCTGTGCGCTAGCTGGCTTGTGTCCCACTTATTGCCATCTTAAGATGCAAACGGGTGGCGCAAACTACTGAATTTCTCCCCCCAAGAGTAAAACACCAAGGGTAAAGCACAAAGGGGTAAAAGACCAAGGGGTAAAACACCAAGGGTAAAAAACCAAGGGTCAAAGCACCAACGCGTAAAACACCAAGGGTAAAACATCAAGGGTAAAACACAAAGGGGTAAAACACCAAGGGTAAAACATCAAGGGTAAAACACAAAGGGGTAAAAGACCAAGGGGTAAAACACCAAGTGTAAAACACCAAGGGGTAAAACACCAGGTGTAAAACACCAAGGGGTAAAACACCAAGTGTAAAACACCAAGGGTCAAAGCACCAACGTGTAAAACACCAAGGGGTAAAACATCAAGGGTAAAACATCAAGGGTTGGGTGATTGGGCAGAAATATGGCAAAAGCACTATAATGTGGATAAATGTGAGGTTATCCACTTTGGTGGCAAAAACAGGAAGGCTGATTATTATTTGAATGGCAATAGATTGGGAGAAGGGGAAGTGCAAAGAGACCTGGGTGTCCTTGTGCACCAGTTGCTGAAGGTAAGCATGCAGGTGCAGCAGGCCGTTAAGAAGGCAAATGGTATGTTGGCCTTCGTAGCGAGAGGGTTTGAGTACAGGAACAAGGATGTCTTGCTGCAGTTGTACAGGGCCTTGGTGAGACCGCACCTTGAGTATTGTGTGCAATTTTGGTCACCTTACCTGAGGAAGGACGTTCTTGCCATGGAGGGAGTGCAGCGAAGATTCACCAGGCTGATACCTGTGATGGCAGGAATGACGTACGAGGTGAGATTCTGTCGATTGGGCTTATACTCACTGGAGTTTAGAAGATTGAGAGGGGATCTCATCGAAACCTATAAAATTCTGTCAGGTCTGGACAGACTGGATGCAGAAACGATGTTTCTGATGGCTGGGGAGTCCAGAACCAGGGGTCATATTCTAAGGATAAGGGGTAAGCCATTTAGGACAGAAATGAGGAGGAATTTCTTCACCCAGAGAGTGGCGAACCTGTGGAATTCTCTGCCACAGAGGACGGTGGAGGTCACTTCATTAAATATATTCAAGAAGGAGTTGGATATGTTTCTTGAGGCTAAAGGGATCAAGGGATATGGGGAGAAGGCATGGACAGGGTACTGAATTTGGATGATCAGTCATGATCTCATTGAATGGCGGAGCAGGCTCGAAGGGCCGAATGGCCTACTCCTGCTCCTATCTTCTATGTTTCTATGTAACACCAAGGGGTAAAACACCAAGTGTAAAACACCAAAAGTTAAAGCACCAAGTGGTAAAACACCAAGGGGTAAAACAGCAAGGGGGATAATTTCGGTATCACCCCATCTGGGGCGTCTTAATCGGCCGAGCGCAAAGTTCAGCGCCTGGTGCTGCTTATCTCCTCCGACAGCAAACTTGGTTTTATCGCCCCTGGAGGTGATTGGAGCACTAAATCAGGTGCTTCACACCTGTCTTAAGGCGCAAACGCCGAGGATTGAGGCGCTACCTCAGAACGCTGGTGGAGCAAGGAAGGGCAAATCAAAATAAACCTGCAAAGTGCTGCTCAGTACTCAAAACTCCTTCACACAGCATTGAATTTCTCCAGAGGTTTCTCTCTCTCTCTCTCAGAATGCGTGGTGCAAAAATCTCACTGACAAAAAAAAGGCAGGACGTGGTCACCTTTAAATAGTGCTCCCCTTGTCCCTTTCTGACAAAATAATGCTCCCCTCAACCTGTCGTTGCTAGCGGCAGGCAGTAAGGAAGGGGGCGCCACTCAATATCCGGTCCGGGGTGCTAACGGGGCATTGCGCACTCGACTGACGTCACAATCTGCCAGCGCAGGAGATCAGGCGGAAGTGTTTAGCGCCGCTGCAAAATGTCTAGTTAATTTCACGAGCGGCACAAACATCGCCGCGCCCGGCCTCTAGTTGATTTGCACACCAATTGGCGCCCTCTTAAGGCGCTAACGGTAGGCGCAAACATTTGAATTATTCCCCCATCGTGCAAAACAAGAAGAGGGAAAACAGCAAGTGTAAAACACCAAGGGGGTTAACACCAAGGGGAAAAACACCAAGGGGTAAAACACCAAGGGGTAAAACACCAAGGGGAAAAACATCAAGGGGTAAAACACCAAGGGGAAAAACACCAAGGGGTAAAACACCAAGGGGTAAAACACCAAGGGATAAAACACCAAGGGATAAAACACCAAGGGGAAAAACACCAAGGGGTAAAACACCAAGGTGTAAAACACCAAGGGATAAAACACCAAGGGATAAAACACCAAGGGGAAAAACACCAAGGGGAAAAACATCAAGGTGTAAAATACCAAGGGATAAAACACCAAGGGGTAAAACACCAAGGTGAAAAACACCAATGGGTAAAACACCAAGGGGTAAAACACCAAGGGGAAAAACACCAAGGGGTAAAACACCAAGGGGTAAAACACCAAAGGGTAAAAAACCAAGGGATAAAACACCAAGGGGTAAAACACCAAGGGATAAAACAACCAGGGGAAAAACACCAAGGTGAAAAACACCAAGGGGTAAAATACCAAGGCGCAAAACACCAAGGGATAAAACACCAAGGGGTAAAACACCAAGGGATAAAACAACAAGGGGAAAAACACCAAGGGGAAAAACACCAAGGGGTATAACACCAAGGGGTAAAACACCAAGGGGAAAAACACCAAGTGGTAAAACACCAGGGGGAAAAACACCATGGGATAAAACATCAAGGGGTAAAACACCAAGGGATAAAACAACAAGGGGATAAAACTCCAAGGGGTAAAACACCAAGGGGATAAAGCACCAGTTGGATGAAACACCAAGGGATAAAACACCATGGGGTAAAACACCAAGGGGTAAAACACCAAGGGGATTAAACACCAAGGGGAAAAACACCAAGGGGAAAAACAGCAAGGGGTGAAGCACCAAGGGGTAAAACACCAAGGGGATAAAACACCAAGGGGAAAAACACCAAGGGGTAAAACACCAAGGGGAAAAACACCAAGGGGTAAAACACCAAGGGGAAAAACACCAAGGGGATAAAACACCAAGGGGAAAAACACCAAAGGGAAAAACACCAAGGGGATAAAACACCACACGGAAAAACACCAAATGGTAAAACTCCAAGGGGAAAAACACCAAGGGATAAAACACCAAGGGGTAAAACACCAAGGGGTAAAACAAAAAAGGGAAAAACACCAAGGGGATAAAACACCAAGGGGAAAAACACCAAGGGGTATAACACCAAGGGGTAAAACACCAAGGGGAAAAACACCAAGGGATAAAACACCAAGGGGAAAAACACCAAGGGGAAAAACACCAAGGGGTAAAACACCAAGGGATAAAACACCAAGGGGTAAAACACCAAGGGGTAAAACACCAAGGGGTAAAACACCAAGGGGAAAAACACCAAGTAGTAAAACACCAAGGGTAAAACACCAAGGGATAAAACACCAAGGGGTAAAACACCAAGGGATAAAACAACAAGGGGAAAATCACCAAGGGGGAAAACACCAAGGGGTAAAACACCAAGGGGTAAAACACCATGGGGAAAAACACCAAGGGGTAAAACAGCAAGGGGTAAATCACCAAGGGGAAAAACACCAAGGGGTAAAACACCAAGGGGTAAAACACCAAGTGGTAAAACACCAAGGGATAAAACAACAAGGGGATAAACACCAAGGGGAAAAACACCAAGGAGTAAAACACCAAGGGGTAAAACACCAAGGGAAAAAGCACCAAGGGGTAAAACACCAAGGGGAAAACACCAAGGGGAAAAACACCAAGGGGAAAGACACCATGGGGTAAAACACGAAGTGGAAAAACACCAAGGGGTAAAACACCAAGGGGTAAAACACCAAGGGGATAAAACACCAAGGGGAAAAACACCAAAGGGAAAAACACCAAGGGAAAAACACCAAGGGGAATAACACCAAGGGGTAAAACACCAAGGGGATAAAACACCAAGGGGATAAAACTCCAAGGGGTAAAACACCAAGGGATAAAGCACCAAGGGGTAAAACACCAAGGGGTAAAACACCAAGGGGAAAAACACCAAGGGGAAAAACACCAAGGGGAAAAACACCAAGGTGTAATACACCAAGGGATAAAACACCAAGGGGTAAAACACAAAGGGGTAAAACACCAAGGGTAAAACATCAAGGGTAAAACACAAAGGGGTAAAACACCAAGGGTAAAACATCAAGGGTAAAACACAAAGGGGTAAAAGGCCAAGGGGTAAAACACCAAGTGTAAAACACCAAGGGGTAAAACACCAAGTGTAAAACACCAAGGGGTAAAACACCAAGTGTAAAACACCAAGGGTCAAAGCACCAACGTGTAAAACACCAAGGGGTAAAACATCAAGGGTAAAACATCAAGGGTTGGGTGATTGGGCAGAAATATGGCAAAAGCACTATAATGTGGATAAATGTGAGGTTATCCACTTTGGTGGCAAAAACAGGAAGGCTGATTATTATTTGAATGGCAATAGATTGGGAGAAGGGGAAGTGCAAAGAGACCTGGGTGTCCTTGTGCACCAGTTGCTGAAGGTAAGCATGCAGGTGCAGCAGGCCGTTAAGAAGGCAAATGGTATGTTGGCCTTCGTAGCGAGAGGGTTTGAGTACAGGAACAAGGATGTCTTGCTGCAGCTGTACAGGGCCTTGGTGAGACCGCACCTTGAGTATTGTGTGCAATTTTGGTCACCTTACCTGAGGAAGGACGTTCTTGCCATGGAGGGAGTGCAGCGAAGATTCACCAGGCTGATACCTGTGATGGCAGGAATGACGTACGAGGTGAGATTCTGTCGATTGGGCTTATACTCACTGGAGTTTAGAAGATTGAGAGGGGATCTCATCGAAACCTATAAAATTCTGTCAGGTCTGGACAGACTGGATGCAGAAACGATGTTTCTGATGGCTGGGGAGTCCAGAACCAGGGGTCATATTCTAAGGATAAGGGGTAAGCCATTTAGGACAGAAATGAGGAGGAATTTCTTCACCCAGAGAGTGGCGAACCTGTGGAATTCTCTGCCACAGAGGACGGTGGAGGTCACTTCATTAAATATATTCAAGAAGGAGTTGGATATGTTTCTTGAGGCTAAAGGGATCAAGGGATATGGGGAGAAGGCATGGACAGGGTACTGAATTTGGATGATCAGTCATGATCTCATTGAATGGCGGAGCAGGCTCGAAGGGCCGAATGGCCTACTCCTGCTCCTATCTTCTATGTTTCTATGTAACACCAAGGGGTAAAACACCAAGTGTAAAACACCAAAAGTTAAAGCACCAAGGGGTAAAACACCAAGGGGTAAAACAGCAAGGGGGATAATTTCGGTATCACCCCATCTGGGGCATCTTAATCGGCCGAGCGCAAAGTTCAGCGCCTGGTGCTGCTTATCTCCTCCGACAGCAAACTTGGTTTTATCGCCCCTGGAGGTGATTGGAGCACTAAATCAGGTGCTTCACACCTGTCTTAAGGCGCAAACGCCGAGGATTGAGGCGCTACCTCAGAATGCTGGTGGAGCAAGGAAGGGCAAATCAAAATAAACCTGCAAAGTGCTGCTCAGCACTCAAAACTCCTTCACACAGCATTGAATTTCTCTAGAGGTTTCTCTCTCTCTCTCTCAGAATGCGTGGTGCAAAAATCTCACTGACAAAAAAAAGGCAGGACGTGGTCACCTTTAAATAGTGCTCCCCTTGTCCCTTTCTGACAAAATAATGCTCCCCTCAACCTGTCGTTGCTAGCGGCAGGCAGTAAGGAAGGGGGCGCCACTCAATATCCGGTCCGGGGTGCTAACGGGGCATTGCGCACTCGACTGAAGTCACAATCTGCCAGCGCAGGAGATCAGGCGGAAGTGTTTAGCGCCGCCGCAAAATGTCTAGTTAATTTCACGAGCGGCACAAACATCGCCGCGCCCGGCCTCTAGTTGCTTTGCGCAACAATTGGTGCCCTCTTAAGGCGCTAACGGTAGGCGCAAACAATTGAATTATTCCCCCATCGTGTAAAACAAGAAGAGGGAAAACAGCAAGTGTAAAACACCAAGGGGGTTAACACCAAGGGGAAAAACACCAAGGGGTAAAACACCAAGGGGTAAAACACCAAGGGGAAAAACATCAAGGGGTAAAACACCAAGGGGTAAAACACCAAGGGATAAAACACCAAGGGATAAAACACCAAGGGGAAAAACACCAAGGGGTAAAACACCAAGGTGTAAAACACCAAGGGGAAAAACACCAAGGGGTAAAACACCAAGGGGTAAAACACCAAGGGGAAAAACACCAAGTGGTAAAACACCAGGGGGAAAAACACCATGGGATAAAACACCAAGGGGTAAAACACCAAGGGATAAAACAACAAGGGGATAAAACTCCAAGGGGTAAAACACCAAGGGGATAAAGCACCAGTTGGATGAAACACCAAGGGATAAAACACCATGGGGTAAAACACCAAGGGGTAAAACACCAAGGGGATTAAACACCAAGGGGAAAAACACCAAGGGGAAAAACAGCAAGGGGTGAAGCACCAAGGGGTAAAACACCAAGGGGATAAAACACCAAGGGGAAAAACACCAAGGGGTAAAACACCAAGGGGAAAAACACCAAGGGGTAAAACAGCAAGGGGAAAAACACCAAGGGGATAAAACACCAAGGGGAAAAACACCAAAGGGAAAAACACCAAGGGGATAAAACACCACGCGGAAAAACACCAAATGGTAAAACTCCAAGGGGAAAAACACCAAGGGATAAAACACCAAGGGGTAAAACACCAAGGGGTAAAACAAAAAAGGGAAAAACATCAAGGGGATAAAACACCAAGGGGAAAAACACCAAGGGGTATAACACCAAGGGGTAAAACACCAAGGGGAAAAACACCAAGGGATAAAACACCAAGGGGAAAAACACCAAGGGGAAAAACACCAAGGGGTAAAACACCAAGGGATAAAACACCAAGGGGTAAAACACCAAGGGGTAAAACACCAAGGGGTAAAACACCAAGGGGAAAAACACCAAGTAGTAAAACACCAAGGGTAAAACACCAAGGGATAAAACACCAAGGGGTAAAACACCAAGGGATAAAACAACAAGGGGAAAATCACCAAGGGGGAAAACACCAAGGGGTAAAACACCAAGGGGTAAAACACCATGGGGAAAAACACCAAGGGGTAAAACAGCAAGGGGTAAATCACCAAGGGGAAAAACACCAAGGGGTAAAACACCAAGGGGTAAAACACCAAGTGGTAAAACACCAAGGGATAAAACAACAAGGGGATAAACACCAAGGGGAAAAACACCAAGGAGTAAAACACCAAGGGGTAAAACACCAAGGGAAAAAGCACCAAGGGGTAAAACACCAAGGGGAAAACACCAAGGGGAAAAACACCAAGGGGAAAGACACCATGGGGTAAAACAAGAAGTGGAAAAACACCAAGGGGTAAAACACCAAGGGGTAAAACACCAAGGGGATAAAACACCAAGGGGAAAAACACCAAAGGGAAAAACACCAAGGGAAAAACACCAAGGGGAATAACACCAAGGGGTAAAACACCAAGGGGATAAAACACCAAGGGGATAAAACTCCAAGGGGTAAAACACCAAGGGATAAAGCACAAAGGGGATAAAACACCAAGGGATATAACACCAAGGGGTAAAACACCAAGGGGTAAAACACCAAGGGGAAAAACACCAAGGGGAAAAACACCAAGGGGAAAAACACCAAGGTGTAATACACCAAGGGATAAAACACCAAGGGGTAAAACACAAAGGGGTAAAACACCAAGGGTAAAACATCAAGGGTAAAACACAAAGGGGTAAAACACCAAGGGTAAAACATCAAGGGTAAAACACAAAGGGTTAAAAGGCCAAGGGGTAAAACACCAAGTGTAAAACACCAAGGGGTCAAAGCACCAACGTGTAAAACACCAAGGGGTAAAACATCAAGGGTAAAACATCAAGGGTTGGGTGATTGGGCAGAAATATGGCAAAAGCACTATAATGTGGATAAATGTGAGGTTATCCACTTTGGTGGCAAAAACAGGAAGGCTGATTATTATTTGAATGGCAATAGATTGGGAGAAGGGGAAGTGCAAAGAGACCTGGGTGTCCTTGTGCACCAGTTGCTGAAGGTAAGCATGCAGGTGCAGCAGGCCGTTAAGAAGGCAAATGGTATGTTGGCCTTCGTAGCGAGAGGGTTTGAGTACAGGAACAAGGATGTCTTGCTGCAGCTGTACAGGGCCTTGGTGAGACCGCACCTTGAGTATTGTGTGCAATTTTGGTCACCTTACCTGAGGAAGGACGTTCTTGCCATGGAGGGAGTGCAGCGAAGATTCACCAGGCTGATACCTGTGATGGCAGGAATGACGTACGAGGTGAGATTCTGTCGATTGGGCTTATACTCACTGGAGTTTAGAAGATTGAGAGGGGATCTCATCGAAACCTATAAAATTCTGTCAGGTCTGGACAGACTGGATGCAGAAACGATGTTTCTGATGGCTGGGGAGTCCAGAACCAGGGGTCATATTCTAAGGATAAGGGGTAAGCCATTTAGGACAGAAATGAGGAGGAATTTCTTCACCCAGAGAGTGGCGAACCTGTGGAATTCTCTGCCACAGAGGACGGTGGAGGTCACTTCATTAAATATATTCAAGAAGGAGTTGGATATGTTTCTTGAGGCTAAAGGGATCAAGGGATATGGGGAGAAGGCATGGACAGGGTACTGAATTTGGATGATCAGTCATGATCTCATTGAATGGCGGCGCAGGCTCGAAGGGCCGAATGGCCTACTCCTGCTCCTATCTTCTATGTTTCTATGTAACACCAAGGGGTAAAACACCAAGTGTAAAACACCAAAAGTTAAAGCACCAAGGGGTAAAACACCAAGGGGTAAAACAGCAAGGGGGATAATTTCGGTATCACCCCATCTGGGGCATCTTAATCGGCCGAGCGCAAAGTTCAGCGCCTGGTGCTGCTTATCTCCTCCGACAGCAAACTTGGTTTTATCGCCCCTGGAGGTGATTGGAGCACTAAATCAGGTGCTTCACACCTGTCTTAAGGCGCAAACGCCGAGGATTGAGGCGCTACCTCAGAATGCTGGTGGAGCAAGGAAGGGCAAATCAAAATAAACCTGCAAAGTGCTGCTCAGCACTCAAAACTCCTTCACACAGCATTGAATTTCTCCAGAGGTTTCTCTCTCTCTCTCTCAGAATGCGTGGTGCAAAAATCTCACTGACAAAAAAAAGGCAGGACGTGGTCACCTTTAAATAGTGCTCCCCTTGTCCCTTTCTGACAAAATAATGCTCCCCTCAACCTGTCGTTGCTAGCGGCAGGCAGTAAGGAAGGGGGCGCCACTCAATATCCGGTCCGGGGTGCTAACGGGGCATTGCGCACTCGACTGAAGTCACAATCTGCCAGCGCAGGAGATCAGGCGGAAGTGTTTAGCGCCGCCGCAAAATGTCTAGTTAATTTCACGAGCGGCACAAACATCGCCGCGCCCGGCCTCTAGTTGCTTTGCGCAACAATTGGTGCCCTCTTAAGGCGCTAACGGTAGGCGCAAACAATTGAATTATTCCCCCATCGTGTAAAACAAGAAGAGGGAAAACAGCAAGTGTAAAACACCAAGGGGGTTAACACCAAGGGGAAAAACACCAAGGGGTAAAACACCAAGGGGTAAAACACCAAGGGGAAAAACATCAAGGGGTAAAACACCAAGGGGTAAAACACCAAGGGGTAAAACACCAAGGGATAAAACACCAAGGGATAAAACACCAAGGGGAAAAACACCAAGGGGTAAAACACCAAGGTGTAAAACACCAAGGGGAAAAACACCAAGGGGTAAAACACCAAGGGGTAAAACACCAAGGGATAAAACAACAAGGGGATAAAACTCCAAGGGGTAAAACACCAAGGGGATAAAGCACCAGTTGGATAAAACACCAAGGGATAAAACACCATGGGGTAAAACACCAAGGGGTAAAACACCAAGGGGATTAAACACCAAGGGGAAAAACACCAAGGGGAAAAACAGCAAGGGGTGAAGCACCAAGGGGTAAAACACCAAGGGGATAAAACACCAAGGGGAAAAACACCAAGGGGTAAAACACCAAGGGAAAAAACACCAAGGTGTAAAACACCAAGGGGAAAAACACCAAGGGGATAAAACACCAAGGGGAAAAACACCAAAGGGAAAAACACCAAGGGGATAAAACACCACGCGGAAAAACACCAAATGGTAAAACTCCAAGGGGAAAAACACCAAGGGATAAAACACCAAGGGGTAAAACACCAAGGGGTAAAACAAAAAAGGGAAAAACACCAAGGGGATAAAACACCAAGGGGAAAAACACCAAGGGGTATAACACCAAGGGGTAAAACACCAAGGGGAAAAATACCAAGGGTTAAAACACCAAGGGGAAAAACACCAAGGGGAAAAACACCAAGGGGTAAAACACCAAGGGATAAAACACCAAGGGGTAAAACACCAAGGGGTAAAACACCAAGGGGGAAAACACCAAGTAGTAAAACACCAAGGGTAAAACACCAAGGGATAAAACACCAAGGGGTAAAACACCAAGGGATAAAACAACAAGGGGAAAATCACCAAGGGGGAAAACACCAAGGGGTAAAACACCAAGGGGTAAAACACCATGGGGAAAAACACCAAGGGGTAAAACCGCAAGGGGTAAATCACCAAGGGGAAAAACACCAAGGGGTAAAACACCAAGGGGTAAAACACCAAGTGGTAAAACACCAAGGGATAAAACAACAAGGGGATAAACACCAAGGGGAAAAACACCAAGGGGTAAAACACCAAGGGGTAAAACCCCAAGGGAAAAAGCACCAAGGGGTAAAACACCAAGGGGTAAAACCCCAAGGGAAAAAGCACCAAGGGGTAAAACACCAAGTGGAAAAACACCAAGGGGAAAGACACCATGGGGTAAAACACGAAGGGGAAAAACACCAAGGGGTAAAACACCAAGGGGTAAAACACCAAGGGGATAAAACACCAAGGGGAAAAACACCAAAGGGAAAAACACCAAGGGAAAAACACCAAGGGGAATAACACCGAGGGGTAAAACACCAAGGGGATAAAACATCAAGGGGATAAAACTCCAAGGGGTAAAACACCAAGGGATAAAGCACAAAGGGGATAAAACACCAAGGGATAAAACACCAAGGGGTAAAACACCAAGGGGTAAAACACCAAGGGGAAAAACACCAAGGGGAAAAACACCAAGGGGAAAAACACCAAGGGATAAAACACCAAGTGGTAAAACACCAAGGGGAATAACACCAAGGGGTAAAACACCAAGGGTTAAAACACCAAGGGGAAAAACACCAAGGGGTTAAACACCAAGGGGTAAAACACCAAGGGGTAAAACACCAAGGGATAAAACACCAAGAGGTAAAACACCAAGTGATAAAACACCATGGGGTAAAACACCAAGGGGAAAAACACAATGGGATAAAACACCAAGGGGGAAACAACAAGGAGTAAAACACCAAGTGCAAATCACCAAGGTTTAAAACACCAAGGGGAAAAGCACCAAAGGATAAAACACCAAGGGGTAAAACACCAAGGAGAAAAACACCAAGAGGAAAAACACCAAGGGGAAAAACACCAAGGTGTAAAACACCAAGGGATAAAACACCAAGGGTTAAAACACCAAGGGGAAAAACACCAATGGGTAAAACACCAAGGGGTAAAACACCAAGGGTAAAACACAAAGGGGTAAAACACCAAGGGTAAAACATCAAGGGTAAAACACAAAGGGGTAAAAGACCAAGGGGTAAAACACCAAGTGTAAAACACCAAGGGGTAAAACACCAAGTGTAAAACACCAAGGGATAAAACACCAAGGGGTAAAACACCAAGGGGTAAAACACCAAGGGGTAAAATACCAAGGCGTTAAACACCAAGGGATAAAACACCAAGGGGTAAAATACCAAGGGATAAAACAACAAGGGGAAAAACACCAAGGGGAAAAACACCAAGGGGTAAAACACCAAGGGGTGAAACACCAAGGGGAAAAGCACCAAGTGGTAAAACACCAAGGGGAAAAACACCAAGGGATAAAACACCAAGGGGTAAAACACCAAGGGATAAAACAACAAGGGGAAATTCACCAATGGGGAAAACACCAAGGGGTAAAACACCAAGGGGTAAAACGCCAAGGGGAAAAACACCAAGGGGTAAAACACCAAGGGGAAAAACACCAATGGGTAAAACACCAAGGGGTAAAACACCAAGTGGTAAAACACCAAGGGATAAAACAACAAGGGGATAAACACCAAGGGGAAAAACACCAAGGGGTCAAACACCAAGGGGTATAACCCCAAGGGAAAAAGCACCAAGGGGTTAAACACCAAGGGTAAATCACCAAGGGGAAAAACACCAAGGGGAGAAGCACCAAAGGGAAAAACACCAAGGGAAAAACACCAAGGGGAATAACACCAAGGGGTAAAACACCAAGGGGATAAAGCACCAGTTGGATAAAACACCAAGGGGTAAAACACCAAGGGGATTAAACACCAAGAGCAAAACACTAAGGGGAAAAACAGCAAGGGGTAAAAAATCAAGGGGTAAAACACCAAGGGGATAAAACACCAAGGGGAAAAACACCAAGGGGTAAAACACCAAGGGGAAAAACACCAAGGGGTAAAACACCAAGGGGAAAAACACCAAGGGGATAAAACACCAAGGGGAAAAACACCAAATGGTAAAACTCCAAAGGGAAAAACACCAAGGGATGAAACACCATGCGGAAAAACACCAAATGGTAAGACTCCAAGGGGAAAAACACCAAGGGATAAAACACCAAGGGGTAAAACACCAAGGGGTAAAACAACAAGGGGAAAAACACCAAGGGGATAAAACACCAAGGGGAAAAACACTAAGGGGTATAACACCAAGGGGTCAAACACCAAGGGGAAAAACACCAAGGGATAAAACACCAAGGGGTAAAACACCAAGGGGATAAAACACCAAGGGGAAAAACACCAAGGGGTAAAAATCCAAGGGATAAAACACCAAGGGGTAAAACACCAAGGGGTAAAACACCAAGGGGTAAAACACCAAGGGGAAAAAGGCCAAGTGTTAAAACACCAAGGGGAAAAACACCAAGGGATAAAACACCAAGGGGTAAAACACCAAGGGTTAAAACAACAAGGGGAAAATCACCAAGGGGGAGAACACCAAGGGGTAAAACACCAAGGGTTAAAACACCAAGGGGAAAAACACCAAGGGGTAAACCACCAAAGGGTAAATCACCAAGGGGAAAAACACCAAGGGGTAAAACACCAAGGGGAAAAACACCAAGGGGTAAAACACCAAGGGGTAAATCACCAAGGGAGAAAACACCAAGGGGTAAAACACCAAGGGGTAAAACACCAAGTGGTAAAACACCAAGGGATAAAACAACAAGGGGATAAACATCAAGGGGAAAAACACCAAGGGGTAAAACACCAAGGGGTAAAACCGCAAGGGCAAAAGCACCAAGGGGAAAAACACCAAGGGGTAAAACACCAAGGGGTAAAACACCAAGGGGATAAAACACCAAGGGGAACAACACCAAAGGGAAAAACACCAAGGGATAAAACACCAAGGGGTAAAACACCAAGGGGTAAAACACAAAGGGGAAAAACACCAAGGGGAGAAACAACAAGGGGAAATACACCAAGGTGTAAAACACAAAGGGATAAAACACAAAGGGGTAAAACACCAAGGGGAACAACTCCCAAGGGGTAAAACACCAAGGGGTAAAACACCAAGGGGAAAAACACCAAGGGTTAAAACACCAAGGGGTAAAACACCAAGGGGTAAAACACCTAGGGATAAAACTCCAAGAGGTAAAACACCAAGGGATAAAACACCATGGGGTAAAACATCAAGGGGAAAAACACGATTGGATAAAACACCAAGGGGGAAACAACAAGGGGTAAAACACCAAGTGCAAATCACCAAGGGTTAAAACACCAAGGGGAAAAACACCAAAGGATAAAACACCAAGAGGTAAAACACCAAGGAGAAAAACACCAAGAGGAAAAACACCAAGGGGAAAAACACCAAGGTGTAAAACACCAAGGGATAAAACACCAAGGGGTAAAACACCAAGGGGAAAAACACCAAGGGGTAAAACACCAAGGGGTAAAACACCAAGGGGTAAAACACCAAGGGATAAAACACCAAGGGGTAAAACACCAAGGGATAAAACAACCAGGGGAAAACACCAAGGGGAAAAACACCAAGGGGTAAAATGCCAAGGCGTAAAACAGCAAGGGATAAAACACCAAGGGGTAAAACACCAAGGGATAAAACAACAACGGGAAAAACACCAAGGGGAAAAACACCAAGGGGTAAAACACCAAGGGGAAAAACACCAAGGGGAAAAACACCAAGTGGTAAAACACCAAGGGGAAAAACACCAGGGGATAAAACACCAAGGGGTAAAACACCAAGGGATAAAACAACAAGGGGAAAATCACCAAGGGGGAAAACACCAAGTGGTAGAATACCAAGTGGTAAAACACCAAGGGGAAAAACACCAAGGGGTATAACACCAAGGGGTAAAACACCAAGGGGAAAAACACCAATGGGTAAAACACCAAGGGGTAAAACACCAAGTGGTAAAACACCAAGGGATACAACAACAAGGGGATAAACACCAAGGGGAAAAACACCAAGGGGTAAAACACCAAGGAGTAAAACACCAAGGGAAAAAGCACCAAGGGGTAAAACACCAAGGGTAAAACACCAAGAGGAAAAACACCAAGGGGAAAAACACCATGGGGTAAAACACCAAGGGGAAAAACACCAAGGGGTAAAACACCAAGGGGTAAAACACCAAGGGGATTAAACACCAAGGGGAAAAACACCAAAGGGAAAAACAACAAGGGAAAAACACCAAGGGGAATAACACCAAGGGGTAAAACACCAAGGGGATAAAACACCAAGGGGATAAAACTCCAAGGGGTAAAACACCAAGGGGATAAAGCACCAGTTGGATAAAACACCAAGGGATAAAACACCAAGGGGTAAAACACCAAGGGGTAAAACACCAAGGGGATTAAACACCAAGGGGTAAAACACCAAGGGGAAAAACACCAAGGGGTAAAACACCAAGGGGAAAAACACCAAGGGGTAAAACACCAAGGGGAAAAACTCCAAGGGGATAAAACACCAAGGGGAAAAACACCAAAGGGAAAAACACCAAGGGGTAAAACACCACGTGGAAAAACACCAAATGGTAAAACACCAAGGGGTAAAACACCAAGGGGATAAAACAACAAGGGGAAAAACACCAAGTGGATAAAACACCAAGGGGAAAAAAATCAAGGGGTACAACACCAAGGGGTAAAACACCAAGGGGGAAAACACCAAGGGATAAAACATCAAGGGGTAAAACACCAATGGGATAAAACACCAAGGGGTAAAACACCAAGGGATAAAACACCAAGGGGTAAAACACCAAGGGGTAAAACACCAAGGGGAAAAACACCAAGGGGTAAAACACCAAGGGATAAAACACCAAGGGGTAAAACACCAAGGGGATTAAACACCAAGGGGAAAAACACCAAAGGGAAAAACAACAAGGGAAAAACACCAAGGGGAATAACACCAAGGGGTAAAACACCAAGGGGATAAAACACCAAGGGGATAAAACTCCAAGGGGTAAAACACCAAGGGGATAAAGCACCAGTTGGATAAAACACCAAGGGATAAAACACCAAGGGGTAAAACACCAAGGGGTAAAACACCAAGGGGATTAAACACCAAGGGGTAAAACACCAAGGGGAAAAACACCAAGGGGTAAAACACCAAGGGGAAAAATACCAAGGGGTAAAACACCAAGGGGAAAAACTCCAAGGGGATAAAACACCAAGGGGAAAAACACCAAAGGGAAAAACACCAAGGGGTAAAACACCACGTGGAAAAACACCAAATGGTAAAACACCAAGGGGTAAAACACCAAGGGGATAAAACAACAAGGGGAAAAACACCAAGTGGATAAAACACCAAGGGGAAAAAAATCAAGGGGTACAACACCAAGGGGTAAAACACCAAGGGGGAAAACACCAAGGGATAAAACATCAAGGGGTAAAACACCAATGGGATAAAACACCAAGGGGTAAAACACCAAGGGATAAAACACCAAGGGGTAAAACACCAAGGGGTAAAACACCAAGGGGAAAAACACCAAGGGGTAAAACACCAAGGGATAAAACACCAAGGGGTAAAACACCAAGGGGTAAAACACCAAGTGGTAAAACACCAAGGGGAAAAATACCAAGGGATAAAACAGCAAGGGGTAAAACACCAAGGGATAAAACAACAAGGGAAAAATCACCAAGGGGGAGAACACCAAGAGGTAAAACACCAAGGGGTAAATCACCAAGGGGAAAAACACCAAGCGGAAAAACACCAAGGGGTAAAACGCCAAGTGGTAAAACACCAAGGGATAAAACAACAAGGGGATAAACACCAAGGGGAAAAACACCAAGGGGTAAAACACCAGGGGGTAAAACCCCAAGAGAAAAAGCACCAAGGGGTAAAACACCAAGGGTAAAACACCAAGGGGAAAAACACCAAGGGGAAAAACACCATGGGGTAAAACAACAAGGGGAAAAACACCAAAGGGAAAAACACCAAGGGAAAAACACCAAGGGGAATAACACCAAGGGGTAAAACACCAATGGGATAAAACACCAAGGGGATAAAACTCCAAGGGGTAAAACACCAAGGGGATAAAGCACCAAGCGGATAAAACACCAAGGGATAAAACACCAAGGGGTAAAACACCAAGGGGTAAAACACCATGGGGATTAAACACCAAGGGGAAAAACACCAAGGGGAAAAGCACCAAGGGGTAAAACACCAAGGGGTAAAACACTTAGGGGATAAAACACCAAGGGGAAAAACACCAAGGGGTAAATCACCAAGGGGAAAAACACCAAGGGGTAAAACACCAAGGGGAAAAACACCAAGGGGATAAAACACCAAGGGGAAAAACACCAAAGGGAAAAACACCAAGGGGATAAAACACCAAGCGGAAAAACACCAAATGGTAAAACTCCAAGGGGAAAAACACCAAGGGATAAAACACCAAGGGTTAAACGCCAAGGGGTAAAAGAACAAGGGGAAAAACACCAAGGGGATAAAACACCAAGTGGAAAAACACCAAGGGATATTACACCAAGGGGTAAAACACCAAGGGGAAAAACACCAAGGGATAAAACACCAAGGGGTAAAACACCAAGGGGATAAAACACCAAGGAGGAAAACACAAAGGGGTAAAACACCAAGGGATAAAACACCAAGGGGTAAAACACCAAGGGATAAAACACCAAGGGGAAAAACACCAAGGGGTAAAACACCAAGGGGAAAAACACCAAGGTGTATAATGCCAAGGGGAAAAACACCAAGTGGTAAAACACCAAGGGGTATAACACCAAGGGGATAAAACACCAAGGGATAAAACAAAAAGGGGATAAACACCAAGTGGTAAAACACAAAGGGGATAATACATCAAGGGGTAAAACACCAAGGGGTAAAACACCAAGGGGATAAAAACCAAGGGATAAAACACCAAGGGGTAAAACACCAAGGGGAGAAACACCAAGGGGAAAAACACCAAGGGATAAAACACCAAGGGGAAAAACACCAAGGGGATAAAACACCAAGGGGATACAACACCAAGGGGAAAAACACCAGGGGGATAAAACACCAAGGGGATAAAACACCAAGGGGTAAAACACCAAGGGATAAAACAACAAGGGGAAAATAACCAAGGGGGAAAACACCAAGGGGTAAAACACCAAGGGGTACAACACCAAGGGATAAAACAACAAGGGGATAAACACCAAGGGGAAAAACACCAAGGGTAAAACACCAAGGGGTAAAACCCCAAGGGAAAAAGCACCAAGGGGTAAAACACCAAGGGGAAAAACACCAAGGGGAAAAACACCATGGGGTAAAACACCAAGGGGAAAAACACCAAGGCGTATAACACCAAGGTGTAAAACACCAAGGGGATAAAACACCAAGGGGAAAAACACCAAAGGGAAAAACACCAAGGGAAAAACACCAAGGGGAATAACACCAAGGGGTAAAACACCAAGGGGATAAAACACCAAGGGGATAAAACTCCAAGGGGTAAAACACCAAGGGGATAAAGCACCAGTTGGATAAAACATCAAGGGATAAAACACCAAGGGGTAAAACACCAAGGGGTAAAACACCAAGGGGATTAAACACCAAGGGGAAAAACACTAAGGGGAAAAACAGCAAGGGGTAAAACACCAAGGGGTAAAACACCAAGGGGATAAAACACCAAGGGGAAAAACACCAAGGGGTAAAACACCAAGGGGAAAAACACCAAGGGGTAAAACACCAAGGGGAAAAACACCAAGGGGATAAAACACCAAGGGGAAAAACACCAAAGGGAAAAACACCAAGGGGATAAAACACCATGCGGAAAAACACCAAATGGTTAAACTCCAAGGGGAAAAACACCAAGGGACAAAACACCAAGGGGTAAAACACCAAGGGGAAAAACAACAAGGGGAAAAACACCAAGGGGATAAAACACCAAGGGGAAAAACATCAAGGAGTATAACACCAAGGGGTAAAACACCAAGGGGAAAAACACCAAGGGATAAAACACCAAGGGGTAAAAGACCAAGGGGATAAAACACCAAGGGGAAAAACACCAAGGGGTAAAACACCGAGGGATAAAACACCAAGGGGTAAAACACCAAGGGGTAAAACACCAAGGGGTAAAACACCAAGGGGAAAAACACCAAGTGGTAAAACACCAAGGGGAAAAACACCAAGGGATAAAACACCAAGGGGTAAAACACCAAGGGATAAAACAACAAGGGAAAAATCACCAAGGGGGAGAACACCAAAAGGTAAAACACCAAGGGGTAAATCACCAAGGGGAAAAACACCAGGGGGTAAAACACCAAGGGGTAAATCACCAAGGGGAAAAACACCAAGGGGTAAAACACCAAGGGGTAAAACACCAAGTGGTAAAACACCAAGGGATAAAACAACAAGGGGATAAACACCAAGGGGAAAAACACCAAGGGGTAAAACACCAAGGGGTAAAACCCCAATGGAAAAAGCACCAAGGGGTAAAACACCAAGGGTAAAACACCAAGTGGAAGAACACCAAGGGGAAAAAACACCAAGGGGTAAAACACCAAGTGGTATAACACGAAGGGGATAAAACACCAAGGGGTAAAACACCAAGGAATAAAATACCAAGTGGTAAAACACCAAGGGGAAAAAAACCAAGGGATAAAACACCAAGGGAGAAAACACCAAGTGGTAAAACACCAAGGGGAAAAACACCAAGGGGAAAAACACCAAGGGGTAAAACACCAAGGGGAAAAACACCAAGGGGAAAAACACCAAGTGGTAAAACACCAAGGGGAAAAACACCAAGGGGTAAAACACCACGGGGAAAAACACCAAGGGGAAAAACACCAAGGGGTAAAACACCAAGGGGAAAAACACCAAGGGGAAAAACACCAAGGGGAAAAACACCAAGTGGTAAAACAACAAGGGGAAAAACACCAAGGGATAATACACCAAGGGTAAAACACCAAGGGGTGAAACACCAAGGGGAAAAACACGAAGGGATAAAACACCAAGGGGTAAAACACCAAGGGGTAAAACGCCAAGGGGTAACACACCAAGGGGAAAAACACCAAGGGGTAAAACACCAAGGCGTAAACAACCAAGGGGTAAAACACCAAGGGGAAAAACACCAAGGGTAAAAACACCAAGGGGTAAAACACCTAGGGGAAAGACACCATGGGGTGAAACACCAAGGGGAAAAACACGAAGGGATAAAACACCAAGGGTTAAAACACCAAGGGGTAAAACGCCAAGGGGTAACACACCAAGGGGAAAAACACCAAGGGGTAAAACACCAATGCGTAAACAACCAAGGGGTAAAACACCAAGGGGAAAAACACCAAGGGATAAAACACCAAGGGGTAAAACACCAAGGGGAAAAACACAAAGGGGAAAAACACCAAGGGGAAAAGCACCAAGGTGTAAAACAGCAAGGGATAAAACACCAAGGGGTAAAACACCAAGGGGAAAAACAGCAAGGGGTAAAACACCAAGGGGTAAAACACCAAGGGGAAAAACACCAAGGGGTAAAACACCAAGGGATAAAACACCAAGGGGTAAAACACCAAGGGGGAGAACGCCAAGAGGTAAAACACCAAGTGGTAAAACACCAAGTGGTAAAACACCAAGGGATAAAACAACAAGGGGATAAACACCAAGGGGAAAAACACCAAGGGGAAAAACACCAAGGGTTAAAACACCAAGGGGTAAAACACCAAGGGGTAATACACCAAGGGATAAAACACCAAGAGGTAAAACACCAAGGGATAAAACACCATGGGGTAAAACACCAAGGGGTAAAACACCAAGGGATAAAACACCAAGAGGTAAAACACCAAGGGATAAAACACCAAGGGGTAAAACACCAAGGGGTAAAACACCAAGGGGTAAAACACCAAGGGATAAAACACCAAGAGGTAAAACACCAAGGGATAAAACACCATGGGGTAAAACACGAAGGGGAAAAACACGATGGGATAAAACACCAAGTGTAAAACACCAAGGGTTAAAACACCAAGGGGCAAAACACCAAAGGATAAAACACCAAGGGGTAAAACACCAAGGAGAAAAACACCAAGAGGAAAAACACCAAGGGGAAAAACACCAAGGTGTAAAACACCAAGGGATAAAACACCAAGGGGTAAAACACCAAGGGGAAAAACACCAAGGGGTAAAACACCAAGGGGAAAAACACCAAGGGGTAAAACACCAAGGGGTAAAACACCAAGGGGTAAAACACCAAGGGATAAAACACCAAGGGGTAAAACACCAAGGGATAAAACAACCAGGGGAAAAACACCAAGGGGAAAAACACCAAGGGGTAAAATACCAAGGCGTAAAACACCAAGGGATAAAACACCAAGGGGTAAAACACCAAGGGATAAAACAACAAGGGTTAAAACACCAGGGGGAAAAGACACCAAGGGATAAAACACCAAGGGGAAAAACACCAAGCGGTAAAACACCAAGGGGAAAAACAGCAAGGATTAAAACACCAGGGGGAAAAACACCAAGGGATAAAACACCAAGGGGAAAAACACCAAGGGGTAAAACACCAAGGGGAAAAACACCAAGGGGTAAAACACCAAGGGGGTTAAAAGCAAGGGGTAAAACACCAAGGGGAAAGATACCAAGGGATAAAAGACCAAGGGGAAAAACACCAAGGGGTAAAACACCAAGGGGAAAAACACCAAGGGTTAAAACACCAAGGGGAAAAACACCAAGGGATAAAACACCAAGGGGAAAAGCACCAAGGGGTAAAACACCAAGGGGAAAAACACAAAGGGGTAAAACACCAAGGGGAAAAACACCAAATGTAAAACACCAAGGGGGTTAACACCAAGGGGTATAACACCAAGGGGTAAAATACCAAGGGGTATACACCAAGGGGGTTAACACCAATGGGTAAAACATCAAGGGGTAAAACACCAGGGGATAAAACACCAAGGGGAAAACACCAAGGGGTAAAACACCAAGGGGTAAAACACCAAGTGTAAAGCAACAAGGGGTAAAACACCAAGGGGTAAAACACCAAGGGGAATAACACCAAGATGTAAAACACCAAGTGTAAAACCCCAAGGGGGTTAACACCAAGGGGTAAAACACCAAGGGGTAAAACACCAAGGGAGAAAACACCAAGTGGTAAAACACCAAGGGGTAAAACACCAAGTGGTATAACACCAAGGGGATAAAACACCAAGGGGTAAAACACCAAGTAATAAAATACCAAGTGGTAAAACACAAAGGGGAAAAAAACCAAGGGATAAAACACCAAGGGGTAAAACACCAAGGGATAAAACAACAAGGCGAAAAACACCAAGGGGTAAAACACCAAGGGATAAAACAACAAGGAGAATAACACCAAGGGGATAAACACCAAGGGGTAAAACACCAAGGGGTAAAACACCAAGGGGAAAAACACCAAGTGGTAAAACACCAAGGGGAAAAACACCAAGGGATAATACACCAAAGGGTAAAACACCAAGGGATAAAACAACAAGGGGAAAAACACCAAGGGGAAAAACACCAAGGGGTAAAACACCAAGGGGTAAAACACCAAGGCGAAAAATACCAAGGGGTAAAACACCAAGGTGTATAACACCAAGGGGAAAAACACCAAGGGGTAAAACACCAAGGGGTAAAACACCAAGGGATAAAACACCAAGGGGTAAAACACCAAGGGGTAAAACACCAAGGGGAAAAACAACAAAGGTTAAAACACCAAGGGGTAAAACACCAAGGGATAAAACACCAAGGGGTAAAACACCAAGGGGAAAAACAACAAGGGGTAAAACACCAAGGGGTAAAACACCAAGGGGAAAAACACCAAGGGATAAAACACCAAGGGGTAAGACACCAAGAGGAAAAACACCAAGGGATAAAACACCAAGGGGTAAAACACCAAGGGGAAAAACACCAAGGGGTAAAGCACCAAGGGGAAAAACACCAAATGTAAAACACCAAGGGGGTTAACACCAAGGGGTATAACACCAAGGGGTAAAATACCAAGGGGTATACACCAAGGGGGTTAACACCAATAGGTAAAACACCAAGGGTTAAAACACCAGGGGATAAAACACCAAGGGGAAAACACCAAGGGGTAAAATAACAAGGGGTAAAATACCAAGTGTAAAGCAACAAGGGGTAAAACACCAAGGGGTAAAACACCAAGGGGAATAACACCAAGGTGTAAAACACTAAGGGCTAGATTTTCAGTTGCTTGCGCCAGCAGTTAGCGCCTTAAGAAAAGTGATTTTCGGGCGCTATGCGTGTAGCGCCCGGGCGCAGCGCAGTTTGCGCCCCGCCCCAAATTAAGTTGCCCGTTAGCGCCGGCGCAAAGTTTAGCGGCCGCCCGGATGCGCGTGCAGAAAATGACATCACATCCTCGTGCAACGCCCTTTGGCCGCCCCGAATAGAAACTTCAGTCGGACCGCCCGATTGTGCGGCTGGCGTCCAGAGCGTTTGTAAAATGGAACGCAACACACCCTGGGGAGTGCAAATTAAAGGGCCCTCCTCCTGCACTATAATGGAAGGACCCAGTGTGTTGTGAATGGTGTATTTATGTTTCCGGGCACCACCACCACCACCACCTCCTCCTCCTCCTCCTCCTCCTCCTCCTCCTCCTCCTCCTCCTCCTCCTCCTCCTCCTCCTCTCCCAGACTCTGCCTTTGCAAAAAAAACACATGCACCCTTCCCCTTTAAGAGCTCACTGGCACCAGTGTCTGCCGTGCGCAGCGCTCTGCACCGCCGGCTTAGCGCCTAAAGATAGTAGTGCAACGCCTCTTTTAGCGCTCCACCAACCTCTTAGGGCGAAGCCACTGAATTTCTGGCAACGGGGCGCTACTTTGGGGCGGGCGCTAACTTCAGGCGGGCACTAAGGTTAGCGCCCCAAAACTGTCTATACTGAAAATCTAGCCCTAAGTGTAAAACACCAAGGGGGTTAACACCAAGGGGTAAAACACCAAGGGATAAAACACCAAGGGTGAAAACACCAAGTGGTAAAACACCAAGGGGTAAAACACCAAGGGGTAAAACACCAAGGGGAAAAACACAAAGGGGAAAAACACCAAGGGGTAAAACACCAAGTGGTATAACACCAAGGGGATAAAACACCAAGGGGTAAAACACCAAGGAATAAAATACCAAGTGGTAAAACACCAAGGGGAAAAAAACCAAGGGATAAAACACCAAGGGGTAAAACACCAAGGGATAAAACAACAAGGGGAAAAACACCAAGGGTTAAAACACCAAGGGATAAAAAAACAAGGAGAATAACACCAAGGGGATAAACACCAAGGGGTAAAACACCAAGGGGTAAAACACCAAGGGGAAAAACACCAAGTGGTAAAACACCAAGGGGAAAAACACCAAGGGATAATACACCAAGGGGTAAAACACCAAGGGATAAAACAACAAGGGGAAAAGCACCAAGGGATAAAACACCAAGGGGAAAAACACCAAGGGGTAAAACACCAAGGGGAAAAACACCAAGGGGTAAAACACCAAGGGGGTTAAAAGCAAGGGGTAAAACACCAAGGGGAAAAATACCAAGGGATAAAAGACCAAGGGGAAAAACACCAAGGGGTAAAAAACCAAGGGGAAAAACACCAAGGGTTAAAACACCAAGGGGAAAGACACCAAGGGATAAAACACCAAGGGGAAAAACACCAAGGGGTAAAACACGAAGGGGAAAAACACCAAGGGGTAAAACACCAAGGGGAAAAACACCAAATGTAAAACACCAAGGGGGTTAACACCAAGGGGTATAACACCAAGGGGTATAATACCAAGGGGTATACACCAAGGGGGTTAACACCAATGGGTAAAACACCAGGGGATAAAACACCAAGGGGAAAACACCAAGGGGTAAAACACCAAGGGGTAAAACACCAAGGGAGAAAACACCAAGTGGTAAAACACCAAGGGGTAAAACACCAAGGGGAAAAACACCAAGGGGAAAAACACCAAGGGGTAAAACACCAAGTGGTATAACACCAAGGGGATAAAACACCAAGGGGTAAAACACCAAGGAATAAAATACCAAGTGGTAAAACACCAAGGGGAAAAAAACCAAGGGATAAAACACCAAGGGGCAAAACACCAAGGGATAAAACAACAAGGGGAAAAACACCAAGGGGTAAAACACCAAGGGATAAAACAACAAGGAGAATAACACCAAGGGGATAAACACCAAGGGGTAAAACACCAAGGGGTAAAACACCAAGGGGAAAAACACCAAGTGGTAAAACACCAAGGGTAAAAACACCAAGGGATAATACACCAAGGGGTAAAACACCAAGGGATAAAACAACAAGGGGAAAAACACCAAGGGGTAAAACACCAAGTGTAAAACACCAAGGGGTGAAACACCAAGGGGAAAAACAACAAGGGATAAAACACCAAGGGGTAAAACACCAAGGGGAAAAACACCAAGGGGAAAAACACCAAGGGGAAAAACACCAAGCGGTAAAACACCTAGTGGAAAGACACCATGGGGTAAAACACCAAGGGGAATAACACGATGGGATAAAACACCAAGGGGGAAAACAACAAGGCGTAAAACACCAAGGGATAAAACACCAAGGGGTAAAATAGCAAGGGGTAAAACACTAAGGGATAAAACACCAAGGGGTAAAACACCAAGGGGTAAAAGAACAAGGGGAAAAACACCAAGGGGATAAAACACCAAGTGGAAAAAACACCAAGTGGTATTAAACCAAGGGGAAAAACACCAAGGGGAAAAACACCAAGGGATAAAACACCAAGGGGTAAAACACCAAGGGGATAAAACACGAAGGGGAAAAACACAAAGGGGTAATACACCAAGGGATAAAACACCAAGGGGTAAAACACAAAGGGGTAAAACACCAAGGGGAAAAACACCAAGGGGTAAAACACCAAGGGGAAAAACACCAAGGGGCAAAACACCAAGGGGAAAAACACCAAGGGGTATAACACCAAGGGGAAAAACACCAAGTGGTAAAACACCAAAGGGTATAACACCAAGGGGATATAACACCAAGGGATAAAACAAAAAGGGGATAAACACCAAGTGGAAAAACACCAAGGGGATAATACACCAAGGGGTAAAACACCAAGGGATAAAACAAAAAGGGGATAAACACCAAGGGGTCAAACACCAAGGGAAAAAACACCAAGGGGTAAAACACCAAGGGGTAAAACACCAAGGGGAAAAACACCAAGGGGAAAAACACCAAGGGGTAAAACACCAAGGGATAAAACACCAAGGGGAAAACACCAAGGGGTACAAAACCAAGGGTAGAACACCAAGGGGAAAAACACCAAGGGGTAAAACACCAAGGGGTAAAACACCAAGGGGAAAAACACCAAGGGGAAAAACACCAAGGCGATAAACACCAAGGGGTAAAAAACCAAGGGATAAAACACCAAGGGGAAAAACACCAATGGGTAAAACACCAAGAGGAAAAATACCAAAGGGAAAAACACCAAGAGGTAAAACACCAAGGGGTAAAACACCAAGGGGAAAAACACCAAGGGGAAAAACACCAAGGGGAAAAACACCAATGGGTAAAACACCAAGGTATATAACACCAAGGGGAAAAACACCAAGGGGAAAAACACGAAGGGGAAAAACATCAAGGGGTAAAACTCCAAGGGGTAATACACCAAGGGGAAAAACGCCAAGGGGAAAAACACCAAGGGTTAAAATAGCAAGGGGAAAAACACCAAGGGGAAAAACCCCAAGGGGAAAAATACCAAGTGGTAAAACACCAAGGGGTAAAATCCCAAGGGGAATAACACCAAGTGGTAAAGCAATAAGGGGAAAGTCACCAAGGGGAAAAACACCAAGGGGAAAAACCCCAAGGGTTAAAACACCAAGGGGAAAAACACCAAGGGGTGAAACACCAAGGGGTAAAACACCAAGGGGAAAAACACCAAGGGGTAAAACACCAAGTGGTAAAACACCAAGGGATAAAACACAAAGGGGTAAAACACCAAGGGGTGAAACACCAAGGGGTAAATCACCAAGGGGAAAAACACCAAGGGGTAAAATAGCAAGGGGAAAAACACCAAGGGGAAAAACACCAAGGGGTAAAACACCAAGGGGAAAAACACCAAGGGGTAAAACACCAAGGGGTAAAACACCAAGGGGAAAAACACCAAGGTAAACAACCAAGGGGAAAAACATCAAGGGGTAAAAAACCAAGTGGTAAAACACCAAGGGGAAAAACACCAAGGGGAAATACACCAAGGGGTAAAACACCAAGGGATAAAACACCAAGGGGAAAAACACCAAGGGGTAAAACACCAAGGGGAAAAAATACGAAGGGGAAAAACACCAAGGGTTAAAACACCAAGGGGTAAAACACCAAGGGGTATAACTCCAAGGGGAAAAACACCAAGGGGTATAACTCCAAGGGGTAAAACACCAAGGGGAAATACACCAAGGGGTATAACTCCAAGGGGTAAAACACCAAGGGGAAATACACCAAGGGGAAAAACACCAAGGGGTAAAACACCAAGGGGAAAAACACCAAGGGGAAAAACACGAAGGGGAAAAACATCAAGGGGTAAAACTCCAAGGGGTAATACACCAAGGGGAAAAACGCCAAGGGGAAAAACACCAAGGGTTAAAATAGCAAGGGGAAAAACACCAAGGGGAAAAACCCCAAGGGGAAAAATACCAAGTGGTAAAACACCAAGGGGTAAAATCCCAAGGGGAATAACACCAAGTGGTAAAGCAATAAGGGGAAAGTCACCAAGGGGAAAAACACCAAGGGGAAAAACCCCAAGGGTTAAAACACCAAGGGGAAAAACACCAAGGGGTGAAACACCAAGGGGTAAAACACCAAGGGGAAAAACACCAAGGGGTAAAACACCAAGTGGTAAAACACCAAGGGATAAAACACAAAGGGGTAAAACACCAAGGGGTGAAACACCAAGGGGTAAATCACCAAGGGGAAAAACACCAAGGGGTAAAACACCAAGGGGAAAAACACCAAGGGGAAAAACACCAAGGGGAAAAGCACCAAGGGGTAAAACACCAAGGGATAAAACACCAAGGGGTAAAACACCAAGGGGAAAAACACCAAGGGGTAAAACACCAAAGGTAAACAACCAAGGGGAAAAACATCAAGGGGTAAAACACCAAGTGGTAAAACACCAAGGGGAAAAACACCAAGGGGAAATACACCAAGTGGTAAAACACCAAGGGATAAAACACCAAGGGGAAAAACACCAAGGGGTAAAACACCGAGGGGAAAAAATACGAAGGGGAAAAACACCAAAGGTTAAAACACCAAGGGGTAAAACACCAAGGGGAAAAGCACCAAGGGGAAAAACACCAAGGGGAATAACACCAACGGGTAAAACACCAAGGGGTAAAACATCAAGGGGAAAAACACCAAGTGGAAAAACACCAAGGGGAAAAGAACCAACGGGTATAACAGCAAGGGGCAAAACACCAAGGGGAAAAACACCAAGGGGAAAAACACCAAGGGGTATAACTCCAAGGGGTAAAACACCAAGGGGAAATATACCAAGGGGAAAAACACCAAGGGGTGAAATAGCAAGGTGAAAAACACCAAGGGGAAAACACCAAGGGGTAAAACACCAAGGGGAAAAACACCAAGGGGTAAAACACCAAGGTGTAAAACACCAAGGGGAAAACACCAAGGGTAAACAACCAAGGGGAAAAACATCAAGGGGTAAAACACCAAGTGGTAAAACACCAAGGGGAAAAACACCAAGGGGAAATACACCAAGGGGTAAAACACCAAGGGATAAAACACCAAGGGGAAAAACACCAAGGGGTAAAACACCAAGGGGAAAAAATACGAAGGGGAAAAACACCAAGGGGTAAAACACCAAGGGGTAAAACACCAAGGGGAAAAGCACCAAGGGGAAAAGCACCACGGGGAATAACACCAACGGGTAAAACACCAAGGGGTTAAACATTAGGGGAAAAACATCAAGTGGAAAAACACCAAGGGGAAAAGAACGAAGCGGTATAACACCAAGGGGCATAACACCAAGGGGAAAAACACCAAGGGGAAATACACCGAGGGGTATAACTCCAAGGGGTAAAACACCAAGGGGAAATACACCAAGGGGAAAAACACCAAGGGGTAAAATAGCAAGGGGAAAAACACCAAGGGGAAAAACACCAAGGGGTAAAACACCAAGGGGAAAAACACCAAGGGGTAAAACACCAAGGGGTAAAACACCAAGGGGAAAAACACCAAGGTAAACAACCAAGGGGAAAAACATCAAGGGGTAAAAAACCAAGTGGTAAAACACCAAGGGGAAAAACACCAAGGGGAAATACACCAAGGGGTAAAACACCAAGGGATAAAACACCAAGGGGAAAAACACCAAGGGGTAAAACACCAAGGGGAAAAAATACGAAGGGGAAAAACACCAAGGGTTAAAACACCAAGGGGTAAAACACCAAGGGGTATAACTCCAAGGGGAAAAACACCAAGGGGTATAACTCCAAGGGGTAAAACACCAAGGGGAAATACACCAAGGGGTATAACTCCAAGGGGTAAAACACCAAGGGGAAATACACCAAGGGGAAAAACACCAAGGGGTAAAACACCAAGGGGAAAAACACCAAGGGGTATAACTCCAAGGGGTAAAACACCAAGGGGAAATACACCAAGGGGAAAAACACCAAGGGGTAAAACACCAAGGGGTAAAACACCAAGGGGAAAAACAACAAGGGGAAAAACACCAAGGGGAAAAACACCAAGGGGTATAACTCCAAGGGGTAAAACACCAAGGGGAAATACACCAAGGGGAAAAACACCAAGGGGTAAAACACCAAGGGGTAAAACACCAAGGGGAAAAACAACAAGGGGAAAAACACCAAGGGGAAAAACACCAAGGGGAAAAACACCAAGGGTAAAACACCAAGGGGAAAAACACCAAGGGGTAAAACACCAAGGGTTAAAACACCAAGGGGTAAAACACCAAGGGGAAAAACACCAAGGGGAAAAACACCAAGGGGAAAAACACCAAGGTGTAAAACACCAAGGGATACAACACCAAGGGGAAAAACACCAAGGGGATAAACACCAAGGGGAAAAACACCAAGGTGTAAAACACCAAGGGATACAACACCAAGGGGAAAAACACCAAGGGTAAAACACCAAGGGGAAAAATACCAAAGGGAAAATCACCTAGGGTTAAAACACCAAGGGGTAAAACACCAAGGGGAAAAACACCAAGGGGAAAAACACCAAGGAGAAAGACACCAACGGGTAAAACACCAAGGGGTAAAACATCAAGGGGAAAAACACCAAGGGGAAAAACACCAAGTGGAAAAGAACCAACGGGTATAACAGCAAGGGGCAAAACACCAAGGGGAAAAACACCAAGGGGAAAAACACCAAGGGGTATAACTCCAAGGGGTAAAACACCAAGGGGAAATATACCAAGGGGAAAAACACCAAGGGGTGAAATAGCAAGGTGAAAAACACCAAGGGGAAAAACACCAAGGGGTAAAACACCAAGGTGTAAAACACCAAGGGGAAAACACCAAGGGTAAACAACCAAGGGGAAAAACATCAAGGGGTAAAACACCAAGTGGTAAAACACCAAGGGGAAAAACACCAAGGGGAAATACACCAAGGGGTAAAACACCAAGGGATAAAACACCAAGGGGAAAAACACCAAGGGGTAAAACACCAAGGGGAAAAAATACGAAGGGGAAAAACACCAAGGGGTAAAAAACCAATGGGTAAAACACCAAGGGGAAAAGCACCAAGGGGAAAAGCACCACGGGGAATAACACCAACGGGTAAAACACCAAGGGGTTAAACATTAGGGGAAAAACACCAAGTGGAAAAACACCAAGGGGAAAAGAACAAAGCGGTATAACACCAAGGGGCATAACACCAAGGGGAAAAACACCAAGGGGAAATACACCAAGGGGTATAACTCCAAGGGGAAAAACACCAAGGGGAAATACACCAAGGGGAAAAACACCAAGGGGTAAAATAGCAAGGGGAAAAACACCAAGGGGAAAAACACCAAGGGGTAAAACACCAAGGGGAAAAACACCAAGGGGTAAAACACCAAGGGGTAAAACACCAAGGGGAAAAACACCAAGGTAAACAACCAAGGGGAAAAACATCAAGGGGTAAAAAACCAAGTGGTAAAACACCAAGGGGAAAAACACCAAGGGGAAATACACCAAGGGGTAAAACACCAAGGGATAAAACACCAAGGGGAAAAACACCAAGGGGTAAAACACCAAGGGGAAAAAATACGAAGGGGAAAAACACCAAGGGTTAAAACACCAAGGGGTAAAACACCAAGGGGTATAACTCCAAGGGGAAAAACACCAAGGGGTATAACTCCAAGGGGTAAAACACCAAGGGGAAATACACCAAGGGGTATAACTCCAAGGGGTAAAACACCAAGGGGAAATACACCAAGGGGAAAAACACCAAGGGGTAAAACACCAAGGGGAAAAACACCAAGGGGTATAACTCCAAGGGGTAAAACACCAAGGGGAAATACACCAAGGGGAAAAACACCAAGGGGTAAAACACCAAGGGGTAAAACACCAAGGGGAAAAACAACAAGGGGAAAAACACCAAGGGGAAAAACACCAAGGGGTATAACTCCAAGGGGTAAAACACCAAGGGGAATTACACCAAGGGGAAAAACACCAAGGGGTAAAACACCAAGGGGTAAAACACCAAGGGGAAAAACAACAAGGGGAAAAACACCAAGGGGAAAAACACCAAGGGGAAAAACACCAAGGGTAAAACACCAAGGGGAAAAACACCAAGGGGTAAAACACCAAGGGTTAAAACACCAAGGGGTAAAACACCAAGGGGAAAAACACCAAGGGGAAAAACACCAAGGGGAAAAACACCAAGGTGTAAAACACCAAGGGATACAACACCAAGGGGAAAAACACCAAGGGGATAAACACCAAGGGGAAAAACACCAAGGTGTAAAACACCAAGGGATACAACACCAAGGGGAAAAACACCAAGGGTAAAACACCAAGGGGAAAAATACCAAAGGGAAAATCACCTAGGGTTAAAACACCAAGGGGTAAAACACCAAGGGGAAAAACACCAAGGGGAAAAACACCAAGGAGAAAGACACCAACGGGTAAAACACCAAGGGGTAAAACATCAAGGGGAAAAACACCAAGGGGAAAAACACCAAGGGGACTAACACCAAGGGGTAAAACACCAAGGGGAAAAACACCAAGGGGAAAAACACCAAGGGGTAAAACTCCAAGGGGTAAAACACCATGGGGAAAAACACCAAGGGGAAAAAGATCAAGGGGTAAATTAGCAATGGGAAAAACACGAAGGGGAAAAACACCAAGGGGTAAAACCCCAAGGGGAACAACACCAAGTGGTAAAACACCAAGGGGTAAAACCCCAAGGGGAATAACACCATGTGGTAAAGCAATACGGGGAAAACCACCAAGGGGAATAACACCAAGGGTTAGAACCCCAAGGGGAACAACACCAAGTGGTAAATCACCATGGGGTTAAACACCAAGTGGTAAAACACCAAGGGGAAAAACACCAAGGGGAAAAACACCAAGTGGTAAAAAAACAGGTGGTAAAACACCAAGGGGTAAAACCCCAAGGGGATAAACACCAAGTGGTAAATCACCAAGGGATAAAACACCAAGGGGAAAATCACCTAGTGGTAAAACACCAAGGGATAAAACACCAAGGGGAAAAACACCTATGGGTAAAACACCAAGGGAAAAACACCAAGGGATAAAACACCAAGGGGAATAACACCTTGGGGTAAATCACCAAGGGGAAAAACACCAAGGGGAAAAACACCAAGGGGTAAAACAGCAAAGGGGAAAAACACGAAGGGATAAAACACCAAGGGGAAAAACACCGAGGGATAAAACACCAAGGGGAAAAACACCAAGGGGAAAAACACCAATGGGTATAACACCAAGGGGAAAAACACCAAGTGGAAAAACACCAAGGGGTAAAATACGAAGGGGACAAAACACCAAGGGGAAAACCACCAAGGGGTAAAAAACCAAGGGGAAAAATACCAAGGGGTACAACACCAAGGGGAAAAACACCAAGGGGAAAAACACCAAGGGGTAAAACACCAAGGGATAAAACACCAAGGGGAAAAACACCATGGGGTAAAACACCAAGGGGAAAAACACCAAGGGGTAAAACAACAAGGGATAAAACACCAAGGGGAAAAACACCAAGGGGAAAAACACCAAGGGGAAAAACACCAAGGGATAAAAAACCAAGGGTAAAACACCAAGGAGTAAAACACCAAGGGGAAAAGCACCAAGGGGAAAAAACACCAAGGGGAAAAACACCAAGGGGTAAAACATCAAGGGGAAAAACACCAAGGGGAAAAACACCAAGGGGAAAAACACCAAGGGATAAAACACCAAGGGGTAAAACACCAGCGGGTAAAACACCAAAGGGAAAAACATCAAGGGGAAAAACACCAAGGGGTAAAACACCAAGGGTTATAACACCAAGGGGTCAAACACCAAGGGAAAAAACACCAAGGGGTAAAACACCAAGGGGAAAAACACCAAGGGGAAAAACACCAAGGGGAAAAACACCAAGGGGTAAAACACCAAGGGATAAAACACCAAGGGGAAAACACCAAGGGGTAAAAGACCAAGGGTAGAACACCAAGGGGAAAAACACCAAGGGGTAAAACACCAAGGGGAAAAACACCAAGGGGAAAAACACCAAGGGGAAAAACACCAAAGTGATAAACACCAAGGGGTAAAAAACCAAGGGATAAAACACCAAGGGGAACAACACCAAGGGGTAAAACAGCAAGAGGAAAAATACCAAAGGGAAAAACAACAAGTGGTAAAACACCAAGGGGTAAAACACCAAGGGGAAAAACACCAAGGGGAAAAACACGACTGGGTAAAACACCAAGGGATATATCATCAAGGGGAAAAAAACCAAGGGGAAAAACACCAAGGGGATTAACACCAAGGGGTACAACACCAAGGGGAAAAACACCAAGGGGAAAAACACCAAGGGGAAAAACATCAAGGGGTAAAACTCCAAGGGGTAATACACCAAGGGGAAAAACACCAAGGGGAAAAACACCAAGGGGTGAAAAAGCAAGGGGAAAAACACCACGGGGAAAAACCCCGAGGGGTAAAACCCCAAGGGGAAAAACACCAAGTGGTAAAACACCAAGGGGTAAAACCCCAAGGGGAATAACACCATGTGGTAAAGCAATACGGGGAAAACCACCAAGGGGAATAACACCAAGGGGTAGAACCCCAAGGGGAAAAACAGCAAGTGGTAAATCACCATGGGGTTAAACACCAAGTGGTAAAACACCAAGGGGAAAAACACCAAGGGGAAAAACACCAAGTGGTAAAACACTAAGTGGTAAAACACCAAGGGGTAAAACCCCAAGGGGATAAACACCAAGTGGTAAATCACCAAGGGATAAAACACCAAGGGGAAAAACACCAACGGGTAAAACACCAAGTGATAAAACACCAAGGGGAAAATCACCAAGTGGTAATACACCAAGGGATAAAACACCAAGGGGAAAAACACCTATGGGTAAAACACCAAGGGGAAAAACACCAAGGGATAAAACACCAAGGGGAATAACACCTTGGGGTAAAACACCAAGGGGAAAAACACCAAGGGGAAAAACACCAAGGGGTAAAACAGCAAAGGGGAAAAACACGAAGGGATAAAACACCAAGGGGAAAAACACCAAGGGATAAAAAACCAAGGGGAAAAACACCAAGGGGAAAAACACCAAGGGGAGAAACACCAATGGGTATAACACCAAGGGGAAAAACACCAAGTGGAAAAACACCAAGGGGTAAAACACCAAGGGGACAAAACACCAAGGGGACAAAACACCAAGGGGAAAACCACCAAGGGGTAAAAAACCAAGGGGAAAAACACCAAGGGGTACAACACCAAGGGGAAAAACACCAAGGGGAAAAACACCAAGGGGTAATACACCAAGGGATAAAACACCAAGGGGAAAAACACCATGGGGTAAAACACCAAGGGGAAAAACACCAAGGGGAAAAACACCAAGGAGAAATACACCAAGGGATAAAAAACTAAGTGTAAAACACCAAGGAGTAAAACACCAAGGGGAAAAGCACCAAGGGGAAAAAACACCAAGGGCAAAAACACCAAGGGGTAAAACATCAAGTGGAAAAACACCAAGGGGAAAAACACCAAGGATAAAAACACCAAGGGATAAAACACCAAGGGGTAAAACACCAGCAGGTAAAACACCAAAGGGAAAAACATCAAGGGGAAAAACACCAAGGGGTAAAACACCAAGGGTTATAACACCAAGGGGTAAAACACCAAGGGGTAAAACACCAAGGGGAAAAACACCAAGGGGAACAACACCAAGGGGTAAAACACCAATGGAAAAAACACCAAGGGGTAAAACACCAAGGGGAAAATCACCAAGTGGTAAAACACCAAGGGAAAAAACACCAAGGGGATAAACACCTAGGGGTAAAACACCAAGGGGAAAAACACCAAGGAGAAAAACACCAAGGGGTAAAACACCAAGGGGAAAAACACCAAGGGGAAAAACACCAAGGGGAAAAACACCAAGGGGAAAACCACCAAGGGGATAACACCAAGGGGAAAAACACCAAGCGGTAAAACACCAAGGGGAAAAAAACCAAGTGGAAAAACACCAAGGGGTAAAACACCAAGGGGACAAAACACCAAGGGGAAAAACACCAAGGGGTAAAACACCAAAGGTAAAAACACCAAGGGATAAAACACTAAGGGGAAAAACACCAAGGGATAATACACCAAGGGGTAAAACACCAAGGGGTATAACACCAAGGGGAAAAAGACCAAGGGGAAAAACACCAAGGGGTAAAACACCAAGTGGAAAAACACCATGGGGTAAAACACCAAGGGAAAAACACCAAGGGGTAAAACACCAAGTGGTAAAACACCAAGGGGAAAATCACCAAGGGGAAAAACACCAAGGGGTATAACACCAAGGGGAAAAACACCAAGGGGTAAAACACCAAGGGGAAAATCACCAAGGGGTATAACACCAAGGGGAAAAAGACCAAGGGGAAAAACACCAAGGGGAAAAACACCAAGGGGATGTGGTAAACCACGTTCACTATCGTTAGCACTGTTCACCACTGTTCGTTATAACTGTATCACTGACCACTATTGTATCACGGTACGAGGTCGCCTCTTGCCACACTGCTATACCTGGGATGACCACTGCCGACTCCGCCTTGGCTCCACCCACCAGGCCAGGTATAAAGGTGAGCGACTGGCTGGTATTCCTCCTGCTTGGATCGGATCACCCACGAGAGTGGGCTGTTATTTAGTCAATAAAAACCTTTAGTCACCTTCGTAACTCTTCGCCTTTTATTGGAGGAATTGATAGGTATATCAATTTTATTGACTAAATTTAATGATGTCCGACAACGAGTCACAACCGGCGGAGGAGCCACCAGCGCAGCTCCCAGGAGCACAGCCACACCAGCCAGCTTGGCTGCGAGCCCTCAGACCGCCGTACCTGGACCTGAACCCACGAGCAGCAAACTCAGCCGCAGACTTTAAACACTGGCTGGTCTGCTTCGAATCATACCTGAGAGAATCCAGCGTCCCTCAGGCATCCAAACTAAGTGTCCTGCAGGCACAACTGAGCCCGAGAGTATACACTCTCATCGAGGACATGACTACCTACGAGACCGCCATCAACCTGCTGAAACAGAAGTACCGGACCCCGGTAAACTACATGTACGCTAGGCACCTCCTAAGATCACGGCCGCAACAGCCAGGAGAATCAGTAGCCGAATTCTCACAGGCGCTATATGCACTCGCCAGGAACTGTGACTTTAAATCGGTGTCGGCAGCCGAAAATACTGAAGATAATATCCGCGACGCATTCCTGAAAGGCCTACGGTCCGAGTACTCACGGCAAAGACTGCTGGAAGCTAAAGACCTCAGCATGGAAAAAGCTGAAGCCCTCGCTATCTCCCTGGAAGTGGCCCACCAAGATCAGGAAGCATTCACCAGGTACTGCTCGCGACCCTGGGACTCGGGCCCGACCCCTACCACAGCACCCTTCCCAGCGCCGCCCCCGGGACCTACCTCTGCGTCGGCGTCCCGGACCCGACCGGCCCCGCCACCCCCGGCACCGGCCCCGACATCGGGCATCCGCGATCGGGCCGCCGGCTGTTTTTTTTTGTGGCCAGGAGAAGCACCCGAGGTCGCGCTGCCCAGCCAAGAACTCCATATGTAGAACCTGCCTGAAGAAAGGCCACTTCTCCAAGGCCTGCAGGAGCGGATCCTCAGAGGCCAGCAGTGCCGCATGCGAACTATGGGGGCGGCCATCTTCGTTTAGGGCAACTGAGGCCAGCATCCCCACACATGAGTCATGGGGGCGGCCATCTTTGTTTAGGGCAACTGAGGCCAGCATCCCCACACATGAGTCATGGGGGCGGCCATCTTTGATTAAGGCAACCGACCCCAATAGTGCCTCATGGGGCCCTACCTCGTGGGAGACGCCATTTTACTCACCACGCCCGACCGCCTCGCCCGCAGATGACAACGACTCGCTCAGCTACACACTAGCTTCCGTCACCCTGGACCAAGCCCGCCCGCACCATCTGTCCAAGTCAATGATGGACATCAAAGTGAACGGCCACGCCACGACCTGCCTGTTCGACAGCGGAAGCACGGAGAGCTTCATCCACCCAGACACGGTGAGCCACTACTCCCTCTCTGTCCTACCAACGCGCAGCCGAATCTCGATGGCATCGAGGTCCCACGCCACGGACATCAGCGGCTACTGTGTCGTGACCCTGTCGGTTAAGGGCACGGAGTATAAAAACTTTAAACTCCTCGTCCTCCCCCATCTCTGCGCTGCCGTCCTACTAGGGCTGGACTTCCAATCCCACCTCCAAAGCGTAACCCTAGCATACGGTGGACCCCTCCCCCCACTCACAGTCAACAACCAGCAAACGTTAAACCGCCCACCGCGTAACACCTGCAGCCTCTCCACCCTCAAGGTCCCGCCACCCTCTCTGTTTGCTAACCTTACCCCTGACTGCAAACCCGTCGCTACCAAAAGCAGGCGGTATAGCGCCGGGGACAGAGCCTTCATTAGCTCTGAGGTGCGGCGCCTCCTGAAAGAGGGCATTATCGAGGGGAGCAGCAGCCCCTGGCGTGCCCAGGTCGTAGTCGTAAAGACCGGCGATAAAAACCGCCTGGTCATCGACTACAGCCAGACCATAAACAGATATACCCAGCTGGACGCATACCCCCTCCCCCGCATATCTGACATGGTCAATCAGATTGCACAGTATAAAGTATTCTCGACCATCGACCTGAAGTCGGCCTACCACCAACTCCCTATCCACCCTGAGGACCGCCAGTATACCGCCTTCGAGGCGAATGGGCGCCTATACCACTTCCTTAGGGTCCCCTTCGGTGTCACTAATGGGGTCTCGGTCTTCCAAAGGGAGATGGACCAGATGGTTGACCAGAACGAACTGCAGGCTACATTCCCCTACCTAGATAACGTCACTATCTGCGGCCGCGACCAGCAGGAACATGACGCGAATCTGGAGAAATTCCTCCGTACGGCCCAACGGCTGAACCTCACCTACAATAAGGAGAAATGCGTGTTTAACACCACGCGCCTTGCCATCCTCGGCTGCGTAGTGGAGAACGGAATCATCGGCCCCGACCCAGAAAGAATGCGCCCCCTCATGGAGCTACCCCTCCCCCACTGCCCTAAAGCACTTAGGAGAACCCTGGGGCTTTTCGCCTACTATGCCCAATGGGTACCCAATTACGCGGACAAAGCCAGACCCCTCCTGAAAGCCACTTCCTTCCCCCTCACGGAGGAGGCGTGCGCGGCCTTCTCCCTCATTAAGGGAGACATAGCCAAGGCCACGATGCACGCAGTGGACGAGTCCATCCCCTTTCAGGTGGAGAGCGACGCCTCCGACTTCGCCTTAGCCGCCACCCTAAACCAGGAGGGGAGGCCAGTGGCCTTCTTCTCAAGGACCCTACAGGGCCCCGAGATCCGACATTCGTCGGTCGAGAAAGAGGCCCAGGCGATCGTGGAGGCAGTACGGCGCTGGAGGCACTACCTGGCAGGCAAACGATTTACCCTCCTCACCGACCAGCGTTCGGTGGCTTTCATGTTTAATAACAAGCTGAAGGGCAAAATCAAGAATGACAAGATTTTGAGATGGAGAATCGAGCTCTCCACCTACGATTATGAGATCTTGTACCGGCCAGGCAAGCTGAACGAATCCCCTGATGCCCTTTCACGAATGACATGCGCCAGCGCGCATATCGATAGGCTTCAGACCCTCCACGACCAGCTCTGCCACCCCGGAGTCACCAGACTCTACCATTTCATTAAGGCCCGCAACCTGACCTACTCCATCGAGGAGGTCAGGACCATGACCAGGAACTGCCAGACCTGTGCGGAGTGCAAACCGCACTTCTATAGGCCGGACCGAGCAAGCCTGATCAAGGCCACCCGCCCCTTCGAGCGCCTGAGCATCGACTTTAAGGGGCCCCTCCCGTCCTCTGACCGTAATGTGTACTTCCTCAACATCGTTGATGAGTACTCCCGTTTCCCCTTTGCCTTCCCCTGCCCCGACATGACCAGTAGCACGGTCATTAAGTGCCTGAATGCCCTCTTCGCCTTGTTCGGGTTCCCGAACTATATACACAGCGACCGGGGCTCCTCCTTCATGAGCGAGGAACTCCGGCAATTCCTCCTAGAGAGAGGTATTGCAGCAAGCAGGACCACCAGCTACAACCCCAGAGGTAACGGTCAGGTGGAAAGAGAGAACGCGACGGTATGGAAGGCCGTCCTCTTAGCCTTAAAGTCTAAGGGCCTCCCAACCTCCCGCTGGCAAGAAGTCCTCCCGACAGCGCTGCACTCCATCCGGTCATTACTTTGCACGGCCACTAACACCACCCCCCATGAACGAATGTTCGTTTTCCCCAGGAAGTCGACTACGGGAACCACTCTACCAACCTGGCTGACCGCCCCGGGGCCGGTCTGGCTGCGGAAACACGTGAGGACCCATAAAACGGACCCCCTGGTCGAGAGGGTGAACCTCCTGCACGCCAACCCCCAGTACGCCTACGTGGCGTACCCAGACGGGCGGGAGGACACTGTCTCCCTACGAGACCTCGCACCCTCAGCCGATCCGGAAACACCGCCACCACCCCCCCCAACCTCAGTCCAGGTAGACGGCATGCCGGAACCCCACGAGCCCTCGCCGACCACGCAAACACCAGCATCAACACCGGATAAGGCACCAGCACCGGATAAGGCAACACCACCGCTGCGGCGATCGGAGAGGCTTACGAAGCCTCCGGACAGACTGACCTACCAGAATTGGTAGTACACTTCACCCCGCCGGACTTAATTCTAAACAAGGGGTGAATGTGGTAAACCACGTTCACTATCGTTAGCACTGTTCACCACTGTTCGTTATAACTGTATCACTGACCACTATTGTATCACGGTACGAGGTCGCCTCTTGCCACACTGCTATACCTGGGATGACCACTGCCGACTCCGCCTTGGCTCCACCCACCAGGCCAGGTATAAAGGTGAGCGACTGGCTGGTATTCCTCCTGCTTGGATCGGATCACCCACGAGAGTGGGCTGTTATTTAGTCAATAAAAACCTTTAGTCACCTTCGTAACTCTTCGCCTTTTATTGGAGGAATTGATAGGTATATCAGGGGAAAAATACCAAGGGGTATAACACCAAGGGGAAAAACACCAAGGGGTATAACACCAAGGGGAAAAACACCAAGGGGAAAAACACCAAGGGGTATAACACCAAGGGGAAAAACACCAAGGGGTAAAACACCAAGGGGAAAATCACCAAGGGGTATAACACCAAGGGGAAAAACACCTAGGGGAAAAACACCAAGGGGAAAAACACCAAGGGGAAAAACACCAAGGGGTATAACACCAAGGGGAAAAACACCAAGGGGTAAAACACCAAGGGGAAAATCACCAAGGGGTATAACACCAAGGGGAAAAAGACCAAGGGGAAAAAAACCAAGGGGAAAAGCACCAAGGGGAAAAATACCAAGGGGTATAACACCAAGGGGAAAAACACCAAGGGGTAAAACACCAAGGGGAAAAAAAAACAAGTGGAAAAACACCAAGGGGTAAAACACCAAGGGGACAAAACACCAAGGGGAAAAACACCAAGGGGTAAGACACCAAGGGTAAAAACACCAAGGGATAAAACACCAAGGGGTAAAACACCAAGGGACAAAACACCAAGGGGTAAAACACCAAGGGTAAAAACACCAAGGGGTAAAACACCAAGGGGAAAAACACCATGGGGAAAAGCACCAATGGGAAAAACACCAAGGGGAAAAACACCAAGGGGAAAATCACCAAGGGATAAAACACCAAGGGGAAAAACACCATGGGGTAAAAAACCAAGGGGAATAACACCAAGGGGAAGAACACCAAGGGGAAAAACACCAAGGGATAAAACACCAAGGGGTAAAACACCAAGGGGTAAAATACCAAGGGGAAAAGCACCAAGGGGAAAAACACCAAGGGGAAAAACACCAAGGGGTAAAACAACAAATGGAAAAACACCAAGGGGAAAAAATCCAAGGGGTGAAACACCAAGGGTTAAAACACCAAGGGGAAAAACACCAAGGGGAAAAACACCAAGGGGAAAAACACCAAGGGGTTAAACACCAAGGGGAAAAAGACCAAGGGGAAAAACACCAAGGGGTAAAACACCAAGGGGTAAAACACCATTGGGGAAAAAGACCAAGGGATAAAACAACAAGGGGAAAAACACCAAGGGGTTAAACACCAAGGGGAAAAAGACCAAGGGGAAAAACACCAAGGGGTAAAACACCAAGGGGTAAAACACCATTGGGGAAAAAGACCAAGGGATAAAACAACAAGGGGAAAAACACCAAGGGGAAAAACACCAAGGGATAAAATACCAAGGGGATAAACACCAAGGGGTAAAACACCAAGTGGAAAAACACCAAGGGGTAAAACACCAAGGGGAAAAACACCAAGTGGTAAAACACCAAGGGGTAAAACACCAAGGGATATAACACCAAGGGGTAAAACACCAAGGGGTAAAACACCAAAGGGTAAAACACCGATTGGTAAAACACCAAGGGGAAAAACACCAAGGGGTAAAACACCAAGGGATAAAACACCAAGGGTAAATCACCAAGGCCTAGTAATTCGGTGGGCTGCACCACCAGTTAGTGCCTAAAGAGGGCACTCAGTGGCTTTAGCGCCACTGGCCGCGCCTCCCATGATATTTAGCTGGGGCGCTAATGGCAGCGTTAACCTGCTGCGCTGCGCCACCTCCGATGATGTCATTGGTGTGCGCAGCACCCCGCTACCGCCCCGATCTCGATATTTGGCAGCGACCGCCTCTGTAGCGCCGTTCGCAAATGGCACCCAGTTCACGGGGCCTTCCTGTGGTGGCAGTGGCGCAAATTAAGGTGGAGGTGCGGGGCGGCTGTTTTTTTCAGCGGCCACCTGCCAGCACCTCCGTCCCCGGCCTCCTGATCGCCCCCCATGGCATTGCTGGCTGTTTTCCGAGAACCTGGCACTTCTCCTCGGTGCCAGGCTCTTTTGCCAGCTCTCGCGATCTCCGATCGTGCTGTTGCAGGCCCCTCCCCCTTAAGAATGGGAGGAAGGCCTGCAGTACCACAGTGCGCCGTGCTGCAGTGTGTGGCGCTGCGGCATGTTGCACTGCGATATTCAGTTTCAGCGCCCTAAGAGGGACGCGGAGCACCTCGAGCCTCGCCCCGTCTCCCTCTAGGGGTGCTCAAGCTGAATTTCCGGCGGTCGCTACTGCTCCAAACACTGCGCTAAATCCAGCACCCAGGCAAGCTTGGCGCCCTGTTTGCGGCTCCACCCAAATGCTGCCCCCAAGTGTAAAGCACTGTAAGATTCGCAAAATTCCCACATTGCCCCCAAAGTTATTAATAAACGTGACACTGCATGGACATTTTAAAAAGGGTACCCAAAAGATGGCGTCTGCACCTCGTGACCAAAAGCCTGCAAGATTTTAAAGCTTGGACTCTGCGGCAGCACAAGCAGCTTTTGTGGAAATCTAAACCTGAAATGCAGTTTCTGTGAAAAAGGACTTCGTATTTTGGAAAACAGACAGCAAACATTGAATATGCATTACACCAGATCGTAGACAGGTCAATACCAGTTAGGCCTATACTTGAGGCCATCACGCTGTCTGCATAAATAATCGGAAACAGCTTATGGGAGCCGTCAAGGCTGGACACGCCGATTAGAATGCATTAATAACAATACAGCTCGGACATCAGGCCATTAGGTGCGATAAACGGCCATTTTAAAACAGTTAGTTTAGTTTGCTATAATCATTTAAACCAGCCCGCCAAAATTGGAACAATGAACTAACCTGATTTGGCGCGCAGATAAGGGGGCTTTGAAAGGAGTATTACTGTGGGCCCCGGGTAACAATCACTGTTTTGACTCTTGTGTTCTTGACTCTGACCTCTCGTCTGGTCTTGGGCTGCCGCCGCCCATACTCATGCCCTGGCCTCGTGGCGGGTTCTCTTCTCCCTCCCCGTCGCAGAGTTTCAGCAACTAAATAGACCATACCAATTGCGGGGAAGGGGAATGAGACCCGAGTCCATAGCCATCCAGGAGGCCCAGGCCACAAAAAGGGGCGAGACAAAAGTGAGTAGGCAGTTCAGGACTTGAATAGTAACCAAACGAGATGAGACGAAAAGAGATGAAGAAGACGGTAACAACTGGATAAGAGCAGAGCAGGGCAGCGAAAAACGTATTGATGAGGCCAAGCATCTAGTTATAAGCTGGCACTTGGTGAGACGAACGTCTCGTTGAACACTGCGAAAACGCAGGTGTCCACGCCACGACAAGTATACTGGCGTTCTTAACGCTTGGGTAGGAAAATCTAGGCAGTTAAAACTGCCAACTGCCCTATAGCCACAACGTTACCGCTGACAACCGCCCAAGGGAGAAGAAGAGGAGAACCCATTGCGACGAGACGATGACGGTAGCGGAGGAGAAGAATGTGTGTCGCAGCAGCAGCTCCAGCACCGCGCCCCTGAAGACCACGTGGCGACGGGGTACCTAAGAGGACAGAAAACCAAACCTCAAAACCTGCATCCGTTAAACAGTTAGCTTTGCTTTGGATTGGTGGGCATAAATTCTGGCCCCTCATAGCTTAATCTAGTTAGGTATAGGGGGTGGGATAAGGATAAGGGGATTGTTAAAGTAGTTTGTTTTCCCTCGATGTGGCGTTTGTTCCCCATTCCCTGTATAAGTATAGTTATTTTGTATCTGCCTGTATATTTTTATATTAGTAATTTCTCATAAGATTGTTTTAATTTCTGTTTTATTAAAATCTTGGTTTTCTAACATCCAAACCACTTGTCTACTCGAGTTTTTCTGTATCGCCGCCTGTACCTAAGTCTGGTGTCTAGAACCCAGGGGCGTGGGAGCGATTCGAACTGCTCACATACAGTCAGGGGCATAACTGACTCAGCACACGCACCACACCCGCCACCCCCAACAAGCACCAAGGAGTAAAACATCAAGGGGTAAAACACCAAGGGGTAAAACACCAATGGTAAAACACCAAGGGGTAAAACACCAAGGGGTAAATCACAAAGGGTAAAACACCAAGGGGAAAAACACCAAGGGGTAAAACACCAAGGGGTATAACACCAAGGGGAAAAAGACCAAGGGGAAAAACACCAAGGGGTAAAACACCAAGTGGAAAAACACCATGGGGTAAAACACCAAGGGAAAAACACCAAGGGGTAAAACACCAAGTGGTAAAACACCAAGGGGAAAATCACCAAGGGGAAAAACACCAAGGGGTATAACACCAAGGGGAAAAACACCAAGGGGTAAAACACCAAGGGGAAAATCACCAAGGGGTATAACACCAAGGGGAAAAAGACCAAGGGGAAAAACACCAAGGGGAAAAACACCAAGGGGAAAAATACCAAGGGGTATAACACCAAGGGGAAAAACACCAAGGGGTATAACACCAAGGGGAAAAACACCAAGGGGAAAAACACCAAGGGGTATAACACCAAGGGGAAAAACACCAAGGGGTAAAACACCAAGAGGAAAATCACCAAGGGGTATAACACCAAGGGGAAAAACACCTAGGGGAAAAACACCAAGGGGAAAAACACCAAGGGGAAAAACACCAAGGGGTATAACACCAAGGGGAAAAACACCAAGGGGTAAAACACAAAGGGGAAAATCACCAAGGGGTATAACACCAAGGGGAAAAAGACCAAGGGGAAAAAAACCAAGGGGAAAAACACCAAGGGGAAAAATACCAAGGGGTATAACACCAAGGGGAAAAACACCAAGGGGTAAAACACCAAGGGGAAAAAAAAACAAGTGGAAAAACACCAAGGGGTAAAACACCAAGGGGACAAAACACCAAGGGGAAAAACACCAAGGGTTAAAACACCAAGGGTAAAAACACCAAGGGATAAAACACCAAGGGGTAAAACACCAAGGGATAAAACACCAAGGGGTAAAACACCAAGGGTAAAAACACCAAGGGGTAAAACACCAAGGGGAAAAACACCATGGGGAAAAACACCAATGGGAAAAACACCAAGGGGAAAAACACCAAGGGGAAAATCACCAAGGGATAAAACACCAAGGGGAAAAACACCATGGGGTAAAAAACCAAGGGGAATAACACCAAGGGGAAGAACACCAAGGGGAAAAACACCAAGGGATAAAACACCAAGGGGTAAAACACCAAGGGGTAAAATACCAAGGGGAGAAGCACCAAGGGGAAAAACACCAAGGGGAAAAACACCAAGGGGTAAAACAACAAATGGAAAAACACCAAGGGGAAAAAATCCAAGGGGTGAAACACCAAGGGTTAAAACACCAAGGGGAAAAACACCAAGGGGAAAAACACCAAGGGGAAAAACACCAAGGGTTTAAACACCAAGGGGAAAAAGACCAAGGGGAAAAACACCAAGGGGTAAAACACCAAGGGGTAAAACACCATTGGGGAAAAAGACCAAGGGATAAAACAACAAGGGGAAAAACACCAAGGGGTAAAACACCAAGGGGTAAAACACCAAGGGGAAAAACACCAAGGGATAAAATACCAAGGGGATAAACACCAAGGGGTAAAACACCAAGGGGAAAAACACCAAGGGGTAAAACACCAAGGGGAAAAACACCAAGGGGTAAAACACCAAGGGGTAAAACACCAAGGGATATAACACCAAGGGGTAAAACACCAAGGGGTAAAACACCAAAGGGTAAAACACCGATTGGTAAAACACCAAGGGGAAAAACACCAAGGGGTAAAACACCAAGGGATAAAACACCAAGGGTAAATCACCAAGGCCTAGTAATTCGGTGGGCTGCACCATCAGTTAGTGCCTAAAGAGGGCACTCAGTGGCTTTAGCGCCACTGGCCGCGCCTCCCATGATATTTAGCTGGGGCGCTAATGGCAGCGTTAACCTGCTGCGCTGCGCCACCTCCGATGATGTCATTGGTGTGCGCAGCACCCCGCTACCGCCCCGATCTCGATATTTGGCAGCGACCGCCTCTGTAGCGCCGTTCGCAAATGGCACCCAGTTCACGGGGCCTTCCTGTGGTGGCAGTGGCGCAAATTAAGGTGGAGGTGCGGGGCGGCTGTTTTTTTCAGCGGCCACCTGCCAGCACCTCCGTCCCCGGCCTCCTGATCGCCCCCCATGGCATTGCTGGCTGTTTTCCGAGAACCTGGCACTTCTCCTCGGTGCCAGGCTCTTTTGCCAGCTCTCGCGATCTCCGATCGTGCTGTTGCAGGCCCCTCCCCCTTAAGAATGGGAGGAAGGCCTGCAGTACCACAGTGCTGCAGTGCTGCAGTGTGTGGCGCTGCGGCACGTTGCACTGCGATATTCAGTTTCAGCGCCCTAAGAGGGACGCGGAGCACCTCGAGCCTCGCCCCGTGTCCCTCTTGGGGTGCTCAAGCTGAATTTCCGGCGGTCGCTACTGCTCCAAACACTGCGCTAAATCCAGCACCCAGGCAAGCTTGGCGCCCTGTTTGCGGCTCCACCCAAATGCTGCCCCCAAGTGTAAAGCACTGTAAGATTCGCAAAATTCCCACATTGCCCCCAAAGTTATTAATAAACGTGACACTGCATGGACATTTTAAAAAGGGTACCCAAAAGATGGCGTCTGCACCTCGTGACCAAAAGCCTGCAAGATTTTAAAGCTTGGACTCTGCGGCAGCACAAGCAGCTTTTGTGGAAATCTAAACCTGAAATGCAGTTTCTGTGAAAAAGGACTTCGTATTTTGGAAAACAGACAGCAAACATTGAATATGCATTACACCAGATCGTAGACAGGTCAATACCAGTTAGGCCTATACTTGAGGCCATCACGCTGTCTGCATAAATAATCGGAAACAGCTTATGGGAGCCGTCAAGGCTGGACACGCCGATTAGAATGCATTAATAACAATACAGCTCGGACATCAGGCCATTAGGTGCGATAAACGGCCATTTTAAAACAGTTAGTTTAGTTTGCTATAATCATTTAAACCAGCCCGCCAAAATTGGAACAATGAACTAACCTGATTTGGCGCGCAGATAAGGGGGCTTCGAAAGGAGTATTACTGTGGGCCCCGGGTAACAATCACTGTTTTGACTCTTGTGTTCTTGACTCTGACCTCTCGTCTGGTCTTGGGCTGCCGCCGCCCATACTCATGCCCTGGCCTCGTGGCGGGTTCTCTTCTCCCTCCCCGTCGCAGAGTTTCAGCAACTAAATAGACCATACCAATTGCGGGGAAGGGGAATGAGACCCGAGTCCATAGCCATCCAGGAGGCCCAGGCCACAAAAAGGGGCGAGACAAAAGTGAGTAGGCAGTTCAGGACTTGAATAGTAACCAAATGAGATGAGACGAAGAGAGATGAAGAAGACGGTAACAACTGGATAAGAGCAGAGCAGGGCAGCGAAAAACGTATTGATGAGGCCAAGCATCTAGTTATAAGCTGGCACTTGGTGAGACGAACGTCTCGTTGAACACTGCGAAAACGCAGGTGTCCACGCCACGACAAGTATACTGGCGTTCTTAACGCTTGGGTAGGAAAATCTAGGCAGTTAAAACTGCCAACTGCCCTATAGCCACAACGTTACCGCTGACAACCGCCCAAGGGAGAAGAAGAGGAGAACCCATTGCGACGAGACGATGACGGTAGCGGAGGAGAAGAATGTGTGTCGCAGCAGCAGCTCCAGCACCGCGCCCCTTAAGACCACGTGGCGACGGGGTACCTAAGAGGACAGAAAACCAAACCTCAAAACCTGCATCCGTTAAACAGTTAGCTTTGCTTTGGATTGGTGGGCATAAATTCTGGCCCCTCATAGCTTAATCTAGTTAGGTATAGGGGGTGGGATAAGGATAAGGGGATTGTTAAAGTAGTTTGTTTTCCCTCGATGTGGCGTTTGTTCCCCATTCCCTGTATAAGTATAGTTATTTTGTATCTGCCTGTATATTTTTATATTAGTAATTTCTCATAAGATTGTTTTAATTTCTGTTTTATTAAAATCTTGGTTTTCTAACATCCAAACCACTTGTCTACTCGAGTTTTTCTGTATCGCCGCCTGTACCTAAGTCTGGTGTCTAGAACCCAGGGGCGTGGGAGCGATTCGAACTGCTCACAAACAGTCAGGGGCATAACTGACTCAGCACACGCACCACACCCGCCACCCCCAACAAGCACCAAGGGGTAAAACATCAAGGGGTAAAACACCAAGGGGTAAAACACCAATGGTAAAACACCAAGGGGTAAAACACCAAGGGGTAAATCACAAAGGGTAAAACACCAACGGGAAAAACACCAAGGGGTAAAACACCAATGGTAAAACACCAAGAGGTAAAACACCAATGGTAAAACACCAAGGGGTGAAACACCACGGGGTAAAACACCAAGGGGTAAAACACCAATGGTAAAACACCAAGGGGTAAAAGACCAAGGGGTAAAACACCAATGGTAAAACACCAAGGGGTAAAACAGCAAAGGGTAAAATACCAAGGGGTAAACCACCAATGGTAAAACCCCAAGGGGTAAAACACCAAGAGTAAACCACCAAGGGGTATAACATCAAGGGGAAAAAAACCAAGGGGAAAAACACCAAGGGGAAAAACACCAAGGGTCATAGAGTCATAGAGTCATAGAGTAATACAGCACGGATAGAGGCCCTTCGGCCCATTGTGTCCATGCCGGCCATCAAGCCCTGTCTAATCTAATCCCATATTCCAGCATTTGGCCCGTAGCCTTGTATGCTATGGCATTTCAAATGCTCATCCAAATGCTTCTTAAATGTTGTGAGGGTTTCTGCCTCCACAACCCTTTCAGGCAGTGAGTTCCAGACTCCAACCACCCTCTGGGTGAAAAAGTTCTTTCTCAAATCCCCTCTAAACCTCCCGCCCTTTACCTTGAATCTATGCCCCCTAGTTATTGACCCCTCTACTAAGGGGAAAAGCTCCTCAGCATCCATCCTATCTATGCCCCTCACAATTTTGTACACCTCAATCATGTCCCCCCTCAGCCTCCTCTGCTCCAAGGAAAACAAACCCAATCTGCCCAGTCTCTCTTCATAGCTGAAGCGCTCCAGCCCTGGTAACATCCTGGTGAACCTCCTCTGCACCCTCTCTAACGCGATCACATCTTTCCTGTAGTGTGGCGACCAGAACTGCACACAGTATTCCAGCTGCGGCCTAACCAGTGTTTTATACAGCTCCATCATAACCTCCTTGCTCTTATATTCTATGCCTCGGCTAATGAAGGCAAGTATCCCATATGCCTTTTTTACCACCTTATCCACCTGTTCCGCCGCCTTCAGGGATCTGTGTACCTGCACACCCAGATCCCTCTGACCCTCCGTCTTGCCTAGGGTCTTTCCCTTCATTGTGTATTCCCTTGCCTTGTTAGACCCCCCAAAGTGCATCACCTCGCACTTTTCCGGGTTAAATTCCATTTGCCACTGTTCCGCCCATCTGACCAACCCATCTATATCGTTCTGCAGACTGAGGCTACCCTCCTCGCTATTTACCACCCTACCAATTTTAGTATCATCCGCGAATTTACTGATCATACCCTTTACATTCATATCCAAGTCATTAATGTAGACCACAAACAGCAAGGGACCCAGCACCGATCCCTGTGGTACCCCACTGGCCACAGGTTTCCAGTCACAAAAACAACCTTCGACCATCACCCTCTGCCTTCTGCCACTAAGCCAGTTTTGTATCCAATGTGCCAAGGCACCCTGGATTCCATGGGCTCTTACCTTCTTGACCAGTCTCCTGTGCGGGACTTTATCGAAGGCCTTACTGAAATCCATGTATACCACATCCACTGCGTTACCCTCATCCACACACCTAGTCACCCCCTCAAAAAATTCAATCAAATTAGTCAGACATGATCTTCCCTTGACAAAGCCATGTTGACTATCCCTGATTAATCCTTGCCTCTCCAAGTGGAGACAAATTTTGTCCCTCAGGATTTTTTCCAGTAATTTTCCTACCACTGATGTTAGGCTCACTGGCCTGTAGTTCCCCGGTTTTTCCCTACTACCCTTCTTGAATAATGGTACTACATTAGCGGTTCTCCAGTCCTCTGGCACATCCCCTGTGGCCAGAGAGGTCCTGAATATATGTGTTAGAGCCCCCGCAATCTCCTCCTTTGCCTCACACAGCAGCCTGGGGTACATTTCATCCGGGCCTGGGGATTTATCCATTTTTAGGCCAGCTAAAACCGCCAATACCTCCTCCCTCTCGATGTTAATATGTTCGAGCATATCACAGTCCCCCCGCCCTATTTCTATGTCTACATCGTCCTTCTCCATAGTGAAAACAGATGCAAAAAATTCATTTAGAACCCCTCCTACATCTTCCGGCTCCACACACAGATTGCCACTTTTGTCCCTAATGGGCCCTATTTTTTCCCTAGTTATCCTTTTACCCTTAATATACTTATAAAACATCTTCGGATTTTCCTTTATTTTGCTCGCCAGTGTTATTTCATGGCCCCTCCTTGATCTCCTAATTTCTTTTTTAAGTATCCCCCTGCATTTTTTGTACTCCTCTAGGGTACAACACCAAGGGGAAAAACACCAAGGGGAAAAACACCAAGGGGAAAAACATCAAGGGGTAAAACTCCAAGGGGTAAAACACCAAGTGGTAAAACACCAAGGCGTAAAACCCCAAGGGGAAAAACACCAAGGGGTAAAATAGCAAGGGGAAAAACACCAAGGGTAAAAACCCCAAGGGGTAAAACGCCAAGGGGAAAAACACCAAGTGGTAAAACACCAAGGGGTAAAACCCCAAGGGGAATAACACCAAGTGGTAAAGCAATAAGGAGAAAATCACCAAGGGGAAAAACAGCAAGGGGTAAAACCCCAAGGGGAAAAACACCAAGTGGTAAATCACCAAGTGGTTAAACACCAAGTGGTAAAACACCAAGTGGTAAAACCCCAAGGGGTAAAACAGCAAGTGGTAAATCACCAAGGGATAAAACACCAAGGGGAAAAACACCAAGGGGTAAAACACCAAGTGGTAAAACACCAAGGGGAAAATCACCAAGTGGTAAAAAACCAAGGGAAAAAACACCAAGGGGATAAACACCTAGGGGTAAAACACCAAGGGGAAAAACACCAAGGGGAAAAACACCAAGGGGTAAAACAGCAAGGGGAAAAACACCAAGGGATATAACACCAAGGGGAAAAACATCAAGGGATAAAACACCAAGGGGAAAAACACCAAGGGGAAAAACACCAAGGGGAAAAATACCAAGGGGATAAACACCAAGGGGAAAAGCACCAAGGGGTATAACACCAAGGGGAAAAACACCAAGGGGTAAAACACCAAGGGGAAAAAAACCAAGTGGAAAAACACCAAGGGGTAAAACACCAAGGGGACAAAACACCAAGGGGAAAAACACCAAGGGGTAAAACACCAAGGGTAAAAACACCAAGGGATAAAACACTAAGGGATAAAACACCAAGGGATAAAACACCAAGGGGTAAAACACCAAGGAGTATAACACCAAGGGGAAAAAGACCAAGGGGAAAAAAACCAAGGGGTAAAACACCAAGGGGAAAAACACCATGGGGTAAAACACCAAGGGGAAAAACACCAAGGGGTAAAACACCAAGTGGTAAAACACCAAGGGGAAAATCACCAAGGGGTATAACACCAAGGGGAAAAACACCGAGGGGAAAAACACCAAGGGGAAAAACACCAAGGGGAAAAACACCAAGGGGTATAACACCAAGGGGAAAAACACCAAGGGGTAAAGCACCAAGGGGAAAATCACCAAGGGGTATAACACCAAGGGGAAAAAGACCAAGGGGGAAAAACCAAGGGGAAAAACACCAAGGGGAAAAACACCAAGGGGTATAACACCAAGTGGAAAAACACCAAGGGGTAAAACACCAAGGGGACAAAACACCAAGGGGAAAAACACCAAGGGGTAAAACACCAAGGGTAAAAACACCAAGGGATAAAACACCAAGGGGTAAAACACCAAGGGATAAAACACCAAGGGGTAAAACACCAAGGGGTATAACACCAAGGGGAAAAAGACCAAGGGGAAAAACACCATGGGGTAAAATACCAAGGGGAAAACACCAAGGGGAAAAACACCAAGGGGAAAATCACCAAGGGGTAAAACACCAAGGGGAAAAACACCATGGGGTAAAAAACCAAGGGGAATAACACCAAGGGGAAGAACACCAAGGGGAAAAACACCAAGGGATAAAACACCAAGGGTTAAAACACCAAGGGGTAAAATACCAATGGGAAAAGCACCAAGGGGAAAAACACCAAGGGGAAAAACAACAAATGGAAAAACACCAAGGGGAAAAACACCAAGGGGTGAAACACCAAGGGGAAAAACACCAAGGGGTTAAACACCAAGGGTATAACACCAAGGGGTAAAACACCAAGGGGAAAAAGACCAAGGGGAAAAACACCAAGGGGTAAAACACCAAGGAGTAAAACACCATGGGGAAAAAGACCAAGGGATAAAACACCAAGGGGAAAAACACCAAGGGGTAAAACACCAAGGGGTAAAACACCAAGGGGAAAAACACCAAGGGGAAAAACACCAAGGGATAAAATACCAAGGGGATAAACACCAAGGGGTAAAACACCAAGGGGAAAACCACCAAGGGATATAACACCAAGGGGATAAACACGTAGGGGATAAACACCAAGGGGAAAATCACCAAGGGGTAAAACACCAAGGGGTAAAACACCAAGGGGAAAAACACCAAGGGGAAAAACACCAAGGGGAAAAACACCAAGGGGTAACACACCAAGGGGAAAAAAACCAAGGGGAAAAACACCAAGGGATAAAACACCAAGGGGAAAAACATCAAGGGGAAATACACCAAAGGATAAAACACCAAAGGGAAAAACACCAAGGGATAAAACACCAAGGGTTAAAACTCCAAGGGGAAAAACACCAAGGGGTAAAACACCAAGGGGAAAAACACCAAGGGGTAAAACACCAAGGGATAAAACACCAAGGGTAAATCACCAAGGCCTAGTAATTCGGTGGGCTGCACCACCAGTTAGTGCCTAAAGAGGGCACTCAGTGGCTTTAGCGCCACTGGCCGCGCCTCCCATGATATTTAGCTGGGGCGCTAATGGCAGCGTTAACCTGCTGCGCTGTGCCACCTCCGATGATGTCATTGGTGTGCGCAGCACCCCGCTACCGCCCCGATCTCGATATTTGGCAGCGACCGCCTCTGTAGCGCCATTCGCAAATGGCACCCGGTTCACGGGGCCTTCCTGTGGTGGCAGTGGCGCAAATTAAGGTGGAGGTGCGGGGCGGCTGTTTTTTTCAGCGGCCACCTGCCAGCACCTCCGTCCCCGGCCTCCTGATCGCCCCCCATGGCATTGCTGGCTGTTTTCTGAGAACCTGGCACTTCTCCTCGGTGCCAGGCTCTTTTGCCGGCTCTCGCGATCTCCGATCGCGCTGTTGCAGGCCCCTCCCCCTTAAGAATGGGAGGAAGGCCTGCAGTACCACAGTGCGCCGTGCTGCAGTGTGTGGCGCTGCGGCACGTTGCACTGCGATATTCAGTTTCAGCGCCCTAAGAGGGACGCAGAGCACCTCGAGCCTCGCCCCGTGTCCCTCTTGGGGTGCTCAAGCTGAATTTCCGGCGGTCGCTACTGCTCCAAACACTGCGCTAAATCCAGCACCCAGGCAAGCTTGGCGCCCCGTTTGCGGCTCCACCCAAATGCTGCCCCCAAGTGTAAAGCACTGTAAGATTCGCAAAATTCCCACATTTCCCCCAAAGTTATTAATAAAAGTGACACTGCATGGACATTTTAAAAAGGGTACCCAAAAGATGGCGTCTGCACCTCGTGACCAAAAGCCTGCAAGATTTTAAAGCTTGGACTCTGCGGCAGCACAAGCAGCTTTTGGGGAAATCTAACCAACTGCTGCCACCCTCGCTGGATCGGGCAGATTTCCCCAGGGCTCTCACTGCGCCACAGCAGGCCAGCAATCTATGCTCCAGCAGATTGCTCTGCATGCTTAGGTGCTGCCCCGTGGGAGTGCCAGTGTGTTGGTCGAGCAGGGAGTTGCTGCCCTCTCTCAAGATGACAGCATTCCCCCTGCCAACACTGTCACTTCTCCACTGCAGTTGCCACCACCTGTAGGACAGACTGCTGCCGCCCATGCAGAGTTGGAGCAGTCAGCAGCCGGGCCCTCCAGGCCCAGAGCTGGTCCAGGCCGTCCTTCAAGGGCATCTGCAGTCTCAGTTTCTGACACTCAGCAGCCTTCCCCCAGCCTTGCTGCAGCCACTGGGGTCCCATTACGGAGGAGCTGCAGGGTGTGAAGGGGGCAATTTTGCAAGGGAGGCAGATCACCCTCGAAGAGCAAAAAGTAGGAGGTGTAGCAAAATGTATTTCATTGTTTTATTGAAGGCCGAGGGTCATGGTCAAATTTTTGCTACTGTTTTGGACATTGTCTCCAGGTTGTGAGAGCCAGTTATGTGAATGGCTGTTTTTTTGGGTGTTTCTTTCTATTACATTGTCATGTGGAAATGAGACACAGTTTGGGAAATAAAGACGTGTCTGTATTCAAAATGTGCATGTTTGGTCTTTGCACTAATTTTTGCCTTGACCAGCTTAGGGGTTGCGGGATGGTTTCATTCAGGTTGTTTGAATGGCAGAAGCCATTCCCTCAGAGGGGGCCTAGAAGCAACTTGCTATGAGCCTTTGACGGATGGCCCTTCCAGTTTATGCCTCGCTCCCTGTCAGGGCGAGGCTGGTTCTGGACCCAAGTGCAGACAGACGAGGCGAGAAGCAGGTATGCAGTCTTAAATCACACAGGTAAACAGTTACAAATATAGGAGCTCAAGACAAGCTACCACTAGGCAAATGGCTTGTCAAGACTGAGCACAGTGGGAAGAAACCACAGAACTTAAATACAAGCAAAAACAGGTGAAACCAATAAACCTGATAAAAAGCAGTTAAGTAATAAACACAGGAGAAACTAGTAACCATTAGCAAAGGGAAAAAACAAGTGAAGGTGCCACCTAGGGGTTACTGAGGGAACTAACCAGCACCCTCACAGGACCCCCTCCCCTAGGAGCGGCTCCTGACGTTCCTTCTGGACAATCAGGGTGGCGACGGAGAAAATCCCTGATGAGTTCAGGATCCAAAATGTCCCAGGTCGGAACCCAGGAACGCTCTTCAGGACCATAACCCTCTCAGTCGACCAGGTATTAAATGCTCCACCTAACCCGGTGACTGTCAAGGAGGTGACAGACAGTGTAGGCTTGCTGACCGTCAATCATGTGGGGTGGGGGGGGAGGTCTGGAAGCAGGAACCAAGGGACTGGTAAGTACCGGCTTGAGGTGAGAGACGTGGAACGTGGGATGTATCATCATCGACCGAGGAAGGCGGAGCCGGTAGGCCACAGAGTTTACTGTTTCCAAAATCCTAAAAGGTCCGATGAACTGGGGAGCCAACTTGCGGGACTCCACATGGAGCGGAAGATTCTGGGTAGACAGCCAGACCTTCTGTCCAGTCCGGAACCGAGGAGCTGGGTGGCGGTGTCGGTCAGCCTGCACTTTCTGCCGAGAAGAAGTGAGCTGCAAGGCAGATCGGACCCTCCTCCAGGTATGGCAGCAGCGTTGGACGAACCCCTGGGCAGCCGGGACTCCTACCTCCCTCTCCTGTTCAGGGAAGAGTGGCGGTTGGAAGCCATATTGACATTCGAAAGGTGAGAGACCAGCGGAGGAGCTCTGAAGGGTATTGTGCGTATACTCCGCCCAGACCAGATACTTGCTCCAGGTGGAAGGATTGGAGGACACAAAGCTTCTTAGCACCCTCTCCAGATCTTGGTTGGTTCTCTCAGTCTGGCCGTTAGACTGTGGATGGAACCCAGAGGAGAGACTGACGGAAGCGCCCAGGAAGGAACAAAAAGCCTTCCAGAACCTGGATGAGAACTGGGGACCATGGTCAGAGCCGACATCCAGGGGCAAGCCATGGAGGCGGAAGACATGCTGGACAACCAGCTGAGCAGTCTCTCTGGCAGAGGGAAGCTTGACATGAGGGACGAAGTAAGCAGCCTTGGAAAAGCAATCGACCACAACTAGGATGGTAGTGAATCCTTCAGATGGAGGTAGCCCGGTGATGAAATCCAGGGCGATATGAGACCAGGGATGGCTGGGGATGGGCAAGGGATGCAGGAGACCAAGCGGATGTTGTTGGGATGTCTTGTTCTGGGCACAGACGGGACAAGCGGAGACAAAGGCCCGGGTGTCGGCTTCAATAGAGGGCCACCAGAACCTCCTCTTAAGGAACTCGAGAGTCCGACGGATCCCAGGATGACCAGTCAATCGAGAAGAGTGCCCACATTGAAGGACCTGGGCGTGCACCTGACTGGGAACATAAAGGCTATGAGGAGGGCCTCCTCCAGGGTCAGCCTCCTGACGTTGGGCCCCTCGCACCACAGTCTCAATCTCCCATGTGACGGGAGCAACGATGCAGGAACTGGGGATGATAGGTTTCGGGGTCCGGTCCTTTTCCGAGGGGTCAAACTGGCAAAAAAGGGCATCCGGTTTGAGGTTCTTAGACCCTGGGTGGTAAGACAGGAGAAAGTTGAACCAGTTAAAGAAGAGAGCCCACCTGGCCTGCCGAGGGTTGAGGCGCTTGGCGTCCTGGATATATGTCAGATTTTTATGGTCGGTCCAGACGACAAAAGGATGCTCTGCTCCCTCCAACCAGTGTCTCCACTCCTCCAAGGCCAACTTAACTGCCAAGAGCTCCCTGTTGCCGACATAGTAGTTACTCTCTGCTGGCTTCAGGCGATGGGAAAGGAAGGCACAGGGATGTAGCTTTTGGTCCCTAGGGGAGCACTGGGACAGGACAGCCCCGACTCCAATATCCGAGGTATCCACCTCTACGATAAAGGGCAGGGTGGGGTCAGGGTGTACCAGAATGGGAGCAGAGGTGAAGCATTGTTTGAGCTCCTGGAAGGCCCGTTCCGCTTCAGAAGACCAACTGAACTGTAAAGTCGAGCCCTTGGTCAATGCGGAGAGGGAGGCGGCAAGGGAGCTGAAGTTGCGGATGAAGTGTCTGTAAAAGTTGGCGAATCCCAGGAACCGCTGAACCTTCTTAACCAATGTGGGACGCGGCCAGTTCGAGATGGCTTGAACCATGCTAGGATCCATCTGGGCGCTTCCACAGGAGATGACGTAGCCTAGGAAGGTGACCTTAGAGACGTGGAATTCACATTTCTCGGATTTGACAAAGAGACGGTTCTCCAAGAGCCTCTGCAGCACTCGTCTGAAGTGTTGGACATGCTGCTGGGGGGACTTTGAGAAGATGAGAATGTCATCCAAATAAACAAACACGAACTGGTTCAGCAGGTCCCGGAGCACGTCATTGACCAGAGCTTGGAAGACAGCAGGAGCGTTAGTGAGACCAAAGGGCATGACGAGGTATTCCCAGTGACCGCTAGGGGTGATAAAGGCAATCTTCCATTCATCTCCCTCCCTAATGCGGACCAGGTTGTACGTGTTGCGGAGGTCAAATTTGGAGAAGCTGGTAGCTCCCTGCAGCTGCTTAAACGCTGAAGACATCAAAGGGAGAGGATAGCGGTTCTTAATGGTAATTTTGTTAAGCCCCTGATAGTCTATGCAAGGCCAGAGGCCACCATCCTTCTTCTTTACAAAAAAGAAGCCAGCACCCGCTGGGGAGGTGGAAGGGTGAATGAAACCTGTAGCGAGGGCTTCCTTGATGTATTCTTCCATGGAAACATTCTCAGGGCCAGAGAGAGAGTAGAGCCGACCCCGAGGGGGGCTAGTGCCAGGCAGGAGATCAATAGCACAGTCGTAGGACTGGTGTGGGGGGAATGTAGTGGACCGCCTCTTACTAAACACAGCATGGAGGTCTGAATATTCAGGGGGCACATGAGCAAGGTCAAGCCAATCAGCTGGCTCGGGAGAGGAAGGACGGGGCAGACTAGGGAAGACCTTAAGACAGTTGGCTAGACATGAAGGACCCCACTCCAGCACAGTCCCGCTAGTCCAGTCAATGTGAGGGTTGTGAAGAGAGAGCCACGGATGTCCAAGAACGAGAGGGAGCTCAGGTGAATCGATAAGGTGAAACTGCAGCAACTCTTGATGTCTCTCCCCTACTTGGACATGTAATACTCCGGTGATATGATGAATGCGCCCAGAACCAAGGGGCCTGCCATCGAGGGCGGTGACTTGTAAAGGCTTGTCAAGGCGGGAGAAAGGAATTTTCAGGCTGCGCACAAGGGTGGCATTGTTAAAACAGCCAGCGGCCCCGGAGTCAACAAATGCATGGAGGTTGTACTGTTGTGCCTCCCAAGAGAGACGAGCGGGAAGCAGGGTTTGGAAGACAGAAGGGGTAGGAGAAGGGATTTGACCTCTCAGTATTTTCCCAATCATCCTGGTTTTTCCTGAAGCTCAGGGCATGTGGCTCTGAGATGGCCAGACAGGCCACAGTAAAGACAACGCCCCTCTCACAATCTCTGTCTCTCAAACTGGGAGAGCTGTGTTCTGCCGAGTTGCATAGCTTCCTCTTTGGTGGTAACAGGTGGACTCGGGGGTACTTGGAAAATCTTGGTCAGATTCGAAACACCGGAAGGTCTCACCTCTGTGGAAGTAGTGAATCTCCTCTTTCTACCATGCTCCCGGAGGCGGTTATCCACACTGATGGCAAGGGAGATGAGCGTGTCAAGTGTAGTGTATGTACCTTGAAGAAGGCACTATATTCTGCAGCCCCTGTATACTGCAGTACCAGTAGTGACCACCCCTGTACATAAGCCTGTGTAGTAACTTTGTATAGTAGTTCCAGTTTTGTCTCCATTCAGTAAACACCTGTTATAACCAACTTCTGCAGTCCGTGTCTCAATTACACACGGACATTACATTGGCGATGAACAGATCCAAACTTACCTACAGTTCTGCACCACCTCACGGGGATCCATCCCTGAAGCGAAGTTATTAGAGGTCGAAGCCAGAAGGAAGAAATTCAAAAAAAAACAACAAAAAAACAGAAGAAATGGGCGTCGACCATGGGCAACCGCCCTCTGATTCATCGAAATCAAAGATTTGCAGGAGAGGCTGTCGAGAGCTGGGCTTGGTTCTCCAGTCTATGGTGTTCCAGCTAATCGGGCTGGTGGCAAGTAGTACACTGATCCTTCCTGGGCTGCGGAGGGCGAGAGCTCGATCGGGTGGCTTTTCAACGGGGCCGAGCAGCGTTGTCGGGAAGAGAGAGAGAGAGAGGGTGGAGCACACAGGGCGCGGCCGGTGCTACGAAGCCGGGCAGCGTACAGACCCGAGAAGAGGGAGGAAAGTGTCCCATAGGGTCTGCTCTGGCGACGGGAACAGTAATTAAAATAAAAGAAAAAGAAATTAGAGGCGCAGAAAGCCGCGAGGAGCTGCAGTCTGCCACGGGGACCGTGGAGACCATAGGGCGAAGACCATAGGGCGTCGCCATCAAGGCATAAAAACGCCAGCAACAGCGCTGGCAGCAGCGGAAAAGACAGAAAGCGCCGGAGGCGACATCTTAATCCAGCGGGGAAGAAGGAAAAGCGCGGGAGGCGCCATTTTGTTCAATCGGGGAAGAAGGCAAAGTGCAGGAGGCGCCATTTTGTTCAATCGGGGAAGAAGGCAAAGCGCGGGAGGCGCCATCTTAGATCTCCAAGATGCCGAAGACTGGCAATATCACTGCCTTCGATAATGAAATAGAAGACTGGACCACGTATGTGGAAAGAGTCGAAGTATATTGCAAGGCAAATGAAGTAGCCGAGGAGAAAAAGGCATCGGTATTACTAAACTTAATGGGCGCAAGAACGTACGGCCTATTGCGGAACCTGATCACTCCAGTCAAACCGATGGAGAAGAGTTTTAACGATATTGTTGATATCCTACAGGAACACCTAAATCCTACACCGCTGCTGATAGCAGAAAGATTTAAATTCCACAAGAGAAATCAGCATAAAGATGAGTGCAATGCTGATTACCTTACGGAACTATGCAAGCTATCAAAGCACTGCCAGTTCGGAGCAGGACTGGCAGTTACCCTATGGGACAAATTTGTCTGTGGACTCCTGAGTGAAGGAACCCAGAAGAGGTTACTCTCAGAGAAAGAGCTGACGCTAGATAAGGCTTTCTGCATGGCAGTATCATATGAAGCAGCAGCAAGGGGAGCTGCGGAAATACAGCAAAAGCCACAGGAATACAGCATCAATGAAATGACACGGGGATTTGAAAAATGTTATCGCTGCGGCAGAACAACCCATGACCAGAAGGACTGCTGGTTCAAGGACAAAACATGCAGGCAATGCGGAAAGATGGGACACATTGCACGAGTTTGCAGGTCCGGGAAGAAGACTAATGACAACAAAAAGGCTACTAAGGAAAAGTACAGGAAAGTACAAAAGATGACGGACAGTAGTTCCGAAGACCAGAAGAGTGATAGTGAATCCGGGAGCAAGTGACTAAGCTGTCTCAGACTACACAACGTAATCGCAAAAGAGGATCACCGAACCATTTGGGTCACCCTCACAATAGCATGGTCCCAAGTCAAAATGGAATTGGATACAGGATCAGCCCTGACCGTCATGAATCGACGAGACTACGAGCGGCTATTCTCACACATACCCTTGAAAGACACATCCATTGTCTTGAAGACATATACGGGGCAGAAAGTATACCCCAGAGGGAAAATAAGGGTGCCTGTCGAATACAACGGCAAGGAAATACAGAAATTGTATCTGTACATACTGCAAGATGGTGGACCACCATTATTGGGACGTGAATGGATCAGAAAGATAAGTTTAGACTGGCATTCCATTCAGGCACTGACTGTGGCTGGTAAAAAGGATGACGCGTCACACCTGGACGATTGTCAAAAATCTTAGCTAACGCTAAAGAGGTATTTCAACAAGGACTGGGAACTCTTAAAGGCGTAACTGCCTCGATAAAATTAGAAGAGAATGCAATTCCCAAGTTTTTCAAAGCAAGACCGGTACCGTGTGCAATTCGCCCAGCAGTCGAGGCAGAGCTGGAGAATCTGAAGAATGCAGGCATGTTATCTAAGGTAGACTGGAGCGAGTGGGCGACACCCATCATTCCTGTCATGAAGAAAACGTTAAACAATAAGTCTGAGGAGCCAAGGAAGGTTCGCATCTGTGGGGAGTTCAAGGTGACTGTGAACCCAGTCCTTCACACCGTACAGTATCCTCTTCCGAGGATAGAAGATATTTTCACCTCACTATCTGGAGGGAAACGTTTTACAAAAATTGACCTAGCGCAAGCATATTTGCAGATGGAGGTTGAAGAATCCTCTAGGAAATATCTCACGATAAACACTCACAAAGATCTTTACCAGTATAATCGACTGGTATTCGGAGTAGCATCAGCTCCGGCTATATGGCAAAGAGCGATGGAACAAGTCCTGCAAGGGATTCCGGGGACTCAGTGTTACTTGGACGACATCCTAGTGACAGGTGAAAATGACAGTGAACACCTTGCCAACCTACAGCAGGTGCTCACTAGACTAAGAGAACATGGGCTACGAGCCAATCGCCCCAAGTGCGAGTTTTTTAAGAAACAAATATCGTATTGTGGCCACGTGATTGATGAAGAGGGGTTACATAAGTCCCCTGACAAAATTGAAGGGGTAGTTAAGGCTCCAGCACCTGAAAATGTGTCGCAACTGAGGTCATTCCTCAGGTTGGTGAATTACTACCATAAGTTTTTGCCGAATTTGTCCACAATTCTGCACCCACTGAACGCCCTGCTACAAACTGGACTAGCATGGAAATGGAGCGATGAATGTAAGCGAGCCTTTCAGAAGTGTAAAGGCCTGATCACTTCAAGAGAAGTATTGGCTCACTAGAACCCATCACTACCGATAAGACTGGTGTGTGATGCGTCTGCCTACGGCGTTGGAGTGGTACTGTCACGTAAATTCCTTGATGGTTCAGACAGGCCGATAGCTTTTGCGTCAGGCTCGTTAACTTCACCCGAGCGTAACTACGCCCAGATTCACAGAGAGGCCCTCAGCCTGGTGTGGGGGGTGAAGAAGTTCAATCACTACCTGCACAGACAGAAATTTACTCTACTAACTGATCATCAACCTCTTGTCTCCATTTTCAACCCTAAGAAGGGCGTCCCGATAATGACAGCACAACGGCTACAGAGGTGGTCCCTTTTCCTAGGGGCACACCAATATGACATAGAGTACAAAGGAACTAAACAGCATGGGAATGCTGATGGATTGTCGCGCCTACCGTTGCCGACGATGGAAGAAGCACCTGCAGTGGATCCTGTGGAGATATTCCACTCGACCATAGTCAAATGTCTACCTGTGATGAATGCAAACATAGAAAAGGAAACACGAAATGACCCGACACTCTCCAGGGTCTATGATTTAACGGTGAAGGGATGGCCAGCACATGGCGAACCACTGTTGCCAGCATTCTCGCCAAGAAGAGAACAGCTGTCAGTGTGCCGAGGAACCTTGATGTGTGGATCCAGAGTAGTAATTCCAAACAAATTGAAGGATAGAGTGCTCAATGAGCTTCATGAGGGTCATCTGGGAGGGGTAAAAATGAAGAACTTAGCCAGAGCGTTTGTGTGGTGGCCGGGAATCAATAGAGAAATCGAAGAGATGACCAAGAGCTGTACAGGATGCCAGAAGGTCCAAAACGCCCCACCACAAGCTCCTCTACATCCATGGGAGTGGCGCTCATCTCCATGGCAAAGGGTACACATTGATTTTGCTGGTCCATTTATGGACTCAATGTTTTTTATTGCGGCGGATGCACATTCAAAGTGGCCAGAGGTAATAAAAATGTCCTCAACCACCACAGAAAAAACTATCACAGTCTTACGAACCATATTCGCCCGAAATGGGCTGCCTGAACAGATTTGCTCCGACAATGGACCACAGTTTGTGTCTGAAGAGTTCCGGAGGTTCTTAAAGAACAATGGTATTAAGCATTACACATCCGCCCCATATCATCCAGCCACCAATGGATAGGCTGAGAGGTTCGTTCAAACATTCAAGAAGGCAATCAAGGCAATGTGTAATGAAGACATACCCCTACAACACAAGGTGGATAACTTCTTGTTTGCCTACCGGAATGCGACACATGCAGTTACCAACCAAACTCCAGCCATGATGTTCTTCAATCAAAGACTAAGATGCCGCTTGGATTTGGTTAAGCCAAACATCAGAAGAGATGTGGAGAACAGGCAGTTTCAGAATATGAATGAAAGGCCAACCAGGAGTTTCAAGATAGGTCAACCAGTTTTGGCCCGGGACTACTGCACAGAGAAATGGCAGCCAGGAACGATCTGCACACGGCAAGGACCTCTAATGTATACCGTGGACATTGGAGAGAGCATTGTAAGATGCCATGCTGACCAGATTCTAGAGTCACTGGAAAACGTCAAATCTACACCACGATCCTATACACCTGGTGATGAAACCGAAGTACCAATTACATCTACCTCAGAATCGGTGATATTGGAAGCAGACGAACCAAACAACAACGTTGATCCCGAATCAACTTTGCCAGAAGAACCTGATACCCTAAAGAGGCGTTATCCGGACAGAATCAGGAAGCCTCCTCAAAGACTGAATTTATAATTGATTAACTTCAGCTAATGTATATAGCAACTGTAATTGTAAATATGTTATTTAATTATTAATCGAATGTTATGTACTGTTTAGCTAAAAGGGGAGGAATTGTAGTGTATGTACCTTGAAGAAGGAACTATATCCTGCAGCCCCTGTATACTGCAGTACCAGTAGTGACCACCCCTGTATATAAGCCTGTGAAGTAACTTTGTATAGTAGTTCCAGTTTTGTCTCCATTCAGTAAACACCTGTTATAACCAACTTCTGCAGTCCGTGTCTCAATTGCACACGGACATTATATCAAGGTCCTCCGAAACCTCTCTGGACGCCAGTTCATCTTTGATAGATTCAGAAAGGTCATGAACAAACATGGAGAGAAGGGCCTCGGTTTTCCAGCGGCTTTCTGCAGCAAGTGTGCGGAACTCAATGGCAAAGTCAGTTACGTTGCAGTTGCCCTGGCGGAGATTCAAAAGTCTCTTAGCTGCCTCCCGTCCACTCACAGGATGGTCAAAGACTTTGCTCATCTCTTCGGCGAAAAGGAGAATGTCCGAGCAGATGAAAGATTGCTGCTCCCAGATAGCAGTAGCCCAGGCGAGAGCTTTTCCCGAGAGTAGTGATATGATGAACGCTACCTTAGACCGGGGTGATAGGAACATGGAGGGTTGGAGTTCAAAAACTAGGAAGCACTGGGTCAAGAAGCTGCAACACTTGCCCGGATGACCGTCATAGCGCTCTGGCGCGGGTAGGTGAGGCTCTCGGTGAGTCTGGAGGTCGGCGACCGGTGGGGTAGTACCCAAAGGAATTGACTGAGGAGGAACATCCTGAGCAGAAGCCACAGCGGCTGGGTGTTGAATGGTCTGAGTCCACGTATTTACCTTGTCTGAAATGCTTTGGAGAAGTTGCTCAAGGCGGCCGAGGAAAGCACCTTGATGGGAGAGAATAGAACAAAATTCCTCCATCACTGCTGGGTCCATACTGGCTCAGTCTTGCTGTCAGGGCGAGGCTGGTTCTGGACCCAATTGCAGACAGATGAGGCGAGAAGCAGGTATGCAGTCTTAAATAAAAGTACTTTACTAGAATCACACAGGTAAACAGTTACAAACATAGGAGCTCAAGACAAGCTACCACTAGACAAACGGCTTGTCAAGACTGAGCACAGAGGGAAGAAACCACAGAACATAAATACAAGCAAAAACAGGTGAAACCAATAAACCTGATAAAAGGCAGTTAAGTAATAAACACAGGAGAAACTAGTAACCATTAGCAAAGTGAAGAAAACAAGTGAAGGTGCCATCTAAGGGTTACTGTGGGAACTAACCGGCACTCTCACAGCTCCCGCCTTGGTTCTGCTGATGACCATCCACCTCATCCTCCTCCTCCTCCTCCTCCTCTGCTGGTGCGCCAATGTCTGGTGGCATTGGCTGGGTCCTGAGGATTGCTAGGTTATGCAGCATGCAGCACACAACAACGAAATCGGAGACTCGCTCAAGCGAGTACTGCAGGGCTCCTCCAGAATGGTCCAGACTGCGGAACCGTTGCTTGAGCATGCCTATTGTGTGCTCAACGATGTTCCTGGTAGCTTGATGGCTCTCGTTGTATCGTAGCTCAGCAGGGGTGCTGGTCGAATGGAGCGGGGTCATCAGCCAGGTGCACAGAGGTTATCCCTTGTCCCCGAGAAGCCAACCTCCTGGGTGAAGCGGTGCCTCAAAAAGGTCTGCCACAGGAGTCTGGCACAGGATGAAGGCATCGTGGCTGCTGCCTGGAAAGTGGGAATTGACAGCGAGTATCAGCTGTCTGTGGTCACAGACCAACTGGACGTTTAAGGAACGGAAGCCCTTTCGGTTGCGGAAATCCTCGGCATTCACTTGTAGCGCCCGCAAAGCCACATGGGTGCAGTCAATGGTGCCCTGCACCATGGGGAAGCCCGCTATCATCGCAAAGCCCACTGCCCGTGACGTAATAAAACTCACCACGCACTTGGTTTGAGCATAAAGTAAGGCTTCAATAAATTTGTTTCAGAACATGGAAGTCTATTTGTATTTCACTAGCTCCTTGTCTTCCAAAATGTCCCTGACAAGCTGGGGCCCACGCCCAAGTATTTATACCCCTTGGACGGCACCACCAGCTGTCCGTCCAATGCTATTTCATAAGTGGTTTCTTGATAATGAGATTTATAACATTCTTCCTGCCTAAAAGATTTGGAAGTCCAACAATTTCCTCTTAACGGATTAGATGGACCACGAATAGCCGCGGTCTTTTAGATTTTTGTTTATGGCCAGAAGTCACGTCTCCCTGGATCGTGTCTTGATCCATGGGCTGCTTGATCCATGCCGGTGGACCGACAGGGCCCGTGTTGCTCTGATCGACCCGAGGGAGTCTGGGGAGATCGTGACTCTGGGTGCAGGTCCCCACAGGCACAGAACTGGCTTCATCCCGTTGGTTAGCCGGAGATTGACTGGCGTCCTGGCCCGGGGTGGCCATCCCACGGGGAGCGCTTGGCCCCCCGAGCAGATCCGATGGGGCAGCCGGCAGATCCCTCGATGTCCCAGGTAGGGCGTCACCCTCGGGGGAGCACAGAGTGCCAGCCTCATCCCCACGGGTCCCTCCATCAGTTGGGTCCGCAGAACCGGCTGGACAGGGAGCCAGGTCCCGGAGCAAAACTGTGGACTCCCGGCCATCCAGGTACCGCACGTGTGCGTATGTGGATTTGATGTCCGTAAGTTCTTCCTCGTCGACTAGAGGATCGATTTTCGATGATCAGACAAATCTTCGATGCAGCACGGGACCAGGAGCTGCCAACCATGATGGTAGAGACGTCCCATGGGTTGAGCGACGCTGGAAGCTGAAGAATCGCTCGTGAGGTGTGACATTGGTAGAAGTAGAAAGGAGAGACCTTTTGGAATGCAACGCGTCAGGGAGCAGTGTCCCACTGCTGGTCTGGTAGATTGCGTGACCTCAGCGCAAGACAAACAGCATTCCAAATGATAGCATTGTATCTGTCAACCTGTCCGTTACCAATGGGCTGGTATGGTGTCGTTTAACTTGTGGCGATTCCCCATTGGGAGAGATAACTTTTGAGTTCGCTTGACATGAAGGAAGGACCCTGATCAGAGTGGATGAAATTGGCTGTACCGCAAAGGGAAAAGACTTGATCAAGGCATTTGATCACTGTGGAAGTAAGCATATTGGGACAGGGGAAAGCGAAGGGAAAGCATGAATATTCGTCCACCATAGTCAGTAAGTAGGTGTTCCGCATTGAGGAAGGCAATGGCCCTTTAAAGTCAATGCCGAGGCGCTGCATAGGCTGCATAGCGTGAATGAGCAAGCCATACGATGCACGGAAGAATTGTGGTTTTAACTCCGCACAAATTTTGCAGGAGGAGCACGTTCTTTTCACATCTTCCATAGAAAATGGGAGATTTTTAGATCACACAAAGTGCAACATATGGGTAACGCCAGGATTGCATAAGTCAGTATGAAGATCCGCCAGAGTCGTAGTTGACATAGAAGAGCAGAATGCCCGCGTGAGGGTATCTGGGGCCACATTCTCTTTGCCAGGTCGATAATGTATGGTGTATCCAAAGGTAGCCAATTCCATCCTCCAGAGTTGTATTTTGTTATTCTTGATCTAAGTGTGTTTCCGGTTATCCAGCATAAAGGCCACGGAGCGCTGATTGGCTATAAGTGTGAAATGGCGACAAGCGAGAAAATGGCTTCATTTACGTACTGCTTCAATGATGGCCATAGCCTCCTTCTCAACAGGAGTATTATGGAGCTCGCTACCCTACAAAGTTCTGGACAGAAATGCAACGGGTCGACCACCTTGAGACAAGGTAGCAGAGATCGCCACATCCGATGCATCGCACTCGGCCAGGAAAGGATGATTATCATCAATGGAACGAAGCGTGGCTTTTTCCAGTTGTCGCTTGAGTCGGTCGAAAGCTGAAATAGCCTTTGCCTCCAATGGAAATGATTTTGTGTGAAGCAGGGGCTAGATCTTGTCGGAGAAGTGGGTTACCTATTTCGCATAATAGGCGAACATGCCGAGTGCCCGATGAAGAGATCCGGGATTTGTAGGCGGAGGGAGCTCCTGAAGCAGACGAAGTCTGTTCTGGACTGATGGACTATTTTATGTGTGCAGATATCACCCTCTGGTGGTGGTTATGTGTTAGCAGTGTGTTTGTATGAAACAGAGGTCATTTGACCTTTGTTCCTTTCTTCCTGTGTGAGGTCATTTGACCTTTGTTCCTTTCTTCCTGTGAGAGGTCATTTGACCTTTGTTCCTTTCTTCCTGTGTGACCCAGGAAGTAGAATCCCAGGAAGTAGAATTCCAGGAAGAACCTGGCAGTAATGGAGGATTCCATAAGGGTTTCACAATCCAATGTAATCTGATTTCATATGTTAGGCCAAGCGCAATATCTGTGAGTATCTTTGTTTCTTAGCATAATAGCAACGTTGTCAGAGTAGTATTTTGATAACACTATGTTTATAAAAGGTTAATATTTGATAGTTACAGAAGTGAGTCCAAATGTTAGTTAGTTATACAATTAGTCTATTCTACTGTTGTGAATATGTTTATATCTTATGTAATATCGAATGTATAGTACTCAGTTTATGTACAAAACATACTTTATCTTTGTTTACTGTTTCACAAATTTATTCAAGTAAAGGCTTCAAACAGCAAATGGCTTCACGAAGAATTATTTTGAATAAGTGTTTAACTTGCTGGATAACTAGATAGGAGCACGTCTAGCGCAGCCAGTACAGTGAAAAGATATCAGTGAAAAGATACCAGTGAAAAGATATCAGTGAAAAGATAGCAATACGGCTGGCTGTGAAGAGCGGAGCAGGAGGAACCCAGAGTAAGCCTTAACCTTGTAGCGCACATTTACCTCACATCAACATGTCAGAAGATAATAACGAAAATGCTTTGCAGCAAGTGGAAGACCTTAAACAGGCAGACGAAACTGTAGAAGGTGACAATCGGTCTATAAACTCCGGTTACGTCAGATCGCAAGCTGGTTCACGGTCATCAGGTGGTTCTAGAATAAGCATGACTATCGCCAGAGCACGGGCTAAGCTAGTGGCAGCTCAAGCCAGAGCTGCGCATGCGAACAGTGAAATAGAAATAAAAGTAAGACAGGCCCGTCTCCAAGCTGAACCCCAAACAGAACAGGCCCGACTCCAAGCAGAACAGGCCCGATTCCAAGCAGAACAGACCCGACTCCAAGCGGAACAGGCCCGTCACCAAGTGGAACGCCAGGCTGAACAGGCCCGTCTCTAAGCCACATTAGACGCTCTGCAGCAACAAAAAGAGATAGATGCTGCATTAGCCGAGACACGAGTGTTATTCAGTAGAGTTGAAGTGCATAGCAGCAGAACGGAAGACACGGTGCAGAGGAATAGGACGCCGAATAGAGAAAGTCAGAGGCAAATCCCCTCTCGGTTCCTTGAGACCCCCAACAGAGCCCCTAGCCAAGGCAACCCTGGCAGAGGTTCCAGCACCTACGACCTCGCCAAATACCTTGCACGCACCCAGCTGGTGACTTCGGGGTTAATCAAGTTTGATGACAGGCCGGAGAATTATCGGGCTTGGAAGTCCTGCTTCCACGATGCCATATCGAGCTTAGACCTGTCGGCAGGAGAAGAGCTCGGCCTCCTTATCAAATGGCTCGGCCCAGAGTCCGCCAGACAGGCCTGCAGGATTAATGCGGCCAATGTGGGACAGCTGCAAGAGGGTTTGAAGAAGGCTTGGGCGAGGCTGGAAGAAAGCTACGGCTCGCCCGAAGCCATTGAAAGGGCTCTCTTTGACAGGTTGGAGAACTTTCCGAGGTTGACGAGTAAGGAACCCCAGAAGCTCCGCGACCTTGGAGATCTGCTGTCGGAACTCGAAGCTGCAAAGCAGGACGGCTACCTACCCGGTCTATCGCACTTAGACACTTCCAGAGGGGTAAGTCCCATCATTGAGAAGCTTCCATTTAATCTGCAGGAGAAGTGGATAACGTTTGGATCAAAGTTCAAGCTAAAGCACAACGTGGCGTTCCCACCATTCTCTGCGTTCGTTAAATTAATCCGTAAAGAAGCCAAAGCCAGGTACGACCCCAGCTTCAACTTCTTCTCCTCCCACCTAGCACTTGCCAGAAGAGACAAGTTCGACAGACATGGAAAGACACCAATATCTGTCCACAAAATGCAAGTGTCCTCAATTGAGCACACAAAGATTCAAAAGAAACCTGAGGATATGAGCAAACAATGCCCTATCCACAACAAGCCCCATCCTTTAAAGAAGTGCAGAGGCTTCAGGGAGATGTCCCTGGAAGATCGGAAACAATATCTTAAAGAGAACTCTATATGTTTCAAGTGCTGCTCTTCCACGAGCCATCTCGCCAAGAACTGCAAGGTAGATGCAAAATGCACTGAATGTGAAAGTGATCGGCATGTTTCAGCACCACACCCAGGCCTTGGAAGTCAGAGATGCCTCCTCCCGCTTCAGAGCACGGCAGGGAGAGAGAGGGAGCTGCTGGTCCAGAGATTACATCCAGGTGCACCAAGGTGTGTGGAGAAGGAGTGAGCGCAAGAGCATGCTCCAAGATATGCCTCGTTAATGTGTACCCTGTAGGATGTCACCAGGAATCTGAAAAGATGAAAGCACACTTCCTAGAATTTGTCAAGAAAATGCTTGTCAACGATTATGCAGAGATAGCTCCTCCACTTCAGGAAGGCCAAGAGTGTTGGTACCTCCCTTCCTTCGGAGTCTATCACCCCAAAAAGCCGGAACAGATCCGCGTGGTGTTTGACTCCAGTGCACCATATCAGGGAGTCTCTCTCAACGACGTACTCCTCACAGGGCCCGATCTTAACAACAGCCTCTTGGGAGTGCTCATGAGATTCAGGAAAGAGCCCGTCGCCATCACTGCTGATATCCAGCACATGTTTCATTGCTTCGTGGTGAGAGAAGACCACAGAGACTTCCTCCGCTTCCTGTGGTATCGGGACAATGACCCCAATAGAGGCATTGTGGACTACAGAATGCGTGTCCATGTCTTTGGGGATAGCCCATCCCCTGCTGTCGCCATATACGGACTAAGGAGGGCTGCCAAGGAAGAAGACGACGACTTTGGCAGTGATGTGAGAGGGTTCATCGAACGAGAGTTCTATGTCGACGACGCACTGAAGTCATTCCCAACCGAAGCAGAGGCCATCAGTACCCTCGGACGAGCCCAGGAACTACTTGCACTATCCAACCTCAGGCTGCATAAGGTAGCCTCTAACAGACCAGCAGTGATGGAGGCATTCCCCCCTGAAGATCGTGCTAAGGACGTCAAAGACCTAGACCTCTTCACTGATGGCCTCCCCCTACAGCGTAGCCTAGGGGTGTCGTGGAACATAGCAACAGACACGTTCACGTTCCAAGTCTTAGATGCCAAGAAACCCTTCACACGTAGAGGAGTGCTCTCTACAGTCAACAGCCTATACGACCCTCTCGTCTTCTTAGCCCCTGTCACTATACAAGGCAGGCTGCTCCTCAGGGAACTCTCCACACGCGCTGAAGAGTGGGATTCACCTCTCCCTGAAGAGATGGAAGCAGAGTGGGACAGATGGAGAGACTCACTCCAAGACTTACAGGAAATCCGAATACCTCGCTGCTATTCGTCTTTCTCTCCCCCAAAAGCCCAATTCAAAGAACTTTGTGTCTTTGCAGGCGCATCCGCTAAGGCCATTGCAGGTGTGGCTTATCTGAAGGTCACCACTCAAGATGGACAAAGCAAAATCGACTTCGTCTTTGATAGAGGCAAGTTGGCGCCCCAGCCAGACCTCACCATACCCAGATTGGAACTGTGCGCAGCAGAACGCAACCTACCTCCTCACAACAGTCTACGGAAGCTGCATCCTATCGTCGACACCGACGGACTGTCTCTGAGGTGGTTCTTCGTTTGTCGCCAGAGGACTCCAGTGACAAGTAGAGTTCGGACTATGTGGAGTCATTAACAACCCCAGACGGGGAGTGTTCTGGACTGATGGACTATTTTATGTGTGCAGATAGCACCCTCTGGTGGTGGTTATGTGTTAGCAGTGTGTTTGTATGAAACAGAGGTCATTTGACCTTTGTTCCTTTCTTCCTGTGTGAGGTCATTTGACCTTTGTTCCTTTCTTCCTGTGAGAGGTCATTTGACCTTCGTTCCTTTCTTCCTGTGTGACCCAGGAAGTGGAATTCCAGGAAGAACCTGGCAGTAATGGAGGATTCCATAAGGGTTTCACAATCCAATGTAATCTGATTGCATATGTTAGGCCAAGCACAACATCTGTGAGTATCTTTGTTTCTTAGCATAATAGCAACGTTGTCAGAGTAGTATTTTGATAACACTATGTTTATAAAAGGTTAATATTTGATAGTTACAGAAGTGAGTCCAAATGTTAGTTAGTTATACAATTAGTCTATTCTACTGTGGTAAATATGTTTATATCTTATGTAATATCGAATGTATACTACTCAGTTTATGTACAAAACATACTTTATCTTTGTTTACAGTTTCACAAATTTATTCAAGTAAAGGCTTCAAACAGCAAATGGCTTCACGAAGAATTATTTTGAGTAAGTGTTTAACTTGCTGGATAACTGGATAGGAGCACATCTAGCGCGGCCAGTACAAAGTTGCTCCAGATCCGGTTTGATGACACCGTTGCCCACCCAGTAGCCAAGGATGTTGACTGATGGTACTGATTTCACTGATTTGGACTCATTTAAGGTTAAGTTGCGAAGACAGAGCATGTCAAAACATTTCCTGACGTTGGCATCATGCTCCTTCTGGTCATGACCAGCAATGGTGATATTATCCAGATATGGAAAAGTGTCCGTAAGTTCTCCTGTTTGACTAGGCTATCCATTGGCCATTGAAAGACGGCCACCCCATTGGTGACCCCAAATGGAAGGTGACAAAACTGGTAAAGCCAACCATTGGTCTCAAAGGCTGTATACTTTTTGTCAGAGTCCTTTAATGGTACTTGATGATATGCGCTCTTTAATTCAAAAGTTGAAAATACCTTGTAGTTGGCAAGGATATTGACCATGTCATCGATGCGTGGTAGTGGGTAGGCATCCAGGTTGGTATACTGGTTAATAGTTTGTGAGTAATTGATGCAAAGATGTTTCCTGTGTTGCTTCAGAGGATTTTTAACAATGACGACTTTAGCCCGCCAGGAAGATGAACATGGCTCAATGATACCGTCAGCTAGAAGGCGAGAGATTTCTGCCTCGATAAAGGCTCGATCATCTTGGCTGAAACGTCATGATTTAATGACTATGGGCTTATATCGGGGGGAAAGATTGACAAACAAGGAGGGCTCATCAAGCGAAGCAGCTGAAAGTGCACAAAACGGTACTTTGGAAATAGTAAGCTCTGGCTTTTACCCTCGGAACTCGAAAGTGAGTCTTTTTTGTTGTTTCTGGGAATTGTGTCCCAGGAGCACATCATAGAGTCATAGAGTCATAGAGTAATACAGCACGGATAGAGGCCCTTCGGCCCATCGTGTCCATGCCGGCCATCAAGCCCTGTCTAATCTAATCCCATATTCCAGCATTTGGCCCGTAGCCTTGTATGCTATGGCATTTCAAATGCTCATCCAAATGCTTCTTAAATGTTGTGAGGGTTTCTGCCTCCACAACCCTTTCAGGCAGTGAGTTCCAGACTCCAACCACCCTCTGGGTGAAAAAGTTCTTTCTCAAATCCCCTCTAAACCTCCCGCCCTTTACCTTGAATCTATGCCCCCTAGTTATTGACCCCTCTACTAAGGGGAAAAGCTCCTCAGCATCCATCCTATCTATGCCCCTCACAATTTTGTACACCTCAATCATGTCCCCCCTCAGCCTCCTCTGCTCCAAGGAAAACAAACCCAATCTGCCCAGTCTCTCTTCATAGCTGAAGCGCTCCAGCCCTGGTAACATCCTGGTGAACCTCCTCTGCACCCTCTCTAACGCGATCACATCTTTCCTGTAGTGTGGCGACCAGAACTGCACACAGTATTCCAGCTGTGGCCTAACCAGTGTTTTATACAGCTCCATCATAACCTCCTTGCTCTTATATTCTATGCCTCGGCTAATGAAGGCAAGTATCCCATATGCCTTTTTTACCACCTTATCCACCTGTTCCGCCGCCTTCAGGGATCTGTGTACCTGCACACCCAGATCCCTCTGACCCTCCGTCTTGCCTAGGGACTTTCCCTTCATTGTGTATTCCCTTGCCTTGTTAGACCCCCCAAAGTGCATCACCTCGCACTTTTCCGGGTTAAATTCCATTTGCCACTGTTCCGCCCATCTGACCAACCCATCTATATCGTTCTGCAGACTGAGGCTACCCTCCTCGCTATTTACCACCCTACCAATTTTAGTATCATCCGCGAATTTACTGATCATACCCTTTACATTCATATCCAAGTCATTAATGTAGACCACAAACAGCAAGGGACCCAGCACCGATCCCTGTGGTACCCCACTGGCCACAGGTTTCCAGTCACAAAAACAACCTTCGACCATCACCCTCTGCCTTCTGCCACTAAGCCAGTTTTGTATCCAATGTGCCAAGGCACCCTGGATTCCATGGGCTCTTACCTTCTTGACCAGTCTCCTGTGCGGGACTTTATCGAAGGCCTTACTGAAATCCATGTATACCACATCCACTGCGTTACCCTCATCCACACACCTAGTCACCCCCTCAAAAAATTCAATCAAATTAGTCAGACATGATCTTCCCTTGACAAAGCCATGTTGACTATCCCTGATTAATCCTTGCCTCTCCAAGTGGAGACAAATTTTGTCCCTCAGGATTTTTTCCAGTAATTTTCCTACCACTGATGTTAGGCTCACTGGCCTGTAGTTCCCCGGTTTTTCCCTACTACCCTTCTTGAATAATGGTACTACATTAGCGGTTCTCCAGTCCTCTGGCACATCCCCTGTGGCCAGAGAGGTCCTGAATATATGTGTTAGAGCCCCCGCAATCTCCTCCTTTGCCTCACACAGCAGCCTGGGGTACATTTCATCCGGGCCTGGGGATTTATCCATTTTTAGGCCAGCTAAAACCGCCAATACCTCCTCCCTCTCGATGTTAATATGTTCGAGCATATCACAGTCCCCCCGCCCTATTTCTATGTCTACATCGTCCTTCTCCATAGTGAAAACAGATGCAAAAAATTCATTTAGAACCCCTCCTACATCTTCCGGCTCCACACACAGATTGCCACTTTTGTCCCTAATGGGCCCTATTTTTTCCCTAGTTATCCTTTTACCCTTAATATACTTATAAAACATCTTCGGATTTTCCTTTATTTTGCTCGCCAGTGTTATTTCATGGCCCCTCCTTGATCTCCTAATTTCTTTTTTAAGTATCCCCCTGCACTTTTTGTACTCCTCTAGGGCTTCCTCCGTCTTTAGCCTTTTGTATCTACCAAAAGCCCTCCTTTTTTTCCTAATCCATTCCCGTATATCCCCTGACATCCACGGTTCCCTGTGGTTTTTGGAACCACTCTTGACATTTATGGGAACATGTTGCCCTTGTATGATCTCAATCTCCCTTCTGAAAGCCTCCCATTGCTCCGATGCGGATTTTCCTACAAGTAGCTGATCCCAGTCCATTTTGGCCAGATCCTGCCTTATCCTATTAAAATCGGCCTTCCCCCAATTTAGAACCTTTATTTCCGGCCCATCCCTGTCCTTTTCCATGACCACCTTAAATCTTACCATATTATGGTCACTATCACCAAAGTGCTCACCTACTAGCACTTTTTCCACTTGGCCGGCCACATTCCCTAGAATTAGGTCCAGTACCGCCCCCTCTCTTGTAGGACTTTCTACATGCTGGCTCAAAAAGCTCTCCTGGATGCACTTTAAGAATTCTACACCCTCTGAGCCTTTCACACTTTGACTATCCCAGTTAATATTGGGGAAGTTGAAATCCCCCATTATTATTACCCTATTATTTGCACATTTCTCTGAGATTTGCCTACATATCTGTTCCTCTATTTCCCCCTGACTGTTTGGAGGCCTATAGTACACTCCCAGCAAAGTGCTTGCCCCCTTTTTGTTTTTAAGCTCCACCCATATGGCCTCATTAGAGGACCCTGCTAATATATCATCCCTCCTTACTGCAGTAATTGACTCCTTAATTAATATTGCGACACCCCCTCCTCTTATACCTCCCCCTCTGTCTCGCCTGAAGATTCTGTACCCCGGAATATTGAGCTGCCAGTCTTGCCCCTCCCTCAACCATGTCTCCGTGATAGCAACAATATCATACTCCCATGTGTTTATCAACACCTTCAGTTCATCCACCTTATTTGCAAGACTCCTTGCATTAAAATAGATGCCATCCAGCCTTGCCCTTATATATTTGCCCTGTCTACCAAGCTGACTTGTTTTTTCCTCCATAATTGGCAGCACATCCCCCCCTATTTCAGCTTCCCTCTGTATCCCATCCCCCTGCCAAGTTAGTTTAAACCCCCCCCGACAGTGCTAGCAAACCTCCCCGCAAGGATATTTGTCCCGCTCTGGTTCAGGTGCAACCCGTCCGACTTGTACAAGTCCCACCTTTCCCAGAAGCAGGCCCAGTGATCCAGGAAAGTAAAACCCTCCCCCCTACACCAACTCTTTAGCCACGCATTCATCTGCTCTATCCTCCCATTCCTATACTTACTAGCACGTGGCACTGGGAGTAATCCAGAGATTACACCCTTTGAGGTCCTGCCCTTTAATCTGTTACCTAGCTCCCTAAATTCTTGATGCAGGACCTCATCCCTCTTTTTACCTATGTCGTTGGTACCAATGTGGACCACGACCACTGGCTGTTCACCCTCCCCCTCCAGAATGCCCTGCAGCCGCTCAGTGACATCCTTGACCCTGGCACCAGGGAGGCAACAAACCATCCTGGAGTCACGTTTGCGGCCACAGAAACGCCTATCTGTTCCCCTTACTATAGAATCCCCTACCACTATTGCTCTCCCACTCTTTTTCCCCCCCTCCTGGGCAGCAGGAGCACCCCCAGTGCCAGGAAGTTGGCTGCTGCTGCCTTCCCCTGGTGAGTCATCCCCCTCAACAGTATCCAAAGCGGTATACCTGTTTGAAAGGGGGATGTCCGCAGGGGTTCCCTGCACTACCTGCCTGCCTTTGTTGCTCCGCCTGATGGTCACTCCCTGTGCTGCCCTACCCTGAGGCGTGCACAACTCGCTAAACGTGGTATCCACGAGCCTCTCAGCATCGCGCATGCTCCACAACCCATCCACCCGCAGCTCGAGCGCCGCAATGCGGTCTACAAGTAGCTGCAGCTGGATGCATTTCCCGCACACATGGTCGTCAGGGACACTGGCAGCGTCCCTGATTTCCCACATGGAGCAAGAGGAGCAGAACACGGGTCTGAGCTCTCCTGCCATGACTTACTCCTTTAATTAATTTAAAAATTAATTCAATACCCCAGTTACAGATATACTCTAGGGCGCTTTATTTACCAACTGTCCCCACTACACCTTAATCCCGAGAAATTTAACACCACAGAATTCAAGCTTGTACTGAAAAGAGAGAAATACTCACCAACCAATCACTTACGTGCTCCCTGGTGACGTCACACTCTGATTATTTTTTACCTCTCTCCTCTGATGTTGATTTGGTACGCTTCTGCTTTGGCGCCGGTTTTTAAGCCGGGCCTCTGCTGCTCCCTGCCCGAACTGGTCGGGCTTCTGCTTTGGCGCCGGTTTTTAAGCCGGGCCTCTGCTGCTCTCCGCTGCTGCTCCCTGCCCGAACTGGTCGGGCTTCTGCTTTGGCGCCGGTTTTTAAGCCGGGCCTCTGCTGCTCTCCGCTGCTGCTCCCTGCCCGAACTGGTCGGGCTTCTGCTTTGGCGCCGGTTTTTAAGCCGGGCCTCTGCTGCTCTCCGCTGCTGCTCCCTGCCCGAACTGGTCGGGCTTCTGCTTTGGCGCCGGTTTTTAAGCCGGGCCTCTGCTGCTCTCCGCTGCTGCTCCCTGCCCGAACTGGTCGGGCTTCTGCTTTGGCGCTGGTTTTTAAGCCGGGCCTCTGCTGCTCTCCGCTGCTGCTCCCTGCCCGAACTGGTCGGGCTTCTGCTTTGGCGCCGGTTTTTAAGCCGGGCCTCTGCTGCTCTCCGCTGCTGCTCCCTGCCCGAACTGGTCGGGCTTCTGCTTTGGCGCCGGTTTTTAAGCCGGGCCTCTGCTGCTCTCCGCTGCTGCTCCCTGCCCGAACTGCATACATTCTTGAGCACCCCGAGCCGGGTGGAGAAATAAGTGTGGCCATTGAGGGTAAGGTCAACAAGACAAAAGCCAGAAGAATTGGTGGTCAGTGTCGTCAGAGCCATTGCAATTTCCCTCTCTGAGGGGTAAACACGCAGTTTTAACTTACTGACAGCCCACTCACTAATGAAGCTGTCAGAGCTGCATGAGTCGATTAGTGCACTCAAAATGTGTCCATTTACTGAAACCTTTGTGGCTGCCTGGGACAGATTTGGGGAAAAACAGCTGTGATGGCAGGAGGAGCAATTTTACCCTTGACAGCTGTAAATTTAGTAGTGGTTCTTGGGGGAGGAGCAGTTTTATAGATTGCAGCTGTAACCTTAGTAGTGGCTCTTGGGGGGAGGAGCAGTTTTATAGATAGTAGCTGCAAAACTAACAGGCGCTCTCGACCGGTATACATTAGAAAAGCGGCCTTTCTTACTAACAGTGGCTCTTGACTGGCATACCTTAGAAAAGCGACCTTTCATAGAAACATAGAAACATAGAAGATAGGAGCAGGATTAGGCCATTCAGCCCCTCAAGCCTGCTCTGCCATTCAATGTAATCATGGCTGATCATCCAAATTCAGTACCCTTGCTGCAATGATTGCAGATTGCGTTACGAGCAGGACAAAATTTCCTATAATGGAATGCACCTACACAGAAGAAACACTTCCTTCCAGATTGCCAAGATGCCGCTAGGGTGGGGTCATCATCAGTGTAGGTTTCTAGGGTAGGGTTGCCATCAGCCAGGTTGGAGTCGTCATCCATGAGGGCTTCTGCCCAAGGCCTATCGCAGGAGTCACTAAAAGTGATAGCAGCAGCCCGTGCACACGGTGAAAGATAGGTGTCTGCATTCATCTTTGCTAATTCCAGAGAACATCCCTGGTCATAGGCAGCCTGTAACTTGAGGGTTTTATTCTCCAACAGACGCTGACGTATGAAGGGAGACGCAATCACATTAATAAAGGAATCACGAATTAACTCCTCCTGGTACTGCTCAGCTGTAACAGCTTTAAGATTACAATCCTTGCTGAGCCTGTGAAGTTTCCGAAGGAATTTGTCAAGTGATTCCCCGGGTTGTTGTTGAGTTGTGGCCAGTAGATGCCAAGCAAAAATTTATTTTGGGGACTTGGCATATAGCTGCTGTAGTATTTGGATAGTGGCATCATAGTCTACACAGTCTTCGATATAATCAAACAGATGAGGGGATACATAATGCGCAAGTATCTCTCATTTATTAGGAATATTTTCACCACACACACTGAGGAAGTTGCTGAAAGTATGATACCAGTGTTTCCATACCTTAGCAGCTGTAAGTGAATTCGGGTCCAGGTCGAGACGGGCGGGTCTGAGTAGCTTCTCCATGATGGATCGATTACTTGTCTGAGTTTCCTTCTACGGTTTGAGTCATAGCTGGCTGTTCCTGAAATCACCCAAAGTGTGGAGTTGATATCAAGTTGATTAAATTGACATAATAAAACTCACTACGTACTTGGTTTGAGCATAAAGCAAGGCTTTAATCAACTTGTTTCAGAACATGGAGGTCTAGTTGTACTTCACTAGTTCCTTGTCTTACAAAATGTCCCTAGAAAGCTGGGGCCCACGCCCGAGTATTTATACTCCTTGAACGGCATCACCAGCTGGCCATCCAGTGCTATTTCATAAGTAGTTTCTTGATGATGAGATTTATAACAGCACCTTCTTGCTGCTTGTCCGGGGTCATGGGGAAAGAGATGTACTCTCATCTCCTTTTAAAGGGGGCATTTGTGACCTGACGGATGCAGCAATGCACCGTGAACTGGGAGATATTGGCGATGTCCCCAGTAGCGGATTGAAAGGAGCCAGTGGCATAAAAGTTGAGAGCCACTGTTATCTTCACTGCCACCGACAGAGACATCCTGCTCCTCAGTTGAGGCTGCAGATCTGGCTGAAGCAGGTGGCAGAGCTCAGTGACCACCTCCTTGCTGAATTGCCGCCTTTGCAAACACTGCTCCTCAGACATGTTAATGTATGAGAACTGTTGGGGAAGAACCCTGGGAAGGTGAGGCCCCCTGTACCGATGCCTGTTGGCCCTCCTCTGTCTGGCCATGATTGCCACTCTCTCTCTGCGTCTCTGTGCCCTCTGAATGTGATGGAGAAGGACGATGTTCCCATCCATTGCAGCCCCCATAGTATACGGGCAATCAAAGTTATGACGGTCAAAAAGCAAAGTACTTGCAAAGTTATGGTCAGAATCGGTGGGAATCGCGGGCTGGGCGGCTGTATAAAGGCTCCAGAGCCCAGGTAAGGCCTCAGTGCGAGAATCGGCAGGAATTGCGGGCTGAGCAGCTGTATAAAGGCTCCAGAGCCCAGGTAAGGCCTCAGTGCGAGAATCAGCAGGAATCGCGGGCTGAGCAGCTGTATAAAGGCTCCAGAGCCCAGGTAAGGCCTCAGTGCGAGAATCAGCAGGAATCGCAGGCTGAGCAGCAGTATAAAGGCTCCAGAGTCCAGGTCAGGCCTCAGTGCATGAATCGGTGGGAATCGCGGGCTGAGCAGCTGTATAAGGGCTCCAGAGCCCAGGTAAGGCCTCAGTGTGAGAATCGGCGAGAATCGCGGGCTGAGCAGCTGTATAAGGGCTCCAGAGCCCAGGTAAGGCCTCAGTGTGAGAATCGGCGAGAATCGCGGGCTGAGCGGCTGTATAAAGGCTCCAGAGCCCAGGTAAGGCCTCAGTGTGAGAATCGGCAGGAATCGCGGGCTGAGCAGCAGTATAAAGGCTCCAGAGCCCAGGTAAGGCCTCAGTGCGAGAATCGGTGGGAATCGCGGGCTGAGCAGCTGTATAAGGGCTCCAGAGCCCAGGTAAGGCCTCAGTGCGAGAATCGGTGGGAATCGCGGGCTGAGCAGCTGTATAAGGGCTCCAGAGCCCAGGTAAGGCCTCAGTGCGAGAATCGGTGGGAATCGCGGGCTGAGCAGCTGTATAAGGGCTCCAGAGCCCAGGTAAGGCCTCAGTGCGAGAATCGGTGGGAATCGCGGGCTGAGCAGCTGTATAAAGGCTCCAGAGCCCAGGTAAGGCCTCAGTGCGAGAATCGGCAGGAATCGCGGGCTGGGCGGCTGTATAAAGGCTCCAGAGCCCAGGTAAGGCCTCAGTGCGAGAATCGGTGGGAATCGCGGGCTGAGCAGCTGTATAAGGGCTCCAGAGCCCAGGTAAGGCCTCAGTGCGAGAATCGGTGGGAATCGCGGGCTGAGCAGCTGTATAAAGGCTCCAGAGTCCAGGTAAGGCCTCAGTGCGAGAATCGGCGGGAATCACGGGCTGAGCAGCTGTATAAGGGCTCCAGAGCCCAGGTAAGGCCTCAGTGCGAGAATCGGCGAGAATCGCGGGCTGAGCGGCTGTATAAGGGCTCCAGAGACCAGGTAAGGCCTCAGTGTGAGAATCGGCGAGAATCGCAGGCTGAGCGGCTGTATAAAGGCTCCCGAGACCCAGGTAAGGCCTCAGTGTGAGAATCGGCGAGAATAGCGGGCTGAGCGGCTGTATAAAGGCTCCAGAGACCAGGTAAGGCCTCAGTGCGAGAATCGGCGGGAATCGCGGGCTGAGCGGCTGTATAAAGGCTCCAGAGCCCAGGTAAGGCCTCAGTGCGAGAATCGGCGAGAATCGCGGGCTGAGCGGCTGTATAAGGGCTCCAGAGACCAGGTAAGGCCTCAGTGTGAGAATCGGCGAGAATCGCGGGCTGAGCGGCTGTATAAAGGCTCCCGAGACCCAGGTAAGGCCTCAGTGTGAGAATCGGCGAGAATAGCGGGCTGAGCGGCTGTATAAAGGCTCCCGAGACCCAGGTAAGGCCTACCAATCTCCAATCTTGGAACTCGGAGGGAAGGAGAGAGGTCAAAAGTAATCCAAGTGTGACGTCACCAGAAAGCGGGTAAGTGATTGGTTGGTGAGTATTTCTCCCTTTTTAAGCTTAAACCTCTTTGGTTTATAGTTTCTAAGGTGTGATATTCACCATCTAGAATCGGGGCAGAGGGTATTTAAGAATAATATTAATAAATTTAATTAATTACATAGAATGGGAGATCAGGTGATGTGTTGCTGCTGCAATATGTGGGAGCTGGTGGACACCATTGATGCGCACAGTGATCACATTTGCAGTAAGTGTTGGCTGCTTGAGGAATTCCGGCTCTGTGTTGAAGAGTTGGAGTCCGAGCTTCAAACACTGAGACACATCAGGGAGGGGGAGAGTTACCTGGACTCTGTGTATCACGAGGTATTCACACCAATTAGATTAATTAATTCAGATGTAGTCCGTGGCCAGGGTCAGGATGGTGTGACTAGAAGTGAGGCAGGTACGTGGATCCAGGAGGTAGTATTGGAGGAGCCGCAACCCTTGCACTTGTCCAACAGGTTCGAGGCTCTTACTCCCTGTGAGGATGGGAACAGGGACTGCGGGGTGGATGAGCAACCTGGCCACAGCACCGTGGAGCGGGGGGCCATCCAAGTGGGGGGAGTTAAAAGAAATGTTGTAGTGGTAGGGGATAGTATCGTTAGGGGGATAGATAGAGTTCTTTGCAGCCGAGAGCGAGAGTCCCGAAGGCTGTGTTGCCTGCCCGGTGCCAGGGTTAAGGGCATCTCCACTGGACTGGAGAGAAACTTGGAGTGGGAGGGGAAGGATCCAGTTGTCGTGGTCCATGTTGGTACCAATGACATAGATAGGACAAGGAAGGAGGTTCTGCTGAGGGAGTTTGAGCAGCTAGGGGCCAAATTAATAAGCAGAACCACAAGGGTAATAATCTCTGGATTATTACCTGAGCCACGAGCGAATTTGGCTAGGACAAATAAAATTAGAGAGTTAAATGCGTGGTTCAAAGACTGGTGTGGGAGAAATGGGTTTTGCTTCCTGGGACACTGGCACCAGTACTGGGGCAGGAGGGAGCTGTTCCGTTGGGACGGGCTTCACTTGGCCAGTGCTGGGACTAGAGTCCTGGCGGATCATATAACTAGGGCTGTAGAGAGGGCTTTAAACTAACTAGTGGGAGGGAGGTTCCTAGAGAGCAAATAATGAAAATGACAACAGAGAAGGTCATAGACTTAGGTAGCAGTGGGGAAATTAAAAACCAGAGCATCTCAGGAAGGGGCAGAAGGTATGGAGTAAAAGGTAAAGTAATAAAAAGGGCAAAAGCAGGAACTAAGTGTCACAAAGGGCAGCACGGTGGCATAGTGGTTAGCACTGTTGCCTCACAGCGCCAGGAACCCGGGTTCGAATCCGGCCTCGGGCGACTGTCTGTGTGGAGTTTGCACATTCTCCCCGTGTTTGCGTGGGTTTCCTCCGGGTGCTCCGGTTTCCTCCCACAGTCCAAAGATGTGCGGGTTAGGTTGATTGGCTATGATAAATTGACCCTTAGTGTTAGGGGGATTAAATACGTGGGGTTACGGGGATAGGGTGGGATATGTGTCGGTGCAGGCTCGATGGGCCGAAATGGCCTCTATCTGCACTGTGGGGTTCCTGTGATTTCCTGTGATGTGAAAACATCTTTGAAAGTTCTCTATCTGAATGCACGTAGCATTCGTAACAAAATAGATGAGTTAATGGCACAAATAGCTACATATGGGTATGATCTTGTGGCCATGACAGAAACATGGCTGCAGGGTGACAATGCCTGGGAATTAAACATACCAGGTTATTTAATGATCAGGAAGGACAGGCAGGAAGGAAGGGGAGGTGGGGTGGCTATGTTAATAAAGGAAGGAATCACTGTAATACAGAGAAATGATATTGGGTCAAAAGCTCAGGATAATGAAACAGTTTGGGTGGAGGTAAGGAATAATAAGGGGAAAAAAACACTTGTGGGCGTAGTCTATAGGCCTCCGAACAGTGGCAACTCTGTTGGACGGAGTATCAATCAGGAAATAGTTGAGGTTTGTAATAAGGGAACATCTATAATTATGGGGGATTTTAACTATCATATTAATTGGACAAATCAAATTGGGCAGGGCTGCCTTGAGGATGAGTTCATTGAGTGTATTAGGGATGGGTTTCTTGAGCAGTATGTAACTGAACCGACCAGGGGGCAAGCAACCTTAGATCTGGTCCTGTGTAACGAGACAGGATTAATTAAAAATGTCCCAGTAAAGGATCCCCTTGGAATGAGTGAGCATAACATGGTTGAATTCCATATTCAATTAGAGGGTGAAAAGGTTGGATCTCAAACAAGCGTGCTAAGCTTGAATAAAGGAGACTATGAAGGTATGAGAGCGGAATTGAGTAGAGTGGATTGGGAAAATAGATTAAAGGGTAAGACGATACATGATCAGTGGTGTATATTTAAGGAGTTATTTTACAACTTCCAAAAAATATATATTCCACTGAGAAGAAAAGGGTGCAAAAGAAAAGACAGCCATCCGTGGCTAAGTAAAGAAATTAAGGATAGTATTCAACTAAAAACAAGGGCATATAAGGTAGCCAAATCTAGTGGGAGGATAGAGGATTGGGAAACTTTAAAAGACAGCAAAAAATAACAAAAAGTTTGATTAAGAAAGGGAAGATAGATTATGAAAGTAAATTAGCAAAAAATATAAAAACAGATAGTAAGAGTTTTTAAAGCTTTATAAAAAGCAAAAGGGTGGCTAAAGTAAATGTTGGTCCCTTAGAGGATGAGACTGGGAAATTAATGGTGGGAAATATGGAGATGGCAAAAACACTGAATGAATATTTTATATCAGTCTTTACAGTATAAGACACTAAGAATAGCCCAACACTGGACAAACAGGGGGCTAAAGGAGGGGAGGAGCTAAACACGATCAAAATCACTAAGGAAGTGGTACTCGGTAAAATAATGAGACTCAAGGCGACTAAATCACCTGGACCTCACAGAAATCACAGAAACCCCACAGTGCAGATAGAGGCCATTTCGGCCCATCGAGCCTGCACCGACACATATCCCACCCGATCCCCGTAACCCCTACACCAACACATGTCCCACCCTATCCCCGTAACCCCACGTATTTAATCCCCCTAACACTTCGGGTCAATTTATCATAGCCAATCAACCTAACCCGCGCATCTTTGGACTGTGGGAGGAAACCGGTGCACTGATGGCTTACATCCTAGGGTCTTGAGGGAAGTGGCGGTAGGGATTGTGGATGCATTGGTAATAATTTTCCAAAACTCCCTGGACTCAGCAAAGGTCCCGGCAGACTGGAAAACTGCTAATGTAACATCCTTATTTAAAAAGGGCAGTCGACAGAAGGCTGGAAACTATAGACTGGTTCGCCTAACATCTGTGGTAGGTAAAATTTTGGAGTCCATTATTAAGGAGACAGTAACAGGACATTTGGATAATCATAATTTAATAGGACAAAGTCGGCATGGTTTTATGAAGGGGAAGTCATGTTTGACAAATTTGCTGGAGTTCTTTGAGGAAGTAACATATAGGGTGGATAAAGGGGAACCAGTGGACGTAGTGTATTTAGACTTCCAAAAGGCATTTGACAAGGTGCCACACAAAACATTATTGCTTAAGATAAAAAGTCGCAGGATTGGGGGTAATATTCTGGCATGGATAGAGGATTGGCTATCTAACAGAAGGCAGAGAGTTGGGATATATGGTTCATTCTCAGACTGGCAATCAGTAACTAGTGGTGTTCCGCAGGGGTCAGTGCTGGGTCCCCAACTCTTTACAATCTATATTAACGATTTGGAGGAGGGGACCGAGTGTAACATATCAAAGTTTGCAGATGATACTAAGATGGGAGGAAAAGTAGTGAGTGAGGAGGACATAAAAAACCTGCAAGGGGACATAGACAGGCTAAGTAAGTGGGAAGAGATTTGGCAGATGGAATACAATACTGGAAAGTGTGAGGTTATGCACTTTGGCAGGAAAAATCGTAGAGCAAGTTATTATCTTAATGGCAAGAAACTGGAAAGTACTGAAGTACAAAGGGATCTGGGGGTCCTGGTGCACAAAACTCAAAAGGTTAGTATGCAGGTGCAGCAAGTGATTAAGAAGGCCAATGGAATGTTGGCTTTCATTGCTAGGGGGATAGAATATAAAAATAGGGAGGTATTGCTTCAGTTGTACAAGGTACTGGTGAGACCGCACCTGGAATACAGCGTACAGTTTTGGTGTCCATACTTAAGAAAGGACATACTTGCTCTCGAGTCAGTACAAAGAAGGTTCACTCGATTAATCCCGGGGATGAGGGGATGGACATATGAGGAGAGGTTGAGTAGATTGGGACTCTACTCATTGGAGTTCAGAAGAATGAGAGGCAATCTTATTGAAACATATAAGATTGTGAAGGGGTTGGATCGGGTGGATGCGGGGAAGATGTTCCCGATGATGGGTGAAACTAGAACTAGGGGGCATAGTCTTAGAATAAGGGGCTGCTCTTTCAAAACTGAGATGAGGAGGAACTACTTCACTCAGAGGGTGGTAGGTCCATGGAATATGCTGCCCCAAATAGCTGTAGAAGCTACATCATTACATAAATTTAAAACAGAAATAGACAGTTTCCTAGAAGAAAAGGGAATTAAGGGTTACGGGGAGCGGGCAGGAATTTGGACATGAGTCTAGGTTCGGATCGGTCATGGCACTGTGGGTAGTGGAGTGGGCCCAGGGGCCATGTAGCCTGATCCTGCTCCTATTTCGTGTGTCTAATTCTGTTAGATTCAGGAGATGGTTCTGTGATAGTGGATTGGCGGTTAGGATCAGATCAGCCATGATCTTATTGAATGGCGGAGCAGGCTCGAGGGGCCGATTGGCCTACTCCTGCTCCTATTTCTTATGTTCTTATGTTCTTAGAAGCCAAAACTACCTCAGACAGCGTTGACTCAATGCAGAAGTCTCTCTTTCTCTCTTTGTCTCCCTCTAAATCTCTTTCTCTCTCTCAGAGCGAGTGGTGCAAAAATGGCTACCACACAAAAGTCAGGAAGAGGCCCCCTTTAAATAGCATCCCCCCAGCCCCACAGCGATTGGGAAGCGTTCCAGTCAACCTGTCGTTGGTCACGCCAGGCGGAAAGGAGGGGGGCGCTACTGAATTTTCGGTCCGGGGCGCCCAAAGGCGTTGCACTCTCGATTGACGTCAAGATCTGCTTGTGCAGGAAATCGGGCGGTATTGTTTAGCGCCGCCGCAAAATGTCTGGTCAATTTCGCGAGCGGCGCAGATATAGCTGCGCCCGGGAGCTAGTTGGTTTGTGCACCACTTAGCGCCCTCTTAAGGCACTAACGGGTGGTGCTACCAACTGAATTTTTACTCCCAGGTGTAAAACACCAAGGGCTAAAAATTCGGTATCGCCGCGCCAGGTCTTTAGTGCCCGAAATTTTGCGCTCACCCGGATTCCCGTAGCGCCCGCCTGAAATTCAGTTGCGTCGCCCCAAGATGGAGGCGGGCGCTATTGCAGGGTTTGGCCACCTCGTTTGGGGCGATGAAAGTCAGTTTCAGGCGTCCAGCTGCCGCTGCGGCACCCGATGCGGTGCGGCAGGCTGGGGTACTGCAGGCCTCCTCCTTCTCTTAAGGAGGAGCTGCCTGCAGCCGTGAGATCGCCGCTGGATTCCCCCGGCAAATGAGCCTAGCACCACGGAGGAGTGCCGGGCTCGCGGGAGTCAGACACCAATGCTGCGGGGAGGTCGAGCAGGAGTCCGGGGAGGGAGGTGCGGCCAGGCGGCCGCCGGGAAAGCGGCCGGCCGCCCCTCCACCTTTATGCGCCGGCCTCTCGGAGCTGCAAGGCACCGTTTTTCAAACGCTGTTTGCGGCCGCTACGGGCGAGGCGGCCGCAACTGAATTTGGCCATCGGCACGGAATAGCATTGGAACCGGGGCGCTGCGCACACCGATGACGTCATCGGTGCTGGCGCAGCGCTACCAGCTAACGCCGATGTTAGGGACCAACTGAATTTCGGGCGCTAAAAAACTTCCGCCGCAAACCACTCTATAGCCAATAAGTGGGCTCAAACGCGACTGAATTTCTAGGCCCAAGGGTAAAACAGCAAGGGTTAAAACACCAAGGGGTAAAACACCAAGGGTAAAACACCAAGGGGTAAAACACCAAGGGTAATGATGCGTTATCAATTACTCAAAAGACTGAGGTTAAGCGAGTAACTAACAGGCTTTTATTAACAAGAGAATGAAGGTGTGCCTCGAGTGGTCGACCAGTCCAGAATACAGAGGGACTGTGGAGCAGTCACCTTTATACCTGGACTCATGGGAGGAGTCAGCTGAGGCATGTACAGACATGTACGCAGTGGAATACAAACACCCACACAGGCAGGTATAACAGTGGTTTACCACATTCACCCCTTGTTTAAAAATGAGTCCGGCGGGGTGAAGTGTATTAAAAGTTTGTGTATTGGAGTCTCTCCGGAGGTCTTGTCTGCCGCTGTGATCGACGTGGTGACGGCAGGGGTAGTGAAGCTTTCGGCGTCGAGTCCCGCGTAGGCTGGGGCACTGGTGTGTAGTCCTCGTGGGTGTCGAGCGGGTCGCGGGGCCCAGGCGTGCCGTCTGCTGGGGTTGGATATTGGATCGTGGGGAGGGGTGGTAGTGGGTAGTGGGTTACTGGAACCCCCGAGGGTGCGAGGTCTCGTATGGAGACTGTGTCCTCCCGCCTGTCCGGGTATGCAATGTAAGCATACTGGGGGTTGGCGTGGAGGAGGTCGTCCCTCTCGACCAGGGGGTCCGTTTTATGGGTCCTCACGTGTCTTCTCAGTAGGACCGGCCCTGGGGACGTCAGCCATGGCGGTAGCGATGTCCCCGATGTGGACTTCCTTGGGAAGACAAACATTTTCTCATGAGGGGTGGCGTTAGTGGCAGTGCATAGCAGTGACTGAATAGAGTGGAGCGCATCGGGGAGCACATCCTGCCAGCGGGAGGTCCGAAGGCCCCTAGACTTTAAGGCTAGCAGGGCGGCATTCCAAACTGTCGCATTCTCTCTTTCCACCTGTCCGTTCCCCTGGGGGTTGTAACTGGTGGCCCTGCTTGTGGCAATACCCCTAGCGAGCAGGTACTGGCGGAGTTCGTCGCTCATAAACGATGAGCCCCGGTCGCTATGGATATAGCTGGGGAAACCGAACAGGGTGAAGAGGTCGTTCAGACATTTAATGACCGTGGCACTGGTCATGTCCGGGCAGGGGATGGCGAACGGGAAACGGGAGCACTCATCAATAATGTTGAGGAAGTACACATTGCGGTCAGAGGAGGGGAGAGGCCCTTTAAAATCAACGCTCAGGCGCTCGAAGGGGCGAGTGGCTTTTATCAGGTGAGCCCTGTCTGGTCTATAAAAGTGCGGTTTGCACTCAGCGCAGACTTGGCAGTTCCTGGTCATGGTCCTGACCTCCTCAATGGAGTAAGGCAGGTTGCGGGCCTTGATGAAGTGGAAGAACCTGGTGACCCCCGGGTGGCAGAGGTCATTGTGGAGGGCCCGCTGTCTATCGATCTGCGCACTGGCGCAGGTGCCACGCGATAGAGCATCCGGGGGTTCATTGAGTTTCCCGGGCCGGTACAAGATCTCGTAATTGTAGGTGGAAAGTTCGATTCTCCACCTCAAGATCTTGTCGTTTTTGATTTTGCCCCTCTGCTTGTTGTTAAACATAAAAGCAACTGAACGCTGGTCAGTGAGCAGGGTAAATCGTTTTCCGGCCAGGTAGTGCCTCCAATGACGCACAGCCTCCACAATAGCCTGGGCCTCCTTCTCAACAGCGGAGTGTCTGGTCTCCGGGCCCTGGAGGGTTCGTGAAAAGAAGGCCACGGGTCTCCCCGCCTGATTAAGGGTAGCGGCCAGGGCAAAGTCGGACGCGTCGCTTTCCACCTGGAAGGGGATGGATTCGTCCACTGCGTGCATGGTGGCTTTGGCAATGTCTTCCTTGATACGGTGGAAGGCTAAGCGGGCCTCTGCCGTCAAGGGAAAAGAGGTGGACTTGATCAGCGGACGGGCCTTGTCCGCATAGTAGGGGACCCACTGGGCGTAATAGGAGAAAAACCCTAGGCACCTCTTCAGGGCCTTGAGGCAGTGGGGCAGTGGGAGTTCCATAAGGGGACGCATCCGGTCGGGGTCGGGACCGATGACTCCGTGTTCCACAACACAGCCAAGGATGGCGAGGCGGGTTGTGCGGAATATGCACTTCTCCTTGTTATACGTCAGGTTCAGGAGTTGGGCAGTGCAGAGGAATTTTTCGAGGTTTGCGTCATGGTCCTGCAAGTCATGGCCGCAGATGGTCACATTGTCCAGATATGGGAAAGTGGCCTGCAACGCATTTTGATCGACTATCCGGTCCATCTCCCTTTGGAAGACAGAGACCCCATTGGTGATGCCAAAGGGAACCCTAAGGAAGTGATAGAGGCGGCCGTTTGCCTCAAAGGCAGTATACTGGCAGTCCTCAGGCCGGATAGGGAGCTGGTGGTACACTGATTTCAGGTCAATGGTCGAGAAGACGCGGTACTGCGCGATCTGGTTGACCATATCAGCTATGCGGGGGAGTGGGTAAGCGTCCAGCAGGGTGTAATGATTTATTGTCTGGCTGTAGTCGATGACCAGGCGCTGCTTCTCACCGGTCTTAACGACCACAACCTGGGCTCGCCAGGGGCTGGTGCTGCCCTCAATAATCCCCTCCTTCAGGAGCCGCTCCACTTCGGTTTTAATGAAAACCCTGCCCCCGGCACTGTATCGCCTGCTCTTTCTGGCGATGGGCTTACAGTCGGGGGTGAGGTTAGCAAACAATGGGGGGGGGGTGACTCTGAGTGTGGAGAGGTTGCACCTGGTGCGCGGCGGGCAATTTGGAAGCTGCTGGCTGCGGACTGTGAGTGGGGGGAGGGGTCCACCGTACGCCATCGTAACACTTTTAAGGTGGCACTGAAAATCTAACCCCAGTAGAACAGCAGCGCAGAGGTGGGGCAGGACCAGAAGTTTAAAATTATCATACACAGTCCCGTCTACTAAGAGTGTCACCACGCAGTAGCCGCCAATGTCCGCCGACTGGGACTCGGAGGCCATAGAAATCCGCTGGTGCGCAGGCAGGACTGGGAGAGAGCAACGCTGCACCGTGTCGGGGTGGATGAAGCTCTCCTTGCTCCCAGAGTCAAAAAGGCAGGTTGTTTCGTGACCATTTACCTTAATGTCCATTGTGGACCGGGCCAGTTGGTGCGGTCTCGCTTGGTCCAGCGTAACGGAGGCCAGCGTAGGGGTCGGTGTGTCGCTGCGGGTATCAGATGAGGCGGTGTTGGGGGCCTGCTGCATCCCGGCTGGCGTCCAAGATGGCGGCGTCCATGATCCCCATGTGGCTGGAGGCATCCAAAATGGCTGCTGTTCCGGTGGTTCGCACATTGCTGGGGAGGCCCAAGATGGCGGCCCGCACGGCCCACACGCGGCGCTGCTGGGGTTCGGGGTGGCTTTGGCCCTGCAGACGCTGGCGTAGTGTCCCTTCTTCCCGCAGCCCGAGCAGATCACATTTTTCGCCGGGCAGCGTGCTCTGGGGTGTTTGGCCTGGCCACAGAAGTAGCATTTCTGGCCTTGGGACACTGCTGCGGTAGTTGGGCCGTTGCTGGGATGTGGCTGGGGTGGCACGGCGCTATGAGACGGTACTACCGTGCCCCAGGCTGTCGTTCCCCGCGGCGTCCACGGTGCAGAGGAGTAGGCATCCATGCCCCGGTAGGCTGCGCCCAATGATAGTGCGAGTTCAGAGGCCTTGTTGAGGTCGAGGTCACTCTGCTCCAACAGTCGCTGTCGGGTGTAATTGGACCTGTGGCCTGCTACAAAAGCGTCCCGGATAAGTTCCTCTGTGTACACGGCGGCCTTTACATCCTTACAACCACAGGCCCGGCCAAGCACAGACAGTGCCTGAAGGTATTCCTCGGTCGATTCCCCAGGTTGTTGTTTACGACTCCCCAGGAGGTGCCTGGCGTACACCTCATTCACTGGGCGCGTGTACTGGTCCTTGAGGAGCTTGAGAGCAGCCGTGTATGAGGTCGCGTCCTGGATGACCGAGTACGCTCGGTGGTTCTCTTTGGAGGTCAGGACATCCAGTTTGTCCTCATCCAATTTGACCGTTGCAGTGGAGGCGATCAGGAATCTTTCAAAGCACCTGAGCCAGTGAGCAAACTTGATGGATGCGTCCGCCTCCCGATGGTCTAAGTCCAGGCATGCTGGTGTGAGGATCTTCTCCATTATAAAAAATCTTGTTAAGAAAATTGATGCGCTATCAATTACTCAAAAGACTGAGGTTAAGCGAGTAACTAACAGGCTTTTATTAACAAGAGAATGAAGGTGTGCCTTGAGTGGTCGACCAGTCCAGAATACAGAGGGACTGTGGAGCAGTCACCTTTATACCTGGACTCGTGGGAGGAGTCAGCCGAGGCATGTACAGACATGTACACAGTGGAATACAAACACCCACACAGGCAGGTATAACAGTGGTTTACCACAGGTAAAGCACCAAGTGGTAAAACAGCAAGGGTTAAAACACCAAGGGGTAAAACACCAAGGGGTAAAACACCATGTGTAAAACACCAGGGGTCAAACACCAAAAGGTAAAACAGCAAGGGTAAAACAGCAAGGGGTAAAACAACAAGGGATAAAACACCAAGGGGTATAAAACCAAGGGGTAAACCACCAAAGGATAAAACACCAAAGGGTAAAACACCAAGGGTAAAGCACCAAGGGGTATAACACCAATGGGTAATGCACCAAGGGGTAGAACACCAAGGGGTATGTAGGGTTATCAAAATTCCCGCATTCCCCAAAGTTATGGATAAAGGGACCCTGTATGGACAAGTTAATAAAAACAGGCTACCCATAATAGCTTCTGTAACCTCGTGACCAAAACCGACAGGATTTTAAAAGCAAGGCCCTGCAAACAGGCAGGCCCTGAAACGAAACTTAAAATGCAGGAATCTGTGAAGAGACTTTGGGGAGCCAGACAGCTAAAGCAAACACAGAATATGCATTCATTCGCCTTGAAACAGATCAAGTTAGAATGGGCCTAAATAGAGGACATTAGGTTTTTGCATATTCAGTCGGTAACAGCTCTGGATGGGGACAATTAAGTTTTATAAATGACAAACAACCAGAACATCGAGGCCATTAAACACGGAAACGACCACTCCACAAGTCGTTAAAGTAAATGGCTGTAATCATTTTAAATGAGCCCACCAAAAGTTAGACAAAGGACTGACCTAATATGGCGTGCAGATAAGGAATGAAGAACGGGTATAATTGTAGGCCCATCAGTGGTGATTGCTCTCTTATCTCTTGCTTGTGGCCTTGGCCTGCTGCCTCTCGTTCTCATGCCCTGGCCTCATGGCTTGCTCACTTCTCGCTCCCCGCGCTGCTCAACACCAAGGACACCCATTACACCGGGGCCAAAACGCAGCAGGAGAACGGACCCGATTCGAAAGCACACAGGACACACAGGCCACAAACGGGCAGACAAGACGAGACGAGACGAAGAATACGGTAAACTGATAAAAGCAGAGAAGGGCAGCGGGAAGATGCACTGGGGGACAAACGCCTAGTTATAAGCTGGCGTTTGAAGAATAAGTTGGCGTTACATGCATGGACAGTACAACCCCAGAGTCATAACCCAGGCTGAAGAATAAGCTGGCATTCAAAGAACAGGTAGCAAAATCAATGGGCAATAATAGCCCAGTTTAAGAATAAACTGGCATTCAAAGCCTGGATAGCAAAATCATTAGATGGTAAAGACCGCCAACCGACCCCCAACCGCAGCAATACCGTTGACTCCAGCCCGTGGAAGCAGAAGAAGAAGACCCATCGCGACTCGACGACGACGTTAGCTGAGGAAAAGGAGAGTGCTCCGCATAAACAACTTCAGTGCCGCACCCTGTGACCACGTGTCGACGGGATACCTCAACGGACAGAAAGAGTGGACCTCAAAAACCAACCCAGTTAAAGCAACAGGTTTCGGATTGGTGAGCATGAATTCCTGGCCCCTCATCGCTTAATCTAGTTAGTTACTAGGGGGTGGGATAAGGATAAGGGGATTGTTAATGTAGTTGTTTTCCCTCGATGTGCCGTGTGTTCCCCATTCCCATATATTTATGCCTGTATCCATATCAGTAATTCTCGTAAGATTGTGTTTTATTCTGCTTTTAATAAAATTCTGGTTTTCTTGCACCAAACCACCTGTCTACTCGATTTTCTGTATCGCCGCCTGTACCTAAGTCTGGTGTCTAGAACCCAGGGTTGTGGGAGCGATTCAAACTGCTCAAAGACAGTCAGAGGTGAAGCTGACTGGGCGCAAGCCACCCCCTACAGAAATGCCGATTGCGGCAGGACTCCGGCAAAAGGGGTGCGATACAGTAGACAATGGTTCGGATGAGCTAACCATGATGGAGGAAAGGATTTCTGATTATGTGTTTAGTAAGGTGAATATCATGAAGAAGTGGATCACCAATCTGTTAAGGGCTGGGCATCCGGTAGATGCAGCAGCTAAGTGGACAGAAGGGAGGGAGCACAAGAAATCCCTAGGGAAGGCAGTCTGGCTGATGTGCTTCAAAAAGCAGGTCCAGCTTTTGGACAGGCTCGTTGCAGCACAGGCAGCCGAGTTAAAGGAGTCAGCCCTGGAGATCCAGGAAAGGCTCTAGCAGGGGAAAAGTTACTGGTAGCATTGCAGGCCCTGAATCAGGAAAGGGTACCTTTAAAGGGAGAACATAAGGCCAAGTTGGAATACCTACAGTGCCAAGTCACCGAAGCCAAGGGTAATGAGTTAAGGTTGCGGGAAAAGAACGCCCGCCTAGCAAGACAAGTGAGAGAACAGGAGGAGAAGGTGAAAGAGGTAAAGGCAGCTTACAAGTTAGCGAGGGAACAGGGGTTTGAAGATGCAGATCATGGCCCCTGCAAGGAGCAGGTAGAAAATCTGAGCTTGGCCCTGAGGAAGGCAAAAGGCATGGTGTGTCTCATAAGCCCGAAGGCAGGTCAGGCTGATTTTATGGGGAACGAGGGGAGGACAGTTCAAACATCACTGGTAGTGCCCAGGGACGACCCGGTTGAGGAACAGGAGGTCTCACGACCACCACCCGTAGCGCCAGGTTTCAACGAGGTCTGGCAGCAAGGGGGGGTGGAGTCAGAGGTGGGAGCGGAGGTGGAGCATCCCCCGCCAGAGAGGCTGGAGCCAGGACCGATGTGCCCAGCCCGGCAACGGAGGTTCGGCCCACCTGTTAATGGCGACGATGAGGGACCCCTCCAAAAACAGTTCGTATTACCCTATAGCACCCAACAGCTTAGGGCTATGGTGAGCCATATCCCAAAGCTCTCCGAAAAGGGGGACCCCCCGATCCACTTCAGGGAAGTATAGCAGGCAGCCAGCATCAACGACTGCAATGGTGTTGAGCAGGCCAAAATGCTGCTAATTCTCCCCGGAGAGCAGGCTCCTCCAATCCCTCTCTGACGAGTGTAAGGAGGGGCAGAGTGGGTATGAGCAGCTCAGGGATGAAGTTCTGGAGGCCATGGGGATGAATGAGGGAAGTCCTTTCTCCCGTGTAGAGAAGACAGTGCAGCTCACAGGGGAAACCCCACCAGTTTTTGCAAACAGGTTATGGCCGGTGTACCGGAGTGCCTGTCCGGGGGCATCTAACCGGGCACTCCTGAAAGGGGATCCACTGGCCCATTGGCTCCGCTGCCTGGTGGCAAACAGCTTGCCACAGGTCCGGGCAAAGGTGGAAGTCTGGTTCGACACCAAGAATCCCCAGAACACCGAACTTACGTTGATCAGGCAGTTGACCCTAGCCTATAAGAAGGGGAGGGGAACCGATGCACACCCACCCAAGGGGAAGGTGCATGAGGTAAAACCCGGACCGGGTAGGAAAGAGTGGCAACAGGAAGGGAATAACCCCCCAACACAAAGACGAATTGTTACGGGTGTGGGAAGGATGGCCACTGTTGGAAGGAGTGCAAAAACCCTTGGAAAATCAACAAGGGAAAGAATTCCACAGCCACAGCCCAAAAGGCAGAGGCAGGAAACCCTCCCGCCGCGGTCGAGTCATTCTTGGACACCATGAGGTCCTTATTGACTGGGCACAGGAGAGTAGCAGCCGCTACCTGTAGTGTATGTACCTTTAAGAGAGAACCACTTTTACAGCTCCTGTATACTGTAGTACCGGCTGTGAGCACACCTGTATATAAGCCTTGAGCATGCCTCTGTACCCTCGGTCTTGAGACTACCCTACCCCAGTAAACACCTGTTGATTGTTAACTTACAGCATCCGTGTAGTTATTTGAAAACATCATACTCTCAGAATCACGGATCTATCAGTGGCGACGAGTGTCGATTCGAATCTACCTGCAACTCTGCATTTCCCTTCAAGGATTTGCAACGGGAGGGCGGTGGAAGAAAGTCGAGGCCAGAAGTACGGGCGTCGACCACGAGCAACCGCCCAGTCGTCCGGCAGAGAGTGAACATCGCAGGGGAGGCTGTTGAGAGCCGGGCTTGGTTCCCCAGCCATGACGATACAGCAACAGACTGACAACAGGTACAGCGCAGACCCTTCCCGGACAGCGGCGGCTGGAGCCGACCGACAGCAGAGAAAAAGCCAAGCAGCGTCGATGGGGTAAGAGAGAGGGTGAAGCGTACAGGGCGCAGCCGGGGGTTGAAAACCGAGCGGCATCGAGGAAAAAAACAAAACAGAGAGAGAGAGGGTAAAGCAACAGTCGGGTTCAGGACCGATCGGCAGAAACGGGAAAGGCGCACAGAAAAAAAAAAACGCGCAGAGCACAGCCAGGGCTCAAGGGCTGAACAGTGTCCATGGGGAGAAGAAGGGAGAGTGCGGGAGACGCCATTGAGCCGTGGAGAAGAAGGAAGAGCGCGGGAGACGCCATTTTTAGAAGCCGCAGCGGAGAAGAAGGGCGAGCGCGGGAAGAAAGGAAAGCACGGGAGACGCCATTTTTTGCCAGCGGAGAAGAAGGGAGAGCGCGGGAGACGCCATTTTTTACAGTTAAATCACAGCCAGGGATGCCGAAGAGTGGCAGTATCTCTACGTTCGACAATGAAGTCAAAGATTGGGCGACATGTGGAACTGCAGGGCGAATGAAGTGCCAGATCTAGGCAAGCACTGGTTTTGTTAAATTCCATGGGTGCAAAAACTTATGGCTTACTGCGAAACCTAATAACCCCAGAGAAGCCCGTGAATAAGAATTTCAAAAGCATAGTAGAAATCCTACAGGACCACTTAAACCCCACACCGCTGTTGATAGCAGAAAGATTTAAGTTCCACAAAAGGAACCAGCATAAAGATGAAAGTAATGCTGAGTACTTAAGGGAACTGCACAAGCTATCGAAACACTGCCAGTTTGGAGCGGGACTAGCAGATACGTTAAGGGACAAGTTTGTGTGTGGGCTTCAAAGTGAAGGAACCCAGAAACGGCTTCAATCAGAAAAGGATCTTACACTGGACAAGGCTTTCAGCATGGCAGTATCACACGAAGCAGCCGCAAGGGGCGCTGCAGAGATACAACGGAGACCACAAGAATATGGCACCAATGAAATGTCATATGGAACAGGGAAGTGTTATCGCTGCGGCAGAACAACACACGACCAGAAGGATTGTTGATTCAAGGACCAAGTGTGCAGACAGTGTGGAAAAGCAGGGCACATAGCAAGTCTGCAAGTCAGGGAAGAAAACCAACAGCAAGAAATCTCCACAGGAGAAGTACAAAAAGGTACATAAGGTGATGGACAGTAGTTCAGACGAACAGGAAAGTGATACAGACTCCGGAAGCAAGGAGCTGTGTTGTCTGAACCTACATAAAGTAACCAAAATGGACGATCACCAGACTATCTGGGTCACACTCAAGGTAGACGGAGTCCAAGTGAAAATGGAATTGGACACAGGATCAGCCCTAACAGTCATAAACCAAAGGGACTACAAGCGGCTATTTCCACACATACCATTGAAAGCTACAGAGATTGTCTTGAAGACGTACACAGGGCAAAAAGTCTACCCCAAAGGAAAAATAAGGGTGAAAGTGATATACAAAGGCCAGGAAATACCTAAAATGGACCTATATGTATTGCCAGATGGAGGACCACCCCTTCTAGGACTTGAGTGGATCCGGAAGATACAATTAGATTGGCATTCCATACAGGCACTGAAGGTTGAGGCCAAAAAGGATGATGACGTCACACCTGGACGACTGTCAAAAATGCTAACAGACGCAAAAGAAGTGTTCCAGGAGGGACTCGGAACACTAAAAGGCATAACAGCAACTATTAAAATAGTGGAAAATGCAAGCCCAAAGTTTCTGAAGGCCAGACCAGTGCCTCATGCGATCAGACCAGCCGTCGAAGCAGAGCTGGAAGGGTTGGAGCGTTCAGGAGTACTGTCCAAAGTAGACTGGAGCGAGTGGGCTACACCTACCGTTCCTGTAATGAAGAGGTCATTGAGTAATACGCCTGGGGAACCAAAGAAGGTCCGCATCTGTGGGGATTTTAAGGTGACAGTGAACCCAGTCCTTCACACGGTACAATATCCGCTCCCTCGAATTGAGGATATTTTCACCTCGCTATCTGGAGTTAAACGCTTCACCAAAATTGATCTAGCCCAGGCGTACTTGCAAATGGAGGTAGAAGAAGCCTCGAAAGAATACCTCATGATCAACACTCATAAAGGTCTCTACCAATACAATCGGCTGGTGTTCGGGGTAGCATCGGCTCCGGCTATTTGGCAAAGGGCGATGGATCAAGTCCTGCAAGGGATTCCAGGGACCCAGTGTTATTTGGACGACATCCTGGTCACGGGCGAAAATGACAGTGATCACCTCGCCAACCTGGAGAAGGTGCTCACTAGATTAAAGGAATATGGGCTACGAGCTAATCGCCACAAGTGCGAGTTTTTCCAGAAGCAGATCTCATATTGTGGCCACGTTATCGATGAAGAGGGGTTACATAAGTCCCCTGAAAAGATTGAGGCAGTAGTCAAGGCTCTAGCACTGGAAAATGTGTCACAACTGAGGTCGTTCCTCGGGCTGGTAAACTACTACCATAAGTTCTTACCAAATTTGTCTACGGTATTACAACCACTGAACACCCTACTGCAAATAGGGGTACCATGGAAGTGGAATGACGAACGTAAACGAGCTTTCCAGAAGTGCAAAGAATTGATCACATCAAAAGAGGTGTTGGCCCATTTCAACCCAGCACTACCAATTCGTTTGGCATGTGATGCATCACCCTATGGTATTGGAGCGGTGCTGTCGCACAAATTCCCAGACGGGTTGGAGAGGCCAGTAGCCTTTGCGTCTCGGTCACTAACCTCAGCCGAGTGCAACTATGCCCAGATTGACAGGGAGGCCCTCAGCCGAGTATGGGGATTAAAAAAATTCAATCACTATCTGCATGGGCAGAAGTTCACCTTGCTGACTGACCACCAACCACTTGTCTCCATCTTTAATCCAAAGAAGGGCGTTCCGGTGATGACTGCACAACGGTTACAAAGATGGTCCCTTTTTCTAGGGGCGAACCAATAGGAAATAGAATATAAAGGCACGAAACAGCATGGAAACGCTGATGGGCTATCACGCCTGCCACTGCCTACTGTGGAGGAAGCACCAACAGTGGACCCTATCGAGATATTTTATTCGTCAATAATTGAATGATTGCCAGTAACTAACGCGGATATAGAGAAGGAGACCCGCAATGATCCGACACTGTCTCGGGTATATGATTTGACGGTAAGGGGATGGCCAACACATGGCAACTCACTGTTGCCAGCATTCTCATCCAGAAGAGAACAGTTGTCAGTATGCCAGGGGACAGTGATCTGTGGATCCCGAGTGGTGATTCCACCCACGTTATGGGAGAAAGTGCTAAATGAGCTTCATGAAGGTCATCTGGGAGGGGTGAAAATGAAAAGCCTTGCTAGGGCTTATGTGTGGTGGCCGGGAATCGATCAACAAATCGAGGTACTAACCAAGAGCTGCTCAGGATGCCAGAAGCTCCAAAATGCACCACCACATGCCCCACTACACCCATGGGAGTGGCCCTCCTCTCTATGGCAATGGGTGCATATTGATTTTGCTGGTCCATTCATGGACTCAATGTTCTTAATAGCAGTGGATGCTCACTCGAAATGGCCTGACGTGATAATAAATGCCCTCAACCACTACAGAGAAAACGATTGCAGTCCTACGGACCAGATTTGCCAGGAACGGCTTGCCAGAGCAGATTTGCTCTGATAATGGACCACAGTTTGTGTCCGAAGAGTTTTGGAAATTTATGAGAAGGAATGGGGTAAGGCATTACACATCCGCCCCGTATCATCCAGCCACAAATGGATTGCCTGAGAGGTTCGTACAAACCTTTAAAAAGGCGATAAAGGCCATGTGCGATGATGAAATTCCACTACAGCATAAGGTGGACATTTTCCTATTAGCCTACAGAAATGCGACACATGCAGTTACCAACCAAACCCCGGCCATGATGTTCTTTAACCGAAGGTTGAGATCTCGTCTGGATTTGCTCAGACCCAATGTGCGAAGAAATGTTGAGGATAAACAATTCCAGCACATCAATGAGAAGCCGACAAGGAGCTTCAATGTAGGACAACCAGTCTTGGCCCGTGACTACCGAACAGAGAAATGGCAACCCGGAACGATATGCACAAGGCAGGGGCCATTAATGTACACAGTGGATGTCGGGGAGAACATTGTGAGATGCCACGTCAATCAGATCTTAGCGTCACAGGAACGAGCCTACCCCATGTCTCAAGTACCTGGGGATGAACCCGACATACTGGTAGCATCTACCTCAGAATCAATAGCAGTGGAAACTGATGAACTGAAGCAGCCATGTCCTCCTTAGTACAGCAGGGGTTTCTCAGACCGATAGCCACCCACATAAACTCTCCACTCTGGCCGGTTAGAAAGCCGGACAATTCCTGGAGGGCCACGGTGGACTATCGAGTGCTCAACAGTAAGTTCCCAGCCTGTGCACCAACGGTAGCAGCTGTTGCCGACCTGATAGGAAGTATCCCAGCATCCACAACCACTTTCACGGTGCTGGATATTTCCAATGGGTTTTGGTCCATCCCATTAAGGAGGGAGGACCAATACACCTGGGACTGTTTGCCTCAGAGCTTCCACAACAGCCCCAGCATTTTCCACCAGTGCATGGCAAACAGTTTAAAGGATTTCAGCCAGCCCATGCAGTTGATACAATATGTGGATGACCTGCTTCTCTTCACCAATTCGAGAGAGGTGCATGGCCCACTACTGGCCGAACTGCTGGAGCTGCTCGGGGAAAAGGGTTTTAAGGTAAACCCCAAGAAAGCACAGATCAGCCAGCAGGAGGTGAAATTCCTGGGTCTGACCGTAGGCGCTGGAGAAAGGGCCATAGATACGGCTAGGCGAGAAGCAGTACCAGAGTTAACAGTCCCCAACACAGTCACGGGTGTGAGGTCATTTCTAGGGCTAACCGGGTACTGCAGGGACTTTATTGAAGACTCTGCAGCCACAGCGGCCCCTCTGCTCCGACTTCTACACAGGGGAGTGGAGTGGGTCTGGGATGAGGGTTGCCAGGCAGCACTTCTCAGGCTCAAGTAGGACTTGCAGATTGCACCAGCTCTAGGGGCCATAGATGGGGGGAAAGAGTTTTCCTGGAGGTAGCAGCCAACGGGGACAGCCTGAGTGCTGTGCTGCTCCAAGAGCGGCATGGCAGGCTGACGCCGGTGGTCTACTCCTCCAGGATACTCATGGATGCGGAGAGGAGCTACTCCAACTGTGAGAGGCACCTCTTGGCCACACATTGGGCTGTGAAAAGATTGCTGATCTTCACAGGCAACTTTCCCATCACACTCCTCAACCATCACAAACCCACCAGATGCTCCTGGATGGGAGGATCAAGGATGGGACGGTGAGCAGTGCCCGCATTGCTTGCTGGACCCTGCTCCTCTCACACATGGACCTAAAGGTGAAGGGTCTCTGCAAGCCAAAGCTCGCAGCCAACCTAGTATATCCTGGAAAAGCCCACCGGTGTTCCATATAAGGGGTTTGGGAAGTGGACATAGGTTTACAGGCCGGGATACACGCCACAGGCCGTGAGATCTATGTGGACGGCTCCAGCACGGTATCTGCTGGCGAGCAACTCATGGGATGTGGAGTTTATGACCCAGCGGCAAACATTGCCCTGGCAATTAAGCTCCCCAGCACCATGAGTGCCCAGCAGGCTGAACTGTCCGCGGTAGTGTACGTCGTTACACACCTCAAAATCTTCCCCACCCCATATACGATTTGCTCGGACAGCATGTTTATCTGCAATTCGTGTACGGAGTACCTGGCCATCTGGTCCCGCCGCGGATACACCTCCGCCGACGGGAGACCCCTCACAGTAAAACCCCTGCTGGTAAAGATCCTAGCAGCAGTGGGGGAGGAAGGGGAGGTTTTCATCCACAAGGTGAAGGCCCATTCCTCCACAGAACCCCGTAGCCAAGGCAACCAGCAGGCTGACATGCTCGCCAAGGAGGGTGCCCGCACAGGCACTTTCTGGGACCCATATGGGTCCAGACCCATGGCAGCAGTAAGAGGTAGGGACGGGACACAAGGGAGTACAGGGGTAGGTTTAGCCCCGGATCTTAAGATGGTCCAAGCCCAAGACACCGTCCTCAAGGCGGTACTCAGTGCAGTGACTGAGGGAAAATGCGTAGAGGGTCCTTACGGCACTGTAGGGGGTTTCTCTTGCTCGTTCTGGTCTCCTACCAGGCTTCGTGCAATAATTACCCTTGAGTGGTTCGACCCACTCTTCCCTACTGTTCTAGACCTTGGATTTAGGTGCAGGGAACTGTAGTGCAGAGAAAAACTCAATAGACCAGGTTGAATAGCACGAAATGCTTTTATTATTAAACAGTTTGCAGCATTATAAAATACATGTCATAAGCACAGATTAAAGTAACTACAAGTATGCACATATCTATAAACTTAACTCTATGGAAATGGGGAACACATGGCACATCGTAAAAGGGGAAACACATTACGATTACCCTTACCCCCTCCCCTAGACCTAAACTAAGTTTCGACTTGAGGAACTCGGGATCATGCTCACCACTTTCAGATTCGCGAAAAGGGGGTTCGCAGCCTTTTTGGCACAGCTTTCCGTCGTCACGTGGATTTGGAAACTTCTGGCGCAGTTTGTTTTCTTACGCGATGAAGCAGCAGATACAGCCTTGATGAGCGCTCTTCATGGATGAAAATCCGCTAAACCTGTGTTACCTTTACTGAAAGGCTGCCGAAGAACTGGATGCACATGTAGACTCTTGTAGAATTGCACATGGAAGGTCCGTTACCGAATGGGATGTTGAGGCACTGGAGTGCTAGGCCTGGAGTGTCCTTTCATACAGTCATAATGATTGTCCTTCTGAGGGTCTTCCCCGGGACGGGACGCTGATACCGAATTGCTTTCTTTATGCAGTCATTGTTATCCTTCGAAACAGAGCTGGAGGGTGTCTTCTCCTTCGGCCTGGGTCGTCGATGATCTCCCGACAAAGTACCCGGGCCACCCTCGTCGTCTTCCCGTCGTGGCCGAGCCTTGCCTGGCAGAACACCGACCACGTTCCGAAACCGAAGTGTCGCCTTAACCGAAGAGTCGTAGAAGTTCCGAAGCGAAGCCTGAAGTGAAGCATAGCGTCCAGTGTTCGCTCATGGACTTTTCAAATCCATAGTTATACCCTTTTGGGACAGTCTTATCTCCCACCAGATCATAGTCCTGTCTTTGTAATATTTTTGGCGGGCAGAAATCTCTGCAGGGGCGCTTTGTCTTGTAACGGGAGCCGGTGATAGCTTAACTGGCTTTCCTGGGCCGATAATGTCTTTTACTTTGTCATCGTAACTCGGTTCGTATATTGATCGGCCTGGAGATTGCCCTTGATGGCTGTCAAACGGTTTTCCTTTGTACAGTAAATGGGTTTAAGTGTTCATTCAATTGTCCGCCCATTTCTAGATGGGCCTCATCCTGTAACCCAAGACTGTCCTGTACTTAGAATCCAATTAATATGTATGCTCAGTTCCCTGAGTTTCGTTTTCCCGATACTGGCTTTCGCGGGCTTACTGTCCTCAATCCACAAGCCTGTCTGGCTTGCAGTAACAGAAATCAAATGGTCCCCGAAACTGATCACGAGGTCCGGCAGCCATTTTGTATGCCCTTTTATCAAAGGTTTTTCTGCACAAGCTTCTTTTGGTCAATAAACTGTCTTATTAACCCTATTTTCTTACGTGATTATTGCTGAAAATTTCGAATCTTACACACAGCAACCCTCTCCACCAAAGAAGGCATGCTGTTCCGGGGGAAAAGTGGGTTGTGCGCAGCAACACTGGAGGGAATTCCTTCAACTGCCCCATGAGGGTCCAAGAGCGGGGCATCCCGGGCCTCAGACCACCTGGCAGCAGGTGGAACAGGTAGAATGGTGGCCAGGACTCAGGGAAGATATCTGCGAGTTCTGCGCTGGCTGTCTGGTGTGTGTAATGTATATACCTTTAAGGGGGGAACTATGTTTTACAGCTCATGTATACTGCAGTACCAGCAGTGACCACACCTGTATTAAGCACTGAGCAGTAATCTGTACAGTTCAGTTGCAGTGAGGAGCCACGTTGAGTAAACACCTGTTGTACCGTTCTCCGCAGTCTGTGTCTTATTATACACGGACGCAACATTGGCGACGAGGCAGGTTCGAACCTACCTGCAACTCTGCATCACCTCCCGGGGATTCGTTCCTGGAGATCAGTGGACTGGAGGTCAAAGCCAGAGACTCGGGCGTCGACCACGGGCAACCGCCCAGTCATCCAGCAGAGACTCGAGAATTGCGGGGGAGGCTGTCGAGAGCCAGGCTTGGCTTTCCAGTCGAGGTGGTCCAGCGAAACGGGCTGGCAACAGAAAGTGCGCAGGCCCTTCCCGGACAGCGGTGGGCTAGAGCCCGACCGAGCGGCACAGCAAAGGGCCGAGCAGCGTCGACGGGGGAGAGAGAGAGAGGGCAGAGCACACAGGGCGCAGCCAGTGGTCAGGGGCCGAGCAGCGTCGGATAGAGGGAGAGAGAGACGCGCAGTAACCCGCGAGGTGCCGCCATTGCCATGAGGACCGCCGAGACCGGCGTTGGCAGCAGCGCAGGAGAAGCGCGTGAAACCTACAGGGCGCCGCCATTGCCACGAGAACCACCGGGAGCGGCGTTGGCAGCAGCGGGGGAGGAAGGAAAGCACGGGAGATGACATTTTAAGCCATTGGGAGATGCCACTTTAAACCACACCCAAAATGCCGAAGAGTGGCAGTATCACCACATTTGACAATGAAGTCGAAGATTGGACTACATATGTCGAATGAATAGACGTGTACTGAAGGCAACTGAGGTGTCAGATGACAAGAAAGCGTAGGTATTGTTAAATTTAATGGGTGCAAAGACGTATGGTTTATTACGAAATCTAGTAACCCCAACGAAGCCAATGGAAAAGAGTTTTGAAGACATAGTAACGATACTAAAGGAATATTTAAACCCCACACCGCTGCTGATAGCAGAAAGATTCAAGTTTCACAAACGGAACCAGCATAAGGATGAAAGCAATGCTGATTATTTAACAGAGCTGCGCAAACTATTGAAACACTGCCAGTTTGGAGCGGGACTGGCAGATACCTTAAGGGACAAGTTTGTGTGTGGGATTCAAAGTGAAGGAACCCAGAAACGGCATTTATCTGAAAAGGACCTTACGCTGGAAAAGGCTTTCAGCATTGCGGTATCATATGAAGCAGCAGCACAGGGCGCTGCAGAGATACAACAGAGACCGCAAGAATATGGCACAAACGAAATGTCATATGGAACAGAGAAGTGCTATCGCTGTGGCAGAACAACACACGACCAGAATGATTGCTGGTTCAAAGACAAAGTGTGCTGACAGTGTGGAAAAGTAGGACACATAGCATGAGTCTGCATGTCGGGAAAGAAAACCAGCAATAAGAAACCTACCAAAGGAAAGTACAAGAAGGTACATAAGATGACGGAGAATAGTTCAGATGAACAAAAGAGTGATAACGACTCTGAAAGCAGGGAACTGAGTTGTCTGAAACTACATAATGTGATCACAACGGAGGATCACCGAACCATTTGGGTCACTCTCAAGTTAGCAGGAGTCCAGGTAAAGATGGAATTGGACACAGGATCAGTCCTAACAGTCATAAACCGACGGGACTACGAGCGGCTATTCTCACACATACCCTTGAGAGACACAAAAATTATTTTGAAGACGTACACAGGGCAAAAAGTCTACCCCAAAGGAAAAATAAGGGTGACCGTTATATATAACGGTAAGGAAACACCAAAACTAGACCTGTATGTATTGCAAGATGGAGGACCACCATTACTGGGACGTGAATGCATCCGGAAAATACAACTGGATTGGCATTCCATACAGGAACTGACTGTGGCTGACAAAAAGGATGACGACGTCACACCTGGGCGACTGTCAAAGATCCTAACTGACGCGAAAGAAGCGTTCCAGCAAGGACTCGGAACACTAAAAGGCATGACAGCGACGATTAAAATTGAAGAAAACGCAAGCCTAAAATTTTTTAAGGCCAGACCGGTACCTTATGCGAACTGCCCAGCCGTCGAAGCAGAGCTGGAGAGTCTGGAACGTTCAGGGGTACTGTCCAAGGTAGACTGGAGCGAGTGGGCTACACCCATCGTCCCTGTGATGAAAAAGTCGTTGAGCAGCACGCCTGGGGGACCAAGGAAGGTTCGCATATGTGGGGACTTTAAGGTAACAGTGAACCCGATCCTTCACACAGTACAATATCCACTTCCGCGGATTGAAGATATTTTCGCCTCGCTATCTGGAGGGAAACGCTTCACTAAGATTGATCTGGCCCTGGCGTATCTGCAAATGGAGTTAGAAGAAGCATCAAAAAAATACCTCACAATCAACACCCATAAAGGTCTCTAGCAATACAACCGGCTGGTATTCGGGGTAGCATCAGCTCTGGCTGTTTGGCAGAGGGCAATGGAACAAGTCCTGCAAGGGATCCCAGGGACCCAGTGTTATTTGGACGACATCCTGGTCACGGGCGAAAATGACAGTGATCACCTTGCCAACCTGGAGCAGGTGCTCACTAGATTGCAGGAATATGGGCTCCGAGCTAACTGCCCCAAATGCGAGTTTTATAGAAAACAGATCTTGTATTGAGGTCACGTTATCGATAAAGAGGGGTTACATAAGTCCCCAGAGAAGATTGAGGCAGTAGTCAAGGCTCCAGCACCGGAAAATGTGTCACAACTAAGGTCGTTCCTCGGGCTGGTAAACTACCACCATAAGTTCTTGCCAAATTTGTCTACAATACTACACCCACTGAACACCCTACTGCAAACTGGGGTGCCATGGAAGTGGAGTGACAAATGTAGACGAGCTTTCCAGAAGAGCAAAACACTAATCACATCGAAAGAGGTATTGGCCCATTACAACCCGGCATTACCAATTCGGTTGGCATGTGATGTGTCACCCTACGGCATTGGAGCGGTGCTGTCGCACAAATTCTCGGACGACTCAGAGAGGCCAATAGCCTTTGCGTCACGATCACTAACCTCAGCCGAGCGTAACTACGCCCAGATTGACAGGGAGGCCCTCAGCCTAGTGTGGGGAGTGAAAAAGTTCAATCACTATCTGCACGGGCAGAAATTCACCTTGCTGACTGATCACCAGCCTCTTGTCTCCATTTTTAATCCAAAGAAGGGCGTTCCGGTGATGACTGCGCAACGACTACAAAGATGGTCACTTTTTCTAGGGGCGCACCACTATGAGATTAAATATAAGGGCACGAAACAGCATGGAAATGCTGATGGGCTATCACGCCTGCCACTGCCTACTGTGGAGGAAGCACCAGCAGTGGATCCTGTCGAAATATTCCATTCGACTATAGTTGAATACCTACCGGTAACTGACGCTTGTATCGAAAAGGAAACCCGAAATGACCCGACACTGCCTCGGGTATATGATTTGACGGTGAAGGGATGGCCAGCACATGGCGACTCACTGTTGCCAGCATTCTCGACAAGGAGAGAACAGCTGTCGGTGTGCCGGGGTACCTTGATGTGTGGATCCCGAGTGGTAATTCCACCCAAGTTAAGGGATAGAGTGCTCAATGGGCTTCATGAGGGTCATCTGGGAGGGGTAAAAATGAAAAGCCTAGCTAGGGCTTATGTGTGGTGGCCGGGAATCGATAAACAAATCGAGGACCTGACCAAGAGCTGCTCAGGATGCCAGAAAGTCCAAAATGCACCACCACAGGCCCCTCTACACCCATGGGAGTGGCCCTCATCTCCATGGCAACGGGTGCATATTGATTTTGCTGGTCCATTCATGGGCTCAATGTTTTTAATAGCCGAGGATGCGCACTCGAAATGGCCTGAGGTCATCAAAATGTCCTCCAACACCACGGAGAAAACTATTGCCGTCCTACGGACCATTTTTGCCAGGAATGGCTTGCCAGAACAGATTTGCTCCGACAACGGACGACAGTTTGTGTCCGAAGAGTTCCGGAGGTTCTTGAAAAAGAATGGGGTAAGGCATTACACATCCGCCCCGTATCATCCAGCCACAAATGGATTGGCTGAGAGGTTCGTACAAACCTTTAAGAAGGCATTAAAGGCGCGGTGGCATAGTGGTTAGCACGGTTGCCTCACAGCGCCAGGGACCCGGGTTCGAATCCGGCCTCGGGCGACTGTCTGCGTGGAGTTTGCACATTCTCCCCGTGTTTGCGTGGGTTTCCTCTGGGTGCTCCGGTTTCTTCCCACAGTCCAAAGATGTGCAGGTTAGGTTGATAGGCTATGATAAATTGACCCTTAGTGTTAGGGGGATTAAATATGTGGGGTTACGGGGATCGGGTGGGATATGCGTCGGTGCAGGCTCGATGGGCCGAAATGGCCTCTATCTGCTCTGTGGGGTTTCTGTGATTCTGTGATGTACAATGACAACATTCCGCTGCAGCACAAGGTGGACAATTTCCTGTTCGCCTACCGGAATGCGACACATGCAGTCACCAACCAGGCCCCAGCCATGATGTTCTTTAACCGAAGGTTAAGATCTCGCCTGGATTTGCTCAGACCAAACGTACGAAGAGATGTTGAGAGTAAGCAATTCCAGCACATCCATGAGAAGCCAACAAGGGGCTTCAATGTAGGGCAACCAGTCTTGGCCCGCGACTACCGAACAGAAAAATGGCAGCCAGGAACGATATGCACACGGCAGGGCCCACTAATGTACACAGTGGATGTTGGGGAGAGCATCGTGAGACGCCATGCTGACCAGATCCTAGAGTCACAGGAACAAGTCAACCCCATGCCTCGCCCATACGTACCTGGTGATGAACCCGACGTACAGGCCGCATCTACCCCAGAAACAGTAGCATCGGAAGCTGATGAACCAACCGACGACAGGGGGCCAGAATCGCCTCCGCACCAAGAGCAAGACACTCGGGAAAGGCGCTATCCAGAAAGGATCAGGAAGCCTCCCCAAAGACTGAATATATAAATAGACTATTTTCAGCTAATGTTGCATGTTAAAAGTGTTAATTGTAATTAGTTTGATATTTAATTGTTAAATGAGTGTTATGGTACTGTTAATCTAAAAGGGGAGGAATTGTAATGTATATACCTTTAAGGGAACTATGTTTTACAGCTCATGTATACTGCAGTACCGGCAGTGACCACACCTGTATATAGCACTGAGTAGTAATCTGTACAGTTCAGTTGCAGTATGAGCCACGTTGAGTAAACACCTGTTGTACCGTTCTCCGCAGTCTGTGTCTTATTATACACGAACACAACAGTGTGCGCTGCTAATAACCCTGACCCCCACAAAAGGAAGGTACCTATGGGACACATCAGGAGGGTAGAGGGAACATGGCAGTCGATACAGGTCGACTACATCAGGCCCCTAACCACCGCCCAGGGAGGCTATAAGTACTGCCTAGTCCTGTTAGATGTGTTCACCAAATGGGTAGAGGCCTTCCCCTGCAGACCAGCCACAGCTCTGGGTACTGCCAGGATCCTGGTCCGGGAGGTGTTCTCACAGTGGGGGCTACCACAGTATGTGGAATCAGACCAAGGGAGTCACTTCACTGGGCAGGGAATGCAGAATACCCTTATGCTGCTAGGTATCGAGGGGAAGTGTCACGTGGCCCATAACCCACAATCATCAGGGATCGTGGAAAGAATGAATAGGACCCTAAAAGAAAGGTTGAGGAAGGAGACGGTGGACTCGCCCCAAAAATGGGCCGAGGTCCTACCATTGGTTCTGAAGGGGATCCGGGCCAGCCAGTCAAAAAGCACGGGGTACTCCCCGTACGAGCTGATGACTGGTAGGGTTATGCGGTCCCCCACCCATGCACTAGCCCCGGTGCTCACAGAAGGTCAGCTCAGAGAGTTAAACTGGGACAGGTTCGCCCGAAACCTCTTCGAGCATCTTAAACAGGTCCATGAGCAGGCGGCTGGGAACATGGGAAAGCAGCATCGGAGTAACCGATTGCTGTTAGAACCCCGAAAACACCACGAGTGGGAAATAGGGGATCAGGTCATGGCGAGGTGCTATGCTCGGGTAGAGAGTCTGGAACCATTATACATGGGGCCCTACAGCATTGTAGACAAAGCAAGCCCCATGGTATATGCTGTTAAGATGCCTCAGCACACCAAATGGTTCCATATTAATCAGTGTAAACTGTTTAAACCCAAAAAGAGAGAACAGCCAGTTGGGGCAAGGTCTGAGGATAGAAATCCTCAGCCTGCCGCGGGAGCGAGTTCACAGAATGCACAGGCAGGCACTGTGGCTTGCTTAAGGGGTGGGGCCAACCCACCCACCAATTGGGACACTCCCCCACTCTTCTGGGCTCCAGATGAGGAGGGACCCGAGGGCGAAGTCCCCGCCCCTAACCCAGTTTTAGAGGAGGAGGGACCTGAGGTTGAAGACCCCGCCCCGGACCCAGATTTGGGACCTGAGGGCGAGGTCCCCCAGCCAGCGGCAGTGGTGAGCCCACAGACCACACCGGAGGGGGCAGCGGCTCGGGTTAAATGCCCACCAGCCAAGAAAACCCCACCCGCCAAAGTCCTCAGAAGGTCCCCACGGACGCCCCAGCTGAGGAAACCATGGTCACCAGCTCCCCATTTTAAAGGGACAGCCTCCCGAGTTAGGGGGAAGTCCAAGGACAGAGGTCCCCAGCCGGCAAGCACAGGCTGCGAGGGACCGAAAGTGCAGGACAGTGCAGCCACGCCGAAGGGAGCGGTGTGCCGAAGTCGAAACAGAGATTACCCTAGCCGCCCGGAGACGGGCGGCGGATGTATACAGTTTTATGTAAGTTTATATTGTTAAGTTCAGGTGTTTAGTTTAATTTTAAATAAGGCGATGGGTGGTTTAAATAATAGTAGTATTGTTAAGAGTGTTTGTATTAAGTCGAGGTCACAAGACTCGACTATGCTTCACCCAAGCCAGAGAATCTCCTTGGGACCTGGATATATGCCCTTGTGTCTCTTTGCAGGAAAGGTTTTCAGAATGAAGGGGGGCGTACTCCTTCTCACCTTGCTAGGGATGAGCATTGGAAAGCGAGGTGATGTGGAGGACTCCCACATCTATGGGTGCTTGGGAGAGAGAGCACCTATAGTTACCGACGGAAGTGGCGAACGGGATGCAGAGGAGCTCGCCGTTTACTTCCACGAGGGAAGGCGGCCAGGGTGGCTGGGGTCCAATTTGACTCAGTACTCCAGCCAGACCAGGTTCACGTACGGGGAGGCCTCCCTCCTGTGCCCCAGGGTACAGGTCATTGCCACAAGGGTCAGCGTCACCGTATGGAAACGTGTATGTTTAACATGCAAGGGAAGGATTCCTCTGGATAGGTGGTGGTGGCTCAGGAAGCTGAGCAAAAATATGGGAAACCCCGCAGTCAGGTGGGAACGATTGGGGAACAATACCCATCAGACGTTTACAGGGACTCACGGGGGATTGAGTGTGTGCTGGGACAAGTGGTGGGAACCAGATCAGGAGATTTATGTCTGTATGTGGGGGTCAGAGAAGGCCTGCCCCTCAGGCATATCCATTATTTTTCACCGGCAATGGCAAGATGCCGGGGAGGGGGTGGAGTGGGATTCCAGCCTGAAAGCGTGCGCAGTCCCATACTCCCTGATCCCAGTGAATGCCACTGAACTTGTGACCCGCCCCCGAAAGCCCCTGCCCATGACCCAGGCAGCAAGGACACGCAGGGAGGGGTGCCCCACCACCACCAAGGGACCAGGGAATGGGCTGGTCCTGGTGCCTACGGATCAGATACTATACCAGGGGGTACACTACATGGTAGCCTCTGTGATTTTAAACCTCACCGAGGTACACTTACAGGAGTGGTGTCCCAAAGAGACAGAGCAGCTATACCAGGCCCTGTTAAAGGACATGTTTAGAAAGTTTTACGAGTTCGATTTCGCTAATGTAGACAAAACCGATATGTACACCACACACCGCGAGTACTTTGGTGACACAGGGAGACAAAGAAGGGGAGTATGGAATGATGTTTTTGCTGCGTTTAACACAGGGTCCTCTGTCATCAACAGTCTGGATGACATAGAGCTGCAGACCCAGGTAAATGGTTTAAAAACACAGTTAAGGAAGATAATAATGGATGAGAACGAGGTAGTAGGCTCGGAGTTACATGATGACCAAGCCACGATGGTCCATTTAAAGGAAATCATAGCTGAGCTGGAGAAGCACGCAAAGACTGTAAATGCCCTCATACGAGAGGCCAGAAATGCTTCTGACCAGGCTGCACAGAATGAGGTGTGCGTGCTGTATGGGGCGTGGTTGCTGAGTGAGGGCCACAGTAATCTGGAGGATTTAAAACAAGGCTTAGTCCCCTCCTGGATAAGCAACAAACACCTCACAGCCCTCCACCCATTTTCAGAATGCATTAAGCCCGTGCCAACTCCGGCTAGCTTCCGAAGCCTACCCGGTCCCAGTGGATTGTGGGCAGTCCAACCACACCATCATGGGAATAGTAGTAAGAATGCCGGTCAAGATTAGGACAGCTCGACCCGCACCGGTATACAGGGTAGAGAACATTGGAGTCATTCAAGGGGGTGCACACATTCGTTTCACAGCAGTCCCACCTTACGTCATAAAGTGGGAGCACGTTATGACAGGTACTGGCCTCTCAGGGTGCCGGAGCCGGGGAGTACACATAATACTGTGTCCCCAGCATTTGAACGCCTATTCAAAACCACAGTGCAGGTTTAAATCTGTTGGCGCAACACCTATAAATTGTACCATGGAGGCAATGGCACAAGGCCATGTTCCCCCACAGGTAGCATATATAGGAAGTGGGACATATTGTGTCACCACAGGCACGCCCCACTATCAGCATGGATAGCATAGCTGGTGTCCGGTAAGTGACAGCAGTTTCTGCTTTATACCCGAGGCAGAAGTTCAAGTGGCCCAGGAACAAATTGTCCCCATTCCTGAACCCTCCACTGTTCACCTCACTGTAAAGGAGAATTTCACCAACCTGCAAAAGTACGTAGCACCAGGGGTGGCTCTGCTGCACAGAATGGGAGGAAAAAGAGGGGTAGAGCTATCGTAATAGGGGATTCAATTGTAAGGGGAATAGATAGGCGTTTCTGCGGCCGCAAACGAGACTCCAGGATGGTGTGTTGCCTCCCTGGTGCAAGGGTCAAGGATGTCTCCGAGCGGCTGCAGAACATCTTGGAAGGGGAGGGTGAAAAGCCAGTTGTTGTGGTGCATATAGGCACCAACGATATAGGTAAAAAGTGGAATGAGGTCCTAAAAGCGGAATATAGGGAGTTAGGAGATAAATTAAAAAACAGGACCTCAAAGGTAGTAATCTCAGGGTTGCTACCTGTGCCATGTGCTAGTCAGAGTAGAAATAGAAGGATACTTCAGATGAATACGTGGCTAGAGGAATGGTGCCAGGGGGAGGGATTCAAGTTCCTGGGACATTGGAACCGGTTCTGGGGGAGGTGGGACCAGTTCAAACCGGACGGTTTGCACCTGGGCAGGGCTGGAACCGATGTCCTAGGGGGAGTGTTTGCTAGTGCTGTGGGGGAGGGTTTAAACTAAAATGGCAGGGGGTTGGGAACCTGAGCAGGGAGACAGAGGAAAGGGAAACAAGGATAAAAGCAAAAGATAGGAAGGAGAAAAACAAAAGTGGCAGTCAGAGAAATCAACGGTTTAAATCAAACATGGCCACAGTAAATAATAATTCTAATAGGTCTAAGAGCGTTAAAAAAACAAGCCTGAAGGCTTTGTGTCTTAATGCGGGGAGCATTTGTAATAAGGTGGATGAATTGGCTGAGCAAATAGATGTAAACAAATACGATTTGGTTGGGATTACGGAAACGTGGCTCAAGGAAGGCCAGGACTGGGAACTCAACATCCAGGGGTATTCGATATTCAGGAAAGATAGGCAAAAAGGAAAGGGAGGTGGGGTAGCATTACTGGTTAAAGAAGGGAGTAACACAATTGTAATGAAGGATATTAGCTCTGATGAGGTGGAATCTGTATGGGTAGAATTGAGAAATACTAAGGGGAAAAAAACATTAATGGGAGTGGTTTATTGACCTCCAAACAGTAAGGCGGAGGTTGGGGATGGCATTAAAAGGGAAATTAAAGAAGCATGCAATAAGGGCACAGCAGTCATCATGGGTGACTTTAATCTACATATAGATTGGGCCAACCAAATTAGTAACAATACTGTGGAGGAGGAATTCCTGGAGTCATAGCCCAGGTTGAAGAATAAGCTGGCGTTCAAAGAATAGGTAGCAAAATCAATGGGCAATAATAGCCCAGTTTAAGAATAAACTGGCGTTCGAAGCTTGGATAGCAAAATCATTCGATGGCAAAGACCGCCAACCGACCCCCAATCGCAGCAATACCATTGACAACCGCCCGAGGAACAAGAAGAAGACCCATTGCGACTTGACGAAGATGTTAGCTGAGGAAAAGGAGGGTGCTCCGCATAAACAACTTCAGCGCCGCGCCCTGTGACCACATGTCGACGGGATACCCCAAAGGACAGAAAGAGTGGACCTCAAAAACCAACCCAGTTAAAGCAACAGGTTTCGGATTGGTGAGCATGAATTCCTGGCCCCTCATAGCTTAATCTAGTTAGGTACTAGGGGGTGGGATAAGGATAAGGGGATTGTTAATGTACTTGTTTTCCCTCGATGTGCCGTGTGTTCCCCATTCCCATATAAGTGTAATTGTTTATGCCTGTATCCATAACAGTAATTCTCATATGATTGTGTTTTATTCTGCTTTTAATAAAATTCTGGTTTTCTTGCACGAAACCACTTGTCTACTCGATTTTCTGTATCACCGCCTCTACCTAAGTCTGGTGTCTAGAACCCAAGGGTGTGGGAACGATTTGAACCGCTCAAAGACAGTCAGAGGGGAAGCTGACTGGGGGCACGCCTCCCCCTACAGGTAAACCACCAAGGGGTAAAGCACCAAGAGGTAAAACACCAAGGGTAAAACTCCAAGGGGTATAACACCAAGGGGTAAAACACCAAGGGTAAAACACCAAGAATAAAGCACCAAGCATAAAAGACCAAGGGGTAAAGCACCAAGGGATAAAGCACCAAGGGGTAAAACACGAAGGGCAAAACACCAAGGTGTAAAGCACCAAAGTGTCAAGCACCAAGGAGAAAGCACCAAGTGTAAACACCTTGGGGGAAAACTTCAGTTGGTAATGCCACCCATTAGCGCCTTAAGAGGGCGCTAAGTGGGACGCAAAGCAACTAGCGCCAGGGCACGGCAATATTTGCGCCTCTCGCGAAATTGTCCAGACATTTTGTGGCGGCGCTAAACAATACCGCCATGATCTCCTGCGCCGGCAGATCGTGATGTCAGTCGAGTGCGCAATGCCCCGTTATCGCCCCGGACAGGATATTGAGTGTCGCCCCCTGTCTTACCACCTGCCGCTAGCAATGACAAGTTGAGGGGAGCGTTATGCTGTCAGAAAGGAACTAGGGAAGCGCTATTTAAAGCGACCACTTCCTGCCTCTTTTGTCGGTGACATTTTTGCACCACACATTCTGAGAGAGAGAGAGAGACTTCTGGAGAGATTCAACGCTGTGTGAAGGAGTTTTGGGTACTGAGCAGCACTTTGCAGGTTGGTTTTGATTTGCCCTTCCTTCTATCGATTTAGAAGAGACTATGGGGTCTGCACTCTGAGCTGTTCCCCTGGTTCTCTCCATTGTACTTTCCAGCAGATTTGATGTACAGGTCTCTCCAGGCCGAGATTCAGGCCAAGATTCAAGGCTGCAATGAGCAGGATATAGATGCAGAGCAAGGTCATCCCTCCCCTTTAAGATAAAAACAGAAAATGCAGGAGAAACGCAGCAGGTCAAGCAGCATCTGTGAAGAGAGAAACAGATTTAAAGTTTCAGGTCGATGACCATTCGTCAGAACTCTCTTTTAAGAATTGGAAGGTGCCAAAGTGTCTGTGTTCCATTGCTGACTGAAATCACATGAGCTTCGCCAGCGCTGTGAGGTAGCACCTCGATCCTCAGCCTTAGCGCCTTAAGAGAGGTGTGCAGCGCCTGATTTAGCTCTCCAATCACCTCCAGGGACGATAAAAGCCAAGTTTGCTGTCGGAGGCGATAACTAGCGCCAGGCGCTAAACTTTGCGCACCGCCAATAATAGCACCCCAAATGGGGCAATACCGAATTATTCCCCCTTGGTGGTTTACCCTTGGTGTTTTACCCCTTGGTTTTTTACCCCTTGGTGTTTATCCCCTTGGTGTTTTATCCCTTGGTGTTTTATTCTTCGTATTTTACCCCTTGATGTTTTACACTTGGTGTTTGACACCTTGGTCTTTTACCCATTCGTGTTTTACCCTTTGTGTTTTACCCCTTAGAAACAGAGAAACATAGGAGATAGGAGCAGGAGTAGGCCATTCGGCCCCCCGAGCCTGCTCCGCCATTCAATGAGATCATGGCTGATCATCCAAATTCAGTACCTGGTCCCTGCCTTCTCCCCATATCCCTTGATCCCTTTAGCCTTAAGAGATATATCCAACTCCTTCTTGAATATATTTAATGAATTGGCCTCTACTGCCTTGTGTGGTAGAGAATTTCACAGGTTCACCACTCTCTGGGTGAAGAAATTCCTCCTCATCTCTGTCCTAAATGGCTTACCCCTTATCCTTAGACTGTGACCCCTGGTTCTGGACTCCCCGAACATCGGGAACATCCTTCCAGCATCTATTCTGTCCAGTCCTGTTAGAATTTTATAGGTTTCGATGAGATCCCCTCTCATTCTTCTAAACCCCAGCGAGTATAAGTCCAATCGACCCAATCTCTTCTCATAATTCATTCCTGCCATCCCAGGTATCAGCCTGGTGAATCTTCGCTGCACTCCCTCCATGGCAAGAACATCCTTCATCAGATAAGGCGACCAAAACTGCACACAATACTCAAGATGTGGTCTCACCTAGGCCCTGTACAACAGCAGCAAAACATCCTTGTTCCTGTACTCAAACCCTCTCGCTACGAAGGCCAACATACCATTTGCCTTCTTAACCGCCTGCTGCACCTGCATGCTTACCTTCAGCGACTGGTCCACAAGGACACCCAGGTCTCTTTGCACTTCCCCTTCTCCCAATCTATTGCCATTCAGATAATAATCTGCCTTCCTGTTTTTGACGCCAAAGTGGATAACCACACATTTATCCATGTTATATTGCATCAGCCATGCTTTTCCCCTGTTGTTTTAACCTTTGGTGTTTTACCCCTTGGTGCTTTACCCTTGGTGTTCTACCCGTTGGTGCTTTACCCTTGGTGTTTGACCCCTTGGTGTTTGACCCCTTGGTGCTTTAACCTTGGTATTTTACCCCTTGGTGCTTTACCCCTTGGTGCTTTACCCTTGGTGTTCTACCCGTTGGTGCTTTACCCTTGGTGTTTGACCCCTTGGTGCTTTAACCTTGGTATTTTACCCCTTGGTGCTTTACCCCTTGGTGCTTTACCCTTGGTGTTCTACCCATTGGTGCTTTAACCTTGGTGTCTGACCCCTTGGTGTTTGACCCCTTGGTGCTTTAACCTTGGTGTTTTACCCCTTGGTGCTTTACCCCTTGGTGCTTTACCCTTGGTGTTTGACCCCTTGGTGTTTGACCCCTTGGTGCTTTAACCTTGGTGTTTTACGCCTTGGTGTTTTTCCGCTTGGTGCTTTACCCTTGGTGTTTTACCCCTTGGTATTTTACCCCTTGGTGTTTAACCCCTTGGTGCTTTACCCTTGGAGTTTTACCCCTGGTGTTTTACCCCTTGGTGTTTTAACCCTGGTGTTTTACCCCTTGGTGTTTTACCCCTTGGTGTTTTACCATTGGTGTTTTACCCCTTGGCAATTTACCCTGGTGCTTCACCCCTTGCTGTTTTACCCCCTGGTGTTTATGCCTTGGTGCTTTACCCCTTGTTGTTTTACCCCTTGGTTCTTTAAACTTGGTGTTTTACTCCTTGGTGTTTTCCTCCTTGGTGTTTTACCCTTGGTGTTTTACCCCTTGGTGATTTACCAGTTGGTGTTTCACTCATGGTGTTTTACGTTTGGTGATTTACCCGTGGTGATTTTCCCCTTGGTGTTATATCCCTTGGTGCTTTACCCTTTGTGTTTTACCCTTGCTGTTTTACCCCTTGGTGTTTTACCCTTGCTGTTTTACCCCTTGATATTTTACCCTTGGTGATTTACTCATTGGTGTTTTAACCCTTTAACTCCTGGTGTTTTACCCCTTGATGTTTTCCCACTTGGTGTTTTACCACTTGGTGTTTAACCCCCAGGTGTTTTACCCCTTGGTGTTTTACCCTTTGTGTTTTACCCCTTGGTGTTTTACCCTAGGTTTTTTACCCTTGGTATTTTACCACTTGGTGTTTAACCCCCAGGTGTTTTACCCCTTGGTATTTTACGCTTGGTGTTTTACCCCTTGGTGTTTTACCCCTTGATATTTTACCCTTGGTGATTTACTCATTGGTGTTTTTCCCCTTGGTGCTTTACCCTTGGTGTTTTACCCCTTGGTATTTTACCCCTTGGTGTTTAACCCCTTGGTGCTTTACCCTTGGAGTTTTACCCCTGGTGTTTTACCCCTTGGTGTTTTAACCCTGGTGTTTTACCCCTTGGTGTTTTACCCCTTGGTGTTTTACCATTGGTGTTTTACCCCTTGGCCATTTACCCTGGTGCTTCACCCCTTGCTGTTTTACCCTCTGGTGTTTATGGCTTGGTGCTTTACCCCTTGTTGTTTTACCCCTTGGTTCTTTAAACTTGGTGTTTTCCTCCTTGGTGTTTTAACCCTTGGTATTTTACCCTTGGTGTTTTACCCCTTGGTGATTTACCAGTTGGTGTTTCACTCATGGTGTTTTACGTTTGGTGATTTACCCGTGGTGATTTTCCCCTTGGTGTTATATCCCTTGGTGTTTTACCCTTGGTGTTTTACCCTTGCTGTTTTACCCCTTGATATTTTACCCTTGGTGATTTACTCATTGGTGTTTTAACCCTTTAACTCCTGGTGTTTTACCCCTTGATGTTTTCCCACTTGGTGTTTTACCACTTGGTGTTTAACCCCCAGGTGTTTTACCCCTTGGTGTTTTACCCTTTGTGTTTTACCTCTTGGTGTTTTACCCTAGGTTTTTTACCCTTGGTATTTTACCACTTGGTGTTTAACCCCCAGGTGTTTTACCCCTTGGCATTTTACGCTTGGTGTTTTATCCCTTGGTGTTTTACCCCTTGATATTTTACCCTTGGTGATTTACTCATTGGTGTTTTTCCCCTTGGTGCTTTACTCTTGGTGTTTTATCCCTTGATGTTTTACACTTGGTGTTTGACACCTTGCTCTTTTACCCATTGGTGTTTTACCCTTTGTGTTTTATCCCTTAGAAACATAGAAACATAGAAGATAGGAGCAGGAGTAGGCCATTCGGCCCCCCGAGCCTGCTCCGCCATTCAATGAGATCATGTCTGATCATCCAAATTCAGTACCCTGTCCCTGCTTTCTCCCCATATCCCTTGATCCCTTTAGCCTTAAGAGATATATCCAACTCCTTCTTGAATATATTTAATGAATTGGCCTCTACTGCCTTCAGCGGTAGAGAATTCCACAGGTTCACCACTCTCTGGGAGAAGAAATTCCTCCTCACCTCTGTCCTAAATGGCTTACCCCTTATCCTTAGACTGTGACCCCTGGTTCTGGACTCCCCGACCATCGGGAACATCATTCCTGCATCTAATCTGTCTAGTCCTGTTAGAATGTTATAAGTTTCAATGAGATCCCCTCTCATTCTTCTAAACTCCAGTGAGTATAAGCCCAATATACCCAATCTCTTCTCATAATTAATTCCTGCCATCCCAGGTATCAGCCTGGTGAATGTTCGCTGCACTCCCTTCATGGCAAGAACATCCTTCCTCAGTTAAGGCGATCAAAACTGCACACAATACTCAAGGTGTGGTCTCACCAAGGCCCTGTACAACAGCAGCAAAACATCCTTGTTCCTGTACTCAAACCCTCTTGCTACGAAGGCCAACATACCATTTGCCTTCTTAATGGCCAACATACCATTTGCACAAGGACACCCAGGTCTTGTTGCACTTCTCCTTCTCCCAATCTATTGCCATTCAGATAATAATCTGCCTTCCTGTTTTTGACGCCAAAGTGGATAACCGCACATTTATCCATGTTATATTGCATCTGCCATGTTTTACCCTTGGCGTTTTACCCATTGGTGTTTTACCCCTTGGTGTTTTACCCATTGGTGTTTTAACCTTGGTGTTTACCCCTTGGTGTTTGACCACTTGGTGTTTTACCCCTTGGTGTTTTACCCCTTGGTGTTTTAACCTTGGTGTTTACCCCTTGGTGTTTTACCCTTGGTGTTTTACCCCTTGGTGTTGTTCCCCTTGGTGCTTTACCCTTGGAGTTTTACCCCTGGTGTTTTACCCTTTGGTCTTTTACCACTCGTGTTTTACCCCTTGGTGTTTTACCCCTTGGTGTTTTACCCCTTGGTGGTTTACCCCTTGGTGTTTTGCCCCTTGGTGGTTTACCCTTGGTGCTTTTCCCCTGATGTTTTAACCCTTGGTGCTTTAACCCTTGGTGTTTTTCCCTTGGTGTTTTCCCCTTGGTGTTTTACCCCTCAGTCTTTTGCCCCTTGGTGTTTTACCCTTGGTGTTTTACCTCTTGGTGTTTCATCCCTTGGTGATTTACCCTTGGTGATTTACCCTTGATGATTTCCCCTTGGTGTTTTACCCACAGTGTTTTACCCTTGGTGTTTTACCCCTTGGTGTTTTACCCCTTTGTATTTTACCCTTGGTGTTTTACTCCTTGGTGTTCTACCTTTTGGGGCTTCACTCCTTGTTGTTTTACCCTTGGTATTTTAACCCTTGGTGTTTTACCCCTCGGTGTTTTGCCCCTTGGTGTTTTACCTCTTGGTGTTTCACCCCTTGTTGTTTTACCCTTGGTGATTTACCCTTGTTGTTTTACCCTTTGGTGTTTTACCCCTTGATGTTTCACCCCTTGATGCTTTACGGTTGGTGCATTACCCCTTGGTGCTTTACTGTTGGTGTTTTACCCATGGTGCTTTACTCCTTGGTTCTTTAACCCTTAGTGTTTTACCCCTTGGTGATTTACCCATGGTGTTTTACCCCTTGGTGATTTACCCTTGGTGCTTTACCCCTTGGTTCTTTACCCCTTAGTGTTTTACCTTTGGTGCTTTACCCCTTGGTGCTTTACCTTTGGTGCTTTACCCTTGGTGCTTTACCTCTTGGTGCTTTACCCCTTGGTTCTTTACCCCTTAGTGTTTTACCTTTAGTGCTTTATCCCTTGGTGTTTTATCCTCGGTGTTTTACCTCTTGCTATTTTACCCCTTGGTGCTTTACCCCTTGGTTGTTACCCCTTGGTGCTTTACCCCTTGGTGCTTTACCCCTTGGTTTTTTACCCCTTGGTGCTTTACCTTCGGTGCTTTACCCCTTGGTGCTTTACCCCTTGGTTCTTTACCCCTTGGTGCTTTACCTTTGGTGCTTTACCCCTTGGTGCTTTACCCCTTGGCTCTTTACCCCTTGGTGCTTTACCCCTTGGTGCTTCGTCCCAGTGGAACAATGATCCATCACACAGGTAGCTTTGCTCTGCATTACATCAGTATATTGTTAAACTATTTACCGGCGCCACATTGCACAGAGTGTATTATGTTAGTGGCCACATAACAAAATGTCACTAACAATTTTATTACATGATATTTTAATCAATGATTTCATCTATATATATATAAACAGATCGTTCTTTCTGTCTGTCTGTCCTTCTGTCTGTCCTTCTGTCTGTCCTTCTGTCTGTCCTCGGGTGTGCGTCTGTCCGGCTATGCGCTCGAAAGTTACAGAGCGTACCTACGATGTAATATGTGTGCTACTTTGAACCTATGGACAGGACTGCACTACTTGTTGGGCGTAGTGATACGCAGTACCACTCCTGGCCATAGGGGTATAAATAGTACTGTGGGTACTGATCCCCCTCAGTTCCCGCCTGTGGGCATGAAGTAAAGACCTATGTATAGTCCCTACCTCCAACCAGTAAAGACCTGTTTGAGTTATACGTTTAAGTCTTTGTGTTAATTGTTCAATACAATACACATACTTAACACTGGCGACGAGTCAGGCTCTTACCCTGCGGCAGTTATTCCAGGCGGCTTCCTCCAAAGACAGGACGTTGAAGAGAGGTTTCAATCCTCAACACCCCACTCAAAACTGAAGGGCAGCAGAAATCCTGACAGCTTCCAGCGACTGGAATTGACAGGCATTAGGACCCTGAAGCCTCCATCAGCTTGTGAACCGGAGTAAAGACAGGACTGGGGAAGAGAGAGAGGTAGGGCGATAGCGATCGGCAGATAAGGGCCGGGCCGCTTTGAAGTGAGGGGCGCAGCCGGGCCAGCGATCGGGACCAAAGATAAGAGCCGCACTCGGACTGAAAGGCGCGGCGGCTGCAGAAGCTCAAGGTGCGAGAGTCGCGGTGCACAGCGCGGGCTATCGATCGCGGCGAAGATAAGGGCCGCACTCGAGGGCTGAAGGGAGACGGCGTCGGGGGACGGGTGAAGACCGCCAAGCGCGGGAAAACCGCCATTTTGTGGGCGGAGGACGACGGCAAGAGCGGGAAGCCGCCATCTTTGATAACAAGTAAAGAAAAGAAAATCTGAGAAATTGAAAATCTACAATGCCTAAACACGGGAATATTAGCACCTTTGATAGTGACCTCGAAGATTGGGCCATATATGTTGAAAGAGTAAAAAATTATTGTAAGGCCAATAAAATTTGTGACCAAGATAAAGCTCTAACATTATTAAATTTAATGGGTGCGAAGACGTACGGGCAATTGAAACACCTGTTATCACCAGATGAACCGGCGGATAAGACGTTCGATGAGATTGTTACTGTCCTGAAAGATCATCTAAACCCCACGCCGCTGATGCTAGCGGAACGATTTAAATTTTACGACAGAAGGCAGCTACAGCATGAAAGCAATGCTGAATATTTGCTGGAATTGCGTAAATTAGCGAAATATTGCCAGTTTGGAACGGGATTGACAGATGCACTACGAGACAAATTTGTGTGTGGTTTATTTAAACAGGATACACAAAAGCGACTGCTCGAGGAGAATGAGCTGACGCTTGAGAAGGCGGTCACTATGGCAGCAGCACACGAAGCCGCAGCGAGAGGCACGGCAGTAATGCAGCTACGGTCACCGGAGCTCAGTGCACACAAATTGGGTGTGAGTTCTGGCAAATGTTATCGTTGTGGAAAGACAACTCATGATCAGAACCAGTGTTGGTTTAAAAACCAAGAATGTAGAACTTGTGGTAGGCTTGGACATATAGCTAGAGTATGCAGGTCAGGGAAGAAGACCAGCAACAAGAAGTCACCGCAAGGAAAATACGCAAAGGTACACAAGGTGACCGAACAGGAGTCCGATTCAGACGCTAGCAGTAATGAACTGGCTAGCTTAAGCTGTAATGAACTGGCTAGCTTAAGAGTACTCAACGCTGGTAAGGGTGCAGACCTCCAGACAATTTGGGTCACTCTTCAGATAGAAGGACTCCAAGTAAAACTGGAATTGGACACTGGATCGGCATTGACGGTCATAAATAAGAAAGATTACGGAAAGTTATTCCAACATATTCCCCTACAGGATACGGGGATTATATTGAAAACATACACGGGGCAAAGAGTGTACCCCATCGGGAAAATAGAGGTTGCAGTGGCCCACAAGGGCGAAGACAGTCAAATAATGGACTTATATGTGATATCTGAAGGAGGTCCTCCACTACTAGGACGGGAGTGGATTAGGAAAATGAATATGGACTGGCATTTCCTACAAACAATAACGAGTGAGAACTCGGTGAAGATAGTCGGCCCAGACTCTGGAACGGATGATGGTAAGCCCAACTCAGGTGCAAAAGACAAAGTTTCAGCACAGAATTCCACTGAGCAACAACAACATAGTTTAACTGTGGATTCTGAGTCTGGCAAGTCTACTGATGTGCCCATTTCTGAGGGACACCGGGCTCGAACTCAACTCCATTTCAAACTACAACAGCAATTAGAACAAATGCTTCGCCGTTTTGAGCAAGAGTTGAATGCAACGAAAGAGTTCTTTGATATAGAGTTGGAGAATCTGGAAAGACAACAGAAGCAGCTGATGGAGAAAATGGAGCAGGAGCACACAAAACGTCTGATGTCAGAGGAGTTAACGGTCAGCCAACTCCTGCATATGCTGAAGGACAGGACTCTGAAATGGGAAAAACTTGAACATGAACTTCAATATTCAAACGAAAGGGGTTCGGAGCTCTCAAAGGTTATTGGAAGAGCTGAGGTGGCAACACAGACTGAGATGACTGCAACAGAGCAGCCCTTGGATGCCAAAAGTACGCTGACTCACGTCAACGTAGAACAACAGACCGCTGAAACAGCTGCTCCGGTAGAGGGATTGCATAGTCCGATCAATCAATCTCCAAAGGAAGTTGAAGTATTAAAATCACAAATGAGGTCACTAGTAAACGACTTGCTGAAAGCCCAGAAAAAGCTGGATGCAGAGGTACACATGAAGAAGTCTCTTCAGGAAAGATGTCTGGATTTGGAACAAGAGCTGGCTAACGTCCAGCTAGGTATGGAGGAAATAGACGACCCTCTCACTGGTCTAGCTCAGGACGACACCGAATATTACGATGTCCTGTCCTGCCCAGCTTGTAACTTCGACTCCCAAAGTGCAGAAATCATGGAGGAGCACCAAAAGTCTACGGAACATCGGGAGAAGCTGGCTCTACGACGGAAACAGGAGGAAGAGAAGGAGGAACTGCGCATGCAGCTGGCAGCTGTGGCAGCTGACAATGGAGCCCAGAGAGTCTCCAAGAAGCAGAAAAGGAAAAGTAAAAACAGAAGATGACCCATCTGAACCATTATCACCTCTACCAGATCACACACGTGGTCCCTCCGAACGGAGCCAATTCAGTTCGGAAGTTCAAACTGTTAAATCCATGGAAGGACTATTGAATGAGTCACTCTAGCAACGTGAACCGACTACACCACAGAGATTGAATCTGTGAACTGTTTTCCGCAGAGACTGAATCTGTGATCTGTTTTTGACATGAAGTTATCTATGTATCTATGTTATTCTGTTATGTAAACCTGAAGTTATATATGTATATATGTTATTACGTTATGTTAAATGGGGAGATGACTGTAAAGCTAGGAAGGGAGGAATGTTGTGTATGTAATATGTGTGCTACTTTGAACCTATGGACAGGACTGCACTACTTGTTGGGCGTAGTGATACGCAGTACCACTCCTGGCCATAGGGGTATAAATAGTACTGTGGGTACTGATCCCCCTCAGTTCCCGCCTGTGGGCATGAAGTAAAGACCTATGTATAGTCCCTACCTCCAACCAGTAAAGACCTGTTTGAGTTATACGTTTAAGTCTTTGTGTTAATTGTTCAATACAATACACATACTTAACACTTTATCCCTTGGTGTTTTATCCTCGGTGTTTTACCTCTTGCTATTTTACCCCTTGGTGCTTTACCCCTTGGTTGTTACCCCTTGGTGCTTTACCCCTTGGTGCTTTACCCCTTGGTTTTTTACCCCTTGGTGCTTTACCTTCGGTGCTTTACCCCTTGGTGCTTTACCCCTTGGTTCTTTACCCCTTGGTGCTTTACCTTTGGTGCTTTACCCCTTGGTGCTTTACCCCTTGGCTCTTTACCCCTTGGTGCTTTACCCCTTGGTGCTTCGTCCCAGTGGAACAATGATCCATCACACAGGTAGCTTTGCTCTGCATTACATCAGTATATTGTTAAACTATTTACCGGCGCCACATTGCACAGAGTGTATTATGTTAGTGGCCACATAACAAAATGTCACTAACAATTTTATTACATGATATTTTAATCAATGATTTCATCTATATATATATAAACAGATCGTTCTTTCTGTCTGTCTGTCCTTCTGTCTGTCCTTCTGTCTGTCCTTCTGTCTGTCCTCGGGTGTGCGTCTGTCCGGCTATGCGCTCGAAAGTTACAGAGCGTATCTACGCGTGCGTTCCGTCGAAAGAAAGCTCACCGTTCCAAAACGAAGGTAAGCGTATTTACGTTTCGGCCAGACAAAAATTGCGCCCGCGGTATCCGAAAAACCTTCAACATTCCGCTCATTATCCACTCATTACCATAGAATGACATTGAGGTCGACCAATCGTACGGTCGACCAACCCGATGGTCGACCAATCAATGCGTGGCGGGGGTGGGTTCGTCGCATGTGCAGCCGGGCCCTCCTAGAGTCGAGTGACAGGACGATTGACCAATCCTATGCTTCGGTGACATGACGATCGACCAATCAGTGCGTGTGTGGGCGGGCCTTATCGTTCTGAACTGAGGTGAGTGGCCGCCATCTTTATTCTCACCTTCGGTGTGTTTATTTGTTAGGAGCGATTTTTTTTTTTTTAATGTGTAAAACGTAAAAACACAATGTCTAAAACATTAAAACACAATGGCCCAGTAATTCCTCTCTGAACGCATGAGTACGGTTGGGGTACTCACGCGTCTGGCCGGAGGAAATGCCCGTGTTCAGCATGCACAGCGCATGCGGGGAAAACCGGCATTTCCAGTCCTCTGAACGAAGGGGTTCAGAGGCACAGCGCGTGCAACTGCACAGGCAGCGCTTGCGCAGTGAACTTCGTCGATTTCATTCATGGATTCAGTGAGGGTAAGTCCTTACAAGTTACACTTGAAAAAAGCATGTGTAAAGTTGCTCCAAGGCTGCGGAGGAAGATATTTTTTATCGTGGAGCTTCTGAAAGGCAATATTTTTGTTTGGGAAAGGGAGGAAAGTTATTTTAAGAAATGCTGAGGTAAGTTTTAAAGTTTAAATTTGTTTTTTAAACGGGTTGTCAGTACGGTAGATAGAAGGAGCAATTGTGGCTGTGTGAATTGTATGTGAGAATGAGTGTTCTAAAATGAGCAATGTAACATTTCCAACACTTTTAAGAAAGAAACTTTTCATCAGTAATAAGTAATTATGTATGTATGTCCGCATATATTCCTTTACGTATATGTATGTATGTTTTATATTCCTTTACATATGTGTATGAATGTATGTTTTTAATTATGATTTTCCAATAAGTTACTTTATCTGAAATTCATAATTAAATACATACATTCATACATATAAGTAAAGGAATATATACATACACGCAAAGGAATATATACAGACATACATACATAATTACTTAAAAGAATATATTACTGGTGAAAAGTTTCTTTCTTAAAAATGTTGGAGTCATTTTCACATTTAATAAACACAGCAAATTCAATTCACATAGCCACAATTGATCCTTCTACCTACAGTACTGAAAACACGTTTTAAAAAACAAAAATAAATTTTAAAACTTACCTCAGCATTTCTTAAAATAACTTTCCTCCCTTTCCCAAACAAAAATATTACCTTTCAGAAGCTCCACGATAAGAAATATCTTCCTCCTTAGCCTCTGGAGCAACTGTACTCATGCTTTTTTAATGTGTAAGTTGTAAGGACTTGACCTCACTGAAAGCATGAATGAAAGCGACGAATTTTACTGCGCACGCGCTGCCTGTTCAGTCGCACGCGTTCTGACTCTGAACCCCTTCGTTCAGAGGACAGGAAATGTCGGTTTTCCCCGCATGCGCTGTGCATGCTGAAAACCAGCATTTCCTCCGGCCAGACGCGTGAGTACCCCTACCGTACTCGCGCGTTTGGATGGGAATTTCTGGGCCAACATTTTACATGTCAATAAAATGAAAAATTTAACAATTGCACGATTTGCCCCCTCGCATCTGCAACTGAGGGTCCAAGGAGGTGCATTGCGCAAGAGGTCATCGTCGTATGTATCCTCACACTGTTCCCTTTCGGGAACTGTATGAAGTGGTGGAAGGATTTCTGGCCACGTTAACACTCCTTCCGTGACCATAACCATCTTCATACCAGCCATTAGGGTGGTTAGTCCTATGGCGTGAGGGTTTTACGGGCTCCCACAACCCATCTGAGGTGGGGGGGCCACCCACACCCGCGGACGCAAGTATCCCGCTGGATGTCCACCCAGAATTTATAGTTGGAGCTCCGACTCCACTTGCCGGGACTGTCTGGAGCGGGATTTGAAACCCTACTCCTTCTGGCCTAGCGGCGGGGATGCTTACCGCTACGCTAAAGGCCCACTCCGCGCAAAAGGTGACACCCATACATTTCCTGCACCTTTTCCCTCCCCGTGACTGGAGCCCTATGCTGCCACTTGAAAGACCAAGCTATCATCTGTCCTTTTTGCAGCGCCTTTGACTTCTCATTACCAATGATGAGCAGGCGCTGCGCCTCCACCTCGTTGAGGAGATTGCTGTGGTCATCATCAGTTCAAATGTGAGTTCTTTTAATGCCGTGAATTGTGCTCATTCCAGCCATTTCACGTTGCTAATCGGATTGGGCCTTTGGCGTAGCAGTAGGATCCCCGCCGCTGGGCCAGACAGGGTAGGGATTCAAACCTCGCTCCAGACAGTCCCGGCAAGTGGAGTCGGAGCTCCGGCTCTAAATTCTGGGTTGACATCCAGTGGGATATTTGCGTCCGTGGGTGTGGGTGGCCCCCCCTCCTTGTATAGCTTGTGGGAGCCCGTAAAACCCTCCCGCCATAGGACTAACCACCCTAATGGCTGGTTCAAAGATGGTTACGGTCACGGAATGAGCGTTAATCGCGGCTATAAATCCTTCCACCACTTCATACAGTTCCCCAAAGGGAACAGTGTGAAGACACGTATGACGACGACATTGACAAATAAATAAATGGAATAAAAAAATTCTTTTAGGGCTTTTAAAAGTCTTTAAATTGCTGTAATTCTGTTTAAAACTACTTCAGGTTCTTCAAAATAATGTAAACGTTTTTAAAAGTTTATAAAAGTTACCAAAAGCTTCATAAAAATTCCAAAAACCTATTTAAAATGCTGCTTTGCATGTAAAAATGCTCAGCAGCTTGTGAGAAACATTGGGGGCGTGTCCTATTAAACTGAGACCTCAAGGGGCGTGTCTCAGTTGCACAGCGCGCTACAGGCTTCGCGCTGGCTGCACTCCTGGGCAGCGTGACGTCAGGCGCTGCCCGGGAGTCAACATTTTAAAACAGCAATTCCAGGCGTCCCTGAAGCTCAACGGCCGGCGCGTCGGGTAAGTGCATATTGGGGGCTTGCACGCGCGGCAAGCCCCCAACCCGAATTTCTGTGCCATTGTGATTTTACGTTTTACACATTTAAAAATAAATCGCTCCTATCAAATAAACACACAGAAGGTGAGAATAATGATGGCGGCCACTCCCCTCAGTTCAGAACGATAAGGCCCGCCCACACACGCACTGATTGGTCGATCGTCATGTCACCGAAGCATAGGATTGGTCAATCGTCCTGTCACTCGACTCTAGGAGGGCCGGGCTGCACATGCGACGAACCCGCCCCCGCCACGCATTGATTGGTCGACCATCGGGTTGGTTGACCATACGATTGGTCGACCTCAATGTCACTCTATGGTCATGAGTGGATAATGAGTGGAATGTTGAAGGTATTTCGGATACTGCGGGCACGATATTCGTCCGGCCGAAACGTAAGTACGCTTACCAGGGTTTCGGAAAGGTAAGCTTTCTTTCGACGTAACGCACGCGTAGGTACGCTCTGTAACTTTCGAGCGCATAGCCGGACAGACGCACACCCAAGGACAGACAGACAGAAGGACAGACAGATAGACAGACAGACAGATAGACAGAAGTATCCGTTTATATATATATATATATAGACTAGCTGGAGTGCCCGGCGGCGGTGCCGAGGCTTTTTCGAGGACATGTTGTTGGAAGAGAGAGAGAGAGAGCGACTGGGGGGGGGGAAAGAGAGCGAGCGACTGTGGGGGGGGGAAGAGAGCGAGCGACTGTGGGGGGGGGAAGAGAGCGAGCGATTGTGGGGGGGAAGAGAGCGAGCGACTGTGGGGGGGGAAGAGAGCGAGCAATCACCCAGGCTCCCATGAGGCGACCCACGCGCTCTTCCATGTCAGTGAGCTGCTGGATCTGGGGACCGCCTCCCCCGGTCTCAGTCCGGCTCTTCTGATTGTGGGCCAGCTTGGCCTGCAAGAGAAAGGACGGCCTCTAAGTACAGTGTGTAGCCCTGATCTGGTGTGCACTGCCTCCCATGGTCGAATAGCTTGGCCAGTGTGGAGCCCTGATATGCTGTGCACTGCCTCCCGTGGTCGAATAGCTTGGCCAGTGTGGAAAGTGCAGAATGTGCAATTTATGTTCATGCCAGTCCCATAGCTGCTGGATGAGGGCTGGCCATTAGGGCTTTCAGGTCCCTTTGCCCATAATGTGAGGTGCACATGCAAGGATGAGGAGGACACTGGAAAGGGTACTCACCCTGACAATCCTGGTGAGGTCTTTGAACTTTTTTCTGCATTGGACAGAGTTCCTGGGGACCTTGCTGTTGGCTGTCACCCTGATGGCGACCTCCCTCCAGGCTTTCCTGTAGACGCTGGTCGCAGGCTTCTTCCCACTGTCCGGGAACAGGACTTTGCGTCTCCTCTCCAAAGCCCCAACCAGCAGCTTCAAATCATGGCCAGAGAAGCGCTGCGCTCGTTCACGGGCCTTCTGCAGCTTTCCCGGCGCTATTTCTGTTCAGCAGCAGTGTTTAGGCCTAGCTGGAGGGCTGCAGTGTCCAGGGCGTGGCAGCAGACGAACTCGACCCTTCCCCCTTTAAGAGCTGGTCAGCACCAGGGTGTCTGCTGTCAATCAAGAAATGACCGCAGCTGCGCTGCGCCTGGCCTCGGTGGTTTCGCTCAGCACCGCCGGCTTTGCGCCTAAAGATAGTTGTGGAACGTCAGGTTTAGCGCTCGAGCAAACTCTTAGGGCGAAGCTACTGAATATCGGTGAAGTGGCCTCGACTTTGCGCCGGGCGCAAACTTTAGCGGCCGCCCGAATTTCTGCCCCAAAAGTGGCTATACTGAATTTCTAGGCCTGTGTTTTTACGTTTTACACATTTAAAAAAAAATCGCTCCTAACAAATAAACACACAGAAGGTGAGAATAAAGATGGCGGCCACTCACCTCAGTTCAGAACGATAAGGCCCGCCCACACACGCACTGATTGGTCGATCGTCATGTCACCGAAGCATAGGATTGGTCAATCGTCCTGTCACTCGACTCTAGGAGGGCCCGGCTGCACATGCGACGAACCCGCCCCCGCCACGCATTGATTGGTCGACCATCGGGTTGGTTGACCGTACGATTGGTCGACCTCAATGTCACTCTATGGTAATGAGTGGATAATGAGCGGAATGTTGAAGGTTTTTCGGATACCGTGGGCGCGATTTTCGTCCGGCCAAAACGTAAATACGCTTACCAGGGTTTCGGAAAGGTAAGCTTTCTTTCGACGTAACGCACGCGTAGGTACGCTCTGTAACTTTCGAGTGCAAAGCCGGACAGATGCACACCCAAGGACAGACAGACAGAAGGACAGACAGATAGACAGACACACAGATAGACAGAAGTATCCATTTATATATATATATATATAGACTAGCTGGAGCGCCCGGCGGTGCCGAGGCTTTTTCGAGGACATGTTGTTGGAAGAGAGAGAGAGAGAGTGACTTGGGGGGGGAAAGAGAGCGAGCGACTGTGGGGTGGGGAAGAGAGCGAGCGACTGTGGGGGGGGGGAAGAGAGCGAGCGATTGTGGGGGGGAAGAGAGCGAGCGACTGTGGGGGGGGAAGAGAGTGAGCGACTGTGGGGGGGGAAGAGAGCGAGCGACTGTGGGGGAGAAGAGAGTGAGCGACTGTGGGGGGGGAAGAGAGCGAGCGACTGTGGGGGGGAAGAGAGCGAGTGACTGTGGGGGGGAAGAGAGCAAGCGACTGTGGGGTGGAAGAGAGCGAGGGCGAGGGGGGGAAGAGAGCGAGGGAGAGAGGAGGGGAAGAGAGCGAGGGAGAGAGGGTGGAGCGAGGAAGAGAGGGGGGCGAGGGAGAGAGGGGGGGGTGAGGGAGAGAGGGGGGGCGAGGGAGAGGGGGCGAGGGTGAGATGGGGGGCGAGGGAGGGGGGGTGAGGGAGGGGGGGCGAGGGAGAGGGGGGCGAGGGAGAGGGGGGGCGCGGGAGAGGGGGGGGCGAGGGAGAGGGTGGGGCAAGGGGAGGGGGGACGTGGGAGAGGGGGGCGAGGGAGAGGGGGGGCGAGGGGGGGGCAAGGGAGAGGGGGGGCGAGGGAGGGGGGGGGCGAGGGAGGGGGTGGGCGAGGGAGAGTGGGGGGCAGGGGCGAGGGAGGGAGGGGGGGCGCCGGGGAGGGAGTGGGGGACGCCAGGGGTGGAGAGAGAGAGAGAGAGAGAGAAGGGGGGGGAGAGAGTGAGAAGGGGGGGGAGAGAGTGAGAAGGGGGGGAGGAGGAGGAGGGAGAGTGGGAGGAGGGGAGGAGTGTTTTTGAGGGGGTCAGCAAAAGAGCAAAAAAACATTTTTTTCCCAAAACGGGTGTTAAGAAGATGGGAGGCCATCTTGAAAGTTTTTAATGTTTTTAAAAAGCTGCCACGGAGAAGGAATGCGCAGTCTGTAAAACCAACAGAAATTTTTTTTTTTTTTTTTTTTTAAAGCTGCCACGGAGAAGGAACGCGCATTCTGAAACGAACAGAAATTTTTTTATTTTTTTTAAAAAAGCTGCTACGGAGAAGGAACGCGCAGTCTGTAAAACCAACAGAAATTTAATAATTTTTTTTTTTTTAAAACGGGTGTTAAGAAGATGGGAGGCCATCTTGAAAGTTTTTTAATGTTTTTAAAAAGCTGCCATGGAGAAGGAACGCGCATTCTTGCTGAAAACACCAAAAGTTATTTTTTTTAAAACGGCTGTTAAGAAGATGGGACACCATCTTCAATGGCCCAGAAATTCGGGTCGGGGGCTTGCCGCGCGTGCATGCCCCTGATATGCACTTACCCGACGCGCCGGCCGTTGAGCTTCAGGGACGCCTGGAATTGCTGTTTTAAAATGTTGACTCCTGGGTAGCGCCTGACGTCACGCTGCCCAGGAGTGCAGCCAGCGCGAAGCCTGTAGCACGCTGTGCAACTGAGACACGCCCCTTGAGGTCTCAGTATAATAGGACACGCCCCCAATGTTTCTCACAAGCTGCTAAGCATTTTTACATGCAAAGCAGCATTTTAAATAGGTTTTTGGTATTTTTATGAAGCTTTTGGTAACTTTTATAAACTTTTAAAAACGTTTACATTATTTTGAAGAATCTGAAGTAGTTTTAAACAGAATTAAAGCAATTTAAAGACTTTTAAAAGCCCTAAAAGAATTTTTTTTATTCCATTTATTTATTTAGCAATGTCGTCGTCATATGTGTCTTCACACTGTTCCCTTTGGGGAACTGTATGAAGTGGTGGAAGGATTTATGGCCGTGATTAACGCTCATTCCGTGACCGTAACCATCTTTGAACCAGCCATTAGGGTGGTTAGTCCTATGGCGGGAGGGTTTTACGGGCTCCCACAAGCTATACAAGGAGGGGGGGCCACCCACACCCACGGACGCAAATATCCCACTGGATGTCAACCCAGAATTTAGAGCCGGAGCTCCGACTCCACTTGCTGGGACTGTCTGGAGCGGGGTTCGAAACCCTAACCCCGTCTGGCCCAGCGGCGGGGATCCTACCGCTACGCCAAAGGCCCAATCCGATTAGCAACGTGAAATGGCTGGAATGAGCACAATTCACGGCATTAAAAGAACTCACAATTGAACTGATGATGACCTCAGCAATCTCCTCAACGAGGTGGAGGCGCAGCGCCTGCTCATCATTGGTAATGAGAAGTCAAAGGCGCCGCAAAAAGGACAGATGATAGCTTCGTCTTTCAAGTGGCAGCATAGGGCTCCAGTCACGGGGAAGGAAAAGGTGCAGGAAATGTATGGGTGTCACCTTTTGCGCGGAGTGGGCCTTTAGCGTAGCGGTAAGCATCCCCGCCGCTGGGCCAGAAGGAGTAGGGTTTCGAAACCCGCTCCAGACAGTCCCGGCAAGTGGAGTCGGAGCTCCAACTATAAATTCTGGGTGGACATCCAGCGGGATACTTGCGTCCGCGGGTGTGGGTGGCCCCCCCCCTCAGATGGGTTGTGGGAGCCCGTAAAACCCCTCAC